>NC_092720.1:55165139-55771389 GCF_047496885.1 Scyliorhinus torazame | reverse complement strand
CCTTGCTTAAGATCTCGTCTGTCTGTCTGTCTGTCCTTTATGACCAATTTCCCTTTATAATTGGTCACCATCTGTGACTCCCTCATTTAAAAAAAAACGAATATTTGGACAAGACATGTAAGAAAATATTGCCGTACTGCGAGCCGTCTCGCAGCCTGTGTGATTTACCATCCCAGTGTTTGAGGATGTAAATAGCATAGGGATGCAACCTAAGGGTTGCCTAAACCAAACAAAAGAATTTTGAACGTAGCGAGACAAAATGGGGTGTGTATGGGCCGCGGCGGGTAAGAAATGGGTGGAATCCCCGGGTAGGACGGTGATCAATGCCGTATGTGCTCTACCCGAGCGTAGCTGACCAGAGGGGGGGTCCTCAGGCAGGGCGGGGACCAATGCCGTTTCTCCACTGCCTGAGCAACCGGCAAGAACGGGTAAGAATCTGGTCGTCATGGGGGGTTGCCTCTCGAATTAGGAGAGCAACTATGAGTCGGCTTCTGTCGACAAACTAGTTCCTCTGAACTATTGTCTGGGACAAACTTGTTCCATTAACAAGTTTCTGGGGACAAACTAGACCCTCTACCAGCCATTTGCCGTCAAAGGGGGTGGTGACGTGGGGCCGTGAAAAACTTTCCGAGCTTACACGCAACACTTAACGATAACACTAACGAACAAACATTTAACAAACATGGTGCAAGTTCCATCAGAAAGGACACCGTATCTCTCCAGCGGTTCCTTTTTCTGCATCATCTGGACACCTCACTGCTCAATAGCGAACAGGGTCGCAATGGGATTCGTTTGATGGGAGTCAGACTCTAAGTCATCATCTTCTCCCGGCTGCCAAACTCTTGTCTGTCGTCACCGTGCTATAGCTGCTTGGAGCGAGGGCGAATTGGGGTCCATCTCATCATTCCGGATGAGCCTGAATGAATTGTCTTGGTGCCAGAATCGAGTGTTGAGGTTGGAGCTACTATGCTTCAATCCGTAATCGTCGGGCGGTGGGTCTGGTTCAGGGGCTCTGATATAAGTGATCAAAAATGGGTCAGTAGAATCATGCTCAGATTCACTGGGAGTGGGGCCTGGTGCAGGGGTGTAGTTGTTTCGTGGTGTGCTGTGGCTATCGTCATTGTGATCGCTATCACTGTCGCTGTCGCTGCTGGCTGAGGAAAGGGAGAGGCGGAGTCGTGCCTCTGGGGGTGGAGTTGAACTCGTGCCTGAGGACGGGCTTGAGTGGTTGGGAGAGGGTAGGAATACATCATCTGTGGGCGGGGCATGATCGTCTGCTGCTGCGAGCAGGATGTGGTGTGTGTGGTTATTCTGTGAGCCGTAAGCCTTGAGCTGGTTTATATGAAACCACGCAGACTTACCATTGGGATAGGTTATTTTGTATACTGAGGGCTGACTTTGTCCAAAATGGAGTACGGTCCGGAAAATTTGGGGGAGAGGAATGAACTGGGGTTGTAAAGGGAAAGCATAACTTGTTGCCCTACTGTAAACTGTTTTGTACTGTTTTGTCGAAACAGGTCTTGATCTATTTCTTCCTGGTTCCAAGTCTCACTGCTGCGGTGAGTTGGGCTGCCTTTATGTTCTGTACTAGTTGTGTGACCGCGTTTTCATGTGTGAGGGCTGTAACTGCGGGGCTGGCCAAATCCAGCCCTAATAAATACTCAGTGCCTTTCATGGGACATCTGGTCATGAGGGTGTGGAGGGTGTATCCTGTGGATGTAGACACTGTGTTTCTTAAAAATATCAAAGCAAATGGGAGTACTGAATCCCAGGTGCTATTATTTTGCTGAACCATTTTCCTGAGGGTGGCTTTCAATGTCCTATTCATTCGTTCTACAATACCACTCGACTGGGGGTGGTATGCGATATGGAACTTTTGTGTAATTCTGAAAATCGTGAGGACGTTTTTCATTACACGTCTGGTGAAATGGGAGCCTTGGTCGGACTCTACACTGCGTGGGAGGCCCCATCTTGTAAAGATGTGGTGTGTTAATATTTTAGCCGTTGCCTTGGCCGTATTAGTTCTTGACGGAAATGCTTCCACCCATTTTGTGAAGGTGTCTATGACCACCAACACATACTTGTAACCAAATCTGTACGGGGGTAGGGGTCCTATATAATCCATCTGGAGATTTGTCCAGGGTCATTAACGGGGCGGGTATGGCTAAATTGAGCCTTTTTAGCATATCTGTCCGGATTGTTCTGGGCACAGATTAAACAATTCCCTGTGTAGTGTGTGACTTCGGTTTTTAAATCAGGCCACCAGCAAAGCAGTCTGAGGTGGGCTAGCGTGGGTTCAACTCCTTGGTGTCCATGATTGTCATGGAACTGACAAATTATCTGGTTCCTGTCCTGGCTGGGAACTATATAAACGCCATCCTTTAAAATTACACCGTCGGGTGTGGTGATTGCGTTTTTAAACTTGTCGTACAGGGCTGGGAAGGTTCCCTTTAAAACTTCCCTGAGTTTCTCGTCCTCTTTCTGGGTCTTCGTTAAATCCTGAATGTTGGTCTGTGAGACCTGAACTGCGTGTACTGGGGTGCTTTCGGGGGGGTTCCAAAAATTACCATGCCTGGAGCCTGCCTTCGCTAGGGTTTCTGCTTTAATGTTACCGGGGGGCAAGAACGACGATGACTGTGAACCTTAATTATGCCGTATTTCCTATCCTTCGCTGTCTCTAAGATATGGTGGAGTAATGGGGCTGAGGGTCGGGGTCTACCGTCCGCGGAAACAAATCCTCTTGTTTCCCAGAGTGGTAGGAACTCCATCAAACTATTGCAGACATACAAGCTGTCTGAGTAGATGTCTGCTGGGGTCGGGAACGAGTCTGGGTGGTCTACAATATACGCAATTGCTGCCAGCTCTGCTGCTTCTGAGCCTGTGTCCTGGCAACTTCAAGAAATTTCATCTAGGGCGCGTCCCTGCACGCCCTCCACATATATACCGCAACCGGTAATTCTCTTACCGTTTAACACTGTGGATGAGCCATCCACATAAATCCTGAGGGGTGCGCACGTGTCTGTGGGCTGGGGTCTCTGGGGTGTACTAACTGTTTTCCTGGGGGGTGTTTTGGGAATAAATGGGCCTGTGCTGTGTTTAGTGGTGATGATCTCACATTCGTGAGGGGTGCCTGCATTCTGGAGATTATCGGCAAGGAATGGTTCTCTTTACCATGATGTCCCATCCCTGTAAAAGAAAGGTCCAATGGGCTGCGCGGATTTGGCTGACTGTGCCATCTTAAAGTCAGCCGTCTAACAATAGCTGTGTCGGTGTGTGTTCTGGGAGGATGGTGATGGGGTTGATGTAGTGTAATGTAGGCAAATTATTGTACTGCCCAAAAAACTGCGAGCAGGTGCCTTTCAGAGGCAGAAAATTCATGCTCTACGGGGTCTAACAAGCGTGAGGCATATGCTACGGGGCGTAACTGGTTGTGGCGTTCCTGGAGGAGCACGGCCGAAAGGGTTTGGTCGTGTTTGCTACCTCTGTAGCGTACGGGGAATGTGGATCTGGGACCTGTAGTGCGGGGGCTGTGCTGAGTGCTCTTTTTAAAGCGTCCATGGCATCTGTATGCTGTGGAAGCCATTCCCAAGGTTCCTGCTTCTTGAGAAGTTCGGAAAGGGGCGCTGCTTTAGTGGCGAAACCGTCAATATGGTTTCGGCATAACCAACTAGTCCTAAAAATGACCAGAGGGCTGAGACATTGTGGGGATGGGGCAATTTGACGATCGAGTCAATTCTCTTGTGCTCGATCTCGCGTTTACCATGAGTGATCACTGTTCCCAAGTAAATCACTTTTTCTTTCAGAATCTGGGCCTTCTTGGGATTGACTTTACAACCAATTTCTTTTAGGAGTGCTAAGAGCTCGGCGAGAAGCATAAAGTGCTCTCCCTTTGTGTCTGTCTGTAGTAACAAGTCGTCTCCATACTGGACCAGACAATCGGGGCGGGAAAACTTTGCTAATCCATTAGCCAGCTGTCGGTGGAAAATGGAGGGGGTGTTGTGGAAGACTTGTGGAAGGCACGTCCACGTGTATTGTTGCCCTTGGAATGTAAAGGCAAATTTGTACTGGCACGCTTTAGCCAATGGGATGGACCAGATGCCATTACTAATGTCCAAAACCAAAAATTGTTTTGACTCGAGTCCGTGTTTGAGCATGGTCTCAGGACCCGTGGCTATGGTGGGGGCTGTCGTGTTGGGTGTTGCGATTACAAACGAACCAACATGGTTGTAGATGGTACAACTGTGTTTTATTGTTCTGTACAATAATAACTATTAACTTCTGGCTGTGGTTCGTACTTCACCAGCTAACCTGTGGACCCAGCCCTTGCACTATCTTGGTGAGGCACTCAGCACATGGTGTATGTCTGAGTGGCGCGCTGTGAGCTCTGTGCTCTGAGCTACCTCCTGGTAGAATGAGCGGGAACTGTGGTGTTCCCTGTTTTATAGTGCGTGTGCTCTCACTGGTGATTGGCTGCGATGTTGTGTGTGTGTTGGTTGGTCCAACTGCCTGTCCATCAGTGTGTGTGTGTGATTGCACCATGATATGCTGATGTGGATATCATGACATCCCCCTTTTCACAAGAATATGTGCCTACATGGTAATAAATATTGGTGTGTACTGAGTGCATCTGAGTATGCGTGTGCCATATTTACAACATGTACATGAGGCTAAATTATATATATAGGAAGGTGTCAGGTGCAACAGAGCAACGAGATTGTACCACGAACAAAACAAGTGCAAACAGCAAACATCGAAAGAGAACTCCTGGAACGACAAGAAAGAAACACGTTAACATTATTGCAAAACAATTCAGTGAGTCCAATGTGCAAACAGGCTCATAAGTCCAGCCTATTAGGTGGGCGACGAATTCGGGTTGACCGCCTCAGGATCCACCGGCTGAGGAATGGCCCTGGCCACGGGCGAGAGAGGAATAGGCAGAGTGGCAGGAAGCTCAACAAAGCCGACATCAGGGACAACAGGAGGACGTGGCACCGGTGCATGATCACGTAGCGAGCGCGGAAGCAGCCGAAGGGCCCACCGATTGCGCCGGCGAATGGAGCCATCAGGCAGGTGAACCAGGAACGAGCGGGGAGCCACGCGGCGGAGAACCTCGGCGGTTGCCGACCAGCCACCCTCCGGTAGGTGTATGCGGACGTTGTCTCCAGGCGCCAGGGCAGGAAGATCAGTTGCCCGAGCGTCATGTGCCACCTTCTGCTGAGCACGCTGCTGTCGCATCCTTTGCAGTACTGAAGCACGGTCGGGTTTAGGAACATGAATGGACGGCACAGTGGTCCTGAGGGTGAGACCCATCAATGGCTGGGCTGGCTAGAGGCCCGTGGGCAGTGGGGCCGAGCGATAGGCCAGCAGGGCTAAAAAGAAGTCAGATCCGGCATCAGCAGCCTTGCAGAGGAACCGCTTCACGATATGGACGCCCTTTTCCACCTTGCCATTGGACTGGGGATGCAAAGGGCTGGACGTCACATGTGTGAAGTCGTATGAAGCGGCAAAAGAAGACCATTCTTGGCTCGCAAAACAGGGCCCGTTGTCAGACATGACGGTGAGCGGAATCCGATGGCGAGCGAAGGTTTCTTTGCATGCTCTGATGACAGCTGATGATGGCAAGTCGTGCAGGTGGATGACATCCGGATAATTTGAAAAGTAGTCAATTATAAAGACGTAGTCCCTGCCGAGCGCATGAAAGCGGTCCACACCCACCTTTGCCCAGGGGGACGTGACCGACTCATGGGGCTGAAGTGTCTCAGGGGGTTGCGCCGGCTGAAACCTTTGGCAGGTGGGGCAGTTGAGCACCATGTTAGCGATGTCGTCGCTGATGCCCGGCCAGTACACAGCTTCTCGGGCCCTCCGCCTGCACTTTTAAACTCCGAGATGGCCTTCATGCAGTTATTCGAGGACAGACCGGTGGGATCACAATCCGGTCCAACTTTAGGAGGACACCAACGACGGCCAAGTCGTCCCGGACATTGTAGAATTGTGGGCACTGCCCCTTGAGCCACCCTTCCGTCATGTGGCGCATCACACGTTGTAGAAGGGGGTCAGCCGCAGTCTCACGGCGAATGTGGGCCAGACGTGCATCAGTAGCCGGCAGATTGGCCAATGTGAAGGCTACCTGTGCGTCGACCTGACAAACGAACCCCTCCGATTCGGGCGGTGAGTTCACTGCTCTGGACAGGGCATCCGCGATGATGAGATCCTTTCCCGGGGTGTAGACAAGTTGGAAGTCGTACCTCCGGAGCTTGAGCAGAATGCGCTGGAGGCGAGGGGTCATATCATTGAGGTCCTTCTGAATGATGCCGACCAGGGGGCGATGGTCGGTCTCCACAGTGAACTGCGGAAGACCATACACATAATCGTGGAATATGTCGATGCCGGTCAACAAACCCAGGCACTCCTTTTCAATCTGCGCATAGCGCTGTTCTGTGGGGATCATGGCCCGCGAGGCATAAGCGACCGGGGCCCATGATGCAGTGTCGTTCCGTTGCAAGAGTACCGCCCCAATGCCGGACTGGCTGGCATCAGTCGAGATCTTTGTGTCCTGAGTGGTGTCGATGAACTCCAATACCGGGGCGGTGGTGAGCTTGATCTTGAGCTCCTCCCATTCCTTCTGGTGTGCGGGCAGCCACTGGAATTCCGTTGTCTTCTTGACCAGGCGAAGAGCCGTTGTGCACGCGGCAAGGTTGGGAATAAACCTCCCCAGGAAGTTGACCATTCCGAGAAAGCGTAACACTGCCTTCTTGTCTGCTGGCTGTGGCATGGCTGCAATAGCTGCCACTTTGTCGGCATCCGGCCGCACCCCTGACCGGGATATCTGGTCCCCCAGAAACTTTAGCTCAGTTTGGCCAAAAGAGCGCTTGGCTGGGTTGAGGCACAGGCCCTGATCTCGTATTCGTGCAAAGACACGCTGGAGACGACTGATGTGCTCCTGTGGTGTGGTGGACCAGATGATGACGTCGTCAACATAGACTCGTACCACTTCGATGCCCTCCATCATCTGTTCCATGATGCGATGAAACACCTCGGATGCCGAGATGATGCCAAACGGCATCCTATTGTAGCAGTATCTGCCAAAGGGAGTGTTGAAAGTGCACAGCTTCCTGCTGGACTGATCCAGTTGTATCTGCCAAAAACCCTTTGAGGCATCAAGCTTTGTGAAAATTTTAGCCCGGGCCATTTCGTTTGGGTATGGGGTAGTGTTCCCTCATGATGTTGTTGTTCAGGTCTTTCGGGTCGATGCAGATCCGGAGCTCACTGGAGGGCTTTTTTACGCACGCCATGGAGCTGACCCATGGCGTTGGCTCCGTGACCCGGGAAAGCACTCCTTGGTCCTGTGGTCCTGCAGCTGCTGCTTGAGACGGTCCTTGAGTGGTGCTGGGACTCTACGAGATGCCTGAATGACCGGGGTGGCATCCGGTTTGAGCCGTATTCTGTAAGTGTAGGGTAGTGTGCCCATACCCTCGAAAACCTCCTGGTTGTGGGCGAGGAGCGAGTGGAGCTGCTCCTTAAAGTCTGATTCCGGGAAATCGGACGTGCCTTCTGGAGACAAAGTGTGTACCCGCTGAACGAGGTGGAGGATCTTGCACGCCTGTGCGCCCACAGAGAGTCCTTCGAGGATCCAACTATCTCAAAAGACAGTGTGGCTGTATGTGAATTGTGTGTAACATCGAGCTGGCAGGACCCCATGGCTGGGATAACGTTTCCGTAATAATCAACCAGCTGACAGTGGGATGGCAGAATCGGTGGCTTAACCTTCAAGGTGTGGAAGGCTGACCATGCAATGAGATTGGCAGAGGCACCAGTGTCTAAGCGGAATGTGATTGGTGATCGGTTGACCGTTAGGGTGGCACACCATTCATCACCCGGATTAATGCTGTGCACTGGCATCGGCTGGGGGGTCCGACTCAGAGACATCCGGTTCTTGTTTATTACCGCAACGCGGAAGGGTTCCCCGTCGTCGGTATCACCGGTCTACACGTCGTCGGGGTATGACTCGGTGTATGGGCGCTGAATGGCCCGCACGTCCCTGCGAGGCTGGCGGAATTGCGGAGAGTTGGCAGGTTGAGCTGCTCGACAGCAGGCAGCGTAGTGGCCCATCCTGCCACAGCGGAGGCATTGTCGCGCTTTGGCCGGACATTGCCGCTTTAAGTGTGCAGATCCACAGTTGCCGCACGTCGTGACATCATGGCGTTCGTTGCACCACCATGCATGCGCGGTGCGGTCTTGTGTAGAGCGCGCCTGCGCGTCCCGTCCCTCTGCGTCGACGTCCCCTCTTTTGGCGCGTACAAGCGCTGGAAGCCTCGGAAAGCGCGCAAAATGGCCGCCCTCGTCTGGGTCGCGGGCAGGGAGGAACTTGATCGACTGGTCCCAATCGTAGGCCCCCTGCCTGCCAATTCGGCCGCCTGGAATTGGGAGTACCGGCTGATCGCGTTTTCGTGGAGGACGCAGGTCTCGATGGCAGTGGCTAGGGTGAGGTGCTTTATCTTGAGGAGATGCTGGCCTAGGGTGTCCGAGGTGACCCCAAAAACTATCTGATCCCGAATCATGGAGTCGGAGGTGGCCTCATAGCCGCAGGACTGCGCGAGAATACGGAGGTGTGGCAAATAAAATTGAAAAGGCTCATCCTTACCCTGCAGGCGCTGCTGGAAGAGGTATCTCTCGAAGCTCTCATTGACTTCCACGCTGAAGTGTTCCTCAAATTTTAGCAGGACCGTCTTGTACTTCGTCTTGTCCTCGCCTTCCGCGAATGCCAGGGAGTTGTATATGTGGATGGCGTGTTGCCCCGCCGGAGAGGTGGAGGGCAATCTTCCCGGTGTCCGATGCATTCTCCCTGTCTGTGGCTTCTAGGAAGAGCTGGAAGCGCTGTTTAAACAGCTTCCAGTTGACGCCAAGATTTCCAGCGATCCGGAGCGGCTGCGGCGGGCTGATGGTTTCCATGGCACAGGATGGCGGGTTTCTGAAGAGGTGCAGGTAGGTCTCACAGTCGCTGGCGAGTTTCCAGGCCTGGTAGCATGTCGTGTTGGGTGTTGCGATACACAAACGAACCAACAACTCTGTTTTATTGTTCTGTACAATAATAACTATTAACTTCTGGCTGTGGTTCGTACTTCACCAGCTAACCTGTGGACCCAGCCCTAGGACTATCTTAGTGAGGCACTCAGCACATGGTGTATGTCTGAATGACACGCTGTGAGCTCTGTGCTCTGAGCTATCTCCTGGTAGAATGAGCGGGAACTGTGGTGTTCCCTGTTTTATAGTGCGTGTGCTCTCACTGGTGATTGGCTGCGATGTTGTGTGTGTGTTGGTTGGTCCTTCTACCTGTCCATCAGTGTGTGTGTGTGATTGCACCATGATATGTTAATGTGGATATCATGACAGGGGCTGCTGCTGGGGTTACTTTGTTCAGTTCACGGTAATCAATGGTCAGTCGCCTTGATCCATCCGGTTTCCTGACGGGCCAAATCGGTGGGTTGTTTGTGGAGGCTACTGATCTGAGTACGCCTTGATCCAACAAACTCTCTATTACGTTGGAGATTTCTCCCTCTGCTTCCTGGGGAAATCCGTACTGCTTCTGGTGTTTAGGGTCGGGACCTGTAACGTTCACAACGCCAGTCAAACTGCCACAGTCGTGCTTGTGCTGTGCAAATGCCGCTTTGTGTTCCTGCAGGACTGCCCTGACCTGTTTGTCTGCACTAATGGCTTGAGGGTCGAACCAGAAGTCTCCTACTGGGCTAATCCTATTTACGTATTCTCCAACTGTGAGCGTGGCAGGGGCTCGTGCTGCCTTTGGCATTTTCCATACACACTTGTTCACAGGGTCGAAAGAAAGGTTATGGGAGCTCATAAAATCGATCCCAAGGATATGTTCTGCTGCCTGGGGCAGATCAACTAAAACTACGGGGTGCTTGGTTGCGATGTTCCCTATCTGTATTGCTACAGGGGCTGTGATGTGTCCCTGTTGTAAATGGCCTATAAAGCCGCTGAGTGTAATGGTGTCTGTTGTGGGCCACGTGTCTCGCTGGAACATCGTGGAGGAATTTAGTGTGGTGCGGGACCCTCCTGTGTCCCAAAGAAATTCCACGGGTTGTCCCCGAACTTTGCCTGCTACTACCGGTCTACCGGACTTGTCCCAAAGGGTGTCGCAGACCCAAGTTGGGGAGCCCGAACACCGTCAGTCGGTGCCGTTCATGTCTGTACACTCTGAATGGGCACTAACGCTATGGATCAGCTTTGCCCTATTCTTGTTTAGGGTGCCTGTCTGTTGGTTTCTCTGCTGCTTCTGGGGCGCGTTGCACTCTCGTGCAAAGTGTCCTAGCTGTCCACAATTATAACATTCCTGAGCTTTTGGCTGGGGTTGGCTGTTCCTGCCCTCATTTACCCATGCGGGGTTCTGGTGTGCCTTAACTGGGTTAATTTCTACCTGCTCTTCATCGGGTGTTATAAATGCGGTTTTGCCTGTAATTGATTGCTCCCAAGTGCGGGACAATCTCTTCAAAACCCATTTTTCATTGTGGGCCTCATCTGAGGGGTCATAATTTGCGCAAGCTTTTGTGGCGTGGGAGATTAGAATTCGGGTCCATTTGGCCATATTATCTGGGGACAAATGGGCACGGGCTAACTCTCCAAAAACTGCGGTAAAGTGAATCCACAAACGTCCAGCAAATGCTGTGGGGTGCTCTGTCTTTTGCCTACACTTATTTAGGCCTTCTACAGGGTCTCCTCTGGTAAAGCCGATCGCTGTGTGCATCTCTTGTAGGGTGCCTCCTCCTACATTCTGTGGGTCGGGAAGGGCTGCTACGACTGAAGGGTCGAGGCTCAAAACTGTGAGCTTCACTTGCTCCTTTTCGTCCAGGCCGTACATGGTAGCCTGTTGTCTGACTTTCGAGAAAATTTGGTGGGGTCGGATGTGGGAAGGAACGGTGTAATTTTCCCACACGCATCCCGTAATTGGGTCACGGTTAACGGGGTTGTGTAAAGGAAATCTGCTTCTCCATCTCCTGCGGCCCTGCGGTGTGTGGTCACAGGATTCATGGGGGGTGTTCTGCCTGTTCGGTTGGGGGCTGGGCCGCTTTCCTTTACTGGGGTATTTCCTGCGTACATGTCCGTATTTATGGGCAGTCTCGTTCAATTCCTGCCAATCGAGGCCGTTTTCTTGATATAATTGGGGTCCGAATGTACTCTGAAAGCCATTTTGCACGGACAGCAGAGATTGCAAGTCTGCAATTTGCTTCCAGCACTTTGCATGGTCTATGGAGCTCTGCCTTTGTTCCATCGTGGAAGTATGGGGTGCTCGTAGGGCTGCTTTTAAATCATTGCACTGTTTCTGCAATTTCTCACCTTGCTGTTCTGTTTCTTGTCTGACCAAGACCGCACGTTGCGTGTCCTGGTAGGCCTTACCGTATTGTGGCTGAAAGCTGTTCAAATGCACGAGAAAAGACTGATGTGCCCGCTTGGCATCATCCACCTCTCTGTCCCTTGCTGCTAACTGCTCTTTCAGATCTCAATTCTCTCTCTCTACCTCACTCACGTCTACCTCACTGGTTCTGTCTCTCTCCTCTATCTCTCTACAGAGCGTCCTAATGACCTCCTCTGTGCCTCGCAATTGTGCCAAACAGGACATGATTGCCATCGGCTTGCGAGCTTTTCCCAAACTCTTCTTGTGGATCTCTGACAGGTTCTCCCACCAAGTATGACCTATACTCCCGGGTCCTGTTTCCTCATTATCACAGAATTTACTCCAAAGGGGCCATCCTTTCCCTTTGAGATATTTTCTGATCTCTTCTTCCCAAACGGGACACTGTCCTACTCTATTGATCACTGCGACCACAAATTCCTGGGGGTTCATAAGGCATTCCATTGCCTTCATTAACATTCTCTCTACTAGGATCTCTACCGAATTTGGAACAGGGGGTGATAAAGCGGTGATGTAAACACGGGTATGGCTGACGCTAATTTCCGGCCTACAAAACTCCCAACAGTTTTACGCAACAAAATCTCTCAGGTTTACCTTATATGCCCGTTTATACGCATGCATTAACATACTTCCGAATCTCAGAGGCTTGATCAGTACTGTTTTGATGCTTGTGGTTTTTCTTTCTGTTCCCAATTGGATTCTCAATTCAAATTTTGGGTTCTCTCGAAGTGGTTAGGCCTCTTCTAAATCGAGTCCCATCAGATGTCGCCAGTAAATGTTGCTCTCTTTTGGTTGGTTCTTAATTTGGCTCTATTTAATCACGTTTGCTCAAGAGTCGCCAGGTATCTTTCGACACTGCCACAAGGTTCAGAACCGAATACTGATCAATGACTCGATACACCAGTTACTAAGTTCAAAAGCAATGTTAATTTATTTACACACAGTCAAATCTACTTATGCATAAACTCTACAAACTAAACTGCCACCATTACTAAGGCCTATACTTAGGTTCGGGCGCCCACTCAGTCAGAGGAACAATGGCCGTTCCTCGGTTCTGAGGCTGCTGGGTTGAGCTGTTTACAGGGTAGCTACTAGGAGTGTCTATCTCGTAGCGTGCGTTGACTTGGAACTCACTTGGTCTGCTGTAGATGCTTGGCTGGTCTCTCACTTCACTGAGAGCCAAAGCCAAAGGAGAGCGTTCTCCCTTGGGGGATACCTTTTATACTCAAAAGGGCTTCGCACTCTTTTGGGCGGGCCTTGAACTTGGCCTCAACTAATTGGGTCTTTCCCAATTATCGGTATCGATTTTCCTCCAATAGAGGGGTGGTTCCCTGATCGCTGGGCGTGCCCTGGTGACTGTCAGTCTGCTTTGTCTTAGCTTCTTCTGGTGCCGGGGAGTCTGTCCTAACATTGTGTATCTAAATGTTTCCCTTTTGTCCCCGGAGATGGCTCATTAGTATGTAAATCGTTTGGTAGTTTCTGTCCTGTCTGAGCGTTTAAGGTTCTAATCAATAGACAGAGCTTGCACCTGCTTGTTTCTTAGCATTGTCCAATTTTCCCTGCAGTCTTTGCAAGTGTCCATTTTGTAATCGGGACGTGGCCATCCCAGATGGCTACAAGGTGTATTAATTGTAAAGGCATGACAGGAATACGATTGCGGGATGTGTAACTCTGAGTGTCCATGGTGCCTATTAGTGCTGCCCTTTTCTGCCTCAGAGTTCTAGTACCTCCTTACATTCCTGCGAGTCATGCACATCCAACCAACCGGCTATCATCGTTTATCCTTCACCATTCTCAGCTGCTCTCATTCTCCAAGTCAAGGATAGGGGTTGAATACTTAAGTGTCAAGGGTTGAAGGATGGGGGCAGGGCATCGGAAGGGAAAGGCTAGTACCTTGCAGTCGCAATCACCCGACTACACTGGGGGATCCAGGAAAGCTCTCATGGGTGTCCATGTGCCATTACACATGTTGGATGCCTCTGAGCTGATGTGAAGTGAGGGAACAATTAAACGGCAGCACACTGGCGACTATGAAAGGACATGGGCAATGATGGTAGCCATTGAAGTGAAGGTTTGTTATGGGAAGCTGCTAATTGGGGTGGTGCTGAGTCCCGCAGGTGACATTGGGCTGTAGGCCTCTAGGATCATGAGGACGGTGGTATTGGGAGGGATTGAGGGTTGTGGTTTGGATAACCTAACTGACTTACTCTCTATTTACTTCTCCCATTCCTCCCAAATTAGTGAGGTGTATTGGGGTTGGAGTCAGTGGAGCTGGCGATCATCCTGCTTTGGAGATGGACAGATGTCACTAACTCAGACAATGCCAAAACAGCCTGGAGCCTGTGCCAGAACAACCAGGGGCCATTAGTCAGGCTCAAGTCCAGTCCTCCCCGGACAGTGGAGAAGAAGACCCCGGGTGTACTGGATCCACTTGTCCCAGAAAGAGGAGTTGGACACCATGTGCCGCCGAAGACTCCGGTTGACCAAGGAGACAGTGCGGCATATATCCCATGTCCTTGCAGACCTGGCACCTCATGGAGCTCAAGAAGCTCACAGCGACCCTGAACCTTTTAGTTACAGGACCATTTCTGGTCTTGAGCGAGCACTTGTGTGACATTACTCAATCCTCAGCCCACAAGTGCATCCAAGATGTCATAAATGCTCTGTATGCCCAGGCCTCCGACCACATGCACTTCGACCTGAACCAGGCCCACCAAGATGCCTGTGCTTCTGTTGGGATGCCTCCATTCCCCGGGGTATTCGATGGGACACAAGTCGCCTTCAGAGCACCGTGGCATCAGGGAGTGCCCTTCATTAACCTAAATGGGTTCCACTCCCTGAATGACCAAAAAGGTGAGATCTCAGGGGGTTGGGGGAATAGTCTAGATTGGATTGAGGATTGGCTGATTGACAGAAATCAGAGGGTCGGGATAAATGGGTCCTGCTCTGGATGGTGAACTGTAACTAGCAGGATTCAGTCCTCGGACCTCAGCTGTTTACAATCTATATAAATGATCTGCAAGCAGGGACAGTGAAACATACTGTCATGTGAGAGTACCTTTAAGAAATGGGTGTTTATAAAGGGGTGTGTATATAAATATCTGTAGTGAGAGTACCTTTAAGAAATGGGTGTTTACTACTGCAGTGGGCAGATGTTCATCAAGTAGTATTGCCAGTAGGGTATAGAAAGGAGATGTTGCGAGTTGCACATGAGGTACCAGTGGGAGATCATTTGGGAATAAGGAAAACTCAAGCTAAAATCCAGAAACACTTTTAATGGTCTGGACTACATAAAGATGGAGTTAAATTTTGTCAATCATGTCATACATGTCAAGTGATAGGGAAACCTCAAGCAGTGATAAAACCAGAGCCCTTAATATCCATTCCAGCATTTGAGGAACCTTTTACACAGGCCCTAATTGATTACGTAGGACCGCTTCATAAAACGATAAGTGGGAATCAATACCTTTTGACGATAATGGATGTGTCAACTAGGTTTCCAGAGGCCATTCCAGTACGTAATATTACAGCTAAAAAGATTGTGGAGGAGTTACTTAAATTCTTTACTAGATATGGACAACCCACAGAAATACAATCGGATCAAGGATCAAATTTTATCTCCAGGTTATTCAAAGAAGTAATGGATAGCTTAGGAATAAAACAATTTAAATCAACTGTGTACCATCCAGAATCGCAGGGAGCGTGTGAAAGGTGGCATGAGACATTAAAGACAATGCTGAGGGCTTACTGTCAAGATTATCCAGAGGATTGGGATAAAGGAATTCCATTCGTACTGTTTGCAATTAGGGATGCACGTAATGAGTCAACCAAATTCAGTCCTTTTGAACTAATTTTTGGGCATGAGGTAAGAGGACCACTTAAATTGATTAAGGAAAACTCGGAGAGTGAGAAATCGGAAATTACATTATTGGGTTACGTGACAAATTTTAGGGAATGATTAAATATAGCAGGTGAACTGGCTCGACAACATTTAAAAATTGCACAAAATGTGATGAAACGGGTAGCGGACAAGAAATCCAAAGTTCGTACTTTTGCCTGTGGAGATAAAGTTTTAGTATTGTTACCAGTGGTAGGTGAACCTTTAAAAGCAAGGTTTTGTGGACCTTATCAGATTGAAAGGAAATTAAGTGAGGTGAATTATGTAGTAAAAACACCGGATAGAAGAAAAACTCACCGAGTGTGTCATGTGAATATGCTTAAAAGGTACTTTGAAAGGGAAGGCGAGAAAAAGGAGGAGATTTTAATGATTCTAACTCAAAGTGATGAACCAAATGCAGATGACTGTGAATTTGACATGCCGCAAATTAAATTGGAAAATTAGGATGTTCTTAATGTTGAGTTACCTTCCAGAGGAAAAAGGAACTGACCTGAAAGAGTTATTGATATCACGTGGGCAAGTTTGTAGAGATAAATTGGGAAGTACTAAAATGGCTATACATGATGTCGATGTGGGATATTCTGTTCCAATCAAACAACATCCATACAGACTTAACCCTTTAAAATTGGCACAGGTTAACAAAGAGATTGAGAATATGCTTAAAAATGGCATAATTGAAGTGGGTTGCAGCCAATGGAGCTCACCCATAGTGATGGTACCTAAACCAGACGGTACCCAACGGTTGTGTGTGGACTATAGAAAGGGTAAAGCAGTTTCAAGAACGGACTCTTATCCTGTCCCACATTTGGAGGATTGCATTGAGAAAGTGGGACAATCAGCTTTTATTTCCAAACTGGATTTACTTAAAGGTTACTGGCAGGTACCTTTATCTGAAAGGACGAAGGAGATTTCAACTTTTGTGACTCCAGATGGTATATATCAATTCAAAGTTATGCCATTTGGCATGAAAAACACCCCAGCCACATTTCAACGGTTAACTAACAAAGTTGTTTCAGGATTACCCAATTGTGCGGTATACATCGACGATCTGGTAATTTTCAGCCAGACATGGACAGAACATTTGAAACATCTGATGGAGTTATTCGATCAACTCCAGGAGGCGGGTTTGGTGATAAACTTAGCCAAAAGTGAATTTGGAAAGGCCCATGTCACTTTCCATGAGGTGTTTCCGAAACCTTCAAGACGAAGGGAAATAATGCGATTTCTTGACATGAGTGGATGTGATCTAACGTTTGTGCAAAGGTTTTGTAGCGTGATTGCTCCACTGATGGACTTGCTGAAGAAACGTCAAAAATTTCAGTGGACAGCGGACTTTCATCAGGCATTTGTGAGTTCTCCCAGTGGGCCAGAGAAGACACAGCCAGAGTGAGACAGAACCAAGAGTGAGTTTGGGAATTTGAATCTAGGTGGGAATTGAACCAAATCAGTAAGGCAGCTCCTTTTAAATTTCAGGAGTTTAAATTAATTTGGCATAAATTAATTTAAATTAAGCTAGAATTGTGCAGTGTAGGTTAACAAGGGCTGCCCCACCCACTCACATAACTGGTTGGCAGTTAAGTGTCAGTCACTTAAATTTCCCTTGATCTAAAAGCAAGTGGGGGAGGGGAGTCAATTCAGGACAGTTTAAAAAAAGCAACTTGTAAACTCACTCCCAGTGAGTTCTCCCAGTGAGCCAGAAAAGACACAGCCAGAGTGAGACAGAACCAAGAGTGAGTTTGGGAATTTGAATCTAGGTGGGAATTCGAAGCTTGGGTGGGGAGGAAGTGCTTTTAATCCCTGGTAAGTGACTGGTAAGTAGTGTTTCTGTTTTCTTTTTCTTTTCATTGGTATATTGATTTATTTTTTTCTTTGTTGTTTATTTTATTTTTGGGGGTAAATTGTAATTGTTGAAGGTTTAAGACATGGCAGGAGATCTTAGACCTGTGTCATGCTCCTCATGTGCGATGTGGGAGCTCAGGGACACGTCCACTGTCCCTGGCTCCTTCACGTGCAAGAAGTGTGTCCAGTTGCAGCTCCTGTTAGACCCCTTGACGGCTCTGGAGCTGCGGATGGACTCACTTTGGAGCATCCGCGATGCTGAGGATGTCGTGGATAGCACGTTTAGCGAGTAGGTCACACCGCAGGTGAAAGGTACTGAGGGAGATAGAAAATGGGTGACCAAAAGACAGAGCAAGAGTAGGAAGGCAGTGCAGGTGTCCTCTGCGGCCATCTCCCTGCAAAACAGATATACCACTTTGGATACTGTTGAGGGAGATGGCTCACCAGGGGAAGGCAGTAGCAGCCAGGTTCATGGCATCATGGCTGGCTCTGCTGCGCAGCTGGGCAGGAAGACGAATGGCAAGGCTATAGTGATAGGGGACTCAATTGTAAGGGGAATAGACAGGCGGTTCTGCGGACGCAATCGAGACTCCAGGATGGTATGTTGCCTCCCTGGTGCAAGGATCAAGGATGTCTCAGAGCGGTTGCAGGACATTCTGGGGGGGGGGAGGGTGAACAGCCAGCTGTCGTGGTGCACATAGGCACCAAAGATATAGGTAAAAAACGGGATGAGATCCTACAAGCTGAATTTAGGGAGTTAGGAGTTAAACTAAAAAGTAGGACCTCAAAGGTAGTAATCTCAGGATTGCTACCAGTGCCACGAGCTAGTCAGAGTAGGAATGTCAGGATAGATAGGATGAATGCGTGGCTCGAGTGATGGTGCAAGAAGGAGAGATTCAAATTCCTGGGACATTGGAACCGGTTCTTGGGGAGGTACAAACCGGACGGTCTGCACCTGGGCAGGACTAGAACCGATGTCCTAGGGGGGGTGTTTGCTAGAGCTGTTGGGGAGAGTTTAAACTAATGTGGCAGGCGGATGGGAACCGATGCAGGAAGTTGGAAGGTAGTAAAACAGGGACAGAAACAAAAGGCAGTGAGGGGGAAAGTGTAAGGCAGAGAAGCCATAGTCAAAAATCAAAAAGGGCGACAGTAAAATGTACAGTGACTGAGGGGAGCTCAGTGAATAGGACCAGGAATACCAAAAGGAATAAACGGGAAGTGAAAACATTAATGGTAAGCGACGCGGCAGTTTGTTACATGAAGATATGGGTTCAACGACAAGGAAAATTAGGAGAAAGGTTAAGAGGAAATATAACTTAGGAGAGGTTACTGATCGAGGTGTTAAGATTCAGAACAGAGGTAAAAAAGCCAACATAAGTGTACTTTACCTGAATGCTCGTAGTATTCGGAACAAGGTAAATGAGTTGATGGCGCAAATCATCGTGAATGACTACGATTTAGTGGACATTACTGAAACATGGTTAAAGGATGGTCATGACTGGGAGTTAAATATCCGAGGGTATCAAACTATTCGGAAGGACAGAGTGGATGGTAAGGGAGGTGGTGTAGCTCTGTTATTTAAGGATGTCATCCGGGCAACAGTAAGGGATGACATCGGTGCTATGGAGGATAAGGTTGAATCCATTTGTGTGGAAATCAGGAATAGTAAGGCGAAAAGGTCACTGATAGGAGTAGTCTATAGGCCACCAAATAGTAACATTATGGTGGGGCAGGCAATAAACAAAGAAATAACTGATGCATGTAGAAATGGTACAGCAGTTACCATGGGGGATTTTAATCTACATGTTGATTGGTTTAACCAGATCGGTCAAGGCAGCCTTGAGGAGGAGTTTATAGAATGTATCCGCGATAGTTTCCTAGAACAGTATGTAATGGAACCTACGAGGGAACAAGCGGTCCTAGATCATGTCCTGTGTAATGAGACAGGATTGATTCAGGATCTCATAGTTAGGGATCCTCTCGGAAGGAGCGATCACAATATGGTGGAATTTAAAATACAGATGGAGGGTGATAAGGTAAAATCAAGCACTAGTGTTTTGGGCTAAGTGAATGGGCTAGGGTCTGGCAGATGGAATACAATATTGACAAATGTGAGGTTATCCATTTTGGTAGGAATAACAGCAAAAGGGATTATTATTTAAATGATAAAATATTAAAACATGTTGCTGTGCAGAGAGACCTGGGTGTTCTAGTGCATGAGTCGCGAAAAGTTGGTTTACAGGTGATTAAGAAGGCAAATGGAATTTTGTCCTTCATTGCTAGAGGGATGGAGTTTAAGACTAGGGAGGTTATGCTGCAATTGTATAAGGTGTTAGTGAGGCCACATCTGGAGTATTGTGTTCAGTTTTGGTCTCCTTACTTGAGAAAGGACGTACTGGCACTGGAGGGTGTGCAGAGGAGATTCACTCGGTTAATCCCACAGCTGAAGGGGTTGGATTATGAGGAGAGGTTGAGTAGACTGGGACTGTACTCGGAATTTAGAAGGATAAGCGGGGATCTTATAGAAACATATAAGATTATGAAGGGAATAGATAGGATAGATGCGGGCAGGTTGTTTCCACTGGTGGATGAAAGCAGAACTAGGGGGCATAACCTCAAAATAAGGGGAAGTAGATTTAGGACTGAGTTTAGGAGGAACTTCTTCACCCAAAGGTTTCTGAATCTATGGAATTCCTTGCCCAGTGAAGCAGTAGAGGCTCCTTCATTAAATGTTTTTAAGATAAAGATAGATAGTTTTTTGAAGAATAAAGGCATTAAGGGTTATGGTGTTCGGGCTGGAAAGTGGCGCTGAGTCCACAAAAGATCAGCCATTATCTCATTGAATGGTGGAGCAGGCTCGAGGGGCCAGATGGCCTACTCCTGCTCCTAGTTCTTATGTTCTTATTTGACTGCCTGAAAGCTGTGATAACCAATGCTCCTCTGTTGGAGAATTACAAGGAACTCTGCGATCAGATTGAACTAAAGTATCTGACTTTAAAGAGAAATACCGAGGTGTAGAGAAATGGATGGATCATGCAGAGACCTTCTTGTTCAAAGAGTCTGTCAATCGAGAAAGATTTCAGTTGGAGGAAGTAGAACAAAAATGGACTATATTATTGTACCTGTTTGCGTGTGTTGTTTGTTTTGAAACAAAAAAGTATATTTACTGTGTGCATTTCTTAAAAGACAGTGAAAAGGTGAAAAATGGAACCATCTTGACGTTGATGGGGTTTTTTTTTCTTGGGGGGAGGTGTCATGTGAGAGTGCCTTTAAGAAATGGGTGTTTACAAATGGGTGTGTATGTAAATATCTGTAGTGAGAGTACCTTTAAAAAATGGGTGTTTACTACTGCAGTGATGTCAGAGAGTGGGTGGAGCTGGACTGTGTCAGCTTTTTAACTTTCATTTTAGGCTATTTGCTGCAGGGTGTGTTTTAGTTTCGTTTTCAGTGTTGGAGCTGAAGCCAGAACAAGCAGGTGTACTGCTGTTCTCTCTGCCATCAAAAGACTATCTCTTGATCATTTGGTGATTCAGAATTATAAATGTTTTCTATAGTGATTTTAACCTGATGTGCTTCTGTTAAAGGTTTTGTTTTTAAGTCGTATGGATGTTAAAAGGAAAGCTTAAAGGATTACTTAGTGTTGTAGTCTTTGTGGGTTGTATTTGAATTAATGGTTGCTAAGATGTTCACTGTATGTTTTAAAAAGGTTAACTTGAGTTCATAGAATAAACATTGTTTTGCTTTAAAAAATACTTTTCCATTTCTGCTGTACCACACCTATAGAGTGGGCCGTGTGCTCCCCATACCACAATCTATTAAAAGTTGTGGGTCAGGTGAACTCCATGATACACTTTGGGGTTCTCTAAACCCTGGCCCATAACAATAGCAACATTTGCGGATGATACTAAAATAGGTGGGAAAGCAGGAAAAGGAGATGGAGTTTACAGATGGATATAGATGGGCGAGGAGAATGGGTCAAAATTTGGCAGATGGAGTTTAATGTAGATAAGTGTGAGGATATCCATTTTGGCTGAAAAATAGAAAGGCAAGTTATTATCTAAATGGAAAGTGTTGTTGCAATTGTACAGACCAGTGTTTTTCAAACTTTTTTTCCGGGGACCCATTTTTACCAACCGGCCAACCTTCGGGACCCACGCTGGCCAACAGTCACGACCCACGCCAGCCGACCTCCACGACTCATGCTGGCCGACATTCACAACCCACGCTGCCCAAAAATCGTGACCCACCATTTTCGCTTATCTTTAATGCAGCAGGTGAGCCTGCTTGGTCCACATTATCTCACTTGATTTGTCATTCAGTGTTACATTTCTGTTTTGGTTGTTCATCAGAGGTCCTGGAGCTCACACCACCACTGCTTTGTCCTGTTGTGGATTCTCCTGAGCCACTCTCTCCATCAGGTTTAGTTGTGAGATCCTGGCCTGTTTGGTCTCTGGCTCTCTCTTGTTCCAAAATTATGCATTTTAAATTTTACCCTTCTATTTCTTGTTTGCTGCTGACAAAATAGAGGAATTCCAATCGTGCCCAGAGCACATGACATCACTGTGTGGGGCGCGTGACCTGCTCTCTGCCTCGCTTCAGGAAAGAAGACTGCATTGAATTAAAAACAAATCTTCTCCTGGCTCTACGCGCTGACATCAGGAGGAGGCGGTATTACTCGCTGGACTCTGGGCCTGCACATTGATGAACGGGCACGCTTGCGCAGCGCGCCCGCATGTTAGACGTTTTAGTTGCTGTGATATGAAGAGTCCCCTTCCTTGGAGAAAAAAGAAAATTAGGTGAAAACAAAATTTCAAGAAACTCAAAAGCACACATGATTTCCCCCTTTTTTGTTTTGGATGAGAACGAGGAAGAAAAAACAATCACAGAAACAAGTGCCCTTCATTAACAATATCCAAAAGTTTCTGTGAACTCGCCCCTCTTTTCGTAAAACAGTCTGACAGTTGCTAGCTCCTGTCGACCCATTTAATTTTTGTTATTTCCCCTCTGTCCAACATCTGCTTCAAACTTGCGATGTCTATCCCTAACCTATTTTCATTGACACTTTTTGTAGAGTGCACATTTTCCCACAGGGATTTATTGTCAATGTGACAGTCAATAGGTATATTACCCAAATCGCCTAATCCCAAAATTTCTGTCAATATCATACTTATATAAAAGGCCATATCCACCGCCTCTACAAGGCTTAACGTCTCAGCAGCCAAAGTGCTTTTTACCACTCTCCTTATTTTCTTTGTTTCCCACACAAGTGGGGAACATTTACCATTGTTCCCCAAAAGGAAAATTATAAAACCTCCTGCGCTTGAAACCCCATCACATAAATTTGCGTCGGACGCATCACTATAAACTATGAGTTTCAAGTGCCTAAGGTCACCTAAAACCGGGAACTTCAAAACACACTCCTGCATTTTTAGTTTGGCCAACGCTTTATTCGCTCTTATTATGTCTTCCACTTTGGGATCATTCATTTTTGTACTCAACTCTAAGACATCAAAACTCACGTCCGGTCTAGTCTGTCTACCTAACCACTTCAGTTGCCCAATTAAACTTTGCAGTTGCTCTTTTTCTATCTTTGAAACCATTGCTATTGTGAAACGTTTTGTGAAACTCGGCCATGACTAATTGCTATTGGGCTGATGCTTTCCAAATAAGATTGCTGACGTAAAGTTGCAACTTAGTCTGTCCAATTTCCAGTCCAATATATTTAAATGCACCGGAAGCCTGACTTCCAACCCTGAATTCTTTCCTCAAACCAGAGATTACAATAGCTTCAAAATCACTAGTCCCACCCCACAAAAAATCATCGACATGCATCATAGAAATGTCAGAAAGATTTCCTTTATAGTGCCAATAAAACATTGCAGGATCTGCTTTCAACTGGCAACAGCCTAACTTTAACAAAACCGACCTTACTGAAAAATACCAGACTCGAGATGCATCATTTAATCCATATACACATTTGTTCAACTTCCAGAGTACCCCTTCTGTGTTAGCTGCTTCTTTAGGAGGACGGAGCAAAATGTCTCTCTGGAGCTGATGCCCCTGCAAAAAGGCAGCTTTTATATCTATAGATTTGTATTCCCATGCCTTTGTGGCTAATAGAGCCAAGAAGATCTTTAAAATAACCTTTCCTGCTGTAGGTGAATCTACCCTTAAATCCTGATCTTCTACGTTTTCTTCAAATCCCCTTGCCACAAGCCTGGCCTTTGCCTTATAAGTTCCATCCGGAAGAACCTTTTCCATACAAATCCACCTTGACTCCTTCCCCTGAATGCTGTACATTCAACCAATGTTTATACTTTCCAGTGGCCTTCCCTGCTCTACTAATAACAGTTGCATCCTTCCATTGACTAGACCCTTCAGGCAAGTATGTCACTTTTGTACCAACCTTTGGCAGTTGCCCTTTCGGAAAAATGGCCTGTTCTAATTCATCAGAAGTGTTGTGTTCCTCCACAGAAACCCTGTCTATATCAGTTAATTGGTCCTCATAGTTCTGTAACACATGCATACCAGATGACTCTGGTTCCTCGTCATGTCTGTCTGCTCTGTCTAAATTTGGAAATTTGTAATCTGTACCCATTATCCTTGATGAATGTACCCTAACAGTTTGATTACCATGTTGCAAAATAATTGTTTTGCCATCTATGCCTATGATCTTCCCTGGGCCTTTCCATTCATTAGAATTGTCTCTCTTATAGTATACCATGCCTCCTTGCTGAAAAACGGCATCTGATGGCCGTACGTTATGTCTTAAAGCTCTGCAAATTCTTTCAAAGACTTCTGCTTCCAAAAAAGCTTTTCTACTGCTATGTAATGCATTTAAATGTTCAGCAAAACCAGAGCTAATTGTAGTCCCCTCACAAGCTGGAGGCTGGTCATCCAAAATAGACGGAATTTTAGGATTTCTACCAAACACTAATTGATAAGGACTATAGCTCCCAACCATCTGCAATGAATTCTTTGCATGTACTGCCCATGCTAAAGCTGAATTTAGCCTGCAATTTGGTCGATCTGCCAAAAGTTTCTGAAGCTTGTCATTGATGACAGCATGATTTCTTTCACAACACCATTACTAAATGGGCTTTCTGCAGCCATATTCATAACTCTGATATTCATGTTTTCACACATATCCCTAAACTCATCATTAGCAAATTTTCCCCCATTGTCCGGAAGGAATTTTGCCGGTGGACCCATTCCTGTCCCTATCCATTTTTCCACGATTTGATCCAGAATTACTCTCTTTTCTTTACTTCGTACAATCGTTGATTGACTAAATCTGGTTGCTAAATCTACAAAATGCAAAATAAATACATTATTTGCTTTATCCCAGATCTTAAGGTCCATGGCCACAATGTCGTTAAAATCCCTGGCCAAAGGTAGGGTTACTATCGGTCGTGCTGGTGTCCTTCTGTACTTCCAACAAACTTCACAGCGGTCACTAACCTGTTCTATCAGTTTAGTATAGTCGTCATCCCTTACCGCTGCATCCTTTAATACATTTTTCAGCCTCCGAGGAGACGGATGTGCAAATTGCCTATGCAGTTTTAATACGACAAGCTTTTTATCAGCTAAAGTCCCATCCTTAACCACTCTACTTGAAATATTATTTGTTAGTAATGGAATACAATAGTGTAAATTGTAAGTCCACATTCTTTCCAAAAACTGTTGCCTTATCCTGTTCCATAATCAGTTTCATGTGTGCTTTCTTCATCGACGGTCAGCTCAGAAGCAAAGGTATCTCACTTGATACAACATCCGTGCTAATGAAATGATTCACTCCAGCAATATTGCAACGGATCACCACTCTTTTCAGCGACTTCAGAGTATTATCATCCCCAAACCTGAAACTTGTGGAACTTTCAAATTCCTTTACCTTGTTACGATTTTCAGCATTCAAAGAGTCCAGGTAACATTTTAACCAGTCAATTCCACACACAGTAGATGTGTAGCCACTGTCGAATACAGCACAGTTGAAGGATTCTGCAACCAACACCCTCATTACCGGCGTAAAACTGCTTGTCAATAGGACAATGTCTTCTTTCTGGTCACTATCTTTTTCCTCTTCTGACTCTTCCGTGTCATGTGTCGCTTCAAACACTCTATCATAACGAGTTGGACAGTTGAAAGCACAATGGTATTGAGAGTCACATCGAAAACATCGATTTATCACGCCCCGTGCATTTCTGGGGTTCATCTTCCGATTGTAGGTTCTAACTGGGTTTCTATCTTCATAATTTCCTTGTCTCGGTCTCCTTCTATGGTATTGAGCCCTGTTCGTAGCCATACGATTTCGCCATCCTGTTAGTAGTGTATCTTCCATATTCTGCCTTATTGCAGGCTAACCTATTTGGGCCAACAGAGCCATCAGAATCGAATGTTTCCCCAGAAACTTTTGTAAAGCTTCTGTCATCTGTTCGAATAAAGTATCCTTATCAGTAAACTGAACACCTGTCAAAACCAGGAGCCTATCCATGTTGCTCACTCTAGCACAGTCAAGTAATTTAAAGGCCAACACAGACTGTGGAAATTCCAGATTGTGTTTCTGCAGTCTTTTATATAGTCTGCCAAATTCCATTATATAGTCTTCCATGGAAATATCCTCCATTTTCCGGAACTTATCAAAATCCGACCATGCTACATATGCACCTAACAAGTCATCTTTCTTATAAATCTTATCCAATAATGTAATAAATTCTCCAGACCTTCTTCTGAGTCTAACTCTTCCAATTCCAGCTCAGAAAGTACTTTGTTTCGGATTTTACTGCCATATGGTAGAGAAAGAGCCAATGCCATATCTTGTTTTCTCTTTCCCAAAGCAGTTACCTTAGTCCACATAACTACTGCACTTCTCCATTGGTCGTACGATTCCCTTTCAGAAAATAAGGGAGGATAGTCATATCCAGCCATCTTTATCCTCGGTTCAGCCATATATCCCTTTTTTTTTCATTTTTCACTCACTCCTTGGTTTGATCTGGAAAAGTTGTATCTTTCAACCCTTCACATTTACACAGACGTTTTAGTTGCTGTGATATGAAGAGTCTAAAGTTCTGTTCCTTTTTCACAAACACACATTTATTTCCTTCCAACAGCCTTTGCACAAATCTCTCACTATACATCACCTGACAGAGGCCACCTGAAGCCCCTTTACATATCAGTGTCAATTAATGGATACTTAACATAAATGAGACAACTAATTGCAATATCTCTTAACCCATTACTTAACACCGCATTCTGAAAGCCAGTTGCGGCCGTCATTTTTAATAGGCATCTGCTGCGGCCGTTGTGCTTTAATTCCCGTGATCAGGATCGCCGCGTTGAATGGCTCCACGACCCTCCCGACACCTGCCTGCAACCCACCCGCGGATCGTGACCCCGACTGTGAAAATGACTGCTATCGGGTGTTGCTGAGACTACATCTGGAGTATTGTGCCAGTTTTGATATCCTGTTTTGAGGAAGGGTGTGTATCCTTATTTGTGGAGACCTTGGATTCAATTCAGAGGCGGTTCACTTCACCAGATTGATTCCGGGGATGAAAGGCTTGGATCTATGAGGAGAGATTACACTGTTTGGACTTATACTCGCTGGTGTTTAGAAGGATGAGGGGGGATCTGATCGAGGTATATAAAATACTAAGAGGGATTGATAAAAGTAAACGTAGACCAAATGTTCCCCCTTGTGGGGCAATCTAGAACAAGAGGTCCCAGATATAGGTTGAGAGGCGGTAGATTTAAAACTGCGATAAATAAGGAGGAACTACTTCTTGGAGAGGGTGGTGAATTTGTGGAACTCGCTGCCTCATAGTGCAGTGGAATCTGAGTCATTGAATGGTTTCAAGGAGATAAACCGATTTCTGATTTTAATAATGGGTTAAAGGGATATGGGGAACAGGTAGGGAGGTGGCTTTGAGACCAGGAAGAGATCAGCCATGATCTGATTGAATGATGGAGCAGGCTCAAATGTCTGAATTGCCTACTTCTGTTCCTAATTCCTATGTACCTAAACTCTGTGTGACCACTGCCTCAGCATCATGCATGTGTCTGCATGCTACACAGGAAGTGTGCATGATAACAATATACTGGATAAATCGAGGACCACCCCAGGCTGCCAGGAAGGCTCTTGGAGGACAAGGGCTATCCTTTGATGTCATGGCTGATGATGCGTATGAAGGTCTGATATTGACACCCAGACAGTGATTGAGCAGTGTACTGGGCTACTAATGATGATATTCCTCTGCCTGGAGCGTGTGGAGTTGCTCTTCAGTACAGTTTCCAGAGGGTCTCCACTGTGTGGTCTGCTGTGCCCTCTGTAACCTGGCGCAGCAGCAGAGTGACATTCAGGAGGTAGAGGAGGAATGTGTTGCTTCCTCTGATGATATGGAGGACCAGGAGGGAGTGGAGGACGAGCCCAAGGAGGACCCAGAGGATAGAAGACAAGCAGTGGCCAGGGTGCGTCTGGAAAGGAGGCCCTCATAGCCTCCAGATTCACTGAGCAGGAGGCTTGGTGTTCGGCAGCTCAACAACGACTCCCCCAACTGTCAACTTCGCCCCTCTCCAAAAACCCTCCCTCCTCCCTCCCCGCAAACCTAACCCCTCTCCCCCACCCCGCACCCCCCCATCCTTCGAAGGTCGCAGAATTGACGTCACACCAGAGTGATGGACCTATACAGTGCTATATTATCTACTCCCTTGCTAACGGTGTCTGACTTCACCCATGCTCTTAAAACTTGTGCTCTTAAAACTTATTAATCTTGAGAGGCCTACCGCTTCATTTACTTGTTAGCCCAGGATGTACATCAGAGGTGGATGCAGCCTGCTGCTTTCCATGCCCAGTAGCCTAAGATGCCCTTGGCGGTGGTCTTCTGGAGGACCTGGACCTGGAGGGACTCAGCTGACTTTCGGGTGTCACTGGTGTTGCCATGTAACCCCATTCTGCCCGCTGCCTCTGTGATGGGCTGGTATTAGGAAGGGGTGGGGGGCTGGGGGGAGTCAGAAGGGCTGCAGACTGCCAGAGTCTCCGAGCTGGAAGCCCCGGGATGGGCTCCAGAGCTTCCTCCTCCCTCAAGGTGCTTGTGGGCTCCTGGGCTTCTCCAAGGGATGGAGGGGCAGCTGGAGGGATACCCAGAAGCCTTTGCGATGCTTGATGCTGCCAGTCCTAGAGGCCCGCCATTGCCTGCACCATTGTGTCAAAGCCTTCAGCAATGGTCTTCTGTCTGGACCAAGCTCTGGAGTCCCACAGCAATGGCCCGCTATCACTGAGCCATGCTCTCGAAGCCCTGAGCTGTGATCCTCAGAGGGTGAGCCATGTCTTGGATTCCATCACCCATGGCTTGGACATCCAGCCCCATGGTTTCCACTGCGGTCGTCACCCTTGCAATGTTGGTCTGAGTGCCACGTAATACCGGCAACATCTCCTGCCACTCAAGGTTTTGGGTCTCTCCAATTGGCCTTGCAGTTGCAGGAATGTTGCAGACATCCTGTCCTGGATTTCCTGGCTCTGCCTTTGATTCTCCAGCAGCTCAGGGAGAAACCTTTCCAGAGGCATGGTATGGAGCTGGGGGTCAGCTGATTCCTGGGATCCAGCAGACCTCCAACTACCCAATCAATGGGACTTTCCTGTCTGCACCTGATGTGCATCAGCTGCTGTGTGGTGCTCACCAGATAGTGACCGTGAAGCCTATTTGCTAAGATTGCCCAGTGAGCTGTGTCTCAGCTCTGGTGGATGATGTGGGGATGTGATAGATCTTCGCTCTATTCTCCAGAGCTCTCACCCAAGGTGCTGTCGAGGGTGGGAGGGGGATGGTCTTGACTCCGGATGGGATTAGCTCATCAGATGGTGATCCTGCAAGACAAGGGTCACAGGTTCAGTATATGGGAAGTACAAGGGTCTGGCCAACTGACAACTCACCTGCGACAGTCATATGGGTGAAAGTGCAATGGATCCTCACTACTCTGGTGCAGGCCAACCTCACAGTCAGTCACAGCTCTCACCTGTGCCTCCCCAATGATTACCATCCCCCTTTCCTCATAGGGGGTGAGGATTCATAATTCAGGCATCCCCGTCTGCGTTCTCCCTCTCCCTGGTGCCTACACAGGAAGGGGTTATGATGAGGAGTGCAGGAGGGGTTCTGAGGAAGTTGCTGGGGGGGGGGGGGATGGGGGGGGGGGGGGATGGGGCACGGCGGGTGTTGGGATGCTAAGAAGTGGCAGGGAGTGGTTTAATGGGTACATTCCAGGGGTGACAGACAGGACTGAAGTCAGGAGGAGAGAGGTAGGAACTCACTTCTGCGCTTCATAGATCGTTCATTATCTTTCCACATTGGACACCGGTCCACCTTGTCAGTCTGCTGGCACTGACCGCAACTGATACCACACCTTAGGCAGGATTAGTCATGTTACTTTGCAGTCTCCTACCCACATGGGGGTACAGGATGCCTTGCCTCTCCTCCACGGCATCCAAAAGCCTGTTCAGGTCTCCCTCCAGGAAGCGAAGAGCAGGCCTCCATGCTGCCATCCTCCTGGTTAGACTGGGAGTTAGTTCAGAGGGACCAGTTAATTGCAGCTCCCTCTTTGTAGCAGAGCACAGTTAGCAACCAGGCCGGGCGAATCATGCACCTGGGGACTCCAACTCATGTTTCACATGGGGTTTCATGTGTGGAAAGATCGCAATCAGCTTTGAGCCGACGGGAATCGCACCGGCCTTTGCGCCCAAAATAACAACTTTGTCATTTTCCAGGAACATTACGTCCATTATATTTGAAGGGCAGCACGGTGGCGCCGAGGACCCGGGTTTGATTCCGGCCCTGGGTCACTGTCCGTGTGGAGTTTGCACATTCTCCCCGTGTCTGCGTGGGTCTCACCCCCACAATCCAACAATGAGCACCATTGGCCACACTAAATTGCCCCTGAATTGAAAAAAAAGAAGTGGGTACTCTAAATTTATATACGTTTCTTCACAAGTAAAAGCATTAATTGCAAAAAATCATTAACTACGTTTGTTTGGGCGAGTCCAGCAGATTGCTTTCATCATTTTAAATTTGATTCAATTGAATAAAGGTGAGTCTCGTCATTACAATTAGTTATTAATTAAAATATCTGAAATTAGTCCGTTCTTCTACAGCTTCTTCACTTCCCATTTCCAAATTCAGTTCTATTCTTCTTTTATTTTTCTTACTAATTCACAATTACAAGCCCGATATTGGAGATCTGTTGAATGCAGCCAATATTTTATTCTGCTGATATATTTTCTTTGTATTCTTTAAACCTAAGTTAGCTTCCATTCATAGCTCATGATATTCTCAGTGTTAGCATGATTAAAATATCACACCGTGCCTGTACATTTAATGGTGACAGTCGTGCTTAAGTGCTATTCTTTTCTTTAATACCAAGGCCAGAGGAAAATTCATAATTTTCTTTGCTAAGTTGCATTCCTTGATTTACTATTCCCATTGTGTATGAGCCATGCCAAAGAAGTGTTCGTATAATGTAGGTGGCAATATCAAAACCTGGGGCTGGATTCTCTGGTTCGCGGTGGCGTGTTGTTCGCTGGCGGTGGTATTCTATCTTCCCGCCGCTTGTCAGTGGGATTTTCCATTGAAGCCACCCCACGCTGCCAGGGAACCTGTGGACGGGAGGATCCGCTGCCAGCGGGAAAAGAAAATCTCAATGGCCGGAGAATTGCGGCCCTGATATTTCACTCAACAGGTATGTACAGGTGATGTGTGCATCATGAGTCAACCGCTGGCCAAAGATCAATGATGGAAGCAGTCTTAGTGGCAACCGGAACCATAAAGTGCGGCAGGGAAAAGAAAATCATGCTGCAAACAACAGAATTTGTCATGGATGTCACATGGTGAGAAATCATTGCCCTGTCTAGAACACACATAGTTCTACAGGGCAAGATATTGAGTCCCGATACTGTTTTCCAGAATTAATTTACTGCGATCCTTTGCCTTTTCATTCCTAATTGCATTAATCTATATACTCATAATGCTACAACCACACACAGAATCCCGACAGTGCAGAAGAAGGCCATTCGGCCCATCAAGTTTGCACTGATCCTCTGATAGAGCACTCTAGCTATGCCACTCCCACCGCCCTATCCTTGTAACCCCATCTAACCTTTGGACACTAAGGGGCAATTTAGCATGCCAAATTCACCTAATCTGCACATCTTTGGACTGTGGAGCGCCCGGAGGAAACCCATGCAGACACAGTGCTAACCACTGTGCCACCCATGATAACTTCAGACAGACTAATAGCTCCAAAAATGTTTGCAGAGTACTAAAGAGGTCTCCACTCAAAAATAATCTCCAAAATAAACCTGTGACATGCAGTAACAAGGAATTATACTGTAAATACATTGGGGCACAGAACACAGTACATTGGGCCTGCTCCGCCATTCAGAACGATCAGGCTGATCTTCAGCTTCAACTCCATTCTCCTGTCCATTCCTTATACCCCTTAATTCCCTGAGACCAAAAATCTGTCTATTCCATCCTTAAATGTATTCAGTGAAGAACCATCCTCAACTCTCTCAGATAGAGAATTATAAAGATTCACAATCTTTCGAGTGAAGGAATTTCTCCTCGTCTCAGTCCTAAATGATTGGCCCCTTATTCTGAGAATGTGACCGCGTGTTTTAGATTACCCGACCAGCAGAAAGAAAGAATCTCTCAGTGTCTACCCTATCAAGCCCCTTCAGTCTTGTAGGTTTCAATTAAGTCACTTCTCATTCTTCTAAATTCCAGTCAATAATAGCCCAATTTAGTCAGCCTCATCACAGGACCACCCCTTCATCCCAAGGACCAATTTGGCGAATCTTCACTGTACCACCTCCAAAAGACGTATGTCTTTTCAAAAAAATGTGGAGACCAAAACTGCACACAGTATTCCAGATGTGGTCTTCTCAAAACCCTGTACAACTGTAGCAAGACTTTGTTATTCTTGTACTCCAAGTCCCTTTGCAATAAAGGCCAACATGCCATTCATCTTTCTAGTTGCCTGCTGCGTGCTAACTCTTTGCATTCCTTGTACAAGAACACACAAGTATCCTTGAACATCAACATGTACACGTTTCTCACCTTTTAAAAAATACTTTGCTTCTTTATTCTTATGATCAAAGTGAATAACTTCCCACTTCCTTATATTGTACTTCGTCTGCCATCATGTTGCCAAATCACTTAACCTGACTGGAATTCTCCACTTGTTGGGAGTCACTATTTCCACTGGCTGCACACCACCGCCAGCAGGTTTCACGGTGGACTGGGATGGTTTCAATGGGAAATCCCATTGGCATGTAGCGGGAGGATAGAATCCCACCGCCAGTGAATGGTGCGCGGCCGAGGATCACGCACTTGGGAGACCGGAGAATCCTGTCCCCTTTTTATATCTCTTTGGAGTCTTCCTATGTCCTCCCTGCAGCTTACCTTAGTATAATCAGCAAACTTATATATATTTCTCTCTGACTCTTCAACTCAGACATTAATATAGATTGTAAATAGCTAAGGCTCCAAAGCATTGATTCTTGCGACACTCAACTTTACACTGCCTGTCAAGTGAAAAAGTCCCATTTATGCCCACTCTGCCTTGTATCCGTTTATCAATCCTCTACCCGTCTCATATATCACCTCTAACTCCATGAGCCCTTATCTTGCCAATTGACCTTTTGTGCTGCACCTTGCCAAATGGCTTTTAGAAATCCTGGAATATGTCATCTACTGATTTCCCTTTATTTATGCTACTCGTTACATCCAGATGGGAGCGGATTTTCCTTTCATAGCTAATTGTAAATAGCTGGTTTGATTGAGCACATTGAAGAAACTCAGGTGGGCCGGGTGGGTGTTGAGATTGCATGCATCAAGAGGTTGCCATCAACATTTATGCCAATTTAAAGTAATGGTTGGAAATTTTGAACAAGGCTGACATTACTGATGCGGGATCCTTCTCCATCCCCTCTGCCCATGCAATTGCAAAGCTCAAATGTAAGAGGGGGATCTGCCCTTGGGCGGGGTCATGACCTGAGATGTAAAAACTGGTTTTGGATTCAGTTTCCTGTTATAAAAACCTAAAAAGGGAGATGATTGTATCGGCTCACTGATTTGGACATGTAAAAGATACCGTGGAATCACAGCAAATGAATGCCAAACATGCTCTCTTAATAGTTGTCATAATTATACTTTCTAAGGAAAAGGATGGTTAAAATATCAAACATTGAATTCTGAGGAAAAATGTCCTCCGATGATGCAGAGTGTATAGTCACATCATCAGTGGTACTTTCATAACAGCACATATCTGTAATCACATTCCAAATGATTGATTCCTTGGAGAAATGTTTTATTAGGCCGAGCAATAGAGAAAGATGTAATAAAAAAAGAACAAGAAGTATCATCACTGGGACCATCGAACAACATTGCATGTCCGAGCACAATAATGGAATCATCTAAAACAGGGTGGCACTGGTGCCTCGCAACACCAGGGACCCGGGTTCAATTCTGGCCTTAGGTGTCATCTGTGCTCTGGTTTACTCTCACAGTCCAAAGATCTGCAGATCTGGATTGGCTATGCTAAAATTGCCCGTTAGTGTCCAAAGATATGCAGGTTAGGGGATAGGATGGGGGAGTGGGCTTCGGAAGGTGCACTTTCAGAGGGTCGGTGCAGACTCGATGGGCCAAATGGCCTCCTTCTGCACTGTAGGGATTCTTCTATAGAAATCCTGGAGAATGTCATGGCCTGGATTCTCCGATCACAGACGCCAAAATCGCATTCGGCGATGGGGCGGAGAATCCCCGATGACGACAGGATCAGGGGCGGTGCGGCTTTCGTGATGCGCTGCCCACTGAAAAGCGGCATACTCTAGGAGTACGCCGCATGCTGTATCCATGGCAGCAGGCCATTGCCTGAGGCCCGCCCCGTGATCGTCCGTACCCGACCGGCAGAGTTCCCAACGGCGCGGGACACGGGTGGTCTCACTGCTGTGAACTCAGTGTGGCGGCTGCGGACTCAGTCCAGCGCGGCCACATTCAGAGAAGGGCCAATCCGTGGGCAGGGGGGGCACTATTCGGGGCTGGGGGCACTTTGCGGGGGCGGTCCGAGGCACGCAAGCTGGCCGAAGGAGGGGACTATTTTTGGGGTCCGTGGGCTGCGTCCGCCATGGAGCACAGCGATGGCCCCGGTAATGCTTTGGGCCATATCAGCAACTAGAGCTGGGAGCTCTACACTGCCTAGCTGCTAGCACCCCCCCCCCCGGAGCAGGGAATTGGTGGTGGCCGTTTTGCGCCAGTTCTCCTGGCGTAAAGCACCACCATTTTCATGCTAGCGTGGGGCCCTAATCTCCCAAACGGAGAATTCAGCCCCATGTTTCTCGCAAGATTGTTTCACCGTGAAAAAAAAAAGGGCATTGACACCAAATTATGAATGGAGAGGATCCAGCAGAGAGCAGTAGAGCAGAGCTGCTGATTGGCTGTTGTGGGGAAAATTTGCATCACTGCATTGCAGTCGCTGCATCCAGAAAGTGTACCTGAGCAAGACACCCTCGGTGTTCAAATGAAGGCAAGCATCCAGCAAAGGGCAGTAGAGCGCAGCTGCTGATTGGCTGTTGTGGGGAAATTTGCATCAGTGCATTGCGGTCACCATATATTGAAGGTGGTTTGTGGAGGAGCTGTTGTCAAGTGACAGTTAAACCCAAAACACTTCTTCAGTGTTTCCCTCCCTACCTCTTCCTCTAACCAAAAAAAAAGACAATCACAGTAAGGATCCCAGCTGAGTAAAGATCAAGAGGGAGACTCGAGGGCAGGTAGAAGTAGAAAGAAGTTGAACCGTGACATCACAGCCTGCAGGTAAGTGATTGGCTGGTGACTGGTAAGTAGTTTTTCTTTTCCCTGAGGTGTTATCGTGCGGGGCGCAGTGGTTGCTGAGTGAGTGCTTGCTGAGAAGGAGAGTAAATTTTTTAAAAGACTTACTGTTGGGATTTTCCAGCTGAATCCGGTCGGAGTGAGGACAGAGTGACTGCTGGGTAAGTAGTAAAGATTTAAATTGTTTGCGCAGGCCCATAACAGCTGATTGCTGTTCTCGTGTGGGGCGCAGTGGTTGCTGGTTAAGTGTTTTATTTTTACCTGTATTTAAGTTGGGCAGTTTCTAAACCCTAGACACTACACTTGTAGTGTCCCCCACCCTTCCACCTCCTTTAACCTAAGAGGTAGAGTGAATAACAGGTAAGCTCTTTCTTTCTTTTTATTTTTTTATCTAGAGGGGTTGGTAGGGAAGGCAGTGCAATGTTCCTGCTGCAGAATGTTTGAGGTGAGGGATGCCGTCAGTGTCCCTGCTGATTTCACCTGTGGGAAGTGCACCCATCTCCAGCTCCTCAGAAACCGCGTTAGGTCATAGATAGTAGCTTCAAGGATGTAGTTACTCCGAAGAATCAAGGTAGATGGGTGACGGTGAGAGGGGCCGGGAGGAAGCAGTCAGTGCAGGGATCCTCTGTGGTCGTTCCCCTCAGTAACAAGTATACCGTTTTGGATACTGTTGAGGGAGACGACCTACCAGGGGTAAGCCACAATGAATGGATCTACAGCACTGAGTCCGACCCTGTGGCTCAGACGGGAAGGAGGGAGAGCAGGAGAGCAATAGTTATTGGGGACTCGATAGTTAGAGGGACAGATAGACGGTTCTGTGGCAGCAAAAGAGACTCACGGATGGTATATTGCCTCCCGGGTGCCAGGGTCTGTGACGTCTCGGACCGTGTTTTCAGAATCCTTAAAGGGGAGGGAGAGCAATCACAAGTCGTGGTACACATCGGTACCAACGACATAGGTAAGAGAAGGGACGGGGATTTAAAACAGGAATTTAAGGAGCTAGGGTGGAAGCTGAGAGCCAGGACAAACCATGTTGTCATCTCTGGTTTGTTGCCGGTGCCACATGCTAGTGAGGTGAGGAACAGGGAGAGAGTGCAGATAAACACGTGGCTGTAGGGATGGTGTAGGAGGGAGGGTTTCAGGTACATGGATAATTGGAGCACATTCTGGGGAAGGTGGGACCTGTACAGACAGGACGGTTTGCACCTGAACCAGAGGGGCATCAATATCCTGGGAGGGAAATTTGCTACGGCTCTTCGGGGGGGTTTAAACTAATTTGTCAGGGGGCTGGGAAAATGAGCTGTAGTCCAGAAGCCAGTGTCGAGAGTAGTGAGGTACTGAGGAGGGTATCAAGGTTGCAGGAGTGTACCGGCAGACAGAAAGGTGTGTTGAAGTGTGTCTACTTCAATGCAAGGAGCATCCGGAATAAGGTAGGTGAACTTGGAGCATGGATTGGTACTTGGGACTACGATGTTGTGGCCATTACGGAGACATGATTAGAACAGGGACAGGAATAGTTGTTGGAAGTTCCGGGGTATAGATGTTTCAGTAAGAGTAGGGAAGGTGGTAAAAGAGGTAGAGGAGTGGCATTGTTATTCAAGGATAGTTTAACGGCTGCAGAAAGGCAGTTTGAAGGGGATCTGCCTACTGAGGTAATATGGGCCGAAGTTAGAAATAAGAAAGGAGCAGTCACATTGTTAGGAGTTTTCTATAGGCCCCCAAATAGTAATAGAAATGTGGAGGAAGAAATTGCAAAACAGATTATGGATAGGTGTGGAGGTCTCAGGGTAGTTGTCATGGGTGACTTTAACTTTCCAAATATTGATTGGAACCTCTATAGATCGAACAGTTCGGATGGGGCAGTTTTTGTACAGTGTGTGCAGGAGGGTTTCCTGACACAATATATGGATAGGCCGACAAGAGTGGGGGGCCGCATTGGATTTGGTACTGGGTAATGAACCGGGCCAAGTGTTTGTGGGAGAGCACTTTGGAAATAGTGACCACAATTCGGTGTCTTTCACTATTGCAATGGAGAGGGATAGGGCCATACGGCAGGGCAAGGTTTATAATTGGGGGAGGGGTAATTATGATGCGATTAGGCAAGAATTAGGGAGCATAATATGGGAACAGAAACTGTCAGGGAAAGGCACAAATGAAAAGTGGAGCTTGTTCAAGGAACAAATACTGCGTGTCCTTGATAGGCATGTCCCTGTCAGGCAGGGAGGAAATGGCCGTGTGAGGGAACCATGGTTCACAAAAGAGATTGAATGTCTTGTCAAGAGGAAAAAGGAAGAGTATGTAAGGATGAGAAAACAAGGTTCAGTAGGGTTGCTTGAGGGTTACAAGGTAGCAAGGAATGAGCTGAAAAACGGGCTTAGGAGAGCTAGGAGGGGGCATGAGAAGTCCTTGGCGGGTAGGATCAAGGAAAATCCCAAGGCTATTTACTCTTATGTGAGAAATAAAAGAATGACCAGGGTGAGGGTAGGGCCGGCCAAGGACAGTAGTGGGAACTTGTGCATGGAGTCAGAAGAAATAGGAGAGGCGTTGAATGAATACTTTTCTTCAGTGTTCACAAAGGAGAGGGGCCATGTTTTTGAGGATGAGAGTGTGATTCAGGTGGGTAGGCTGGAGGAAGTAGATGTTCTGAGGAAGGATGTATGATCAATTTCGAAAAACTTGAGGGTCGTCAAGTCCCCTGGGCAGATGGGATATACCCAAGGATTCTTTGGGAGGCAAGGGATGAGATTGCAGAGCCTTTGGCTTTGATCTTTGGGTCCTCGCTGTCCACGGGGATAGTGCCAGAGGACTGGAGAGTGGCGAATGTTGTTCCTCTGTTCAAGAAAGGGAATAGGAATGACCCTGGTAATTATGGTAGGAAGTCTTGCAACACCAGGTCTGAGGAAGGAGCAGTGCTCCGAAAGCTAGTGTTTGAAACAAACCTGTTGGACCTTAACCTGGTGTTGTAAGACTTCTTACGGTGCTCATCCTAGTCCAACGCCGGCATCTCCACATCCTGGTAATTATAGGCCAGTTAGTCTTACTTGGTGGTCGGGAAGATAATGGAAAAGGTCCTGAAGGATAGGATTTATGACCATTTGGAAAGATGCAGCTTAATCCGGGATAGTCAACACGGATTCGTTATTAAGGGTAAATCTTGCCTCACAAATTTCATTGAATTCTTTGAGGAGGTAACTAAGTGTGTAGATGATGGTAGAGCAGTTGATGTCATATACATGGATTTTATTAAGGCCTTTGATAAGGTTCCCCATGGTCGGCTCATGAAGAAAGTAAGGAGGTGTGGGATAGAGGGAAATTTGGCCAATTGGATAAGTAACTGGCTATCACATAGACGACAGAGGGCGGTGGTGGATGGAAAATTTTCAGACTGGAGACCAGTTACCAGCGATGTACCACAGGGATCAGTGCTGGGTCCTCTGCTATTTGTGATTTTTATCAATGACTTGGAGGAGGGAGCTGAAGGGAGGGTCAATAAATGTGCTGATGACACCAAGATTGTGGAGTAGTGGATGAGTTGGAGGGTTGTTGTAGGCTGCAAAGAGACATTGATAGGATGCAGAGCTGGGCCGGAAAATGGCAGATGGAGTTTAACCCTGATAAGTGTGAGGTGATTCATTTTGGTAGAAAAAATTTGAATGCGGATTACAGGGTCAACGGCAGGGTTCTGAGGAATGTGGAGGAACAGAGAGATCTTGGGGTTCATGTCCACAGATCTCTGAAGGTTGCCACTCAAGTGGATAGAGCCGTGAAGAAGGCTTATAGTGTGTTAGCGTTTATTAACAGGGGGCTTGAGTTTAAGAGTTTATTAACAGGGGGCTTGAGTTTATGCTGCAACTGTACATGACCCTGGTGAGACCACATTTGGAGTATTGTGTGCAGTTCTGGTCACCTCATTATAGGAAGGACGTGGAAGCATTGGATAGAGTGCAAAGGAGATTTACTAGGATGCTGCCTGGTTTGCAGGATAGGTCTTATGAGGAAAGGTTGAGGGAGCTAGGGCTTTTCTCTTTGGAGCGGAGGAGGATGAGAGGCAACTTAATAGAGGTTTAGAAGATAATGAGGGGGATAGATAGAGTGGACGTTCAGAGGCTATTTCCTCGGGTGGATGTAGCTGTTACAAGGGGGCATAACTATAAGATTCAGGGTGGGAGATATAGGAGGGATGTCCGAGGTAGGTTCTTTACTCAGAGAGTGGTTAGGGTGTGGAATGGACTGCCTGCTGTGATAGTGGAGTCGGACACTTTAGGAACTTTCAAGCGGTTATTGGATAGGCACATGGAGCACACCAGAATGACAGGGAGTGGGATAGCTTGATCTTGGTTTCGGACAATGCTCGGCACAACATCGAGGGCCAAGGGCCTGTTCTGTGCTGTACTGTTCTATGTTCTATGTTCTATTTGATTCATCCTAATGTCTTCCCCACCATGTCTATTATGTTTGCTTACAGCTTGAAAACACAAAGGGACACATTCCAGAAGAATATTCACTCAACTGAATATCTTGAAACAGGAGAAAAGAAATGCTGTGGTAGGCCAGGCCACCAGAAGTGCATTTTCTATTACTGACTTTGTCTTCAAGTAGCTATACAGAACATGCCATATCACATTTTCCAATATTGCTGGGTAATGAGATTGGCCTTCCCGTGAATGCGGTTTCAATTCACTCCCTTCTCCTTTCCTTCATATAACTTGTATGTAATCAGTTACAGGCTTGTAGAACTTTCTCATGCTAAGATTGTTAAGGTAGCTTCATATATTAATGGCTGGTAAGTCAATGCTTCTATTCCTTGTTGGATGCCCTCTGGAAATCAGTAGCGTTGAATTCTCCCCCAAACGATTGTAATCCTGAGCAAAGTTCATTCCAACCGCTTCTATTATTTAAAAATATCAATAGTATTCAATCAATATCTCACTGTTGAACAGTCACTTTGTATAAACTGACCAATACAGAAGTAGTAATGTTACAGGAGAGCAGGATTTCAAAATGAAAGTATTGCAGAGTCAGTGTCATGTCATTTTTGGAATGTTTCTTGATATTTTCTGTAATAAAATCACCATAGAAAGGCAAATAGTTATTGCTGCTAAGTTGATCAGTTACTTCTGATATGTAAATGCACTGTTCCAGTGATTATTTAACTTTGTAAACCACCATGCCAAAAGTAGCATTAATGTCCAAATAACCATTCTGCTGTAAATATTAAATTGTTTTAAACATTACCACAAAAAGAACAACTTGATCTCAAATCAAAGTTCTTATGATTTTAATTATAGCTCCTTTTAAATTTCCCTTTTTGTAGAATTCTTCTTGTTCTAACTGTTGGACAATGAGCACACAATCAATAAGACTAAACAAAGACAAATTCCATTTGGAGACTATAAAGAGCAACTTCGGACCTTAGCATTTATGGATTCAGTGACTAATTCATATGCCTCTTGGGTTAGTAACAAAGGGTTACTGTGATTTCACCACATTCTCTCTTTGAACAAAAAAAATCTTCCCAAGAAGTACCAAGCAACAGGTAGAATTCATTGTGGGTTTAATTTTTTAGAGGACATTGATTGTAACATTCTCCTTTATTCTCCCTGCTCTTTGGCTAGCAAGCTATGCTCTCCTTAATCCAGCACTATGCACTGCCTATGTACAGAGCTTCACTTGATTCAAAGTAAATTTTCCCCAAATTTAGTTTAGCTCTAAATTGCACCACATTAAGCCAAGCAAGAAGGCTTTATTGCTCAATGTTAGAGCAATTTATTAAAGTCTACAGAAAAAGTACAATTCTTCTCTGCTTGTAAACATTTTAAATTAGAAAAGAACATAAAAAGGCCTTCATTTGACTTCAGTACTATGAGCACAGAATTTAGAAAGATGAAAGATGGAGACAAATTTACAAAGGTGGATGCACACAAAATGCTTGATTCTGGCTAATTCAGTCTAAGACATGGATGGGGTATTCTTGTCAAGAATGTCACTAGTGCAGTGTAGAAATGCCTGTTCATAAGCAAACCAGTCCATTTCTGTATCTAGAATAGGACAAGGGTGCAAATCTACCAATATATAACGTTGCTTGCTTTCAAAATGCAATCACAATATGGAAATTTCCAAGCAAATCTTCCACAACCTTTGTGATAAGTTTTGAATGTTTGACCTTAAGAGTGCATTTCTATCTTGAATAGGCCTAATCCAATGCTGTCACAGTTAGTGCTGAATTTGGTGTATTTGAGTGCTATAGTGAGAGTTTGGTGATTGAGGGAGTACAAGGCTTCATTTTTATCTAAAGCATAGTCTTTCTTTTATTTAGTTAGTTAACTTAAAAGTTGCTGTTTGGTTTAGAAGAAGGTGAATTTTCAATCAGCTTTAAACAAAGGTTCTACTTGTAGGTACTTGCAGCTGGAGCTTGTTAATTAGTTGATTGGATTAGGCCAGTTTTCAGAGGCTAGATTCACAGTATAAAAGCGATCCCCTACCGTGCAGACTTTATTTGCATTGAGTTCTGAATTTGGTGCATTTGAATGCTGTAGTGAGAGTTTGGTGACTGAAGGAGTGCTGAATTTGGTGCATTTGAATGCTATAGTGAGAGTTTGGTGACTGAGGGAGTTAGGTGAGGAGGGAGTAAGGTGCTCCTTTCATTTTGTTGCCTACATTTCCGCAAAGTGCGAGAAGGGAGCTAGGAGTTTACAGAGAGTGCAGCTGACTGGGAGCAGAGTCGGAGGGCAGAGGTCCAGTTAGTCCACAGGGCAGCTATATACTGCAAGGTGTGAGGGGATGGAGGCTAGGCCAGTTGCATGCTCCTCCTGTAGGATGTGGGTGGTAAGGGCTGGATGAACTCCGGATCATCCGGGAGGCAGAGGGGGTGATAGAGAAGAGTTACAGGGAGGTAACCACACCCAAGGTACAGGACAAGAGTAGCTGGGTTACAGTCAGGGGAAAGAAAACAAATAGGCAGACAGTGCAGGGATCCCTCGTGGCCGTTCCCCTTCAAAACAAGTATACCGTTTTGGATGCTGTTGGGGGGGATTACCTACCGGGGGAAGGTCCTAGCGGCCAGACCTCTGGCACTGAGTCTGGCTCTGGGGCTCAGAAGGGAAGGGGGGAGAATAGAAAAGCAATAGTAGTAGGAGATTCAGTGGTTATGGGAATAGATAGGAGATTCTGTGCTCACGAGCGAGACTCCCGGAAGGTATGTTGCCTCCCGGGTGCCAGGGCCAGGGATGTCTCGGATCGTATCTTCAGGATCCTTAAGGGGAGGGGGAGCAGCCAGAAGTCGTGGTGCACATTGGTACCAACGACGTAGGTAGGAAAAGGGGTGTGGAGGTAATAAACGAGTTTAGGGATTTAGGCTGGAAGTTAAAAGCCAGGACTGACAGAGTTGTCATCTCTGGTTTGTTGCCGGTGCCACGTGATAGCGAGGCTAGGAATAGGGAGAGAGTGCAGCTGAACACGTGGCTGCAGGAATGGTGTAGGAGGGAGGGCTTCAGGTATTTGGATAATTGGAGTGCATTCTGGGGAAGGTGGGACCTGTACAAGCAGGACGGGTTGCATCTGAACCACAGGGGCATCAATAACTTGGGAGGGAGGTTTTTAGTACTCTTCGGGAGGGTTTAAACTAATTTGGCAGGCGAATGGGAACTAGATTTGTAGTCCAGCAACTAAGCTAGCCGATATTCAGGACGCCAACGCATGTAGTGAGGCAGTGGGGAAGGGAACACTGACAAAGGAGAGTACTTGCAGGCACAGAGGTGGGCTGAAGTGTGCATACTTCAAAGCAAGAAGCATCAGGAATAAGGTGGGTGAACTTAAGGCATGGATCGGTACTTGGGACTACGATGTGGTGGCCATCACGGAAACTTGGATAGAAGAGGGGCAGAAATGGTTGTTGGAGGTCCCTGGTTATAGATGTTTCAATAAGATTAGGGAGGGTGGTAAAAGAGGTGGGGGGGGGCATTGTTAATTAGAGATAGTATAACAGCTGCAGAAAGGCAGTTCGAGGAGTATCTGCCTACTGAGGTAGTATGGGTTGAAGTCAGGAATAGGAAAGGAGCAGTCACCTTGTTAGGAGTTTTCTATAGGCCCCCCAATAGTAGCAGAGATGTGGAGGAACAGATTGGGAAACAGATTTTGGAAAGGTGCAGAAGTCATAGGGTAGTAGTCATGGGTGACTTTAACTTCCAAAACATTGAGTGGAAACTCTTTAGATCAAATAGTTTGGATGGGGTGATGTTTGTGCAGTGTGTCCAGGAAGCTTTTCTAACACAGTATGTAGATTGTCCGACCAGAGGGGAGGCAATATTGGATTTGGTACTTGGTAATGAACCAGGGCAAGTGATAGATTTGTTAGTGGGGGAGCATTTTGGAGATAGTGACCACAATTCTGTGACTTTCACTTTAGTAATGGAGAGGGATAGGTGCGTGCAGCAGGGCAAGGTTTACAATTGGGGGAAGGGTAAATACGATGTTGTCAGACAAGAATTGAAGTGCATAAGTTGGGAATAAGGCTGTCAGGGAAGGACACAAGTGAAATGTGGAACTTGTTCAAGGAACAGGTACTCTGTGTCCTTGGTATGTATGTCCCTGTCAGGCAGGGAAGAGATGGTCGAGTGAGGAAGGAAGATGTGTTGGGCATTTTGAAAAACTTGAGGATAGACAAATCCCCCGGGCCTGACGGGATATATCCAAGGATTCTATGGGAAGCAAGAGATGAAATTGCAGAGCCATTGGCAATGATCTTTTCGTCCTCACTGTCACCAGGGGTGGTACCAGGGGATTGGAGAGTGTCGAATGTCGTGCCTCTGTTCAAAAAAGGGACTAGGGATAACCCTGAGAATTACAGGCCAGTTAGTCTTACTTTGGTGGTGGGCAAAGTAATGGAAAGGGTACTGAAGGATAGGATTTCTGAGCATCTGGAAAGACACTGCTTGATTAGGAATTGTCAGCACGGATTTGTGAGAGTAGGTCTTGCCTTACAAGTCTTATTGAATTCTTTGAGGAGGTGACCAAGCATGTGGATGAGGGTAAAGCAGTGGATGTAGTTTACATGGATTTTAGTAAGGCATTTGATAAGGTTCCCCATGGTAGGCTTATGCAGAAAGTAAGGAGGCATGGGATAGTGGGAAATTTGGCCAGTTGGATAACGAACTGGCTAACCGATAGAAGTCAGAGAGTGGTGGTGGATGGCAAATATTCAGCCTGGATCCCAGTTACCAGTGGCATACCGCAGGGATCAGTTCTGGGTCCTCTGCTGTTTGTGATTTTCATGAATGACTTGGATGAGGGAGTTGAAGGATGGGTTAGTAAATTTGCAGATGATACGAAGCTTGGTGGAGTTGTGTGTAGTGAGGAGGGTTGTTGTCGGCTGCAAAGAGACATAAATAGGATGCAGAGCTGGGCTGAGAAGTGGCAGATGGAGTTTAACCCTGAAAAGTGTGAGGTTGTCCATTTTGGAAGGACAAATATGAATGCGGAATACAGGGTTAACGGTAGAGTTCTTGGCCATGTGGAGGAGCAGAGAGATCTTGGGGTCTATGTTCATACATCTTTGAAAGTTGCCACTCAAGTGGATAGAGCTGTGAAGAAGGCCTATGGTGTGCTAACGTTCATTAACCGAGGGATTGAATTTAAGAGCCATGAGGTGATGATGCAGCTGTAAAAAACTTTGGTAAGGCCACATTTGGAGTACTGTGTACAGTTCTGGTCGCCTCATTTTAGGAAGGATGTGGAAGCTTTGGAAAAGGTGCAAAGGAGATTTACCAGGATGTTGCCTGGAATGGAGAGTAGGTCTTACGAGGAAAGGTTGAGGGTGCTAGGCCTTTTCTCATTAGAACGGAGAAGGATGAAGGGCGACTTGATAGAGATTTATAAGATGATCAGGGGAATAGATAGAGTAGACAGTCAGAGACTTTTTCCCCGGGTGGAACAAACCATTACAAGGGGACATAAATTTAAGGTGAATGGTGGAAGATATAGGGGGATGTCAGAGGTAGGGTCTTTACCTAGAGAGTAGTGGGGGCATGGAATGCACTGCCTGTGGAAGTAGTTGAGTCAGAAACATTAGGGACCTTCAAGCAGCTATTGGATAGGTACATGGATTATGGTAGAATGATATAGTGTAGATTAATTTGTTCTTAAGGGCAGCACGGTAGCATTGTGGATAGCACAATTGCTTCACAGCTCCAGGGTCCCAGGTTCGATTCCGGCTTGGGTCACTGTCTGTGCGGAGTCTGCACATCCTCCCCGTGTGTGCGTGGGTTTCCTCCGGGTGCTCCGGTTTTGTCCCACAGTCCAAAGATGTGCAGGTTAGGTGGATTGGCCATGATAAATGGCCCTTAGTGTCCAAAATTGCCCTTAGTGTTGGGTGGAGGTGTTGACCTTGGGTAGGTTGCTCTTTCCAAGAGCCGGTGCAGACTCAATGGGCCGAATGGCCTCCTTCTACACTGTAAATTCTATGATAATCTATGATTAATCTAGGACAAAGGTTCAGCACAATATTGTGGGCCGAAGGGCCTGTTCTGTGCTGTATTTTTCTATGTTCTATTAGTAGCAGAATTCAGTGCTACAATCACCAGTCGCCTTGCTGGAGGGAAACAAAATGAGCTTTAAATCTTTATAATTTTAGTCAGCTGCAGATATTTCTGAACAGAGGTGCACTGCAGATGCAGGATATCACTGTCATCTATTCTGTACTTATAACAAAATTGCACTTTGCTGAGTCAAAGTTATGAAGTTCCTTTTTTTTAAATAAACCTTTTCAAGTAAATAAAATGAGTGAATGTCAAGTTTCAGTCACAGTTTCACAGCAGAGGCATTGATTATGAAATATGGATGTTCCTGGTGGACTGACTAGTTTGGAAAGCCAAAGAGACATGGCTCCACATGGATCAAATAAAAGAAGGAAATAGCTATACATTTGGCTAAAAGGTCAAATGTTCAATTAGGGTCCATTATAGAATATCACAAAGCAGGCTGCCTTGGGAGAAGATGTAACAAAGATTCTGCAATGATTTTTCTCCCTGGTCTTCCGTTCCCTCCCATGTCAAATGGTGTTTTAAATGATAGTTACTGTAATTACTTCTTATAATCACACAGGTTTCCTTTGAAATGTTAACTTTCGAGGAAAAACAGAATTTAAATGCTCAGATAATTTGTTGGACCTCAAGTGTTTTATTTGTGTGGTGTTTATATATTTCACATGATTTATTTTTATACTGTCTTATTGTCCTTGTTTCTCAACAATCCGTGGCAAGAAACAGTGTCAAAGATATGAGAGAGTTAAATGCTGGCACACAGGCAATGAGCCATGATTTTATTCAGGACTTTGCCTAATGAAAACAGTTTTGCTAAATACTGTTTACCACTGTGCATTCAAATTAATTTAAGTTTCTTGGTTTCTGGTTCTGTCAGAAGCATGGCATTTTGAGCACCATGTCACTTAACGCTGCACCAGTTCAAATTTCTTGATAACTAGTGGCAGAACCCAGTTGACTAAGCAAATTAGTGTCCCGGCAGGGCAAATCAGTGGGAAAGTTCTATTTATCACACAGTATGGTACAGAGTTCTGTTTCCCACACACTCCTATTACATCATTACCTTAGTCTGTAGACAGAAACACCAATCCAACTGCTGAAATTAAGTCAGGTGACCGTGATATGAAAAAGTGAGTGGAAATTTAATATGTGAGGATGGAGTTTCAGTTGGAGCCCTCAGATAGCTGACTCCTATCCTTCTGCTGTGCAATTTTCGTCTTCTATTTCAAGCTTTGCTTTTATGCTAAGCTGTTGGATCCCACAGATTGATGGTCTAGGAAACCTGGTTAGGGTGGTTCTCCGCACAGGTGCTGCGTGCAGCAAGCTCAGAAGTAAACGGAATTACTCGACAACAATGTTCAGGGTTTCACGAATTATGTTCAGTTGACCATAGTTTTTTTGACTGAGCTTCACAATGTGTTGTTCAAAATAAACACTGGGAAGCAGTATCAAATCTCAATTGACACGTCGCAGCTCTGCTTCAGAATGGAGTGCATGAAACAAGTGCACATTCCTTTATTGATTTAAGGAATGAAGTAAATAAAATATTATTAAAACATTATTTAAAAAATGATCATTCCAAACATTGCCACACAGTGCTCAACACTATAACATTTACTATAAACATTTTTTCAGGTCATGATAAAAAGGAACTTATCTAAGTTGATGCTTGTGCAGTCAAACTGAGTTTGGAATGAATCAGTTGGAAACAAAATTGTTTTGCAAACTGCATTCTGTGTTCTCCAGTGATTATTGCCCATAGTTGTTTGGTGTGGGGTGCGGGCGATTGCTTACCCCAGATACTTTTAGATTCTAATGGAAGCTCTAATTCTTCATACTGTCAGACAGCACCTTCATAAACATTATTAGAATTCTTACACTCAAACAAATTACAAGAACAGCATTTTAGCAGTTCAGTGACAGAAAGATATCTATACCATAACTACATAAAGAGTGTTTCATGATAATCAATGGAATACAAGAAAAAGTTTTAGATTCATTCACATTGGATGGTTTTTATATTCAACAGTAATCATTGACAGTAATTCTTCCTGAAATTAGGAATTAGCATTTCTATAACTAAGAGAATCTGCACCAATAGTTATGCACACAAGCTTATACAGATAGATTAAGAAAACGGCTGTTTTTTTACACACATGCACAAGCAACCTTTTTATACTTAATTGTGTAATTACTCTGTATTCTTCCTTTTTGTATATTGCATTCAGATATTTTATCCTATCATTATGTTATGGGAAAATTAACCGCTCACATTAAAATTTCTTGACATTCTCCTTGGGCACAATTACAGTGAAAAAAAAATGAATAGCAATTGAATTGTTTTGGAGTTCACTACGATTATGGAGGGTTGATTTATAAGGGCCCTTCTAGATTTGATCTTATGTCTGCTTTACCAGGTCAGATTTATTCTGATGTCAAACATTATTGTGATGACATTATGCCTGACATTTACTTACGCAAAGCCAAGTTCATCTGTTGCTGGAAGTTCATTGCTCATTGATGTCAGAATGTTTGTGACAGCAAGTAGGACATTGAAACTCGGAGCATTCCATTTTACACTGTTATTGAGGAATTGCAGCTGGGCTTTTAGTTTACATTCTTAACATGATGGGAGCAAGATTGCTTTCTTAATTTTCTGTGTACACACCAGTATTATTGCAGCGGTGAAATGGTCTCCACCTTGGTGCAATACTAAATGGGCAACAAACCCTCAGAAATCTCTGTTTAAGCTATTTAATTTTTCTATTCAGAGACAGAGAAAGGAAACGGACACACTCAAAGGTTTCAAGTTGACGCAGTGAATAGAGTTAGTCCTTCAATTGAATCTGAATTTTGCATTTGGGTCTTGCAACTGATATTAGGATGCAGATTTGCTTTACAAGATGGCTGACACTGGTTTCAGCTGAGTGCCTTGGACACCTAAATGACATCCACGTCCAATATTGTGATTAACACAACTGCAGAGAAAATTGGGTGTAGATAGTTGTGACCTGAAATTCATTCCATGCCATCCATTTTATGCCCAATCAATGGGCGAATGAAGCTAAATTTCTATCCCATAGTACATAAAATAACTAATGATATGGAGGGACTTCACAAGTACACAATAGGCATCTAGGGAACCTCAAATTCCAACAAAGAAGGCCTGAAGTTTAAGTTACAGATATATTTAAAATTCTATCACTTGTAATAGATTTCATAGAATTTACAGTGCAGAAGGAGGCCATTCGGCCCATCGAGTCTGCACCGGCTCTTGGAAAGAGCACCCTACCCAAGCCCACACCACCCTATCCCCATAAGCCAGTAACCCCACTCAACCAACACTAAGGGTAATTTTGGACACTAAGGGCAATTTAGCATGGCCAATCCATCTAACCTGCACATCTTTGGAATGTGGGAGGAAACTAGAGCACGCGGAGGAAACCCACGCACACACGGGGAGAACGTACAGACTCCGCACAGACAGTGACCCAGCCGGGAATCGAACCTGGGACCCTGGAGCTGTGAAGCAATTGCACTAACCACTATGCTACCGTGCTGCTCTAATGAAGGGAACGTATAAAGCACACAAAAAGCATGTTTAACAGCAGTTATGAATTTAAACATTTCTGAAGGTTGAAGTGAGGACTGAAGGAAGGAACTTTTTTTCTTGCCGAGTTCTGGACCTGACCTCTCCCCAGAAAACCTTCCAAACTTTGACACCTGTGTGTTTTCTCCATTATTTTGTAATCCATTGTAATTCTGCTATTCGAACTAAAGAAATATACCCTGGAAACATTACACACATGAAAATGAAATGGCTGCACAGACTTCAAAACAAACCTTCAGTACAACTTTACAGTCATAGAATCACAGAACTTACAGTGCAGAAGGAGGCCATTCGGCCCATCGAGTCTGCACCGGCCCTTGGCAGGAGCACCCTACTCAAGCCCACACCTCCATCCTATCTCCGTAATCCAGCAACCTCACCTATCCTTTTTTGGACACTAAGGGGCAATTTAGCATGGCCAATCCACCTAACCTGCACATCTTTGGACTGTGAGATGAAACCGGAGCACCCTGGAGGAAACCCACGCAGACATGAGGAGAACATGCAGACTCCGCACAGACACTGACCCAACTCGGGAATTGAACCTGGGACCCTGCAGCTCTGAGGCAACAGTGCTAACCACTGTGCTACCGTTCCCTTCAGTAAAACTTTACAGTGTCCAAGTCCTTCTACTTAGGAATTTGACCCCAGATGCACCAAATTTCCAAATGAAACCTTTTATGATATACAGGTACAATGAACCCCCACCAGCTTCAGGGGATAGGCCTGGAACCGTGCCAGGCAAAGCTCTGCTGTTGGCATTAACTGACCGATACGTTTCAAGAACAGAAACACACAAACACAGTATTAATGACTTTACCATTCTACACTACAGTGTACCACAATCCTTATTCTGCTATCCAATATTAATGCAAACAATTGTGTTAAGGTGTCTACTTTCGAAAGTCTCCAAAAAAAAATCATTCTTCACCAAGCCTTCAGCCGTAACTTTTACTCCTCCTTTTTTGCATGTCACAGATATCAGATGATACTGGGAAGAATTTGGAATTTGAATGAGGATTGATAGATGGCGAAGCGTGTATTTTCCTGATATATGAGTTGTTTTGACGGTGCAGAGTGAAGATAAAAAATGAAATGAAATTCACCATAGTCCCCAAGGACATAGGCTGTTCTCTCCTTTTTGAGAGAGAGCTGACTGGTGGTGATTTCACTTGAGGGTCACCACACCTCAGGCAAGGAGGTTGATAAGGATTCATTGGCCAACCTCAGTCCAGTGCAGGAATTGAACCCTTGTTGTTGTGTCACCTTGTATCACAAACCAGCTGCCCAGCCAACTGAGCTAATCAATCCCCAAGTGAAGATAATATACAGCAGGTATACTTCAATGGTGGCAAAATTAAAATCAGTATTTTTACATTAGCAAGTTGTTTAACACAATATCCAACTCATTTTAGAATTCCTTTGAATAATAATTCTAATTATTGCTTCAATTTATTTCAAGCCTTGGGATTTGAAAATTAGAAAAGTTTGTAATCGCTTAAAAAAATTACATAATTGCAAATCCTTTTCACAATATTTATACAATTACAGTTGTGTAACAGGAAGATTCCATGTTTTAAATGATAGTTTCCTTTGCTGGTGAAAACTGTATTTTTCAATCAATTATAACCTCCATTTTGCAAGGTTCCACAAAAAAGTTCAATTCCACTTCCTCTACCACACAACTACTCTGGGACTTTTATTTACACATCAACACAGATAGTTCAGATATTGTTTCCTCATTAGACTCAGGGGTCCAATCTCTGTTGACATTCATGAAGAGTTCCAAGACAAAATTTTAATCTAGTAAATCCTGTCATTGAGTATCATGTTCTATAAATTCAGAACAGTTCCATAAAGATATATAATACAATTAAAATTTTACACATACTGGAAATACTACAAAAGGCTGCTACATTGAAGGAAGCAATCTATAGATCTTTATACAATACTTTCCCTGATATAAAAGGGTGAATTTCTGAAATCAGGTATAACTGAAATTTCCATCAATTATAATTATTTCATTGCTTGGACTGTGGGATTAGGGCAGGGATCAAGAGAGAATATATCCTTGTGCAGACATATTTAACACAATTAAAGTTAATGAAAGGAGACCTTGTCCGTCTCAAAGTGCCACACATCTTGTCCTCTGAAAATGAAATGGTTCATCCCGTGCCTGTACAGTCCTAAAATACTTATGACTTTATAAGCAGATGTGATTCGCTTAATTACAAAAAAGGCAAGGAAAAGTTTCAGAGACGATTATTGCAGACCAACTTTACAGTGAGCACGTGCTGCAGCTGTTTGGGCTGGAATGGGACTACAATGTAGAGCGGTGACAAGTAAGTTTTACATATAATCATTATTCCGAGTGCATTTGTGCACAGAGCTAGGTTTCATCAAGGTGCATTGTTATTCTGAACATTTGTTACTCAGATCAACTAGTATGAGACAACACAACCTTCTCCGGTGATACGAACAATGACAATGTTTCACCATCATTTTCTCATTGTGCTGCTGTAATCTTTACCAGTACTGTCAATGTGGCTACATTTTCTGGCTGAATAAATCTAGGCATCTGTAATTCATCTCAACTATCTGTGCTCACTTACCCTTGTGGTAACTGTTAATTGTCAAAACCTTCCGAAAGAACAATTAAAACAACACACTCAATTCCAATTAGATATATACACACAATACATATATAATGTTTTAATCTTTTACCTTCAGCACCTCACTACCCCCTGTTACCTTTACAAAAGAAAAATCCAAAGTCTCTTGATGAGGGCAATAGGTTAACTGCTCCTATATACTTACGCTCATTATGTGACACTGGAAAAATAATATGCAGTTTTTGCAGCCCTAATTAACCAGATTGTGTTGTATCTTTATCATGTAAGGAGGATGACAGCTTCATTCCAGACATGCTGATTGACAGGCCTTTCTGAATGAGTAGATGAATAGCTTCTGGCCATAACCAGAGGTCTAGATTTCCTTGACCTCCACTGTCAGATCTTACATCTTTCTGACCTTAACAGAAACTAGATAATGTAACAGCAAACCCCAATTCTTTCATATCTTCCTGCAAACACACATCTTGTGATCTCAGCAGTAATGTTAGAATACTTGCCCTGATTTTTTTCAGCAAGGAAAAGATTATTTACTCCGCATTAGAAGTGTATAGTATTTCCGATTTTTAACCATGTGTCAAGCGTACGAGGATTTATTTTGCCTTTAATTCCATGTAACACACTGCCAAGTGTTACAAAAGCTGTTTTAGCTTATTAGTGCAACATTGTATTGTATTTTAATGTTTTGGATTTATTCAAGTATTAAGAATGTACAATTCACTGGTAAACCTTTAGATCTTTGGCAGAACAGGGCACAAAGTTCTGATGATGATATTTCACAATGTTACTTATGGATGAATGTTTTGTGATTTTGGGGCTATGAAGACTCAGGAGGTCCAAGTAGTTAACTAACCAGTAGTTTATTTAAGGTCAAAGGAAACGGCTGCGACGGTAGCATACACACACATTAAGTCCATGTGGGGACCATCAGGCTGCCGGTCCCTGTCCAGGCCAGTTTTTATAAAGCTTAGTACCCAGTCACAGCTGGGCGGATCTCTGCCCACTAGCGAGGAACCTTAGATTCCTTGAGTACCAAGGGGAGATCGATTAGGGTATCCTCGTGGGCCTCGTGATGGTTATTACACCCCCCCCCCCCCCCCCCACCCCCATGTCCGAAGGTTCCCCTCCAATGGCCAACTGAGGGCAATCCTCTTTGCTGCTTGTGAGTGGTTGTGCCTCTACGGGCGGTGAGGCTGGGTCGGGGGGTATGTAGTGATTCGTTGATCGCCTTGTCGGAGGTCGCAGCATTGTCAGTAAGTATGGATACTTCCTTGACCATATCTGAGGCCGAGTTGTCGTCAGCCTGTTGGTCCTGATGCTGGCTCCCGTGGGTTGTTTCTCTTGACTTTGGGGACGTACCAGAGGCGGCGGAGGCACTGATGTGCCTGGTGTGGCTTCCTACGAGGCAGCTTCCCTGCCCTTGATGTTGTCCACATGTTTCCACATGATCTTCTCCTGGGTTCTGACCTTGTATGAAACAGGCCATTTTTTCCAATACAACCCCAGGAACCCAATGGGTGCCTTCACCAAAATTCCGGACATACATGGGGTCTCCCGGTTTAAAACCTTTCCCAGGCGTCCTGCGGTACTTCCTTTGAACGTCCTGCTTTGACTCTACTTTCCCATTTAGACTTGGAAATGTTAGGCTCAATCAGATTCAGATGTGTCGGCCCATTAATAGCACCACCAATGCTACCCCTGTTGTGATGTGAGGCATGGTCCGATTATGGAACAGGAATCATGCAAGCCTTGTACCAAGGGAGCCCATAATCTGCTTTTGCACGCCTTGTTTAAATGTTTGAACTGCCTGCTCTGCCAAACCATTCGAGGGTGCGTGGTACGGAGCAGTCCGGAAGTGCCTTACCCTGCTGGCAGGCATAAATGATTGGAACTCCTCATGAGTGAATGCAGTCCTGTTGTCCATGACCAATGCCACTGGTATCCCATGGGTGCTAAAGGATTGCTGCAACTTCTCCACGGTTGTCCTCCAGGTGGTTGTGGGCATCCAGTGCACGATGAGCCATTTGGAGTAGGCATCTATGAGGACTAGAAACATGGACCCCCATCATGAATGGCCTGGCAAAGTCAGCATGTGACTGCACCCAGGGGCACCCTGGCCATTCCCAAGGATGGCTCGAGGCCGACAGAAGGAGCTTCTGGTGTTGCACCGCCTTGGATATGTACAAGGAAGCATCTGCACTTACGGAAGATACTGTGACTGCAGAAAAGTCGATCAATGAGTCACTACCCCCCCCCCCCCACCCCCCCACCCCCCCCCAGGCCCGGGCCAGCCCCTCCGCTTGCTGAGGCAGATCCACACATGAAGCAGTGAAGAAGGTCCCTGCAGCTACCCACTGGAGGGGAACCTTCAGGCCTTGGGAGTGAGGACGGGCACTGTTTTACCACTCTCTTGATGTCACCATCAATTCTAGGACACCACACATAGCTCCTCACAAGCATCTTTATCTTTGAAGTCCCCGGGTGTCCACGATGCCGGATTATCTTCTGACCCAGCCATGGAACAACCACGCAAGCTCCCCTCATGGGTTCCCCATCGGAGGTGTGGTGAACCACTTTAATAGGAGATGTAAGGTAGGACCTGCGCTACAGGTTCGCCGGTAGCTCCTGCCGGCTGGCTCCGCTGTATAAATATGCATGACCTGCAGTGCCCTGCCATTTCGCCAGCTGCAGCAGGAGGCCATGCATCTGACTGTAATAAAGCCACAGTTGTACCCAACTTTAGTCTTTGTGCAATTGATCGTGCATCAATTTATTACAGTCAGATTTTCCACAGAATGGATATCAGAATTAAGCCCGATCGCCTGCAGCTGGATCCGCACTCGCCCGATGCCAGAAAAGACTTTACTCACTGGCTAGCATGTTTTGAGGCCTACATCAAGGCTGCAGACCCCGAGCCAACAGAGGCTCAGAAGATAAACGTCCCGTACTCCAGACTGAGCTCCAGCGTGTTCCCGTTGATCCAAGACGCCACGAATTACACAAAAGCAATGGAAATCCTTAAGGAACACTACGCGCAGAAGGCGAACACGCTCTTCGCCAGGCATGTACTCGCCACCCACTCGCAACTACCTAGTGAGTCCTTCGAAGACTCTGGCGGGCCCTAATTCCACTTGTCCGGGACTGTGACTGTCAGGCCGTTACGTCCACCGAAGACGCAAATCTCCTCATGCTCGATGCCTTCGTGACGGGGATTGCGTCGGACCGCATCCGAGAACGATTACTGGAAGGGGCCACGCTCGAACTGGCGGAGACGAAAACCTTGGCGCTCTCCATGACGGACCCCTAACAGAGATATTTGAATCATCGGCAGCCACAGGTGAGGTGCCTGAAGATTGGAGAGTAGCGAATGTTGTGCCCTTGTTTAAGAAGGGCAGCAGGGAAAAGCCTGGGAACTACAGACCGGTGAGCCTAACGTCTGTAGTAGGTAAGTTGCTAGAAGGTATTCTGAGAGACAGGATCTACAAGCATTTAGAGAGGCAAGGACTGATTCGGGGCAGTCAGCATGGCTTTGTGCGTGGAAAATCATGTCTCACAAATTTGATTAAGGTAGATGAGGGCAGTGCAGTAGACGTTGTCTACATGGACTTTAGCAAAGCCTTTGACAAGGTACCGCATGGTAGGTTGTTGCAGAAGGTTAAAGCTCACGGGATCCAGGGTGAGGTTGCCAATTGGATTCAAAATTGGCTGGACGACAGAAGACAGAGGGTGGTTGTAGAGGGTTGTTTTTCAAACTGGAGGCCTGTGACCAGTGGTGTGCCTCAGGGATCGGTGCTGGGTCCACTGTTATTTGTGATTTATATTAATGATTTGGATGAGAATTTAGGAGGCATGGTTAGTAAGTTTGCAGATGACACCAAGATTGGTGGCACAGTCGATAGTGAAGAAGGTTATCTAGGATTGCAACGGGATCTTGATCAATTAGGCCAGTGGGCCGACGAATGGCAGATGGAGTTTAATTTAAATAAATGTGAGGTGATGCATTTTGGCAGATCGAATCAGGCCAGGACCTACTCAGTTAATGGTATGGCGTTGGGGAGAGTTATAGAACAAAGAGATCTAGGAGTACAGGTTCATAGCTCCTTGAAGGTGGAGTCGCAGGTGGACAGGGTGGTGAAGAAGGCATTCGGCATGCTTGGTTTCATTGGTCAGAACATTGAATACAGGAGTTGGGACGTCTTGTTGAAGTTGTACAAGACATTGGTACGGCCACACTTGGAATACTGTGTGCAGTTCTGGTCACCCTATTATAGAAAGGATATTATTAAACTAGAAAGAGCGCAGAAAAGATTTACTAGGATGTTACCGGGACTTGATGGTTTGAGTTATAAGGAAAGGCTGGATAGACTGGGACTTTTTTCCCTGGAGCGTAGGAGGCTTAGGGGTGAACTTATAGAGGTCTATAAAATAATGAGGGGCATAGATAAGGTAGATAGTCAGCATCTTTTCCCAAAGGTAGGGGAGTCTAAAACTAGAGGGCATAGGTTTAAGGTGAGAGGGGAGAGTTTCAGAAGGGCCCAGAGGGGCAATTTCTTCACACAGAGGGTAGTGAGTGTCTGGAATGGGCTGCCAGAGGTAGTAGTAGAGGCGGGTACAATTGTGTCTTTTAAAAAGCATTTAGATAGTTACATGGGTAAGATGGGTATAGAGGGTTATGGGCCGAGTGCAGGCAACTGGGACTAGCTTAATGGTAAAAACTGGGCGGCATGGACTGGTTGGGCCGAAGGGCCTGTTTCCATGCTGTAAACTTCTATGATTCTATGATTCTATGATTCTATGACGGTCGCATCCCGTAACGTACAATCGTAGCCCTCCCGCCGCGCTGCCCACCCTTCTACTCCTTCCTACCCCTCCTGGACCCCGCTGACAACCTCCTCAGCTGGGGCCCTGCCTGCCCAATACGCCTGTGCCGCACGCCGATCCGTGCACCCCGGGGGTCCCCGCTGCTACTTTTGCGGTCAGCGGAAGCACCCCCGCCAACACTGCCCGGCCCGCACTGCAGTTTGTAATGCCTGCAGTAAAAAGGGCCACTTCGCGACTGTGTGCCAGGCCCGCGCAGTCGCTGCGATCGCGCCCACTATCCCACCCCTCCCCCACGCCAGACGCACAATGGGAGCCACCATCTTCTCCTCCCATGTCCATGTGCGACCAATGGGCGCCGCCATCTTGTCCCCCTTCGGTCACGTGCACCCCATGGGCGCCGCCATCTTGTCCCGACCCCGCAAGGTGCGCACCATGGATGCCGCCATCTTGTCCCGACCCCGCAATATGCGCACCAGGGCGCCGCCATCTTGTCCCCCACCCGGTCTCCGGACATCCCGACATCGGAACCGCACATGCTCGCCACCCGAAGCATCCGATGGCTACCCGCAGCTCGCTTCGATGACGCTGGACCAATCTCGCCCGCATAACCTGGCCACCGCGTCGACGACGGTTAAAATCAACGGCCACGCGACCTCGTGCGTGCTGGACTCCGGGAGCACCGAAAGCTTCGTTTACCCAGATACGGTAAGGCGCTGCTCCCTCGCGGTCCACCCTGCCAATCAAAGGATCTCCCTAGCATCCGGATCCCATTCCGTCCCGATCCGAGGCTTTTGTACAGTCACCCTCACGGTCGAGGGCGTAGAATTTAGTAACTTCCGCCTCTATGTCCTTCCTAATCTCTGCGCTGCACTCATGTTGGGCCTGGACCTCCAGTGCAACCTCCAGAGCCTCACCCTCAAATTCGGCGGGCCCTTAACCCCCTTACCATTTGCAGCCTCGCAACCCTCAAGGTCGATCCCCCCTCCCTTTCTGCCAATCCAACTGCGGATTGCAAGCCCGTTGCCATTAGGAGCAGACGGTACAGCACCCAGGACAAGACCTTCATCAGGTCCGAAGTCCAGCGGCTGCTTAAGGAGGGTATTAGCGAGGCCGGCAACAGCCCCTGGAGAGCCCAAGTGGTAGTGGTTAAAACTGGGGAGAAACACAGGATGGTCATGGACTACTGTCAGACCATCAATCGGTACATGCAGCTCAACGCGTACCCCCTCCCACGCATATCTGATATGGTCAATCAGATTGCGCAGTACCGGGTCTTCTCAACAATTGACCTGAAATCCGCCTACCACCAGGTCCCCATCCGGAAGTCGGACCAGCCATACACTGCCTTCGAGGCGGACGGTTGCCTCTACCACTTCCTTAGGGCCCCTTTCGGTGTCACAAATGGGGTCTCGGTCTTCCAAAGAGAGATGGATCGAATGGTCGACCAGTACGGTTTGCGGGCCACCTTTCCGTACTTAGATAATGTCACCATCTGCGGCCATGACCAGCAGGACCACGATGCCAACCTCGATAAATTCTCCGCACTGCTACTTTTCTCAACCTGACCTACAACAAAGAGAAGTGTGTGTTCAGCACGACCCGATTAGCTATTCTCGGCTATCTAGTCCAAAACAGACTTCTCGAGCCCGACCCCGACCGCATGCGCCCCCTCATGGAACTTCCCCTCCCCACTGCCCCAAGGCCCTCAAACGCTGCGTGGGGTTCTTTTCCTACTACGCTCAGTGGGTCCCAAACTATGCGGACAAGGCCCACCCACTCATTCAGTCCACCCAATTCCCCCTCGCGGCCGAGGCACAACACGCTTTCGCCCGTATCAGAGCAGACATCGCCAAGGCCTGGATGCGCGCAGTGGACGAGTCACTGCCTTTCCAAGTAGAAAGCGACACTTCAGACGTCGCCCTTGCTGCCACTCTAAACCAGGCAGGCAGACCCGTGGCATTCTTTTCCCGCACCCTTCATGCCTCTGAAATTCGACACTCATCCGTCAAAAAGGAGGCCCAAGCTATCGTTGAAGCTGTGCGGCATTGGAGGCATTACCTGGCCGGTAAGAGATTCACTCTCCTTACAGACCAACGGTCGGTAGCCTTCATGTTCAATAACACACAGCGGGGCAAGATTAAAAATGATAAAATCTTGCGGTGGAGAATCGAGCTCTCCACCTATAATTACGAGATCTTGTATCGCCCCGGTAAACTCAACGAGCCCCCAGACGCCCTCTCCCGAGATACATGTGCCAGCGCACAAGTGGACCAACTCCGGGCCCTACACGACAGCCTTTGTCACCCGGGGGTCACTCGATTGTACCATCTGGTCAAAGCTCGCAATCTGCCCTACTCCGTTGAGGAAGTAAGGGCAGTCACCAGGGACTGCCAGGTCTGTGCGGAGTGCAAGCCGCACTTCTACCGGCCAGACCGTGCGTGCCTGGTGAAGGCTTCCCGCCCCTTTGAACGCCTCAACGTGGATTTCAAAGGGTCCCTCCCCTCCACCGACCGTAACACGTACATTCTCAGTGTGTTCGATGAGTACTCCAGATTCCCCTTCGCCATCCCATGCCCCGATATGACGTCTGCCACCGTCATCATGGCCCTCAGCACCATCTTCGCTCTGTTCGGTTTCCTCGCCTACATCCACAGTGACAGGAGATCCTCATTCATGAGCGATGAGCTGCGTCAGTTCCTGCTCAGCAGGGGTATAGCCTCCAGCAGGACGACCAGCTACAACCCCCCTGGGGAAACGGACAAGTAGAACGGGAGAATGGGATGGTTTGGAGGGCCGTCCAGCTGGCCCTACGGTACAGGAACCTCCCAGCCTCTCGCTGGCAGGAGGTCCTCCCTGACGCTCTACACTCCATCCGGTCACTATTGTGCACTGCCACTAATAACACACCCCATGAACATATTTTTTACCTTCCCCAGGAAGTCCACATCCGGGGTGTCGCTCCCGACTTGGCTCGCTGCTCCAGGACCAGTCCTTCTCCGTAGGCACGTCCGACTCCACAAGGTGGACCCCTTGGTGGACAGGGTTCAACTCCTCCACGGCAACCCTCAATATGCCTACGTTGAGTTCCCCGACGGCCGCCAAGATACTGTCTCACTCAGGGACCTGGCACCGTCAGGTTCCACCCCAACACACACCCCCACCAATGCGCCCCCCCCCCCCCCACCTCCCACCGCGCAGCCAATATTGACCCCACCAGAGCACCCCTCCCCTTTTCCGCACAAGAGGACGAAGAGGACTTCTGCACGCTCCCGGAGTTCGGAGGTTAACGTCCTCCACATTAAGCTCCTGCTGCTTAATGATGTAGGGTTGTAGGGTTGACGGAGGCTTCCCTGCAACCCACCAGGTAGGATAATGTGGCATCGTTTTGCTAACTCGGATCCTTCTGGGTCCAAGTATGAATCTGCATGGCCGTCACTGGCAGAGTGTCCATGAAGTTCAGCATTGCCACGATCTCCAACCTCGTCTGTTACTGGTGGAGAGGGGGGCTCAGAGGCAGCGGGAGTTGACTGAGGGCAGCAGCATTTCCTATCTGCACATCTGGGCGATGCTGAAACATATACTCATACGCTGTTAATAAGGCCCAGCGCTAGATCCAGGCTGAGGCTATGGGGGAATCCCCTTGTCCTCCTTGAAGAGGCCAAGCAGGAGCTTATGATCCATGATGGTAGCAAGGATGTGGCACCCGTACACGTTGATGAAACATTTTCATTGCATGCATCACGGCCAACCCAACTTTCTCTATCTGGGCGTAGCGGTGTTCTGCATCTGCCAGGGTCCTAGAAGCACACGCTATTGGGCCTTCCGTGCCATCGTTCCATTAATGGGACAGCACTGCTCCAATGACATTCGGGGCGGTGTCACATGTGAGGACGAGCAGCCTTGAAGGATTGTAATGTGTTATCAGCTGGGAAGACTGTAGCTGCCTCTTCACCTTAGCAAACACTTCCTCTTGTGGTTCTCTCAATGCACACCTTTGATTCTTCTTTAGCAGTGGGTGAAGTGGAGCCAACAGGATGGCTAAATTCAGGATAAACGTCCCTTAATAGTTCACCGCCCCAGAAGTGAACTCAGTTTGGTTGTATTTCCTGGTATCAGAGCCCCTCTTTATGCCCTGGACCTTTTCTTCTACTGGGTGCAAGCCATCCTTGTCCACACGGTATCTCAGGTACCTGACCACATTTGACTGAAACAGACACTTGCCCCGCATCAGGCGCATGCTCGATTGGAGAACCGCCTGAGGACCTCTTCCAAATAGTCCAATTGTTCCTTCTCTTTGGTCCCCATAACCATTACTTTGGGTAGCCCCTTGAGGATGCCTTCCTTTACCTTCTGGAGTATTGCACACGCCCTCGAAGGGGGGCCGAGTATAATCGTATAGACCACTATGCACATTGATGGTCACGTACTTCAAGATGTTTGTAGGGGCACGGTGGCACAGTGGTTAGCACTGCTGCATCACAGCGCCAAGGACCCAGGTTCGATCCCGGTCCCAGGTTCGTGTGGAGTTTGCACATTCTCCCCGTGTCTGCGTGGGTCTCACACCCACACACAAATATGTGCAAGATAGGTGAATTGGCCACGCAAATTGCCCCTTAATTGGGTACTCTAAATTTATTTTTTAAAATGTTTTTAAAGAACTAGGCTGACACCCGCGTGACTCATATCCAGTTTCATGAAGGAGTTGGCCCCTGCTAGCTTCACACACAAATCCTCCAGACATGGCATGGGATAATGGTCCAGGCGGAACACCCTGTTCACTGCCACATATAATCGCCACAGAGGCGAACCAACTGCTCAAGTTTCAACATTGGGACCACTGGTGCACCCACTCCACAAATCGGACCAGACATATGATGCCCAAGCCCTCTAAGCACCAAAATTCAGTTTCCACCATTGTGAGAAAGCCATAGGGGACCAGTTGTGCTCTGAAGTATTTGCCCACTAGCTCCCCCACCAGCCCCAGCAGAGAACCCCACCAGAGACCCTACAGATCCCCAGCAGAGACCCCACGAGATACCGCCAACAGAACCCCCACCAGACCCTCGCACCTGAGACCCCCACCAGAGAAGCTCCATACAGAGACCTGATGTCAGAGAACCCCCATAACAGAGACCCCTCCATAACAGAGAACTCCATTACAGAGAGCCCTCCCCATATCAGAGACCCCATTACAGAGAGCCCCCCATATCAGAGACCCCCATTATGGAGGACCACATATCAGAGACCCCACATAACCGAGACAACCCCCCCCCCCACCCGCCATCAGCAGCCACTGCCTTGAAGCTAAAGAGCAGTCCTGATAGACACAGTGAACAAAAATCTCTGCTTTAAAACTCACCTGTCCCTTACAGTTGCTGCCTCAGGCAGAGAAAGCAGCAGCTATAACTTAATAGAAAGTGAAAATGACATTACCGGATCCTTTGATCTGCAAGGGTTCTACTAACTTCAAAGAGAAATAGCTTTTACTCGGCTGTTTGACAGCTTCCAGACAGTCTGATGTCTGGATTGTTTAATTTCATTTCCCTTCACGCTTGAATGGATCTCAAGTATCCTGCTATGAACCTGACCCAATGTTTCGAAACATCTAGGAGTTAAGTGCGTTCCCTCCATCTTCTTCTCAGCAGAAAGTACTTAACTGCTTTTGATGTGGTGATGAGATGTCAATCATAGCTAGATGTTTATAAACATTGCAGTTAGTTTCATGGAAGGGTACTTGAGATAATTTCAACCATTTATTGGGGTGGAGGGTTTTTGTGCTAGGCAGTTACTTGAAACTCTAGTTGGTGTGTTGGTATATAAAACAATCACCATAATACAAACTACACATGTAACAGATCCTGCACAGAATTTTGTTACTTACCTAAAGTTTTAATCTGGAGAATTCGCTAATGTGGCGTTGCTCATAGATAATAGTTTTAAAAGATGTTGTGCAACATTATGAAATGTTTACAGATATAGGTGTAAGCAAAGATCAGTTTACTAAATTTCACATCAGATTTTCTACTTTGCTCGGTTTACCCACCCTCCCTATCATTATGAACTTGAATTGGAGTAAATATATTTTGTATCTCCTGTACAAAGGTACAATAATCACGACCACCAGAAATAATGGGTGAACAGAGTTACAGAGTTCTGATTTGTCAGAGGCCCCAAGAAGGTAGGAAATTTTATTACAATATCAGCATTGTCATCTGGAGGTGACACTAGGAACAGAGATACAAATGTACAGGAACAGTAGACCAAAATCAGGGAAAGGGGCAATCATTAAAGTAACCCAGGAGTTGGGAGGGTTCCGACACTCATTACAAATTGGCAGAATTATGGCAGATAACATTCAATACAGATACGTCTAAGATTTTACCGAATGGAGGGAAAGAGTTCTCCTTCTTGAAGGAGGCCAAATTTTGACCTTCAGTGGGGAAATGCATGGAGGAGAAAGGAAACGCTCATGGAAGGTTCTGGCACCCTTGCAGCAGATCTTATGGAATAATATAATTGGTGGGCAAGGCTGAGGGGTAAGATAGCTAAAGTGAGACTCTGGAGTTGAGTTAAGTGTGGGAGTTTAAGAGAATAATCTTAATTTTTTTAAACTTCTTAAAATCTAACACGTATTGCTGGTAATTGAAGGGTAGACATCTTTTTAGGCCTAAGGAAATTAAAAACAAAGGTTGGGACTCTCTGGTCCACCAGCTGCGGGTTACTTGACAGCGCACCTTTCGCTGCCAGTGGGATTCTATACACCCACCGCTAGTCAATGGGGGTTTCCCATTGAAGCCAACCCGTGCTGCCAGGAAACCCGCTGGCTGGGGTGCGCTGCCGGCTAGAAAAGTGAATTGCAACGACTGGAGAATTTTGGCCAAATTCTCTTAGTGGGGGCAAATCAGGGAAGTTAATTAGGGCAATTATTAACTGGTTCAGACTGATTCCTGAAACAGGAGGGGCTGAGTGTATAAAAACAGGCTCAAAAGTGCAGGCTGCACAATGTCAGTTGCACGGAGTGAGACTCTGGAGTTGAGGTATGCGTGGGAGTTTAGGGAAGTGGGGGAGGGACAGGCCAAGTCTGGAGAGCTGGGAGATAAACTGCAGCAGTCCTACCACATCGAGCCTCCGGGGAGCAGAGGTAAAGCAGACCCGGTGGGGCGGAGCATCTGAGCTGTGAGTATAAATAACTTACCTCAGGGATTTATGGTCTAGTCACTGGGAAGTGGACCCGGTGGGGCGGAGCATCGGAGCTGTGAGTATAAATAACTTACCTCAGGGATTTATGGTCTAGTCACTGGGAAGCCGACCCAGAGGGGCGGCACACCGGAGCTGTGAGTATAAATAACTTAACTCAGGGATTTACAGTCTAGTCACTGGGATGAGGACCCGGAGGGGCAGAGCATCGGAGATGTGAGTATATATAACTTACCTCGGGAATTTATGGTCTAGTCACTGGGAAGTGGATCTGGAACAGCGGCGCATCGGAGATGTGAGTATAAATAACTTACCTCCGGCCCGGAGATGATGAGCTGGAGCTTCAGACACTGGAGCACATCAGGGAGGGGTTGAGTTACCTGGACGTTGTGTTCCAGGAGGCAGTCACACCCCGTAGATCAAGTAGCTCAAATTCGACCAGTGGTCAGGGAGGACCGTGTATGACTACAAGTGAGGCAGGTAGAGTGTAGCCATCTGGGATGGCCACTTACAAAGGGAAGTATGGCCACTTGCAAAGAATCATGGGAAATATGGCCAATGCAGAATCCAGCCGAACTCAGAGCTTAAGTGTATATTTGCCACTAGATAACCGGACACTATCGAACCCCCCAGCCGATTTGCATTCTAATGGCCCATTTCCCCAGAACAAAAGACTTGTACTCAGGTATCAGATACAGATCCAGACTCATCGGCGCCACTCCCTTCACCCAGGAAGCCCAAACAGCCAAGGTCAATGACCGCTCAGGACACGCCCAGCCATCAAGGCACCCGCCCCTTTATTGGCTCAAATCGAAGGCAGTAATCGAAGCCTGCCGAATTATTGGGTCCAAAGCTAAGGACCGCCCAAAAGAGTGCGAAACTCCCGAAGGATAAAAAGAGACACTGGCATGTGTTCGGTCTCTTTTAGCCCTGGCGCTCTCTTGGCCACGGCCTACGCCTAAAACCAAGTGGACGACCAGACAGACAAGTTCAAGACCAACGATCGCGACCAGACGGATGAGCCCAGCAGAAACAGAGCCACTTCTTCCACCAGCCACGCAAGATCCGGACAAAGGCCTTGTCCATCTGCAAAGAGCCGGTTGCCCTGAAGTTAAGTATAGGTTATTGTAGTTGTTAGGTGTAGTTTAACTTCTAGTGTTTTATATTACATTTCGAAGTAATCCTTGTGTGTAAATAAACTATCTTTGAATTTGAACTGACTAACTGGTTGTTTGGTCTTTGATCGATATTCGGTAAAGCCTTGTGGTGGTATCATTTGATACCTGGCGACTCTGAAAAGCAATATTATCATTAATAACTGCCATATCTAGTTAATTTGGCAACATTATTGGTGATGCTCATGGGATAGCATTCCACTCATTAAAAAGAGCATCATTATTAGAGACTTCCGGGTGCGGCGATGACCAGCTGAGTCGCACGTTTCGGCAGCTCCCGGTGAAACGGACTTTTGGGCTCTTGATAGGAGCCCCAACGGCAATTTTGACGGCTAAAAACACTGTGCGGTAAACCAGAAGGGAATCCCCCCTGGATACGGATGAAAAAAGGAGGAGAAAGTAGCCGGATTGCAGTGGATCCTTTAGAACAGCGGCAAGGAAGGCAAGCAAAAACCAAGATGGCGTCGGAAGGTGGCAGTTTAACATGGGGCCCTGAACAACAAGAGTTCTTGAAATGATGTGTGGAAGAGCTCAAAAAGGAAATGAAGAAAGAGCTGTTGGCCCCGATACTACAGGCGATCGAAGGGCTAAAGGAGGAACAAAAGACCCAGGAGCGGGAGCTTCGGGTCGTGAAGGCAAAGGCAGCCGAGAATGAGGACGACATACAGGGCCTGGTGGTGAAGACGGAGATGCATGACGCACATCAGAAACGATGTGTGGAAAGGTTGGAGGCACTGGAGAACAACGCAAGGAGGAACAACCTGAGGATTCTTGGTCTTCCTGAAGGTGCGGAGGGAGCAGACGTCGGGGCATATGTGAGCACGATGCTGCACTCGTTAATGGGAGCGGAGGCCCCGGCGGGTCCGTTGGAGGTGGAGGGAGCATACCGAGTGATGGCGCGAGGACCGAGAGCAGGAGAAACTCCCAGAGCCATAGTGGTGAGATTCCTCCGTTTTAAGGATAGAGAAATGGTCCTTAGATGGGCAAAGAAAACTCGGAGCAGTAAATGGGAGAACGCGGTGATCCGCGTTTATCAAGACTGGAGTGCGGAGGTGGCGAGAAGGAGGGCGAGCTTTAATCGGGCCAAGGCGGTGCTTCATAAAAAGAAGATAAAATTTGGAATGCTGCAACCGGCAAGACTGTGGGTCACATATCGAGGAAGGCACCACTACTTTGAGACGGCGGATGAAGCGTGGACTTTTATTGTGGAAGAAAAACTGGAATGAGCGGGTTATTAAAAAGAACGTTTGAACAAAGTGGTGGGGCGAATGTGGGGGGCGAAGAGTGGGGTTTAAAAAGGGGGGAAAGAGGAGTTTTATGTACTAATCCTGCGATGTGGTAACTTTTCTCTCTTCCACAGGTGGTGATGGGGGGAGGAGGGGAGGTGGAGGAGATGGGGCGTTGGCCAGTGGGGGCGGGGCCAAGGGAGAAGCGCGGGAACCAAGCAAACTCGTGATAATCATGGCGGGAATAGAGAAGAAGGAAGGAGGGGGCGTCGCACGGTGCGAGCCGAGGTCACGGGGGGAAGCCGAGGTCGGCCAGAGTTTGCTGACTTCTGGGGGCAACATGGGGGGAGTAATTACGCTAGCGGGGGATCTAGCGGGGGGGGGTGGGATGGGGGAATTACTGGGTTGCTGCTGCTGGGGAGAGGGGGGAGCTGGGATGGGAGGGGATGGGCGGGGGGGCACCGCCTGGGGGAGATACAGCTGCGTGGGAACCGGGTGAGGAGCTGGAAAAAGGGGATGGCTAATCGTCAAGGGGGGGGGTAGGAAGCCCCCCAACCCGGCTGATCACGTGGAACGTGAGAGGGCTGAACGGGCCGATAAAGAGGGCACGGGTACTCGCACACCTTAAGAAACTTAAGGCAGATGTGGTTATGTTACAGGAAACGCACCTGAAACTGATAGACCAGGTTAGGCTACGCAAAGGATGGGTAGGGTAGGTGTTCCATTCGGGGCTAGATGCGAAAAACAGGGGGGTGGCTATATTAGTGGGGAAGCGGGTAATGTTCGAGGCAAAGACTATAGTGGCGGATAACGGGGGCAGATACGTGATGGTGAGTGGCAAACTACAGGGGGAGACGGTGGTTTTGGTAAACGTATATGCCCCGAACTGGGATGATGCCAATTTTATGAGGCGGATGCTAGGACGCATTCCGGACCTAGAGATGGGAAAGCTGATAATGGGGGGAGATTTTAACACGGTGTTGGAACCAGTGCTGGATAGGTCGAAGTCCAGGACTGGAAGGAGGCTGGCAGCAGCCAAGGTACTTAAAGATTTTATGGAGCAGATGGGAGGTGTAGACCCGTGGAGATTTAGCAGACCTAGGAGTAAGGAGTTCTCGTTTTTCTCCTATGTCCATAAAGTCTACTCGCGAATAGACTTTTTTGTGCTGGGAAGGGCGTTGATCCCGAAGGTGAGGGGAACGGAGTATACGGCTATAGCCATTTCGGATCACGCTCCACACTGGGTAGACTTGGAGATAGGGGAGGAAACAGGAGGGCGCCCACCCTGGAGAATGGACATGGGACTAATGGCGGATGAGGGGGTGTGTCTAAGGGTGAGGGGGTGCATTGAAAAGTACTTGGAACTCAATGATAATGGGGAGGTCCAGGTGGGAGTGGTCTGGGAGGCGCTGAAGGCGGTGGTTAGAGGGGAGCTGATATCAATAAGGGCACATAAAGGGAAGCAGGAGAGTAAGGAACGGGAGCGGTTGCTGCAAGAACTTTTGAGGGTGGACAGACAATATGCGGAAGCACCGGAGGAGGGACTGTACAGGGAAAGGCAAAGGCTACATGTAGAATTTGACTTGCTGACTACGGGCACTGCAGAGGCACAATGGAGGAAGGCACAGGGTGTACAGTACGAATATGGGGAGAAGGCGAGCAGGTTGCTGGCACACCAATTGAGGAAAAGGGGAGCAGCGAGGGAAATAGGGGGAGTGAGGGATGAGGAAGGAGAGATGGAGCGGGGAGTGGAGAGAGTGAATGGAGTGTTCAAGACATTTTATAAAAAATTATATGAAGCTCAACCCCCGGATGGGAGGGAGAGAATGATGGGCTTTTTGGATCGGCTGGAATTTCCCAAGGTGGAAGAGCAGGAAAGGGTGGGACTGGGAGCACAGATCGAGGTAGAAGAAGTGGTGAAAGGAATTAGGAGCATGCAGGCGGGAAAGGCCCCGGGACTGGATGGATTCACAGTCGAATTCTATAGAAAATATGTGGACTTGCTCGCGCCGGTATTGACGAGGACCTTTAATGAGGCAAAGGAAAGGGGACAACTGCCCCCGACTATGTCTGAAGCAACGATATCGCTTCTCTTAAAGAAGGAAAAGGACCCGCTACAATGCGGGTCCTATAGACCTATTTCCCTCCTAAATGTAGATGCCAAGATCCTGGCCAAGGTAATGGCAATGAGAATAGAGGAATGTGTCCCGAGGGTGGTCCACGAGGACCAAACTGGGTTTGTGAAGGGGAGACCGCTGAACACGAATATACGGAGGCTGTTAGGGGTAATGATGATGTCCCCACCAGAGGGGGAAACGGAGATAGTAGTGGCGATGGATGCCGAGAAAGCATTTGATAGAGTGGAGTGGGATTATTTGTGGGAGGTGTTGAGGAGATTTGGTTTTGGAGAGGGGTATGTTAGATGGGTGCAGCTGTTGTATAGGGCCCCGATGGCGAGCGTGGTCACGAATGGACGGGGATCTGCATATTTTCGGCTCCATAAAGGGACAAGGCAGGGATGCCCTCTGTCCCCATTATTGTTTGCACTAGCGATTGAGCCCCTGGCGATAGCGTTGAGGGGTTCCAAGAAGTGGAGGGAAGTACTTAGAGGATGAGAAGAACACCGGGTATCTTTGTATGCGGACGATTTGTTACTATATGTGGCAGACCCGGCGGAGGGGATGCCAGAAATAATGCGGATACTTGGGGAGTTTGGGGATTTTTCAGGGTATAAATTGAACATGGGGAAAAGTGAGTTGTTTGTGGTGCATCCAGGGGAGCAGAGTAGAGAAATAGAGGACCTACCGTTGAGGAAGGTAACAAGGGACTTTCGTTACCTGGGGATCCAGATAGCCAAGAATTGGGGCACATTGCATAGGTTAAATTTAACGCGGTTGGTGGAACAAATGGAGGAGGATTTCAAGAGATGGGATATGGTATCCCTGTCACTGGCAGGGAGGGTGCAGGCGGTTAAGATGGTGGTCCTCCCGAGATTCCTCTTTGTGTTTCAGTGCCTCCCGGTGGTGATCACGAAGGCTTTTTTTAAAAGGATTGAAAAGAGCATCATGGGTTTTGTGTGGGCCGGGAAGACCCCGAGAGTGAGGAAGGGATTCTTACAGCGTAGTAGGGATGGGGGGGGGCTGGCACTACCGAGCCTAAGTGAGTATTATTGGGCCGCTAATATTTCAATGGTGAGTAAGTGGATGGGAGAGGAGGAGGGAGCGACGTGGAAGAGATTAGAGAGGGCGCCCTGTAGGGGGACTAGCCTACAGGCTATGGTGACAGCCCCATTGCCGTTCTCACCGAGGAACTACACCACAAGCCCGGTGGTGGTGGCTACACTGAAGATTTGGGGACAGTGGAGACGGCATAGGGGAAAGACTGGAGCCTTGGGGGGGTCCCCGATAAGAAACAACCATAGGTTTGCCCCGGGGGGAATGGATGGGGGATATGGAATGTGGCAAAGAGCAGGAATAACGCAACTGAAAGATCTGTTTGTGGATGGGAAGTTCGCGAGTCTGGGAGCGCTGACCGAGAAATATGGGTTGCCCCAAGGGAATGCATTCAGGTATATGCAACTGAGGGCTTTTGCGAGGCAACAAGTGAGGGAATTCCCGCAGCTCCCGACACAAGAGGTGCAGGACAGAGTGATCTCAAAGACATGGGTGGGGGATGGTAAGGTGTCAGATATATATAGGGAAATGAGGGACGAAGGGGAGACTATGGTAGATGAACTAAAAGGGAAATGGGAAGAAGAGCTGGGGGAGGAGATCGAGGAGGGGCTGTGGGCAGATGCCCTAAGCAGGGTAAACTCGTCGTCCTCGTGTGCCAGGCTAAGCCTGATTCAGTTTAAGGTATTACACAGGGCGCATATGACTGGAGCACGGCTCAGTAAATTTTTTGGGATGGAGGATAGGTGTGCGAGGTGCTCGAGAAGCCCAGCGAATCATACCCATATGTTTTGGTCATGCCCGGCACTACGAGGGTTTTGGATGGGGGTGACAAAGGTTCTTTCAAAAGTAGTGGGGGTCCGGGTCGAACCAAGCTGGGGGTTGGCTATATTTGGGGTTGCACAAGAGCCGGGAGTGCAGGAGGCGAGAGAGGCCGATGTTTTGGCCTTTGCGTCCCTAGTAGCCCGGCGCAGGATATTGCTAATGTGGAAAGAAGCCAAGCCCCCGGGAGTGGAGACCTGGATAAATGACATGGCAGGGTTTATAAAGCTAGAGCGGATTAAGTTCGTTCTAAGGGGGTCGGCTCAAGGGTTCACCAGGCGGTGGCAACCGTTCGTCGAATACCTCGCAGAAAGATAGATGGAATGGAAAAAAGAAGGCAGCAGCAGCAGCCCAGGATCGGGGGTGGGGTGGGGGAGGGGGGGGGGGGAGGAGGACCCAGAAGGACTCTCAGGGTTGTTAATATATACTGTATAATATGTATAGGTCGTTGCTACAGATAATTATATATTGGACTGTTAAATTATATTTTTGGAGAGTGTTACTTGTGATAAGGCAGTTGCCAATTAGGGTTAGTTTTCATTTTTGTTATTTATTATTTATTCATTTTCTGTTTATAAAATAGGTCATTGTTATTTGTGTTGTTATAATATTGTGTAAAGGATGCACAATGTACTGTGTTGGTTGACCAAAATTTTTCAATAAAATATTTTTTTTTAAAAAGAGCATCATTATTAATTGGCAACATTACTCCGGTGCCGATTGGCAACAAGAAAAATCCCGAATTCAGAAATGGAGGAGTTTCAGCTCTTGACCTTGTCCAACAGGTACACAGTGTGGATGAGGAAAAGGATTGTAGGGAGGATGAGCAAACTGACCACTGCACTGTGCCACCTGAGTTTCAAACCTGAACAATCTGTCTGGAGACCGTAAATCAAACTGCATCTGCAGTTTCTTCCTGCTATCTAGGAGCTTTGGGGTGGGATCACTCGAGTATCTACCATCTACTTCCAAGATCTCATCCCTCTGTTCCTCCCTTGCCTGCATATCGATTTGTGCCTTATGCAAGATTATCTCCTCTCTCACCACCACCTTCAGGGCCTCCCACAGAACCGAGGATGAAACGTCCCCATCCTTATAAAACCCCACATACTCTTGGGTGGCACGGTGGTTAGCACTGCTGCCTCACAGCGCCGAGGGCCAAGGTTCGATCCCGGCCCCGGGTCACTGTCCATGTGGAGTTTGTACATTCTCCCCGTGTGTCTGTGGGTCTCACCCGCCCCACAAACAAAAGATGTGCAGGGTAAGTGAAGGTGAATTGGCCAAACTAACTTGCCCCTTAATTGGAAAAAAAGAATTGGGTACTCTAAATTTATTTTTAAAAACCACATACTCATCGATTACCCTTGCTATCCTTACACAAAACCCCAAATCTGCCGACAGCCCACAGCCAGACTCCATGCTGGCCGCTATCCGGCTTTGTCTCCAAGACCACATCTACCAGATGTGGACCATGATCCGAAATAACTATCGTGGAATATTCCGCTTTCCTCATCCCTGGCAGCAGAGATCTTCCCATCGTGAAGAGGTCAATCCGCGAATATATTTTATGCACCGGAGAACAGAAGGAAAATTGCCTACTCCCCCGGGTGTAGAAACCGCCACAGATCCGTCCTCCCATCTCCTCATAAACGCTGTCAATATCTTTGCTACCCCCGAGGGGTCTAAGGACTTTGGCTTAGATCAGTCTAACTTTGGATTCAAAACACAGTTCAAATCCCCCTCCCCCAACCAGGGTCAACTGGTGCATTTCCAAATCTTCATAAATGCTACGTCGTCCCAGTTTGGAGCGTACACATTTACCAACACCATTGACTTGCATTCCAACGTCCCAGTAACTATTCCATATCTATCTCTCTGATTTAGGCTACAACCTTCCCCATCTGAAATCAAACTTTTATTAATTAAAATTGCTACTCCCAGGGCTTGCTATCAAAGCCCGCATGGAATGCTTGGCTCACCCAACCCCTCTGAAGCCTAATCTGGTCCCTCACCCACAGGTGGGTCTCCTGCAAAAGCACCACATCGGCCCTTAAATTCTTCAAATGAGAGAAAGATCTCCCTCGCTTCACTGGGCCCCTTACCCCGAATATTCTGCCTGACCAATCTAATCGGGGGGGGGGGGGGTCTCTCATCTCTTCTCCCCCTCAAGTCAGCCATCCCTACAGCAAGGGATTATCCCCTCCCTCTTCAAGGATCCAGATACCAGAGCCCACCCAAGATGGCACACAGCCCCACCCACAGGATGAGACAAAGAAAAAATCCCTGGTTACTGTCAGCAATCTCCCCTTCCCCTATCCCAGAAATCCTCAACTACTTCCTCTAAAACTGTTATCGCGCCTCACCATCTCCATCCTCCCACCATAGGGGCTTTTCACAGTAACTTCATTGGAAGCCTACTTGTGACAATAAGCAATTTTATTTTCATTTCACTCATTCTAGGCTAATCAAAACCTGCCTAAACAGGTCCAACAGGCCGCATCCCCCCCCTCCCTCCACCTCACTCCCATTCACTAGCTAACCTCTGCTTGCTAGTGAGGTACATCTCCCTGTTGCAAGGGCCCATCCCCCTACAAAGAATTAACTGGAACCCAAACCCATTGACATCCCCATCTTCCATTTTATGTGACAGACTGCTCAGATTCCTACCTTAATCCGTATGCCCAACACCCTACACCCCCCTCCCCAAAAACATATACTCCCTTGATAGAGTATCATAAATTTCGATTAACCATATCCATATTCATAAAGGAAAAACCGTACAACATCCACAAACAGTCCCGCCCCAGTCACCATCAAAGTCCCATTCAAACCCCCTCAGTTCAGTCCAAGTTCTTGTGATTTAACAAAAGCCTCCACTATCTCCGCCATCTCGAAGAAATGATCCCTGAAAATGTGCGTGACTCTCAGCCTCGCTGGGTACACCACACCAAAACGCACACTGCTCTTATACAGAGCTGATTTTGCACTGTTGAAGGCCTCACATCTCTTTGCCAATTCTGCCACAACATCTTGGTATATTCAAATACTGCTGCCTTCCCACTGCACTTCTCGATTTTCTTTGCCCCATTTTAGGGCCCTCACCTCCGTCCGATAGCTATGAAAACACACGACCACCGCTCGTGGTGGCTCATTCGCCCATGGCTTCACCCAGAGCGACCAGTGAGCCCTGGCCAGCTCAAAGGGATGAACCTGGGCCGGGATCCTCCCCTACCCGGCGGGGTGGGGGGTCCCGGCGGGCTGGAGTGGCGGGAACCACTCTGGCATCAGGCCACCCCAAAGGTGCGGATTTCTCCGCACCTTTAGGGGCCAAGCCCTCACCTTGAGGGGCTAGGCCTGCCCCGGAGTGGTTGGCGCACCGCCGACCGGCGGGAAAGGCCTTTGGCGCCACGCCAGCTGGGGCCAAAGAGATTCCGCCAGCCGGCGGAAGTCCGCGCAAGCACGGGAGCGTCAGTGGTTGCTGATGTCACTTCTGCATCGGCCATTGCGGAGGCTATGGCCGAGGCGGAAGGAAAAAGTGCCCCCACGGCACAGGCTCGCCCGCGGATCGGTGGGCCCCGAACACGGGCCAGGCCACTGTGGGGGCATCCCCCGGGGCCAGATCGCCCCGCGTCCCCCTCAGGACCCCGGAGTCCGCCTGCACCGCCAGTCCCGCCAGTAAGGTAGGTGGTTTGATTCACGCCGGCGGGACTGGCATGACAGCAGCGGGACTTCAGCCCATTGCGGGCCGGAGAATCACCGGGGGGGGGGGGGAGGCCTGACGACCGGAGAGGGCGCGATTCCCGCCCCCTCCGAATTTTCGGTGCCGGAGAATTTGGCGGCCGGCGGGGGCGGGATTCACGCCGCCCCCCGGCGATTCTCCAACCCGGCAGGGGGTCGGAGAAACCCGCCCCTGATTCTCCTTCCCATAACAGCTTTGTGAACATCACAGGCAAGTACTCCCTTGGCTTAGGGTGCGCCATCCCTCTGGCAACCCCACGATCCTGAAGTTCTGCTTCCTCGATAAACTAGTCTCCAGGTCCTCGACCGCAGCCCTCCTGCCCTTGTTCCTGTCCACCACCATCAACAGCTCAGCTTTCAATAAAGCTATCTGGTCGCTGTGTCTCATGCACCTCACCATGTTCCCGCACTGTCTCCGAGCCTAATGCATCGTTCACTGACGTTTTGAGGGTCTCCATCATCTCTCACCCTTGCCTCTCAAAATGCTGGCCGAATTGTCTTTCAGCTTCGGCCGCCATTGCCTCCATCAGCTTAGGCACCATTATAGGTGGAGCCCCACCCTAGGAGCTTGCCTCCGCTATCTTTGCTCCCAACAGATTCCGCACCTTGCCCAATTCCTCCGAAGGACTACTGCTCGTAACCTTCCTCCTAGTGTTCCTTTTTGCGGCTTTTTACATCTTCTTGTAAAAGGCTATCAAAAGGGATGGGTCTTTCCAGAAATTACCCCCAGGAATCGGGCTAAAAGGGCCAACAACCGAGGACGCTAGCAGGAACTACCTTGCGTGCAACCTCCTCCTACATGCCGCCACCGGAAGTCATCATAGAAAGTTCATTCTAAGTATTCTTTTTAATGGCATAATGAGTGTTAATTATTCACAACCAACCTCTCCTCGCACCGAATATGAACTTTTAGAAACATAGAGTCTCATTCCTTCCATTTAGTCATTGTTGGATATTTGAAATCAATTTACAAAATGTTACTTTTTTTTTCTATCTCTCATTTCTCTCTCTCTCGACCCAACCTGATTTCACTTTCTGTACTTGATGTGACAACAAATTCACTATACTGATGTTTCCAGTTTCAGATTCCGAGTTGTTCATTTCACAATAATTCAATCCGATTGGTGAAGTTGTTTCCATAAGGCAGCACGGTGGCGCAGTGGTTAGCATTGTTGCATCACAGCACCACGGTCCCAGGTTCGATCCCAGCTCAAGGTCACTGTCCATGTGGAGTTTGCACATTTTCTCCGTGTCACCCCACAACCCAAAGATTTGCAGGGTTGGTGGATTGGCCTTTAAATTGGCCCTTAATTGGAAAAAATGAATTGGGTAATCTAAATTTAAAAAAAAAGAAAACAAAAACGTTGGTTACATAGATCCCAGGGGCGGGTGACCCACTAACAGCAACATCCACTGGAAATAAATTGGGTAAAGGCAGGTCCAAAAAACAGTGGGTACCATTTGTTTGTTGGCTACTGTCATTTCTGCTTCTCAAATCCTCATTTTAATAAAGAGTTGGGTAAAATTCTTTGTTCCAATTTAATTCCATTTTTGATTAACTTTTCTGAACAGGAATAATATCCATTTCTGATTTTTTTTTAAATGCTTCACCTGCATTGACGTGATTACATTAATAACTCAACTATAATACAGAAAGACATCAGCAAAAGGATATGTCAAAGTTCTGACAAAGGCTTTAAATCCAAAACGTTATCCCGGGTCATGTTTTCTTATGCCAGGTGCTGTTGAACCTGTTGCTCATTTGCAATGGCTAAATTTATTTCAGATTCCAGCCTTTATTTTTTGTCTCTCCCTTCGTCTCTGTGACTTGCTAAAATTCAGGATGATACATTTGTGCACATATCTCTGAATACATCACTCAAGGGACAATACAAAAACAAAACTCCTCGCATGTCACCTTGTTACAATTAAACTCAAATGTTACTGATGTTCATTTGTTGCCTCTCTTGAAAGGATTGCTTTGCTTTATTGTTCTTGAATTCACCTCACTCCGGAAGATTGTTCTATTAACTTTTCCATTATCACTCTGCCAGTGAAACTGAAACTGAAAATGATGTTTTTGTACCTCTTCACAATAAAAAAACCTAAAAGCAATGCATCATTTAAAAAAAATAAATTTACAATTTGTCTATTGTTAAGTCCATTATTGTCTGTGAAGCTATTGCAAACCAGCACCATTTTTTAATGGCTCACATTCACATTATTTTAATGTGATGATATTGGCGGTTTAGTGTCATGGATTCAGTTAATAACCTGCCAAATGATCTAAAAAGCAGGATCAAATTTTATAATTTTTAGAAATCGGTGTTTACAGTTTTAAAATTGTGTCCTTTCAAATTCATCTAGAAATTTAACAAAGGCCAAACTTCAGGTCTCATTTACAAAAGTACAGCCATAATTTAAGTATTTTTTTCGCAAAACACCTGTTTTGTTACAGGGGTATTGATTATGAAGAAAAACAGATATTCTCTTCTTTTTCATGCTAGCCCTGTAAACTGATTACATCTGCCAAATTTTAAACAACATCCTTTGTTAAATCTGGCACTTCAAAAAAATATTTGTAATGTATATTTGTTTCATGTTTGGTGGCTTTTGCATTACCAGGATGTATATCTTATAAAAGCAAATTATTGCGATGTTGGAATCTGAAACATAAACAGAAAATACTGGACTATCTCAGCAGGTCAGAGTCAGCCAGACACAAAATGTTAGCTCCCTTCTCTCTCCACAGATGCTGTCAGATCTGCTGAGATTGTCTATATTTTCTGTTTTTGTTGTATATTTTATATCCAGATCTAGTCACAAACATGATTGGATAGATCTTGCACATTTATTTGTATAACACGAGAGATACTTTGTTTGGCTCTGCTTGTCTCTAAAGTATTAAAATAAGTGACTGCGATTAAGGTTTTTTTAAACATTTCTGAAACATCTGTTGAAATATTAATATGGATTCATAAAATTGCTGTGAAGATATAGTGCGATTTCTGAAATTGCAGTCAGTATTGAAAAAGATTACTGCAATAGCTTTAATTAAAAAATGGAGGACAAAATAATGTGATAAAGTTTACTGCAAATTTTATACTGAATCAGTTTCAATATAGCCCTCAATGTCTGGAAAATTGGTGACATTTAGTTATAGTCTAACTTTACAATCACAAAGTGACACTGGTAGTGCAAGAATGGGAGTAAAAACATACTCATGAGCAGATCCCTGATTCCAGCTTGGTTCATTTTGACCATCTCAGGGCAACTAAATAATGAAGCAACAATTTTGAACATATTCTCAAGATACATTTATCCTGAACATGATTTGATTTTGATTTGATTAATTGTCACATGTACCGAAGTACAGTGAAAAGACAACTGAGGGAACGTACACAGTGATCCCATTTATATTTATTCTAAATTTAGTCAGCTTAATTCAGTCAATTGTCAGACAGATGCCACTGTACCCATTCCTCACAATATAAATAACATGCTGAGATAGATAACACTTTACCTTTAAACCTGGCTAAAGCACTGTGAAAGATCCAAATCTGAATTAATTATTTTCTAACCTTCTGACGAAAGATCATTGAACTGAAATCTAACAGCAATTCTGCTGAGTATTTTCAGCATTTTCCATTTGAATCTCATTTTAATTGGCCACTTGGACTTTCTCCTCTCTTCCCGTTCCTTTTTTAAAATGATAGACATTTGTGGGCAGGATTTCTCATACCTGGCATGATGAACTGGGGGGGCAATGTGTGATTGGGAAAATTGCGATGAGCATTGCTGGCACATACCCATGACAGGTAGAGCAGGCAGTAAAGAAGGCAAATGGTATGTTGGCCTTCATAGCGAGAGGATTCGAGGATAGGAAGAGGGATGTTTGTCTGCAATTCTATAGGGCATTGGTGAGGTCACACCTGGAGTATTGTGTGCAGTTTTGGTGTTCTTACCTGAGGAAGGAAGTTCTTGCTAATGAGGGAGTGCAGAGTGGTTTACCAGGCTGATTCCTGGGGTGGCGGGACTGTCATTTGAGGAGAGAGTAAATCAGTTAGGATTATATTCATTGGAGTTTAGAAGAGTGAGGGGGAATCTCATAGAAACTTATAAAATTCTAACAGGATTAGACAGGGTAGGCTCAGAAAGAATGTTCCCGATCGTGGGGGAGTCCAGAACTGGAGGTCATAGTTTGAGGATAAGGGATAAGGCCTTTTAGGACTGAGGTGAGGGGAAATTTCTTCACCCAGAGAGTGGTGAATGTTTGGAATTCATACCACCGAAAGCAGTTGAGACTAAAGCATTGTGTAATTTCAAGAAGGAATTAGATATAGCTCTTATGGCTAAAGGGATCAAAGGATATGGGGGGGAAGGCGGAATCAGGGTATTGAACTCGATGATCAGGCACAATCATAATAAATGGCGAAGCAGGCTTGAAGGGCTGAATGGCCTCCTCCTATTTCTATCTTCTATGTATGAAGTTTCCCAGCGGTGGGACCAGATATGGTTCAGCTACCACCAAACAGAGGCATACAGCCATTTTAAATAATGAAAGGCCAAAGTAGTGATGTTATAGCTGGCCCGCTTATTTTGCCAGTGGAAGACCATGCGCATACATAGATACATAGAAGATAGGAGCAGGAGGAGGCCTTTTGGCCTTCAAGCCTGCTGCGCCATTCATCACGATCATGGCTGATCATCCAACTCAATAGCCTAATCCTGCTTTCTCCCCATAGCCTTTGATCTCATTCTCCCCAAGTGCTATATCTAGCCGCCTCTTGAATATGTTGAATGTTTTAGCATCAACTACTTCCTGTGGTAATGAATTCCACAGGCTCACCACTCTTTGGGTGAAATGTCTCCTCATCTCTGTCCGAAATGGTTTACCCTGAATCCTCAGACTGTGACCCCTGGTTCTGGACACACCCACCATTGAGAACATCTTCCCTGCATCTACCCTGTCTAGTCCTGTTAGAATTTTATAAGTATCTATGAGGTCCCCCCCTCGTTCTTCTGAACTCCAGCGAGAACAATCCTAACCTAGTCAATCTTTCCCCATATGACAGTCCTGCCATCTCTGGAATCAGTCTGGTAAACCTTCGCTGCACTCCCTCGAGAGCAAGAACACCCTTCCTCAGAAGAGGAGACCAAAACTGCGCACAATATTCTCGGTGTGGCCTCACCAAACCCTGTATAATTGCAGCAACACATCGCTGCTTCTGTACTTGAAACCTCTGGCAATGAAGGCCAACATACCAGTGGCCTTCTTTACCGCCTGCTTCACCTGTATGCTTACCTTCAGTGACTGGTGCCGAAGGACATCCAGGTCCTGCTTCACACTCCCCTCCTCCAATTTACAACCATTCGGGTAGCAATCTGCCTTCCTGTTTTTGCTTCCATGGAAGCAGCATCCTAACAGCACTGGGGTGAGTCATTGTAGCCAGAGAATCCATGGTCGATTGTAGTAGCCTAAGCACATTGCCAAAAAGGCTGATCCATCAGCCTTCCATCTTTGGCCATCAAATACTTTAAATTATACTGACTAGTCCAAGGGCACTTCCATTTTGTAGCACCTTCATGTCCTCTGAGCTGCAGTGCCCACCTCTACCAGCAGGGCTGCTGAGACTTGAGTGCTGCCGGCCCTCTGAATGGGCTGGCAGCATCTAAATCCCGTCACCATCCTTAATGTCAAATGCAGCCAATTAGGAGGCTGCCTCCAGGAATATTGTGACAGATTGGAATAAGAGGGCCCACAGTTGCTGGGAGACAATGTCAAGGTACCAAAGCCCATGGTAAAATCCTGCCTGATGTATACACAGCATTGTTAAGGTACTCTCAGGAAGTTTAAATAGTATGTGATGCCACAGAGAGATAGGACATGGGCTGAAATCTCAATTTCCCACACCGTTAACAATCTGAGCTAAGTGATGTGGTTTGGTGCTGAGAAGACAGCAATGAAAGTTGAAAACTTGGCTATTTCCAATCTACTTTCACAGATCACCAACTAAGAGCAGTATGAGGAAGGACTACCATCCTGTTTCCCACTTTGCCTCGAAGCTGTGGATGTTGCATCGAACGGGGGAATTAGGGGGGCAACCATGGTAGGAGAGCGATAAGAAATAATTGAAAATAGGATGTATCATTCTCGCACACAATAGTTTGCAGCCAGGTTTCAAGGTTCAAACATGAGATTGGTTTCACTTTATTTTTACTGATGAGAATGTGGTCAATACTGGTAAAACATGTCCAAGTGAGGGTGGCATGTGACTGGGAGGGCAAGCTGGCATGATCCAGCTGCTCTTGTTCATCCTGGTAGAGTTACCATGTTGGAAGTGCTGCTGGAATCTTGTAGATTGCACATGCTGAGCGACAGTGTGCAGGAGGCGGATAGGGTCCAATGGCAGGAATGGTGATGAAACAGATTACTTCCAGGATAGTGGCAGATATTCTAACACACTCCTGACTTCAGCCATTCAGCTATTGGAGCAAGTTATCTGGGGCCAGGGAGTGATCAACATCCATTTTCCAAATGAAATTTGCATTCTAAACCAAGAGTGGCGTCACTCCGATCCACCGTAATATTACGTCTCATGTTAGTACTGAGTTGCAAAAAGAGACAGGTAACAAATTGAACAGAATCTCTTCTAAAGAGTTGATAAAATCTCTTCTGCCAGTTGATGTTTTTAACCACCCCACAGAACGGGGTTGGAATGTATTAAATGCAACACTGTTTACTGTGTAAGTACATTGTGTACATTTGCAGAAATTGAGTTGTCAAAGAAACAAATTATAGATCTGTCCATGTGAATTCATGCACCGAGCAATTTCGGCACTAAATCCCAGGACAAAGTCTGGAAACAGGCAGGCTCTATCTAGTCCATCCAAACATTAATCCAAGTCTGAAATTGTGTGATAACTAGATTTTTTATATGGCCACTTCAGCAATTTGTTTTCTTGCTTTATAGCCCTGCTCATTTCAAGGCTAATATAATTTCAACTTGGTTAAGGAAATATAATAAATCTCAGTTTGAGTATGGATGCTCTTGTGAACAGAAAGTAGATTGTTTCACTTCCTGTGAATTGTGCTGGTTTAATATCAGCAGAGAATACTCAAAACTGATCAGCTACCCGAGGTGTCTTGTTTCGGATTGTTTTTAGCTACATTACAGCCTCTTGGGGTTGGGTGTTCCTGTGAGATACAGGCCAAGCACACTTTGTTCCATCTGGTATCACCCCCGGGGCCTGGGAGAGGGCTTGTTACCTGCCTCATTTATCCAATTGCAAAATCCGATAAAGTGACAGGAAAAAGACAGTTGCCTCCTTTTAATATGATGCAGCACTGTAGTTCCACTTGTAAGTAAGTCACGACGTAGACACATTATCTATTACATTAGGACAGTGAATTTATAGCTTTAACACTTTGCAATGTCCTTTTTATCCTGTCATTTATCTCATTTAACCAATTCAAATTGCCTGTCTGACAGGATGGGGAGGTTTGTTCAGAGCCATAAACCAGCTGCCCTCTGGCAATCTTACCTCTCTTCCCCTTTTCTGTCTGTTTTACCTGTGCCTGTTTTATGAATAATTAATTTCACTTTGACTCTTGCCATCTGCACCGGGAAAGCACCTGGCCCAAGGCAAAGTCTACATTCTGAATTATTCAGTGGAAAAACACGGTTGTTTTAAAGAACATAATGCAATGTTTTGTACAACAAGGCTGATAAAGAGACAAAATGTAGATGTTTGCATTTACCTTGGGTATTTTGTATGTATAAAAGGAGGGTGAGGTAATAACTCCCCTGCTTAAGAAAGGTTGGCAGTTGGTCCAACCAATATCGCACAGCGTTAACTAATATTCAACGTTTACAATAAGGGAATCCACTCACAACTGAATCTGGTCACAATAATACGACAACACCGATCTGACAAGAAAACAGGGAACTGTTCCTTTTCCAGATTACCATTTTTAAATCTTCGTCAAAAAAGGCATAGAACTTTGGTGAAAAACTCTCCTTTTGGTTTAAAAATACTAAGCACATTGAATATTATGGACTAAAATGTTATTGGGAGTATGGGCAGAGTGAAGATTTGAGGTTACTTTCAGATCATTGGGTGCGATTTATCCAAAAGGTTTCCAAGTGTGGTAGTGAATGGGAACTGCCCAGCAAGGCCGTCACCGCTATAAAATTGGTCCACTCAACAAGGTCCACGAGCTTCTCGCTGCAAATGATGGTCCTGTCGGCTGATTCGTCGGGACCGGGCTCGCCAGTCCCCTGCTAACAAAGGAGAGCAGCACTTAAACCGCTCCTGCACAGTCCGCTCACAGCCATGTTGCCGAGACGACCAGTTCCACGATTCGGGGAGACCTGGTCAGACTACTGGAAGCGATAGAGGACAGACAGGATGCCCTGTTCCCCGAGGGACACGGAGGGTCAGTTAGAGGGCAGCCAGTGCCGCCTGGGAGGAAGTGACAGCGGCAGTCAGCTCAGGGAGTATGACCAAGAGGATCAACACCCAGTACTGCAAGAAGCACTGAGCTGCTTGGGTGAGTTTGCACCGGACCCCTGACCCCTTCCCCCCCCCCCCCCCCCACCACATACTCTCCCCCTCCTATACTCATCCCCCCCAAACTCCCCACCCCCCCGGAACTCTCTCCCTGTACTCCCGCTCCCCATACTTTCCACTCCCCATGCTCCCATCCCCCCCATATGCCCCATCCTCCCCATACGGCCCATCTCCCCAAGCCCCCTCTCCAACTCCCGAGCCCCCCCCCCCCCACGAGTAACCACGCGAGCAGCTCATGGTGGCACCGTGGTTAACACTGCTGCCTCAGAGCTCCAGGGTCTCTGGTTCAATTCAAGCCTTGGAGGACTGCAATTTCTTCCAGTGTCTGCGTGGGTTTCCTCCGGGTGCTCCAGTTTCCTCCCACAGTCCACAAATATGCAGGTTAGGTGGATTGGCCATGCTAAATTGCCCCTTAGTGTCCAAAAGTTTAAATGGGGCTACGGGGATAGGGTGGAGGTGTGGACGTAAGTAGGGTGTTCTTTGCAAGGGCTGGTGCAACATCGAGGGGCCAAATGGCCTCCTTCTGCACTGTAAATTCTACGGTGCCCCCTCTGTGTTCCCACAGGAGAGGTTGGCCCAGAACAGATGGGAGTGGGCCCAGGCGGGCGACGGGGTGCTGAACATTAGAATTCTAACCCACTATGAGGAATGGAGCTTGGGGTTCGCGGGAGTGGCTGAGGACTGAGCAGTGATCACCGTAGAGATTGGCGCAGAGGTGAGGATCCACCGGCCCCACCAGATGATCTGCCAAACATGAGTTCAGACAAACTGACCCAACGCTCCCATTGGCCACATGTCCATTCTCCCGCAGCACCTGCAGCTAACAGCGAGCGCCAGCCCGTCCAGGCAGCACTGTGTCGACACCCTCGGCATTGCTCCTCAGTGTCCCCAACTGCCCCATCTCCTAATGGTGCCGCCCACTCTCCCCACCCCTCCCAGACCGTCTCAGTGATCCTCGACTTGCCCTCCTCCCACCCACCTCCCAAGAGAACACCTTAGAGGAGAACTCTGAGGATATCACAATAATATTCACAGCACAGCTATCATTCCCACCCTCCATCAGCGCAGAGACACACACCTCGGTGGGCGAACGTAGTGGTCAGACTTCTGGGGCACAATCTGGTGAGCACCTCACAGTTGCAGATGCACATCAGGTGCAGGCAGGAATGCCCTGGCGAGTACAGCAGTCGGAGGTCTGCTGCATCCCACGACCCAGCTGGGTCCCACCAGATGCTGAGCCTCTTGAAACAGGTTTACCTGGAGCTAATGCAGATGATAGGGTGTGAGATTCAAAGGGGTATGTCAGCTACGCTCCAGCAGTTTCATAATCGTTTGGAGGAGCCCAGAGGCCACAGGAGATGGTGTGGCACCGAGGACAACACTGCTAGGGTACATGACATTCAATAAGATCATGGCTGATCTTTTTGTGGACGCAGCTCCTCTTACCCACCTGCTCACCATAACCCTTAATTCTTTTACTTTTCAAAAATCTACCTATCTTTGTCTTAAAATCTTTAACGAGAAGGCCTCAACTGTTTCACTGGGCAGGGAATTTCACAGATTCACAACCCTTTGGGTGAAGAAATTCCTCCTCAACTCAGTCCTAAATCTGCTCCACCTTATTTAAAGGCTGTGCCCTCTAATTCTAGTTTCACCTGCCAGAGGAAACAACCTCCCTGCTTCTATCCTACCTATTCCCGTCATAATTTTATATGTTTCTATAAGATCCCCCCTCATTCTTCTAAATTCCAATGAGTAGAGCCTCAGTCTATTTCTCCTCGTGTGCTAATCCTGTCAACTCCGAAATCAACCTAGTGAATCTCTTCTGCACCCCCTCCAGTGCCAGTACATCCTTTCTCAAGTAAGGCGACCCAAACTCTACACAGTACTCCAGGTGTGGCCTTCCCAGCACCCTAGAAAGGTGCAACTTTACCTCCCTGCTTTTAAACCCCATCTCTCTAGCAATGAAGGACACAATTCCATTTGCCTTTTAATTACCTGCTGCACCTGCAAACCATTGTTTTGTGATTCATGCACAAGGACACCCAAGTCCCTGGGCACAGCAGCATGCTGCAATTTTTTACCATTTAAATGTATTCAATGTTTGGAAGCACTGTAGAGCATACCCCTGTTGCTGGGGGACATGTCCCAGTCTCAGGTGGGTATTGAGGAGCATGTTCCAGTCACTGAGAAGCATTCCCGAGGATGTCAACACCATGTTGCCGACAGCGGGGAGCCGCCTGGGCTGGCAGAGCCAGATGATGCAGGGGCTGCCGGGCTCAATCCAACTGCTCCTCCAGCCCGAGATGAATCTCAGGGCCCAATGGTCACCGACCGGGAGCGAGCTGGGTGTCATCCATCCTATGGCGTGTCAACGGCAGTCAGCAGTCCCACCAAGACCCACCCCCATGACAATGAAGCGTCTAGCAGTCAGTGCCCGTAACAATGCGGTACTGATGGGTTTGTGCCACCGGCCCCAGAGCCCCCAGAGGACAGCGGCCAGTGGCATTGAAGGCCACAGGATGCGCTAAGCAGCTGGCTGCCCCCACCTCTGATGTGCATCCTGGGGGGATAGCTAGACAAAGCTGCAAAGCATGGAAGGCTAAGCATGTCGAAGATCACTGAGAGGGTCTGGGAAGGGTGGGGAAAGTGGGGGGCACCATTTGGAGATGGGGCATTTGGGGACACTGATATAAATTATTAAAATCTGTTCACCTCGACCAATGTGACACCTCTGGCACTTTCTGCTGCAATGCAGGCTGAACACCAATCCCCTCCCCATCTCCCCAGGAGGTCCTGGACTCCTCTTCCCAGCAGGACACAGCAGACCATTGCAAAGCGGGCAAACCTCTGTGGGGGTGTACGGCAGGGTATCACCAGAGTGGCAAGGCACCGGAACCGCATTTTGAGGAGTCCGGTGCACTGCTCAATGACAGACCGGGTGGCTGCATGGGCCTTATTGTATTGGGTCTGCGCATTGGTCACCAGCCTCTGTACTCGTGTCATTAGCCAGGTCTTCAGCGGGTACTCCTTATCCCCCAAGAGTCAACTGGCCATCCGGGCGTGGTCCTCAAAGAGACCGGGGATGTCGGAGTACCCCAGGATATAGCTGCCGTGCACACTCCCTTGGAAGCATGCACACACATGCATGATCTTCATGTGGTGGTCACACACGAGCTGGGTGTTCAGGGAGTGGAACCCCTTCCTGTTGATGCAGGGCACTCCAGATGGCCTGGTGAGTGCAAGGCGACATGCATACAATCTATTACGTGTCCTTGATCTGTATGTCCCTGTCAGGCAGGGAAGAGATGGTCGAGTGAGGGAACCATGGTTGACAAGAGAGGTTGAATGTCTTGTTAAGAGGAAAAAGGAGACTTACGTCAGGCTGAGGAAACAAGGTTCAGACAGGGCGCTGGAGGGATACAAGATAGCCAGGAGGGAACTGAAGAAAGGGATTAGGAGAGCTAAGAGAGGGCATGAACAATCTTTGGCGGGTAGGATCAAGGAAAACCCCCAAGGCCTTTTACACATATGTGAGAAATATGAGAATGACTAGAGCGAGGGTCGGTCCGATCAAGGACAGTAGCTGGAGATTGTGTATTGAGTCTGAAGAGATAGGAGAGGTCTTGAACGAGTACGTTTCTTCTGTATTTACAAATGAGAGGGACCATATTGTTGGAGCGGACAGTGTGAAACAGACTGGTAAGCTCGAGGAAATACTTGTTAGGAAGGAAGATGTGTTGGGCATTTTGAAAAACTTGAGGATAGACAAGTCCCCCGGGCCTGACGGGATATATCCAAGGATTCTATTGGAAGAAGAGATGAAATTGCAGAACCGTTGGCAATGATCTTTTCGTCCTCACTGTCAACAGGGGTGGTACCAGGGGATTGGAGAGTGGCGAATGTCGTGCCCCTGTTCAAAAAAGGGACTAGGGATAACCCTGGGAATTACAGGCCAGTTAGTCTTACTTCGGTGGTAGGCAAAGTAATGGAAAGGGTACTGAAGGATAGGATTTCTGAGCATCTGGAAAGACACTGCTTGATTAGGGATAGTCAGCATGGATTTGTGAGGGGTAGGTCTTGCCTTACAAGTCTTATTGAATTCTTTGAGGAGGTGACCAAGCATGTGGATGAAGGTAAAGCAGTGGATGTAGTGTATATAGATTTTAGTAAGGCATTTGATAAGGTTCCCCATTGTAGGCTTCTGCAGAAAGTAAGGAGGCATGGGATAGTGGGAAATTTGGCCAGTTGGATAACGAACTGGCTAACCGACAGAAGTCAGAGAGTGGTGGTGGGATGGCAAATATTCAGCCTGGAGCCCAGTTACCAGTGGTGTACCGCAGGGATCAGTTCTGGGTCCTCTGCTGTTTGTGATTTTCATTAATGACTTGGGTGAGGGAGTTGAAGGGTGGGTCAGTAAATTTGCAGACGATACGAAGATTGGTGGAGTTGTGGATAGTGAGGAGGGCTGTTGTCGGCTGCAAAGAGACATAGATAGGATGCAGAGCTGGGCTGAGAAGTGGCAGATGGAGTTTAACCCTGAAAAGTGTGAGGTTGTCCATTTTGGAAGGACAAATATGAATGCGGAATATAGGGTTAACGGTAGAGTTCTTGGCAATGTGGAGGAGCAGAGAGATCTTGGGGTCTATGTTCATACATCTTTGAAAGTTGCCACTCAAGTGGATAGAGCTGTGAAGAAGGCCTGTGGTGTGCTAGCGTTCATTAACAGAGGGATTGAATTTAAGAGCCATGAGGTGATGATGCAGCTGTACAAAACTTTGGTAAGGCCACATTTGGAGTACTGTGTACAGTTCTGGTCGCCTCATTTTAGAAAGGAAGTGGAAGCTTTGGAAAAGGTGCAAAGGAGATTTACCAGGATGTTGCCTGGAATGGAGAGTAGGTCTTACGAGGAAAGGTTGAGGGTGCTAGGCCTTTTCTCATTAGAACGGAGAAGGATGAGGGGCGACTTGATAGAGGTTTATAAGATGATCAGGGGAATAGATAGAGTAGACAGTCAGAGACTTTTTCCCCAGGTGGAACAAACCATTACAAGGGGACATAAATTTAAGGTGAATGGTGGAAGATATAGGGGGGATGTCAGAGGTAGGTTCTTTACCCAGAGAGTAGTGGGGGCATGGAATGCACTGCCTGTGGAAGTAGTTGAGTCGGAAACATTAGGGACCTTCAAGCAGCTATTGGATAGGTACATGGATTACGGTAGAATGATGTAGTGTAGATTAATTTGTTCTTCAGGGCAGCACGGTAGCATTGTGGATAGCACAATTGCTTCACAGCTCCAGGGTCCCAGGTTCGATTCCGGCTTGGGTCACTGTCTGTGCGGAGTCTGCACATCCTCCCCGTGTGTGCGTGGGTTTCCTCTGGGTGCTCCGGTTTCCTCCCACAGTCCAAAGATGTGCAGGTTAGGTGGATTGGCCATGATAAATTGCCCTTAGTGTCCAAAATTGCCCTTAGTGTTGGGTGGAGGTGTTGACCTTAGGTGGGGTGCTCTTTCCAAGAGCCGGTGCAGACTCAATGGGCCGAATGGCCTCCTTCTGCACTGTAAATTCTATGATAATCTATGATTAATCTAGGACAAAGGTTCGGCACAACATCGTGGGCCGAAGGGCCTGTTCTGTGCTGTATTTTCTATGTTCTATGTTCTATGTATTACCCCCTGGACCTGGGGCATCCCATCGATGGTGGAGAATTCTGCTGCCCTGGCATCTTGTTGGGCTTGGTCCATGTCAAAGTTTATAGTTTTCTGCCTGGTTAAATAGGGCATCTGTGACTTCATGATGCACTTGTGGGCTGCAGCTTGTGAGATGCTACTCAAGTCCCCGCTCGATTCCTGGAATGGTCCTGAGGTGTAGAAGTTTAAGGCTGCGATGACTTTGATGGCTACCAGGGGCGGATATCCTCCTCCTCCACGTGGCACCAGGTCTACAAGGACATGGCAGAGGTACTGTCCCCTTGTTGAGGTGGAGCCTCCTGTGGTACACGCTGTCCGTTAACTGTTCAAAAGACCGGAGACACCTGTACACATTGGGCTGTCGCAGGCTTTGGTCCCCTCCCTGGTCGGATGGGTGGCCGGGACCTCAGGGTGTGGGGCGGGGCCCTGCACATGGCCTGCCACCATCGATCCTCTGTCAACGCTGCTGCTGCTGCCTTCTCTGGCATCTGGCCTGGCCTGCCAGCAATACCACTGGGGCAGGTTCTACGGGGTCCAAGATATCGTCTATCCCGTGCAATCTGTAAGGGATTGGTCAGTGTGTGAGACTGACAAGCAGTGGTGTCTTCCAACCTGGGAGCCTCCAGTCTCCCCATTGCTCCAGCCATTGACACGCCCTGCCCACGCACACCCAGCTGCAGTGGGAGCCCCTGAACACTGGACCCCAGATCCGGTACCCCAGACACCTGCATGTAACGTTACCTGGACCGGGCGCTGGTCCCATCTCCGTTGCACATGCTCACCCTCTGGTCGCGGGGTTGTCCCCAGTGCCAGGGCCCAGCCCCTGGGTGTTCGGATGTTTGCCGTTGCGTCCTAGGAGTTCCCTCCCGCAGCTTTCAGGCACAGTGTCCAGGCATTTGGTCTGACTGGCATACTGGGCATTAACTCCCACTTGTTACATGGCATGCCTACCCACAGGAATCCACTTGGGATGTGTGAGGTGTTCACATAACTACGATTGCCAATTAGCAATAGCGTTCAGCTGCGCAGCCAGAGAGCTTTGATGTTAGTGGGGCAGGTGGACTGGGATCTCATGGCCCAGGGTTGACATAGTGGTCCCATGGGTGCTGTGACATCCATCCGCCCCCTCAAGCCTAGAGCAGGCAACGGACGGCCTCTGGTCTTGATGGCCCACCCTGAGCTAGGTTGGCCCCCAAATGCCTCGTCCCCCATCTGAGCAGCGAGGCAGCAACCCCGTGGCCCCGCTATGGCTACTCACCTCCTCCAGGTCCCCACAGCAGCCTTCCCGCCAGCTTCACGTTTTTAAAAAGAAGTACTTTAAAAAGACGACACAAAGGTTGGTGGAATTGCGGATAGCGATGAGGACTGTCAGAGAATACAGCAGGATTTAGATTGTTTGGAGACTTGGGCGGAGAGATGGCAAATGGAGTTTAATCCAGACAAATGTGAAGTAATGCATTTTGGAAGGTCTAATGCAGCTAGGGAATATACAGTGAATGATAGAACCTCAAGAGTATTGAAAGTCAGAGAGATCTAGGTGTACAGGTCGACAGGTCACTGAAGGAGGCAACACAGGTGGAGAAGGTAGTCAAGAAGGCATACGGCATGCTTGCCTTCATTGGCCGGGGCATTGAGTATAAGAATTGGCAAGTCATGTTGCAGCTGTATAGAACCTTAGTTAGGCCACACTTGGAGTATAGTGTTCAATTCTGGTCGCCACACTACCAGAAGGACGTGGAGGCTTTAGAGAGGGTGCAGAAGAGATTTACCAGAATGTTGCCTGGTATGGAGGGCATTAGCTATGAGGAGCGGTTGAATAAACTCGGTTTGTTCTCACTGGAACGACGGAGGTTGAGGGGCGACCTGATAGAGGTCTACAAAATTATGAGGGGCATAGACAGAGTGGATAGTCAGAGGCTTTTCCCCAGGGTAGAGGGATCAATTACTAGGGGGCATAGGTTTAAGGTGAGAGGGGCAATGTTTAGAGTAGATGTACGAGGCAAGTTTTTTACACAGAGGGTAGTGGGTGCCTGGAACTCGCTACCGGAGGAGGTGGTGGAAGCAGGGACGATAGTGACATTTAAGGGACATCTTGACAAATACATGAATAGGATGGGAATAGAGGGATACGGACCCAGGAAGTGTAGACGATTGTAGTCTAGTCGGGCAGCATGGTCGGCACGGGCTTGGAGGGCCGAAGGGCCTGTTCCTGTGCTGTACATTTCTTTGTTTGTTCTATGTACTAATCGGCGCCCGCGTGACCACTTGCTGGGGAGACCGTTAGATCACAGGAGGCCGTTAAATGGGGAGTCGCTCCCATGAATTGTATGGAGATTGGGCTTAAGTGGTGATTATTGGTTTATCGCTACGCTATGGCGGATCCTGATTTCACCAATGGGGGTGGACCAGTTAGATAGCAGACAGATCGGCGCCTGGCGCGGTTCTCATTTTTGGCCTCTCCCACGATTTCATGGCCTTGTCGCGCTCTCGCTTAAGCATAACGTGGCCATTATCATATTGAATGGCGGAGTAGTATCGAGGGGCCGAATGACCTGCTCCTGCTCCTTGTTTGTACGCAAATAGAAAAAAGACATCTTGCTATGACTATCTGTATGGCTAAACGAGCATAGATGCTATCATCAAAACGAGGTCACACTTAATCCTCGAGTATTTACTGAACTGAAGCTCAGTTCTCATATTCTGTAAAATTGCCCCACATTCTGTAGAGAAGTATTCAATGTTCACAAGGCATTTGGGATGATGGTGAGCAACAATACCAGGCATACCAATCCCACCATCTCATAAAGGAAGAGACAAACTCTTAAAAATGAAGAGATTTGATGTAAAAATCACCAGTTGAAGTTTTTCAAAACCAGTTTTGACTGGCCTCTGGTTTGTAAAGCTCAAACTATTTTACAGTATCTGAAAATGATTGATAAGAAACTTGCGCATGTTCCCCATCAATTCTCAGAGCTAAATATCAATACAGGGCAACGGCCTCGAAGGTTAACTGGCCGACTTCTGTTCCTATTTTCTTCATATGTGGCAACTCTGGACTCTACGTCTGCACTATTCAGTGAATGGTGAAAACTGTTGAGTCTACAAAATATCCTCTGCGGCACTCTAGTAGAGTACTGAACTAAACAAGTAGCAGCGCTGCTACCTGACAGATAGCATCTCCCAGCAGCTCACAAAATGGATCAAAATAACCACACACTTTGTCAGAACACTGCCAAAGAAATAGAACCATAATGGACAGAATTCTCCCAGACAAGTGGAACTGGATATTGATGCGTGTAAGAAGTACAGGGGGATTCTCCCTTCTGGGGACTAAGTCCCCACGCAGGCGGGAGAACCGGCGCCAATCGCTCCAGCCGGCGCCAAAGGGACTGCGCGAGTTTGCACATGCGGCGAAGGGCCGATGTGATCTCGTGCATGTGCGGAACCGCCTGCGTATTCTGGCGCATGTGCTGGGGATTCTTTCTCTGCGGCAACCGTGGCGGTGCCCTACAGGGGCCGGCACGGAAGGAAGGAGTGCCCCCACGGCACAGGTCGCCTGCAGATCGGTGGGCCCTGACCGGGGGCCAGGCCACCGTGGGGGTCGGATCCCCCTCCCCCCAACGAGGACCGCCTCAGCCGACTTACCTGCCAGGTCCTGCCGTGTGGGACCATGCGTAACCCACGCCGGCGGGACTGGCCAAAAACGGACGCCCATCGGGGCCCGGAGAATTGCTGCCAACGGCCCCCGACCGGCGTGGCTTGAACGCCGCACCCACCTCCGCCCAAAAACCGGCGCCGGAGAATACGGCAGCCGGTGCAGGGCGGGATTTGCACCACCCCCCGGGGATTTTCCGACTCGGCGGGGGGTCAGAGAATCCCGCGCGTTAAATCCCCCTAAATTGATGTTAGGTCAGGAAGCTGACATCATAAGACCATAAGACAGAGGAGCAGAATTAGGCCACTCGGCCCATCGAGTCTGCTCCACCATTCAATTATGGCTGATATTTTCTCATCCCTATTCTCCTGCCTTCTCCCCATAACCCCTGATCCCCTTATTAATCAAGAACCTATCTATCTCTGCCTTAAAGACATTTAAGTGATTTGGCCTCCACAGCCTTCTGCGGCAAAGAGTTCCACAGATTCACCACCCACTGGCTGAAGCAATTCCTCCTCATCTCTGTTTTAAAGGATCGTCCCTTTAGTCTGAGATTGTGTCCTCTGCTTCTAGTTTTCCTACAAGTGGAAACATCCTCTCCACATCTACTCTATCCAGGCCTCGCAGTGTCCTGTAAGTTTCAATAAGATCCCCCCTCAGCCTTCTGAACTCCAACGAGTACAGACCCAGAGTCCTCAACCGTTCCTCATCCGACAAACTCATCCCTGGGAAGGTTCAGCATCCCCCCTTGAATCTGGGGGGGAATTAATTGAGCCAATTAAAAAGGCAGTTAAGAGTCTTTTAACTCTATATTCTCTCTTTCTCAACAGTACAAGCAGCGCAAGTGATCCACACGGTGTCTGTCTCTCACCAGGACAGGTCCCTCACTAAGGTGAGTGCAGAATAGGAAGAGTTACTTCAGTTATAATGACAGACGGTGAGGGTCTTTGATCAATTATAATCGAGGTCTCTAGCCATGGTCAGGTGAGAGACTGCTGTCAAACGTACTTCTCTTCTCAGAGAGTGCTCGCATTGCTTGACATGAGATTTGCAAATGCTTGCGAGACAGTGTGCCCATCGAACACTTAATTTACCTTTTGCTGCATTTTCCTGCTGCCAGCATTCTCCATGGCATACAAACAGTTTATGCAGCTCTACCTTGCCCCTCTGGCAAAGTTAAGGGCAGAAGCCGCACCACCACCACCAGCAACGACAGTGGCTGCCTCCTACTCAGCTGCATGCCCACCACAGGACCGATGGGATGGACACTGAACTTGAGGGAAGTGAGATCCTCAACACAGAATCTACAGGCAGAGGGTCAGCACTCTCAACATGTGTGAGCGTCAGTACCTCAGGAGCCTTAAGTTTTCAAGACCTCCTATCCAGTGGGTAGGTGGGTATGCATGGCTAGTGGCTGGCAAGTTGCTGGTTGCTGGAGGAAACCTCTACCCCTTCCCCGCCAAACCTTGTGAAAGGAAGGCAAGTAGAGAGGTGTGAATGCTCATAATGGCTTCTATGGATCAGAGGGAGGTACACCATTTGTGGAAGGTCCATGTGAGGCATGGGTGTGAGAGGGCAGTAGTCTGAGGGTGAGTAAGTAAAGTCGCCATAGTCCCAGATGACCATAAGCTTCTTTCCCCTTTGAGGGGGAGAGCTGACTGATGATGATTCAACCTGAGGATCACCACACTGAAGAGAAGGGGCAAGGTTGAGAAGGCAGGGCCTTCATGAATAACCTCAGCCAGTACAGGAATTGACCCACAAAACTGGCCTCGCTTTGCATTGCGAACCAGCTGTCCAGCCAAATGAGCTGAACCGGCAACAGGCCGAGGATGTGAGAGTGTTAACTGTTCAGATGGTGATGTGAGGTTCCTGGAGAGAGAGGAATGAATGGAGTTGCACGTTGTATTGTCCTGAGAACTGCGGTGCAGGAGAATTCTGGAATAGTCAGAATCTGAGTCTTTGAGCCTGAAATGACCCTGCTGAGGTCCTGGGCCCTCTTGGTGCGCTGCCTCTAGGTTTGAGGGAGCACACTCATTCAGACTGCTTGGTTGGAGAGGTTATACTCTTATCCCCATCTATGTGAGAATTCATCTCACTGAGACCCCATAGTACCAAGGTCAGGACCTCCAGGTAAGGGTGAGACTCCACCCCAGGGATGCAGCCTTCCCAAGCCGCCCCAATTCTGTGGTTGGTGAAGCTTCGAAAATCCAAATGCTGGTGAGTCCTTGTAATCCATGCTGTGGTTCTTTAGTTAGAAACCCTTCCTTTTACCAGAATTTTATTTTGGCTAATGCAATGTCACGAGGCCAAGTTATTTCTTCCAGTCCTGCTGTGTTGAGTACGGATAGGTCCTCACTGAGTCTATGGATTAGACATTCTTCCATGATGTGATGCACAGTTTGCTTTTTCCCACAGGCACATAGGGCACTGGTACTAATACCCCACCATTGGAGGTTGGCCAAACAGGGGCCATGGCCATTCTTGAACCTGTTAAGGGTGGGCCAAAAACCAGATAGTTGTTGGATTAGGTTTGAGACCGGGGAGGGATCCGTGACAGGCACCTGTAAGGTCGAGGGACACAGCACCTGTCGTCAAGTCTTTCTGAAAGACGTTTTCAATGTAGGTGGTAAAGGCCAGTAGTTGCTACCTTGTTCTGCGGTCCATGTGGAAAGCAGTCTGGCCGACACTAAGGACTTCTTCTACAATTGGGGATATTCGCTGAAGGAAGAAGCATTCGAGGATTTAACATGGGAACGACAGGAGAGAGATTGGATGGTAGCTCGTTGAAAGTATGGTGTCTTTTCCGGGTTTCGGTATGCTAATGAATTAAATTCCAGTACTATTCCAAAGATATAGCGGACAGAAAAGGACCATCACACAATAGTGTTGTATCCCACTGCCTTGCCACACTTCAAGACCAATAGGACCTTCTTTAGTTCTGCAACTTCAAAGGGAAAGGGGCTGATGTCTTCTCAAGTGTTGCTGGAGGTGTTGTCTTAGTTCATCCTGAGTGTTCCCTTTGCTGTGTTTGTCCTGGAGTGCCTTAGCTATGGCAAGCAAGTGGCTGGAAACATGGTTAGGAGTAACTGAGGGGTGGTTTTGAGTGGGTGGCTTTTGGCCTGCTCCATGGCGATGGATTAGACTCCAACACTTCCTGCTGGAGTGTGTGAAGTTTAGCTCTGCTACGGTTTCCTCCCAGTTGGTACAGCGCACGGCACTGAGGGACTGGATCAGATGGTCTCCGACCTCTGGGTCCCCTGATGCTCCATAAGCCTTTTGGGTGGCAGCATTCTCTTCATTTAAGCCTGGGATATGGATGGATTGATAGCGTCGGGGAATTTCTGTTCAGGTTGCTTTGTAGATGGCACCACAGAGACGATTACTTGCCCCCAGTCCCCAAACACCAACTGTCCCCTCCCCAGTCCCCAAACATCATCTGCCCCTCCCCAGTCCCCAAACACCAACGGTCCCTTCCCTAGTCCCCAAACACCAACTGTCCCCCTCCCTAGTCCCCAAACACCAACTGCCCCTCCCCAGTCCCCAAACACCAACTGTCCCCCTCCCTAGTCCCCAAACACCAACTGCCCCTCCCCAGTCCCCAAACACCAACTGTCCCTCCCCCAGTCCCCAAACACCAACTGTCCCTTCCCTAGTCCCCAAACACCAACTGTCCCCCTCCCAGTCCCCAAACACCAACTGCCCCTCCCCCAGTCCCCAAACACCAACTGTCCCTTCCGTAGTCCCCAAACACCAACTGCCCCTTCCGCGGTCCCCAAACACCAACTGTCCTCTTCCCCAGTTCTCAAACACCAACTGCCCTCTTCCCCAGTCCCCAAACACCAACTGCCCCTCCCCCGGTCCCTAAACACCAACTGTCCTCTTCCCCAGTCCCCAAACACCAACTGTCCTCTTCCCCAGTACCCAAACACCAACTGTCCCCATCCGCAGTCCCCAAACACCAACTGCCTCACCCCCAGTCCCCAAACACCAACTGCCCCTTCCGCAGTCCCCAACTGTCCTCTTCCCCAGTCCCCAAACACCAACTGCCCCTCCCCCAGTCCCCAAACACCAACTGTCCTCTTCCCTAGTCCCCAAACACCAACTGTCCCCTTCCCCAGTCCCCAAACACCAACTGCCCCTACCCCAGTCCCCAAACACCAACTGTCCTCTCCCCTAGCCCCCAAACACCAACTTTCCCCTTCCCCAGTCCCCAAACACCAACTGCCCCTTCCCCAGTCCCCAAACACCAACTGCCCCTCCCCCAGTCCCCAAACACCAACTGTCCTCTTCCCCAGACCCAAACACCAACTGTCCTCTTCCCCAGTCCCCAAACACCAACTGTCCCTCCCCCAGTCCCCAAACACCAACTGTCCTCTTCCCCAGTCCCCATACACTACTGTCCTCTTCCCCAGTCCCCAAACACCAACTCTCCTCTTCCCCAGTCCCCAAACACCAACTGCCCTCTTCCCCAGTCCCCAAACACTAACTGTCCTCTTCCACAGTCCCCAAACACCAACTGCCCCTACCCCAGTCCCCAAACACCAACTGTCCCTCCCCCAGTCCCCAAACACCAAATGTCCTCTTCCCCAGTCCCCAAACACCAACTGTCCACTTCCCCAGTCCCCAAACACCAACTGCCCCTTCCCCAGTCCCCAAGCACCAAATGTCTTCTTCCCCAGTCCCCAAACACCAACTGTCCCTCCCCCAATCCCCAAATACCAAATGTCCTCTTCTCCAGTCCCCTTTCCCAGTTTCCATACACCAACTGTCCTCTTCCGCAGTCCCCAAACACCAACTGTCCCTCCTCCAGTCCACATACACCAACTGTCCTCTTCCCCAGTCCCCAATCACCAACTGTCCCGCCCCCATTCCCAAATACCAACTGTCCCCTTCCCCAGTCCCCAAACACCAACTGTCCACTTCCGCAGTCCCCAAACACCAACTGTCCCCTTCCGCAGTCCCCAAACACCAACTGCCCCTTCCCCAGTCCCCAAACACCAACTGTCCCTTCCCCAGTCCCCAATCACCAACTGTCCCCTCCCCTGTCCCCAAACACCAACTGCCCCTTCCCCCGTCCCCAAACACCGTGTCCCTTCCCCAGTCCCCAAACACCAACTGTCCCTTCCCCAGTCCCCGAACACCAACTGTCCCCTTCCCCAGTCCCCAAACACCAACTGTCCCTTCCCCAGGCCCCAAACACCAAAAGTCCCTTCCCCAGTCCCCAAACACCAACTGTCCCTCCCCAGTCCCCAAACACCAACAGTCCCTTCCCCAGTCCCCAAACACCAACTGTCCCTCCCCCAGTTCCCAAACACTAACTGTCCCCTCCCCAGTCCCCAAACACCAACTGTCGCCCTCCCCAGTCCCCAAACACGAACTGTCCTCTTCCCCAGTCCCCAATCACCAACTTTCCTCTTCCCCAGTCGCCAAACACCAACTGTCCCATTCCCCAGTCCCCAAACACCAACTGTCCCCTTCCCCAGTCCCCAAACACCAACTGCCCCCCTCTCCAGTCAATAATCACCAACTTTCCCCTTCCCCAGTCCTCAAGCACCAACTGCCCCCTTGCCAGTCCCCAAGAACCAACTGCCCCTTCCCCAGTCCCCAAGCACCAACTGTCCCTTCCCCAGTCCCCAAACATCAACTGCCCCCTCACCAGTCCCCAAACACCAACTGTCCCTTCCCCAGTCCCCAAACACCAACTGTCCCTTGACCAGTCCCCAAACGCCAGCTGCCCCTTCCCCAGTCCCCAAATGCCAACTGCCTCCTCACCAGTCCCAAACGCCAAATGTCCCTCCCCCAGGCCCCAAACACCAACTGTCCCCTTCCCCAGTCGCCAAACACCAACTCTCCCCTCCCCTGTCCCCAAACACCAACTGTCTCCACCCCCAGTCCCCAAACACCAACTGCCCCCCTCCCCAGTCATGAATCACCAACTGTCCCCACCCCAATCCCAACAATGACCAACTGCATCCCTTCCCCACCCTAAAAGAAACACGATTAGTCCCAAAACTGGGCGAATACTGGGAACGTTTTGAATTTCCACTGTCTGTCTCCCACTGGTACAAAACTAAATGTGTATTATCATAGAATTTACAGTATTGAAAGTCTACTTGCGACATATAATCATAGGAAATTCCCAAGGTAATCGGTTTATTAATTTTAAAAACATTAATTAAATTCAATTGATTGATTTATGTTGCACTGACAGGAGGTTGATTCTTGCATTGAATTGACCTACTTCACACAGATTCATTTGGCATTTTCGGTTAACGATTTCTACTGTTTTACAGATAAGATAACAGGTTTCAAACAGAGCAGCACACTTTGTGGTTCCAGTGGAATTAGTATAACATACAGCAAAAACTCAAAAGGCAATGCTAGTTATGGTGTGCCGACTTCTTGTGTTTTCTTTTCAGATAATCTAACGTGGTTCGGCAGTATTCCCTCCAGGATGGTTTCTTCTTATATGTTCTGTCTTTAGCACTAAAAGGCAGACTGACAGGCTGATAAAAAAAAGTGATGCCAGTCCTGCCTGCCCACTCAAAGACCCTCCTTCAGGTATCAGGTGCCTAGTTTGGTCTTTGAGGTCAGTCAGACACCTCCCCTGAGGCTGAGTTGGGCTGAAGGATATCTTTGCCAGGTATCCTGTTAGGTGGAGCTCTGGTCACCTGAGCCAGGATCAAAGTGTCCCAGTTTGCTCCATAAAACATCTTTCGAATTGGGCCCGGCTGCTTCATGCTTCAAATGGAGTCGAATGAGTCCCAAGGGAACAAGCCACTCTGCACAGCAACAAATGCTGTCAGATGCAAATCCACTTTGAAAATTCAGTTCTTGTGGAAAACTTTCTGACAGGCTTAAAGAAAACACAGTTTCCAAACTGACAAAATTGAAATTTCTAATAAACTCACCCACTACCAGCATCACATTAGATAATTCCAATTACAGTCCTCATTCTCCACAAAATGAAATGGAGAAAACGTACACTCGGTCATCTTACACCTGGAGCTGCAATAGAAAGGATGCCAAAATTTGCCTTTATTCACAAAGGCTGAAACCCCACTGTTGTTTTAGGCTTGGTAGAAATTAAAATGCAACAAATATTATGAGGGAGATTCACAAGTTTCTGTATCATTTTGACCCACTGACCTCGATCTCCCGAATACAGAATTGAAACAATGTTTGTTGAAGAATATTACAGAACTATGAATTGAAATAGCTGAAGATTAACCAGAAATGATTTTGGTTCTTGCAATTAGACATCCTACTTTAACCAACTAAGACTATGGGCGGAATTCTCAGGCCGCTCCCGCCTGACGACCAGAAATTCCCGCCCGATGTCAATGGACTTTTACATGGTCCACTTCCTGCCCGTGGCAATCTTGTGGCTAGCGGGGCGGAAGAATCCAGCCCGATGGTCTTATACATATTATACATATTGGGGACCGGTTTAAGCTCAGTTGGCTGAACAGCTGGTTTGAGGTGTAGAGAGAAGCCAGCAATGCGGGTTCAATTCCTGGACCGGCTGAAGTTATTCATGATGGCTCTCCTTCTCAACCTTGCTTCTCGCCTGAGGTGTGGTGATCCTCAGGTTAAATCACCACCAGTCAGCTCTCCCCCTTAAAGGGGAAAGCAGCCTCTGGTCATCTGGGACTACGGCGACTTTACTTTTTTACATATTTCTATTTGGCCCGCTTGTATAAGTTAATGAAGCAATTCTAAATCAAATAAAGATCATGGAAACTTGTTTGTTAGTCTTTTTAATGATACGTCTTATGCAGGCTTTCAGATGAGTGTAATCAGGTTGGAATATCCTAAGAGTTTTGGTGAGTCTGTCGAATAATTTGCATCATTTTTATTAGTAATAAACCATCTCAAAGCAGCTTTCTAAAGAAAGACAGAACTTGCATTCACATAGCAATTTCAATTACTTAGTGTTCCAAAGCACTTATTAGCCAATGACATAAAGATTTCACAAAGTCATTTGTTTCAGTGATATTGAATGAGGAACAAAACAGGATTTTTTCTTATTCTTTCATGGGATACGGGCATCGCTGGCCCATCCGTAATTGAACTTGAACTGGGTGGGCAATTATGGGTCAAACAGATTGCTGTGTATACTTAGGGCACCAGGTAAGGATGGGAGATTTCCTTCCCTTAAGGACGTTAGCGAATTAGGTGTTTTTTTTTAAGACAATCGACAATGGTTTCAGGATCATTATTTGACTTTTAATTCCAGATTTTTGCTGTGTTGGGATTCGAACCCTGGTCCCCAGTGCATTACCCTGTGTCTCTGGATTACTAGTCCGGTGACAATACCATTATGTCACCAATGCAAACACAAACACTGAGGTCCACTCAAGGGGACATATGGGGCCTCAGTTCAATATCTTACCTTAGACAACTTACATGACATGTAGCATTCCCTCAGCTGGAGAACCAGCCTTTTGGGATGGAGCTTGAAAGTGAGAGTGGGATTGCTGCCACTAATACTAAAAAATGATTGAAAATAGTTCACAGATTGCGAATTATTGTATAATCGTAGAATGGTTACAGCACAGAAAGAGACCATTCAGCCCATCACGTCTATGCTGGTTCGCCTTAAGTGCAAATCACTGAGTGCTATTCTCCTGCTTTTTCCCCACAGGCCTGCCATTACTTTTCTTTGCACAATTGTCCAATTCACTTTTGAAAGCCAAGATTGAACCAGCCTCCAACACACTCTCAGGCAGTGCTCTCCACAACTTTATCATTTTCTATGTAAAAGCTTATCATGTCGCCATTGCTTCTTTTGCCTATCATGTTAAATCAGTGTCCTCTGGTCCTTGATTCTTCCAACAGTTTCTGGAACATTTGGGAAGAGCTTCACCCCACCTACTGTGTCCAGGCACCTCAGAATTCTGAACACCTCTATCAAACCGCCTCTAATATTATCTTCTCCGAGGAGAACAGCCTGATCTATCCACATGAGTTAAGTTCCTCAACTCTGCAACCACTCTTGTGAATCTTTTCTACACCCTCTCTAATGCCTTCATATCCTTCCCGAGGTGTGGTGCCCTGAACCAGACACAATCTGCGGGATTCTCTGTCGGTGGGATCCTCCCATTGGTCGGCAGCGCACCCACGCCCGGGGGTTTCCCGGCAGCATGGGGTGGCCACAATGGGAAACCCTATTGGCCGGCTGCGGGAACAGATAACCCGCTGCCGGTGGGGGCGCGCTTCACCGGAAAACGGAGCTGGGGGGGATGGGGAATCGTGCCTATAATATCAGTTGAGGCTGAACCAATGTTTTTTAGAGGTTCATTATAATTTCCTTGCTTTTGAACTCTATGTTTCTATTTAAAAGCCCAAGATCCCATTTGCTTTATTAACCACTTGATGGGGCTGGTTTAGCGCAGTGGGCTAAATAGCTGGCTTGTAAAGCAGACCAAGGCCAGCAGCGCGGGTTCAATTCCCGTACCAGCCTCCCCAAACAGACGCCGGAATGTGGCGACTCTGGGCTTTTCACAGTAACTTCATTTGAAGCCTCCTTGTGACAATAAGCGATTTTCATTTCACTTTCTCAAGAGTGTGGGTATGAAAAGTGTCCAACATCGCTATAGTGACCTGACAGTTGTAATGCTGGCTTGGGGGCTTCATCCAGGGCCGGGGAGAGTAGTGGGGGGGCAGCCAGGAGGCGGGGTGTGGGGTCAGGGAGGACAGCTATGGAACACCATTGCCGCAGCCTGCAAGGCAGCCATGTACTGCGCATGCTGCTGACTGCTCACTGCGATCCTAGAGCCACGGGTCATATAGGTGTCCCCCCAGGTCATCCCCCTATGTACCCTCTGGCCCCAGCCAACCCATCAACGGGATGGACCCACTCCTCCACAACCATGCCATCTTGTTGGCTGGGATGAGTGTGTGTGGGAGTGGAGTGCCAATATCCGGCTGCAGCTTGCCAGCCTCTCGATTGCCAATCTCGACCCCGACGAATTGGACACCAATTTTCATTGGAATCGCTCACGTTCCAAGTTGTGCCGGTGCTAGCCCATTAATGGATCCTGAATTGCTCCGAGACCAGCACTGGTTTAGTTGTAGAACTCCATCGATTCAGTCCCAGCATCACCACTTAGTTTCTAGAAGGGAGAATGCCACCCCACACATTGGGTGGTGGTGGTGATGCCAGGCCAAGCGGTAGCACTCAAGGTACAAGCTGAAGCACATACTCCCATTTCTCTCTCTTTTTTTTGGTTTAATTAGTAAATAAGCTCAACAGGCAATTCAATATGTATTGGAGACCATAAAAAATCTTTCCACAAACATTTGACAGATCTGCAGGTGACACCACTGCTGAATGAAATGGTTGCATTTTAATCCGTTACTGAAGACGGAGGTTTACAGAACATTCCTAAGTTTGTTGTCAACCGAGTTGATTTACTTTGTACATTTACAACAGGGTCCTGTGGAGACAACCGGACAGAACAAACATGTGCATTTCTGATTGCACACATTCACCTTCTGACCACTTAGCTGTAGTAGAATGCAAGCAATAGTAAAATTGTTGAATCCTTTAGAGACCAACCACAGTGGGTCGATTTTCAACTCTTCATTCAGTTTCCCTTTGATGAGTGGGCTCATTCTGTTAATTTGTCTTTCCGACAGATTGCATCTCTGGAGCTAAAAAGCTTTACAAATAAAATCTTTGTGATTTCTTACCATGTAGAGGGAAAACAGGACTTCATGACTGATAGCCCTTCCATCTGGAAGTCTATGCATCATTCATGGCCAACTTTGACAAAAGTGGCAGTCAAGTACCTGGGCTGTCTCGCCGCTAGTCTGTCATCCGAGAGGGCTGCAGTGCAACAGGAGCTATTACCTTGATATAGCCTTACTACACCACTCCCAGTCAGAACCAAAGCCTCTTGGAGAGTTTCATTTCCTTAAAGTGAATTTTGCCATGGGTCAATTTTAGTAATTGGGCCCACATTACCATCACTAAAATGACAGACTGTTCTGGTTTCAGCAAGATCTAATAATATAGGAAGCCAAGTTTGACATTTGATTGGCAATTGTTCTATTGCAAAACAAATCAAAGGCTGAAATTCAGGCCACTCGACTCGCCCAACACAAGTTCGAAGATAAGGCTTGGGAAGGAATGTGGATGGTAATGTTGAATGGGGGTGGAGGTTAGGGATCAGGACGTTGTGGAGTCATGCCTGCTCCTCCAGAGTCCACTGGAACATTTAAAGTAAATTATACTTTTTTAAAAAAGGTTTTGATGACAGTTGTTGCAGCAGTCAGTCAGTGAAGAATTTGGAAAGGATTCAGCTGCTACAATGTAAAACTTCACAAATGAGGCCTGAAGTACTTGAGAAAGAAACGCCGGGTTCTGGTCAGAGTGAACCTGGGAACCGGAATGTTAATGCCTATTTGAGAGGCTCTACGCCTGTACATAAGTTACCTTTGTTAGTTGCCAATAAATACTTCTTCTACCTGGTATTGCCTCGAGCAATCACATTGGCGGTGAGTATAAACCGGATCGATCGCAAGTTGCTGTCGTCGAATTCAAGGGGGGGGTGTGGAAGGAAAAACCTCCAAGATGAACACAAGAGTCGGAAAACATTGACAATATCAGAGAACAGTGAATAAAAAAATGCACATGACTGGGATTAGACCCATTCGATCATGGGGCCGAAGACTGGAGCCAGTATATTGAGACAAATAAAGGGAGTAAAGACCAAGATTTATGTCAGCCCGGATTCAACACCGAGGTGTTTCAGAGCAATACCTTTACACCTGGAAGAACTGGGAATTATCAGATCTGTGCAGTTTTGAAATGAAAATGAAAATCGCTTATTGTCACAAGTAGGCTTCAAATGAAGTTACTGTGAAAAGGCCCTAGTCCCTTTTCAGAGTGGGGAGCTCCTATTGACCCTGTATTAAAGCCAGACCTCTCTGTTAGGTGAAGTGGGGACCGCAAGCTTACAATCAACCAGGCAGCCCAAGTAGATAAATACCCAATTTCACGAATTGAAGACCTTTATATGAAGTTGGCGGAGGGCCTCACATACACCAAGCTCGATCACAGACACGCATATTTGCAACTAGAGCTGGATGGAGATTCCCAAATGTTTGCAACGATTAACATGCATAAAGGCCTGTTTCAATACACCAGATTATCTTTTGGCATGTACGCACAATGGAGAATCTCCTCCAGGGTATCGCGATGGTTGTGGTCTATCTGGATGACGTCCTAATAAGAGGAACATCACATGAGGAGCATCTAGCAAGCTTACAAGAGGGGTTGAAAAGATTCAGAGATGCGCGAGAAGTACACTTTCCATTCTAGTGAGGTCACTTACTTAGGGTTCAAAGTGGACTCAAAGGGCCTGCACTCACGTGAAGGCAAGGTGAGAGCCGTAAGAGAAGTCCAGGTACCTGAGAACGTGGAAGAATTAAAGACCTTCTTTTGGGTGGTGAATTATTATGGTCGTTTTATTCCCTCACAACGACATTGGTGCCATTGCACATGCTCTTGAGAAAATACCAGCTTTGATATTGGAAGGAACCACAGGAGCAAATCTTCCGCCATGTTAAGCAGGTCTTGCAGCCATCGAGCCGACTGGTTCGTTTTAACAGAGAAAATCCTGTGAAGCTTCGCTGTGTGGAATAGGGGCATTCTATTACATACAATGGAGGATGGCTCCGAGAGACCAATTACCTTCACTTCACTTTATGATGCTGAGCATAAATATGCTCAAATCCTATGCATCAAGAAGTCTCACCAGTATGTTTACGGGTGACATTTCACAATAATAATAACAGACCATAAGCCCCTGCTGGGCTTCTTAGTGAAGATTGGATTGGATTTGTTTATTGTCACATGTACCGAGGTACAGTGAAAAGTATCTTTCTGCGAGCAGCTCAAACAGATCATTAAGTACATGAAAAGCAAATAAAATAAAAAGAAAATACATATTAGGGCAACACAAGGTACACAATGTAAATACAGATAAGTTAATATCACCAATCATTCAGCCTGGCTACAATGGCAGGCTTTGACTACATCTTTCAGGATAGGCAAGGTACACACATTTTGAATGCTGATGCGTTGCGTTGACTCTCACTTCCGGGCTGCACGGTGGCGCAGTGGTTAGCACTGCTGCCTATTGCTTCGAGAATTCGGGTTCGATCCCGACCCCAGGTCACTCTCTGTTTCAAGGATTATATATAATGCCCACCCGGGCCAGGAAAAAATGAAAATGCTTGCTCGTAGCTACATCTGGTGGCCAGGCTCAGGCAAGTACATTGAAAACATAGTGGGCTGCATTCTCTGCTCCCCGACGCCAAAATCACATTCGGCGACAGGACGGAGAATCCGTTTTGGTGCCAAAATCAGGAGCGGTGCTTAATTTTGAATTCTCTGTCCCCTGAAAATCCGATTATCCACTGCCTCAGGCCATTGCCTGAGACCCGTCCCGCGATGCTCCGTCCCCGCCCGGCCGAGTTCCCGATGGCGTGGGACTCTCATGGTCCCAGCCATTCCGGAACCTTGCCTGGCGGCTGCCGACTCAGTGGGGGGCTTCATTTGGGGCTGCGGGCTTCGTGGGCGGGCGGTCAGGGGTGCACGAGCAGCCGATGGGGGGCACTACTTTAGCGGTCCAGGTCCGCAGGCTGAGTCCGCGTTTTGGCTGGCGCCCATTCAAAGTGGTTGGAGCTTCAAGGTGGCCATAGTAGAGGCCATCTGATGGTTATTTGCTATGCATGGCCTCTCTGAAGTAATAGTGCTGGACAACAGCACCCCCTGGACTGGGGTGTTGTTAAATGGAATGTCATGCGACATACCAGAATAGCCCTTTATAATCCTGTCTCTAATGGGTTAATGGAGAGATCCGCACAAACATTCAAGGCAGCTATAAAGAAGCTTATGTTGGCCAAATTTAATTTGTCTTACAATACGATCCCCCCCCTCCCCCCATGCTACTATGGGCCTCCTACTGGCAGAATTATTGATGGGCTGTCGTTTAAGGACCTGGTTGGACTTGGTATTCCCATTTTTGGAGGGGAGGGTGGGGGAATGGCAGGCCTCCCAGAGGAAATAACACACTTCGCAAAAAGGGGACAGATCTTTCCAAGTGGGTGACCTGATCCTTGTCAGAAAGTTTACCTCAGGCCCACTATGATTACCAGGTTAAATTCTGTCCAAGCTGGGCCTAGTTTCATATGTGGTGAACTTGGGCGGCAGGACAGTAAGGAAACATGTTAACCACATGAGAAGCTTGGGGGGAGGGGGAGCAACCAAACCTCTGAACAATTGGAGCCAGTGCTACTGTGGTGGAGCCAGAACAAAAGGGGTCCAGAAGCCCCGAGGAGGCCCCATGATGATCCAGGAACAAGCTACAAGAGGGCATAACTCTGCAGGGTTGGTTGACTCTCAGGAACATTCTGCTAAGAGTGGGAGCCAGTTGGGGATTAAGATGGTCCACAAGATCCAGGAAATATCCCGATAGGTTAATGCTCTGCGTGATTGTTTGGACTCTTCCCTTTTGTTTCCTCAGCCTTATATTGTACATAATTATTGTATATTAGCTTGTTTGTACATATGTTATTTTAGGGACTTGGGGTGGGGGGGTGGTAGTGCAGCCCTTTTAAGGGGTGTGCTCTCATGGTCCATGTGACTGACTCGGGCCTATCGCGTGGGTGCGCATGAACCCCGACCAAAGAGCGAAACGTGCGGGGCCCAGGGAGCAGGGTTCTGGTCAGAGTGAACCGGGTGTTACCACCCACATTAGACACTCGGTGTCTGCAAAGGTTACTCTGGTATTGCCTCAAGCCACCACACATCTCATCAGCATGGGTTGGTTTGAGGCCTAGATCCCAGAGGTGAAAAGCCATTACACTAACCCTGGCTGCCTCTGCCACTAGAATTCATCAAAATGTGTCTTGACCACTGAAAGCATATGGTCGTGTATAAAAAAAAGAACAACAATGGAGAATACACCACAAAGAAAAATCTTAATGGGTCAAAAAAAGGCACTTTATCTCACCATCCCAGGGTTGACAACAGGCATGAATTAATGGAAAGGTTTCTAAGTGTTGTAGCGAACGGGAACAGCCGCGAGCTTCCCAGCGGTTGACCCGGTGAGGTTGTCACCGGTATCAAGTGTTAATTGGTCCACTTAACAAGGCCCCATGGGCCTTACGTGCAAATGATGGTCCCGCCGGCTGATTCACTGGGACCACGCCCGCCAGCTCCCCATCAACAAGGAGGAGCAGCATTTAAACCGATCCCGCAGAGCAAACCCGAGACAGCATGCAGCCATGCCACCGAGGAGACCAGCCCAACGATGAGGGGATGCCGGCCTGGCCAATTGATGGGGTCGAATGCAGATGGGATACCCAGAGAGCCGTCAGCTCAGAGAGCGTCACCAGGAGGACCGGCACCCAGTGCCCTAAGAAGATCAACAACCTCCACTGGGCCACACAGGTGCATTGGCACCTGCCACCTGGCAGTGGCCCCACCCACCACCCCTGCAACCATGCGCATGGCACCGCCCCCCACCTAGCACCGCACTGTGCCCTGCCCCACCCACGTCCAGCAGTGCTGCCCCCGACATCCCCCCCACCATCTTCCCCCACCCCCTCCCTCTGTAATGAACATGTGGCTCACAATGCCCGCAGGAGACGTTGGCCCACAACAGACGGGAGTGTGGCCCAGACGTGCGGCGGGGTGTTGGACATCAGAGTCCTCAACCTCGACGAATAATGGGCCCTGGAGGTCGCGGGGGGTGGCTGGGTACAGATCAGTTGGCATAGGGCGCAGAGGTGAGGATCCACCCAGATGACTTGTCACACGTAAGGTGACCCAGAGGGCCCTCCGGCCACTGACCGTGAGGAAGGAGTGCTGGGTGCCAACCTGGATACAGCCTACGGAATGGCGGCGGTGGCCACCAGCTCCCCCGAGATCTCCCACCCCCCTGACATCCACGCATTTTGGAGTCAGCCCCCAGAACAGGGTGGCGTGAAGAGGTATGTGCTGCCGGCTAGTGGCATGGGCCCTCCAGTCCACGGCCCATCAGCCCTCCAGGGGCATCGAAGACCACAAGACATGGTAAGCAGCAGGCTGCCTCCACCTCTGATGTGCATTCTGGCGACACACCTAGATGCAACATTAAAGCACAGAAGGCTTAGCAGGTTGAGGATCCCCGAGAGGGGACTGGGGAGGAAGGGAGGGTAAAGGGGTGAGGGGGAAGGTGGGGTAGGGTGGGGTGAGGAGGGGGGGGGGGAAGTGGTGGGAGGAAGGGTGGGCATCGGGGGCTAGGGGGCAGTTGGGGGCACATGTGCAGCATTAAACAATGTTGCACCTGAGAAATACGATGCCTCTGGCACTTTTGTTCCGCAATGTAGGTCGATCCCCAATCCACTGTCGCAGCCCCACGGGCATGGTGGTCCTGGATTACCCCCCTCCCCCGGCACACCACATGCAGGTGATGTGTATGTGCGAACACTCAGCAGACAGGCAGGAGTCAGACATTGATGTAGATTGAGGAGCACTGGCACTCAGCTCGCAGCAGGATATCATCATCGCCCTGCGTTCGACAGTGACCCGCTGACAGTGCCGACACAGTCCCGTCAACCTTGGGTGATGTCACATAGACCCTGGGTCGGGGGGTCACCTGGGCTTCATTGTATCAGGTCTCTCCATCAGTCACCGGCCTCCATACTGGCATCATTAGCAGATCCTCAGCAGGTACCCCTTATCCCCCAAGAGCCAACCGGCCAGCCTGGGGTGGTCCTCGAAGAGGCCGGGTGGTCCTCAAAGAGGCCAAGGGCTCCCCCCCCCCCCCCCCCGAGCACTGGGGTAGCAGCCCTAGTGCCCCCAGGCTCATTGCCTAGGAGTGAAGATGGCTACTCACCTCCACAGCCCCCATTCCACCAGTTTCACGTTTTTTGAAAAGGTGCATTAATTGGCACCCGCATGACAACTTGCTGGGGAGTTGGTTAGATCACGGAAGGTCGTTAGATCGGGGATCATTCCTGTTAATAGTATGAAGATTGACTTTAAGTTGTGATTATTGGTTTATTGCCACGCCATGGTGGGATCTTGATCTCGCCAACAGGAACAGGCCGGTTAGATTGCAAACCGATTGCCTCCTGGCTCCGTTCCCGATTTTGGACTTCCCGATCTAACGACCGCATCACGCTTAAGCACAAAATGGCCATAAAATTGGGCCCAACATTTTGAACACTTCAAATTATTTTCTTTATGCTCGGTCTTAAAAATCTCATGTACGTCGATGCGCACCAATAATATGCAATATATCAAGTAAATAAAACATCCATTTGCCAAAAAACATGGTTGCAAACGTATCCTGATGTTAAGTGGTTATTGTAATCTCATTGTAGAATAGTCATAATTCTGGGTACCAATATCATCTGATTTTAACTGCAAGAACAGAATACAATATACTTATTTATCTAGACCAAGTGCCTCACTTCAAACCAATATGCTGATGAGTCTGCATCAGTTTAATCCACTTGTTGTTGTACTGCACAATTTACTGCCGGCAATAAAACAGGTAGGAAAATTGTACTTCAGCAAGGTAGACTAAAGTCATCACTTGTTACACTAATGCTTTATAATCTGAAAGCCGGGGCATTAACTAAAATTCAATATATTTTAGTCAATGCCCACCTTTTCATGCAAAATATAATTTCTGGTCCATTGTATTATGAATAAATAAATAAAAACAGAGTCAAAAACCCTGGTTGAAACACAAGGTTTATCAGCACTGGATTCTGATTCAGGGAAAGTAAAATCACACGTGAATTGTAGCCTTACTGAAAATTGTAGGTAAAACCATGACAATTTTGAGTAAACATCAATAATGTGTGGCAACTGGTCAGAGGAGCAAGTCCACATTTTCAGCAGATCACTTTCTTTCTTGTGTTTTTATGGTCATGAAAATACATCAATGATCTGTCTTTCATCCGGTACAATGGCTCATGTCTCTGGCCAATTCAACGTGTATTATTTTTGAAGGTTGATCCTGAGACACACCTAGTCTACTCCGATATCTTGGATGAGGGTAGAGTTTCTTAGTGCCTGCTAAAATTCAAGGTACAACATTATGCATTATTACAGTGATCTAGTTACCTGAAGGAGGCAGTGTATCAGGCTTTGACAAGCTTCCTTGCAATTTGGTTTCAGTGATTATTCAGCTTCAGGTTTCTTGTGTGCCCATCAGTCTCTTCTCTTCCACATCAGCATTAAAGCTTAGAAGCACCTTTTGTGACTTTTATGGTACGTAATTTTTAACCTGGCAAATTAGAAAATAGAAAAAGTCATCAACAGGCAATACATCATGAAGTTGTTGTATGAATTTACGCAACTTAGCTGGCTATGTGATCAGAAACATCGTCGAGATACTAATGGGTTAATGAAGCAATTAAGATTTGAGAGCAAAGGACAACTGAATTTGAGTAGCTTGTCCAACGGATGCAAAACCAATCAGTCAGGTTCCAGAAAGACATGCGCTACATTCATATTTTATAAGACCGCCATTGTGGACTTGACTCAACTTAATGATAAATGGCTGGCTCTTAACACTGGTGTTGGCTGGGAGCAGGTTGAGCTATGGTTTTCAATTGCAAGCTCGTCGTATTTTTTACTCTGTCTGGAATAGGCCAACTCAATTATACTCAGTGAGAACTCAGCCTTACACAGATTGAATATAGGTCAGGCTTACTTTGTTGATGTAATGTGAACAGCGTTATTATGTTCAAGTACCCTATCAGAGGGCAAAGATGTACAATATCAAAAGGAAACTTAAAAGAAAATATGAACTTTTTCAATTATCTGTGAAAAACAAAGGGACCATTCTTCAGTATATTAGAATTTCTTTGCCAGATTGAAAACAGAAATGGAATATGGGAAGCGTATAAATGCAATTGAATTCACATAATAAACTTTTGGCTGAATTTAACAGTCAATCAAAATGGAAGGTGCTCTTGAGATTACAACAGTGATTTCAAGTCACACAAGTAAAGTGAATTATAGGAAAATGGCCCCTAATTCTCTTCGCCTACAGCTAATAACGCTTTTAAAAGCTAGCAAATATAGTTGCATAGTGAGACAAGCAAAGACATGAGCCACTCAACTAATGCAAATAAGTATATTGCACATGGTTCTCACGGTAAATGGCTGCAAAGAGTTCAGAAAATCACAACAATTTTCAGTATTTAGAGGCCAGGCTGGATTATCAACTTGTCGCCTATCCCTCTCCAAGTTACACACCTGTTTATATATGTAAAGGCCTAAATAGTCTATGGACCTACAAAGAGAATAACATCATTGTAAAGCATGTGTTTGGAGATTATGAATATATATGAAAATGTTACTATTTTGATGGCATGGCAGATGCTAAGTGTCAGACTTCCCAGGTCTCAACTGGCAACTTGAATAAGCTACCACAAGATTTACAATTTGCATATTATGACAAGGTATCTGAGTCAGGAGAAGTAAATTCCAGACCACTTGTGAAGATTTAAAATACTATTTTTAATAAATGTTCACATTTAAAGAAAAAAGAAAATAACCCTTAAAAACACAATAAAACCTTTACATGGTTATAGTACTTTTACAAACATTTCCTAAAATATTTTGGCTCAAGTAAACTCAGAGTTAAACCCCATTCTGACAACAATTGTCCTCATAAGTATTTTAATCTATTTTTTTAAAAATTCAGTAACATTGGCACAAAATGCAATGCTGCAGGGGAAATTTTACATAGGCTTTTTAATCCTCTCTCAATCAATATTGAGAAGTCACAGCTTGTCTCAATACATTTATATGATTACAAATTATGTTCCATCGCTGGCTGGGCTCATACCTACCACAAAGGAAAATGGTTGTGGCTGTCGGAGGCCAATAGAATTTCAGGAGTTCCTCAGGGTAGTCTGCGAGGTACAACCATCTTCAGCTGCTTCATCAATGACCTCCCTTCCATCATAAGATCAGAAATGGGGGTATTTGCGGATGATTGCACAATGTTCAGCACAATTCGTGACTCCTCAGATAATGAAACAGTCCATGTCCAAATGGAGCAAGACCTGGATAATATCCAGGCTCTTGCCTTCCTTTCAGCGCGAGGCCAGAAGTGAGTTGTCCCTTGATGACTCTAAACCATTCAGTACGATTCATGACTCCTCAGAAAGAAAAGCAGCCTGTGTTCATAGACATTAAGAGCTGGACAACAATCAGATTTGGTCGATAAGTGCTAAGTAATTTTCGTCCTACATAAGTGCCAGGTAATGACTGACCAAAAAAAATGCTTGTGAGGTGAATTGGACATTCTGAATTCTCCCTAAGTGTACCCGAACAGGTGCCGTAGTGTGGCGACTAGGGGCTGCTTTGTGCCGAATGGTGTTGGGTTTCTGGAGTGTTGTTGAAGCTGCACTCATCCAGGCAAGTGGAGAGTATTCCATTACACTCCTGACTTGTGCCTTGTTGATGTTAGACAGGCTTTGGGGGTCAGGAGGTGAGTTACTCGCCGCAGAATTCCTAGCCTACGACCAGCCTTGGTAGCCACAGTATTAATATGGCTAGTCCAGTTCAGTTTCAGTAACCACCAGGATGTTGATTGTGGGAGATTCAGCGATGGTAATGCTATTGAATGTCACGTGGCAATGGTTAGATCCTCTCTTGTAGGAGATGGTCATCGCCTCGCCTTCTATGGCATGAATGTAACTTGCCACTTGTCAGCCCAAGCCTGGGTATTGTCCAGGTCTTGCTGCATTTGGACAAAGATTGCTTCATTACCTGAGGAGTCACGAATGGTGCTGAACATGTCATCCGCAAACATTCCCACTTCTGACCTTATGATGGAAGGGAGATCATTGATGAAGCAGCTGGATTGGTTGGGCCTGGGACACTACCCTGAGGAACTCCTGCAGTGATGTCCAGGAGCTGAGATGATAGACCACCAACTACCACAACTATCTTCCTTTGCACCAGGTATGACTCCAACCAGTGGATAGTTTTCCCCTGATTCCCATTGACTCAAGTTTGGCTAGGGCTCCTTGATGTCAAATGCTGTCTAGATGTCAAGAGCAATCACTCTCACCTCACCTCTGGCATTCAGCTCATTTGTCAGTGTTTGAACCAAGGCTGTAATGAGGTCAGGAGCTTAGTGACCCTGGCAGAACCCAAACTGAGCGTCCGTGAGCAGGTTATTGCTAAGTAAGTGCTGCTTGATAGCACTGTTGATGACTCCTTCCATCACTTTGCTGATGATGGAGAGTAGACTGATAATGCGGTAATTGGCTGGGTTGCATTTGTCCTGTTTCGGGCGTACAACACTCACCCGGGCAATTTTCCACATTGCCAGGTAGATGCCAGTGTTGTAGCTGTACTGGAACAGCTTGTCTAGGGGTGCGGCAAGTTCTGGAGCACAAGTCTTCAATACTAGTGCCAGAATATTGTCAGGGCTCATGGCCTTTGCAGTATCCAGTGCCTTCAGCCATTTCTTGATACCACGTGGAGTGAATCGTATTGGCTGAAGACTGACATCTGTGATGCTGCGAACCTCCAGAGGAGACCGAGATGGATCATCCACTCGGCACTTCTGGCTGAAGATTAATGTGAATGCCTCAGCCTTATCTTTTTGCACACGTGAGCTGGGCCCCTCCATCATTGAGGATGGGGATATTTGTGGCGCCTCCATTCACTTTTCTTTTCTAAATTTAGAGTACCCAATTAATTTTTTCCAATTGAGGGGCAATTTAGCGTGGCCAATCCACCTAACCTGCACATCTTTAGATTGTGGGGGCGAAACCCACGCAAACATGGGGGGAATGTGCAAACTGCACACGGACAGTGACCCAGAGCCGGGATCAAACCTGGGACCTCAGCTGTGAGGCAGCAATGCTAACCACTGTGCCACCGTGCTACCTGCCTCCATTCACGACTGAATGTGGAAGGACTGCAGAGCTTAGATCTGATGCATTTGTTGTGGAATCGCTTAGCTCTGTCTATTACTTGCTGCTTATGCTGTTTGGTGCACAAGCAGTCCTGTGTGCTTCACCAGGTTGACACCTCATTTTTCGGAATGCCTGATGTTGCTCCTGGTATGCTCTCTTGTACTCTAAATTGAACCAGTGTTAATCCCCTGGCTTGGTGGTAATGGTAGAGTAGTGGAGATGTTGGGCCATGAGGTTGCAAATTGTGGTTGAATACAATTCTGCTGCTACTGATGGCCCACAGTGCCTCACGGATGCCTAGTCTTGAGTTGCTAGATCTGTTCGAAGTCGATCCCATTTAGCTCGGTGGTAGTGCCACACAACACGGTGTAGGGTATTCTCAATGTGAAGATGGAACTTTGTCTCCACAAGGACTGTGCTGTGGTCACTTCTACCGATGCTGCCATGGATAAATGCATCTACAGCAGGCAGATTGGTGAGGATGATATTTTTCCCTCTTGTCGGTTCCCTCAGCACCTGCTGCAGTCCCAATCTAGCAGCTATGTCCTTTAGGAACAGGCCAACTCGATCTGTGGTGGTACTACCGAGCCACTCTTGAAGTCCCCCACCCAGACATATTCTGTGCCCTTGCCACTCTAAGTGGTGCTCAACATAGAAGAGTCCAGGTTCATCAGCTGATGGTGGCTGGTATGTGATAATCAGCAGGAGGTTTTCTTGCTCATGTTTAACCGGATGCCATGAGGCTTCATGGGGAAGAGTCGATGTTGAAGACTCCCAGGGCAACCCTCTCCCGACTGTATACCACTGTGCTGCACCACCTCTGCTGCGTCTGTCCTACCAGTGAGACAGGACATACCCAGGAATGGAGATAGTGGACATTGTCTGTAAGGTATGAGTCTGTCAGTATGACTATGTCAGGCTGTCGCTCAACTAGTCTGTGAGACAGCTCTCCCAACTTTGGCACAAGCCCCCAGATGCCAGTAAGGAGGCTTTGCAGGGTCCGCAGGGCTGGGTTTGTCATTGTCATTTCCGGTGCCAGGTTTGATGCTGTGTGGTCTTTCTGGCTTTATGCCTTCTTTGTGTTTTCGCAGCGGTTGAATACAACTGAGTGGCTTGCTATGCCATTTCAGAGGGCATTTAAGAGTCAACCACATTGCTGGTTCGACACGAAGCACTGCAGCAACTGGTCAAGTCCCCTTTGACAGCACCTTCTAAAGCTGTGACCACTACCACCTCGAAAGACAAGAGCAGCAAATAAATGGGAACAACACCCCCCTCCACCGTAAATTCCCCTCCAAGCCACACGGTAGCTTGGAAATATGCCATTCTTTCATCAACAACCTGGAACTCCCTCCCTAACATCACTGTGTGTGTACCGATGCCAGCCGCTATGAAACCACAAAAAAGGAATGAAACCGGACGGACCACCCGGCATCGAACCAGGCACCGGAAACGACAAAGGTAAACCCAGCCCCATTGACCCTGCAAAGTCCTCCTTACTAACATCTGGGGGGTTGTGCCAAATTTGGGAGATCTATCTCACAGACTAGTTAAGAAAACAGATCACCACCACCTTCTCAAGGCAAATTATGGATGGGCAATAAATGTTGTCCTAGCCCAGAAAGGATAACAACAAAATCAGCCTGTCCATAAACACCAATGTGTGCTTATTCATTGACATTTTGCTCTTTTCAAGGCTGTGGAGAATTAATGCACCTGCTGTACCCAACAAAACGTGAATGGTAGTGGGCTATTAAGCAACTTAGTGGAGGAGGAGGCTCCACAAATATCCCCATTCTCAGTGGTGGGGAGGCCCAGCACAACATTGCAAACCATAACGTTGAAGCATTTACAACAATCTTCAGTCAGAAGTGCCGAATGGATGATCCATCTCGGTCCCCCCCAGAGTTCCCAAGCATCACAGATGGCTGTCTCCAGACAATTTGATTCACTCCACATGACATCAAGAAATGGCTAAAGGTCCTGAAAAACCTATGGGCCCTGACAATATTCCAGTAATAGAACATTTCCCTGAACTAGCCGAGCTCCGAGCCAAGCTGTTCCAGTGCAGCTACAACACTGGCATCGACCAATGTGGAAAATTGCCCAGATATGTCCACAAAAAGCAGGACAAATGCAACCCAATCAATTACTGCCCAATCAGTCTAGTCTCAATCATCAGCAATGTGCTATCAAGCGGCACTTGCAACTGATGCTCAGTTTGGGTTCCACCGGGGTCATTCAGCTCCAGACTTCATTACAGCCTTGGTTCAAACATGGACAATGAGCTGAACTCCAGTGGTGAGGTGAGAGTGGCTTCCCATGACATCAAGGCAGCATTTGCCATGTCTGGCATCAAAGAACCTTAGCCAAATTAAAGCGTGCGATGGTGGCATAGGGTACACTTGCCTCCATCAATCGTGGCATAGGTTACAAAAGCAAGGAAGTCATGTTGGAGCTATATAGAAATTGGTGAGGCCACAGTTGGAGTACTGTGTGTAGTTCTAGTTGCCACATTATAAGAAGGATGTGGGCCGGGATTCTCCGAGCCCGCACTGGGTCGGAGAATCGCCGGTGACGCCGTATATTCCTGCCACGCCGCTCTGACGCCGGGACGTGATTCTCCGGCGATGGCCCCCCCGGCGATTCTCTGCGGTTGACCGGCCGGATTCCCGTCGAGTTCCGCCGGCGTGGTTCCAACCTGGTACCACCCGGCGGGGGCACGGACACGCGGCTGCAGTGGCTCTCCAGGTGGGGGGGCGGGGGGATCAGACTCCGGGGTGGGGCCTGCATGACAGCCAGGCCCTCAATCAGGGGCTACCGATCGGCGGGCACACGCGATCTGGAGGGCCTTCCGCACGAGCCCGCTCTGTCGCTACGCCATGTTGCGTGGCGCCGGCATGGAATTGGGCACCACGCGCATGCGCCGGTGCGGAAATGGCCACCACGCTCATGCGCAGACCCACATCGGCAGTGCAGGGCCGCGTATCAGCGCCGGAGCAGCGCGCAGCACTCCAGCACCATGCTGGTCCCCTGTGGCCCACTGAATCGCTGGGCCAAGAGGCCCATTGACGCCAGCCTGAAACACTCCAGTGTTTACGCCGGCGTCAACACTTGGGTGGGATTTTGGAGAATTCCGGCATTGATAGCACTGGAACAAGTACAGAGACGTTTCACCAGGATGTTTCCTGGGATGGAACATTTTAGTTATGAAGAGAGGTTGGATAGGCTTGGGTTGTTCGCTGGAGTAGAGAAGACTGTGGGGGCGACCTGATCGAGGTGTATAAGATTATGAGGGGCATGGACAGGATGAATAGGGAACAGGTGTTCCTCTTAGTTGAAGGGTCAGTTACGAGGGGACACAAGTTCAAGGTGAGGGGCGTGATATTCGAGGGGAATTTGAGGAAACAGTTTTATCCAGAGCCTGGTGGCGATCTGGAAGGCACTGCTTCTGGAAAGCACTGCCTCTGGAAGGCACTGCCTCTGGAAGGCACTGCTTCTGGAAAGCACTGCCTCTGGAAGGCACTGCCACTGGAAGGCACTGTCTCTGGAAGGCACTGCCTCTGGAATGCACTGTCTCTGGAAGGCACTGCCTCTGGAAGGCACTGTCTCTGGAAGGCACTGTCTCTGGAAGGCACTGCCTCTGGAATGCACTGCTTCTGGAAGGCACTGCTTCTGGCAGGTACTGCCTCTGGAAGGCACTTCCTGGTAGTTGCCTCACATCCTTTAAAAATTACCTGAATGAGCACTTGGCACTTCTTAACATTGGAGGCTATGGGCCAAGTGCTGGCCAATGGGATGAGGACTGGCAGATCAGGTGTCTTTCATGTGGCAATACAGACTTGATGGGCTGAAAGGCCTTTTCTGCACAGTATTTTTCCAAGATTCTGTGATTTATTGGCCATTTTGCACTTAAGTGAGACTCCCCCCTTCATCATCCCCCGCACCACGCCTGCCCTCCGCACACCAATTCCCACCTTCCCAGGGTCTCTGTAACATCACTCCAGGGTGATGGGGCTGTGTAGGCACTGTCAGTGGGTCACGGTTGAGGGTTGGGGGGGGGGTGACGACGGTGATGATAACCCACAGAGAGCTGAGCGCTGGTGCTTCTCACTCAATACCATCGCCTGACCCCTGCCTGTCTGCTGAATGTTCGCTCATACCCATCATTTGCATGTGGTGTGCCGGGCCAGGGAGATGGGGCATGGGATTGATGCTCGTCCCGCATAGCAGAAGAAAATGCCAGGGGCACCACATTGGTCAAGGTCAACAGATTTGAATGATTTACAGAAGTGTTCCCAAAACTCTCCCGATGGTGCTACCCTGCTTTCCCCACCCTTCTCAGATCCTCTTCCCCACCTTATTCCCTTCCCCCACAGTGCCCTCTCAGTGATCCTCGATGTCCTCGACCACTGTGTCTAGATGTGTCCCCAGGCTGCACATCAAGAGGTGGAGGCAGCCAGTTGCTTACCTTCGATGCCCCTGGCAGGTGTCCTCTGGGGGCTCTGGGGCCAGAAGGCTTCAGCGCACTTGTTGGCTGAACATGCCCCGCCTTGCCGCCCTGTACCGGGTGCTGACTGCGAGACACACCATTGTCAAACTGGGGAGAGCTGGTGGCCGCCATCGCCACTCCGTAGAATGGCTCCTGGTTGACAACCGGCACCCCTCCTTCCGGTGGGTGTCCATAGGGCCCTGGGGCTGACCTCGTGATGGAGGGGCAGCTAGATCGAGCCCCGGCTGCCCCTGCATCATCTGGCTCTGCCAGTCCTGGTGGCTCCTCAATGTTTGCAGCATCGCGTCGATGCCTTCGCCAATACCCCTCAATGACTGGGACATGATCTGGAGCGCCCCGGCTATGCCCACCTGAGACTGGGACGCGTGCCCCAGTGACCGGGAAATGGTCTGCAGTGCTTTGGCAATGCCCACCTGAGACTGGGACATGCTCTGCAATGACCCGGCAATGCCTACCTGAGACTGGGACATGCTCTGGAGCGCCCCAGCTCTGCCCACTTGAGACTGGGACATCCTCCACAGCGCCTCAGCTATGCCCACCTGAGACTGGGAGATGCTCTGCAGCGCTCCGGCAATGCCCACTTCAGACTGCAACATGTGGTGGGTCGTATCTCAAACAATGACGAATCAAATTACAGAGGGGAGATAGATCACTTGGTTGCATGGTGTACCGAAAACAACCTCTCACTAAATGTTGGAAAGACCAAAGAACTGATCATCGACTTGAGGAAGCATAGTACGATACACACCCGACTACATCAATGGCTCCGAAGTGGAGATGGTCAATAGCTTTAAGTTCCTGGGGGGTCACCATCACCAACAGTCTGTCCTGGTCCACTGAATGTCTCTACTTCCTACAGAAGCTGAAGAAATTCGTCATGTCTGCATCGACTCTCACAAACGTCTACAGATGTGCCATACAGAGCATCCTATCCGGCTGCATTACAGCTTGGTATGGCAACTGCTCGGCCCAAGATCGTAAGAAACTGCAGAGTGTGGTGAGCTCAGCCCAATACATCACACAAGCTTGCCATCCTCCCATTGATTCTGTCTGCATCTCCCGCTGCATCAGGAAGGCAGACAGCATTGTCAGAAACCCCTCACACCCAGGCTGTGCCCTCTTCCAGACCCTTCCATCAGGCGGAAGATACAGAAGTCTGAAGACCAGCACATCCAGACATAGGAACAGCTTTTTCCCCACAGCTGCCAGATTCCTCAACAACTCTCCCTTGGACTGATCTGTTCCCTGTAAGAACAGTATTCACAATGCCCTATGCTGCTCTTGTTTGGCCTTGTTCCGCACTGTAACCAATCACTATTTGTTGATGTCCCATTGTCAATGTACTCTGTCGATTATTCTTTTGTCTACTATGTACGTATTGTGTACGCTTCCTTGGTCACAGAAAAATACTTTTCACTGTACTTCTGTACGTTTGTGACAATAAATATCAATCAATCAATCAATCAATCAATCAACAGTTGAAGTGGAGGCAGGTTCACAATCACAATATATATATATCGGAGAGACACAATTGCAAGTCCTAAACTTGCTTTTTTCCAATTTGTATTAATATTCCCTTGACCTGCATATTTAACAACTGCTCCAGGACATTTTCCATTTCATTCAGAACTTTACGTTTTACTATTAAATCTACTCCCATTTGATTTTTTAATGTTGAAGGAACTGGGTTCTATTTTTAGGGATCGGCTTTGGCCCTTTTCTGAAGCACTTCCAGGATTCAGATATTATCTTCGTGGCTCATTAATCAAAGCAGAATGCAGAGTTTAAAATTGAAGTAGAAACACATTTGAATGCCTATTCGGTTGGTCAGTACTCGAAGATGTGACCTAGAAAGTTCACTATACAGCTTACATATGACAACTTTTACCTTGCATTCCAAAGATTTAACAAAATGGCTCAGAATTTTGTTTGCTCCACATAATTCTACACAGAGCAATGCAAGATCTTAAAATCATGCAGCACAAAAAGAGGTAATTTGGCCCAACATGCAACCTAGAATGAGAGATCACAGATATAGTTTGAGAGGCTGTAGATTTAGAACTGAGATGAGTTGGAACTACTTCTTGCAGAGGGTGGTGAATTTGTGGAACTCGCTGCCCCGCAGTGCAATGGAGTCTGAATCATTAAATGGTTTCAAGAAGGAGATAGATACAACTCTGATTTTAAAAGTGGGTTAAAGGGATATGGGTAAGAGGTAGGGAGGTGGATTTGAGACCAGGAAGAGATCAGCCATGATCTGATTGAATGGCCGAGAAAGCTCGAGGGGCTGAATTGCCTACTTCTGCTCCTAATTCCTATGCTCCTATGCCTGTCTCAGCTCTTTGGTAGAGCTATTTAATTTATCCCACTCGGCTGTACTTTGCCCACAGCCTCGAAAATGCATCTTTTTCAATTATATATCTGAAGTGTTGGGCGCTCTGAGGTACAGACGAACCAACACGGTTGCGATTGGTACAACGCAGTTTTATTCCATTTAACTATTTATACATCAGACTTGGTACTCAGCACGTTGTGACGGTGTGAGTGTCTTGCTATGAGGTCCTGGCCCTGTGCTGTCTCCAGGTGGACTGCCCAGGAAGTGTCGTGTTTCTTGTCTTATACTGTGTCTGCTCTTGTCTGTGATTGGCTGTCGTGTTATGTGTGCTAATTGGTCCGTTGGTCTGTCTATCATTATGTATGTGTCATGATGTATGTTTGAATATCATGACAATATCCAATTCCCTTTTGAAAGTAACAACTGAATCTGCAGAAGTCCCTCAGAAAGTGCACTCTGACAATAATCGCTAACCGCCAAAGGAAAATCCTCACCTCTCCTCTGCTGATGCTACTGTCAAGCAAGGTTTCATGTTTATTTGTCATAAGCACTTTATAAATATATCTATCTTGTGTTTACATTTTTTTTACGGCTTGTCGACATCAAACTCTGCCAGGGACTTGGAGCAGGCTCATGTTGGCCAACAAACACAATGAGGCGTAAAAGGAAAAGGCTTTGACATGACAATGATTGTAAAGGATCAATTAGTTTCTCAATTGCCTTCATACACCAGTGAAGCCTTTTAAAAGACTCCTCAGTAAAGATTTTGTTTTAAATTAAACCACAAAATGACTATACTTTGATATCCTGCTGCCTTTGTGTTTAGTTTTGTTCAAATAATTGCAACCATAAGCTTCAAATAAGTAAAAATTAGCTGTCATTGAATTATATTTACTGGGCGGTTGCAGGCAGCAAATGATAAAATACATATAATAGGGTTTCGAGTCGGTTACATTTTATACATTTTACGAGTAATTGTAAACAAAATAGATTCCTTTAAACTTTAGGTCCAAATAATCAACAGGATGTTTAAATTTTTAAGGCATTCTCATGAGTTAAACTGATCCAAGTATGAAGTGTCGATCAATAGAGAGGATTAAAATCAAATCTTTGTTGTCCCCAGCAATATAGTGAAAAGGACCAATTTGTACATTTCAGAGAGTGTACTTGTAATAAAAATATTGATAAGGACATCATACATCAAGTTTCTAAAGGTGCAAAACTATAGTCATTTAGAAATGTCGGTCATATACCCGACGAATATGCTTCATCAATCAAGATGACATTAAGTAGAAGCTGCACTGACTTCAGAAGAAATGCCAGACTGCCTGTCAGGTAATCCAGGAAACACTAAAACCATAATTACCTCTGACTGGTCTCAATACACCCTAGAGAAAGTGACAAAAGGTCTAGCACTTCATCTCAACAATAATTGCTGCAAGTCAACCAACACCATAGGTAACATTTGCTTAGATTTCATCTTTCACAGTAAGTCAGTCCCAAACCTTGTCCATTCCATGTAAGTTAATGCTAGATATTACTTGCCATATTAGCCAGAAGGTACTACAGGTATTATGGGTTTGGAGCATCATAGGTGCATTACATTATTAAAGGATTACTGTGTAAGCCTCTTGTGAATGCAGTTGAGAATGAATTTTAATGTGTGTGTGTAACCTGGTTGGAATGTAATAATTGCTTTCTAATATCATAATTAGTAGTCTAGGCCACACTCCTGTTCACTAAGTGGGGCATCAGATCTACATTAAAATACAATGGTCTCTACTATTTTTAAAGCATTAAATACTTGGCTCAGTGCTTGCAGCCTTGCCTCTGAGTCAGAGAACTGTGGGTTCATGCCCCACTCTAGGATTTGACTGTATAAACCTAAACCGACACATCAGTAAAGTATTGAAGGAGTACAGCTTCACCTCCAGACCCACACCACGGAAACAGTTGAATCGATCATTTATCTCACTGGTGTTTGTTGAGACCTTTGAGTGCAAATTACCTACATTACAGCATTGACCACAATTCAAAATAGTACATTGGCTGTGAAGTGTTTGGGATGTCCTGAGGACATGAAAGATGCTTATATAAGTGCAAGTTCATTCTTTTTATTTTGCTCAAATAATGTGACAACTTCCAAAGTTTGTGATCTTGACATTCAAATGAAATAATGTTGTGATTTTAGGAACAGCAATAGCTGTCAATCAAAATATTGTTCATGCATTGGTTGACAGCCTGGTCCTTCCTGTTTTTTAATGCTTTACTTGTCAAGGACATGATAATGTTCCCTGACAAAGGGACTGCTTTGGCAATCTATACATCAGTCAGGGGTATCGACACAACCATGATATGCAGATACAACATGACTCTGCATAAATGTTGACCTCACTTGTATATAACTATTTATTACTGCAATTTCAGAATAATAAACTTAACCACATGCCTTCATACATTCTTGACTTGGAAAACTGGGGAGCATAATGTCCAAATTACCCAGGCAACCTGGCTCCATTATCTATGTAGATTGTGATGCTTGCCATTTTCTAGAACAATCCACAGTAATATATCACCAACGCTATGGTAATCACATTAGTAACTTACAATATTTTTGGTTTTCCTTTCAAATGGTGACTAAATCCGTGTAATTAAAAGACATCTCAAATTAATTTACTCCTTATTCTATTCGACAGCGAAGTCTTTATGTGAGCATTACTTTGACTTTGGCCAGGACAGTGTGCTTATTTATTTAGTTCTTCAGTTCACCCAGGATATCATGAATCTCTCCTTCCCACCTATCAAAAGCGATGGGCAGCAATGCTGTTCACTACTTCATGAACATTTTACCCATGATACAGCTATATTAATAAAATCCAAGACTAATCAAAATTTTACATAAGCCTCATCAAAAATGTAAAAAGATTACACTTAAAATGCACCCAGGAGGATAAATTTGATTCACTAACTCAATGAAAATGATCCTCCGCATTTAAAATGATAGCACCACCCCCTCACTTTGCAACACCTTTCGTGATGCCTACCTGCCTCATTACGGGTTGTGGGCCCTGGGTTGGCAGTAACAATGGGTCTGGTCCATGGGATGGTGGAGATGAGCTCTGGTGCACTGCACTGTTCGGCAATGTCTGACTCTTGCCCACTGTCGCACTTTCCACCTACCCCCTGGGTTCCTTGCATGCGAGCCGGCCATTCCATTTGAGGGTCCCACTGAACCCTTGGGTGGCGGAGGTGGGGATGGTGGAGGGTGACGGAGGTGGGGACAATGTGGAAGGGGGTGGGACACCTGAGCAGTGAGCGCTAGCCGAACTGGGGAGCCTGTGCCAAGCCAACCCCCAATGTCTGCCCATCCCCCCTCCCCACTACACCTCCTCTGCGGTCAGCTCAGACCAGCCCATCCCTCACACCCTTCTGACAGAGCACTGAGTTTGCTTGTTATGTTGTGACTAGGTGTTGAATGTGGACATATATGTACAGCTTTGTGCCCTAGCCCCTATCGCTATCCAATGTGCTGCACCTGTGCCAACTTAACTGGTGTTCACCTTTCTGGCATTACGGGCCCTAATGCTAAATCTAGGTGGATCCCCAGGTGGTACAACAGGAGTGGAGGCGGACTGTAGCGATTAGCGCCCTGTGACCTAAGTCCCCTTTGGTGGCCATTTTCTGGGGCAACCGGGCCTGGATAGGCTCGGCTGCGGCTTGGGTGTCCCAGGTGGTGTGGTGTGTTGCGTTTTCTTCTTTTACTCTGTCCTTTCTGTGGCTCTGTTCCAATTATGGCAATCAGTGAGTTTGCCCTTCTTTCTATGTTATCGATATTATATTGCTCAGAGTCACCAGGTATCAAATGATACCACCACAAGGTTCAACCGGCTATCGATCAAAGAGCCAAACACCAGTTAATTAGTTCAAGGTCAAGGGTACTTTATTTACACACAATTAGTCAAGCAACATTAACCTACTAGTTAACTACACATATCGACTAAGACAACCTGTTCTTAACTTCGGGAACCCGGCTTAGATCAGAGAAACAGTGGCCGCTGTTCGATTCTGGATCCATCGTGTTCGAAGGAGTAACTGCTGCTCAGCTAGGCTCATCCGTCTGGTAGCTAGTACTGTACTCGGACTTGCTTCTGGTGTTGCTACAGCTGGAGATGGCCGTGACCGGGGTACCAAGTCCAAGAGAGGATGAACATGTGGAAAACTCTTCTTCTTATACTTGAGGGTTTTCGCGCTCTTTTGGGCGGTCCTTCAGTTTGGACCCTACTAATTGGGTGATCCCTGATCACTCTGTTCGATTCCTAACCAATAAGTGGATGGGGATCTGGATGGCTGGGCGTGTCCCAAGCGGTCACTGACCCCGTTGTTTGCGCTTCTCTTGAACAGGGAGTGGCGCCGAAATGTCTGGATCTGTACCGGTCGCTCGAGTACCAGTCCTTTGTTTTGGTGAAGATGGGCCATCAAATGCTAATCGGCCCCAGTAAAATGCTAATTGGTCGGAGTTTTGATACCGTCTGGACTTCTTGCTTGCAAATATGCATTTCAGGCTCTCCGCTTGCCTGAGTCTTGGCTTGTCCATTTTACCCACTAGGCTTTGCGAGTTTCTCTGTACCTAATTGTACCATCCCAGATGGCTACACTCCGTCCTCTTGATCCTCAACGCGAAGCGTGAAGGATCACAATACTGGGTCTTCTTTGTTCTCTGAAATGCCGGGTACCCTCAATCAAGGACAGGTTCTACCCTACTCTGTCCTATGGGACATAAACATTTACCTACATTTCCCTAATACAACACACATCTAAAAATTCCTAAGGGGCCATTTAATATTCAATAAAAAGGGGAACCTCTAACTGTCTCTAACTAGACTACACTCATGCTGCTATTTAACAATCAAATAACTTATCTTACAATACAAAAATCCAATAGCAGCATCACATTTCTTCTTATCACTAACATTCATACACAGAAAAATAAGCTTTATTAACGAAATAACAACCGCGGAATTTATTAAAGAGAAAGGTTCAGAAAGAGTGTGGGGTTTGCTGGAGTCCGAGGAAAGGGGCTCTAAAGGTGTATACTGGAGGGCGGGGAGGCTCACCTTCTCCATTTCCGCAATCAAATTGTCTGGATGACACTGCACAATATGGCTATCACAAGTAAGGCTTCCACCGTGTAGGACAGAGAATACCACTTAACGAGATTCTCATACCATGTGGGGGTATTGGTGGCTGGGGCTATGTGTTGAGTAGTGTCCGGGCTGGGGGTGTTGTGCTGGGTAGTCATGTTCGGGGCTTGTGTGGTGAGGGAGGTGGAGATAGGAAACGCGTGCAACTGTACTGTTCCAACGACGATCATGACGTAGGTCATCAGGGTCGTCTTCATCTTCTTGTTGAGTATCTTCGTATCTGTCTAGGGGAACAAGCATAATATCTGTTACAATCTTGTTGTTTAATATCTCGTTTGTCTGTCTGTTTCTCTTTAATGTCAATTTCCCATTAGAATCGTCACCATATGTGACTCCCTCATTTTTTTAAAAAAAACCATTTGCGGAAACAAGACATCCGAAAAAAAAATTCTGTCACAGTGCGAGCGCTCTCGCAGCCTGTGTTTGATGGGCTGAGTGGGCGGGCAATTTCTCCGTCCTCTGCGAACTCGTTTTTCCAACCAAGTGATTCTGACATGGAAATAGTATGTGGGGGATAGCAACCGAAGGGTTGCCGGACAGGGCAAATAATGTTGTGGCAAAGTGCATTCTTTAAACCACAGGAAAGAAAAAGAACAGCAAAAGAGTTTTGAAAACAATTCTCCGAATGGGGTGGTGCGTATGATCCTCGGCAGGGCAAGAATGGGTGGAATCCCCGGGTAGGGCGGTGACCAGTGCCATTACTCTGCTACCCAAGCTTGGCTGACCAAATGTATAGGGGGTCCTCAGGCAGGGCGGGGATAAGTGCCGTTACTCCACTGTCTGAGTGACCTTCCAAGAGCGGTAAGAATTTGTAAATATATGGGCTCCAACAAACTTGTTTCTTTAACTGCCATGTGGTGGCAGAAGGATAGTTATGACTGTATCAAGACAGTGTCCATGAGGCTGACACACAAAATCGTACAAGAGAGAATGTACAAAATTTAAAAACAAACTAAACAAAAAAGCGGGCAGGTTCCATCAGAGTATAGGACACCGTAAATCTCAATCGATTCCTGACTCTCACCATCCGGACACCTCAAGGTTCCATTCCGAAAAGGGTTTCAAAGGGATTACCATGGTGGGAGTCAGACTCGGAGTTGTCACCATCTCCTGGGTGCCAAACTCGTTCATGGAGTTTGCGTGCTAACGAGGCGTGTGCCGATGTGGGGTCCATTTCATCATTCCTTGTCAGACGACAGGAATTATCACGGTGCCAGTGTTTCATGTTCCGTAGGGCGGTCGGGGCAAGGGGGCTGTCGCTATCATCGGGTGGCGGGTCAGGTTCCGGTGTGGGCAAATAAATCGTCTCAAAGGGGCTGAACATATCCTGGTCAGTGTCTCTGGGGCTGCAGTGACTGGGGCCTGGTCTGTGTGTCCATTGTTCGGTGTTCTCAGAGGTTTCAGTTGTGCTGTTGCTGTCGCTGTCGCTGTCGCTAGCAGCCAAATCAAGCGTCAGGGTGAAATTTGAATCTGGGGGCGGGGTCAAGGTTGTGTCTGTGGACGTGCTGCTTCTGCTGGGGGAGGGGGGGATTGGGTTGTCAGTGGGCGGGTCCTCATTGTCTGCTATCGCCAATGAGAGGTGGTGCGAGTGGCTGCACTGCTATCCATAAACCTTAAGCTGGTTTACATGGAACCATCCTCATTTTTCGTTCGGATACGTGATTTTATAAACTGAGGGGCTTACTTTGTCTGAGATTGAATAGGGTCCTGCAAGTTTAGGGGAGAGGAATGAGCTGGGGTTGTACAAGGTGATCATTACTTGCTGTCCGACTGTATACTCCGTCGGGTGTACTGTCTTATCAAAGCAGGCCTTACTCTGCTTTCGTTTAGCGCCTAGTCGAACAGTTGCAGCGAGCTGTGCTGCTTTAATATTCTCTACCATGCGCTGGACTGCTTTCTCATGGGTCAGGGCGGTGACTGCGGGGCTGGCCAAATCAAGTCCAAATAAGTATTCGGTACCCTTCATGGGCCGTCCAGTCATGAGGGTATGGGGGGTATATCCTGTTGAGCTCGACACTGTGTTCCTAATAAACATCAGTGTGAATGGGAGCACTGTGTCCCATGTCGTGTTGTGCTGCTGCACCATTTTTCTAAGTGTGGCCTTTAGTGTCCGATTCATGCGTTCCACAATGCCGCTGGACTGCGGGTGATAGGCAATGTGGAACTTTTGCTTAATACCAAAAATTGTCATCACATTTTTCATAACCCTGCCTGTAAAGTGGGAACCTTGGTCCGACTCAATACTACGGGGGAGTCCCCAGCTTGTAAAAATTTGCTCGGTTAAAATCTTTGCCGTGGCCTTGGTTGTATTTGTCCTTGAGGGGAAAGCTTCGACCCATTTCGTAAATGTGTCAACTACTACCAACACATACTTGTATCCATTCCTGCAGGAGGGGGGGGGGGGGGGGGGGGAGGAGGGGACCAATATAATCTAATTGAAGGTTTGTCCACGGGCCATTTACAGGTTGGGTGTGGCATAGCTGGGCTTTTTCCACGTACCTTTTTGGGTTGTTCTGTGCACAAATCAAGCAGTTTTCAACGTAATGAGATACGTCGGCTTTCAAATCAGGACACCAGCAGAGGGGTCTGAGGTGGGGAAGGGTGGATTCAATCCCTTGGTGTCCATGTCCGTCATGGAACTTACAAATTATCTCATTCCTGTCCTGGGTGGGGACCACATAAATGCTGTCTTTTAAAACGATTCCCTCATGGATCGTTAAGGAATTTTAAAACTTTTCGTAGAAGGCTGGGAAGTTTCCTTTTAAAATTTCCTTTAATGCCTTGTCTTCCTTCTGTGCTTGGGCTAGGTCTTGGATGTTGGTCTGTGAGACCTGAACTGCGAGTACTAGGGCGCTCTCGGGGGGTTGGCAAAAGTGGCCATATCTTGAGCCTGCCTTCGCTAGGGCGTCAGCTTTCACGTTACCGGGTGGGGAGGAACGATGGTGACTTCTTACTTTGACAGTGCCGTATTTCCTACCTTTCGCTGTATGAAGGATATGTTGGAGCAGTGGGGCTGAGGGTAGAGGTTTTCCATTGGCGGAAATAAACCCACTAGATTCCCGCAGGAGTAGGAATTCTGTTAGGCTGTTGCAGACGTACAAACTGTCTGAATATATGTCTGCAGGGGTCGGGAACGAATCGGGGTGCTGGACAATGTAAGCGATGGCTGCTAACTCGGCTGGCTGCTATCTAAGTGTCCAGGCAACTTTAAAGCAATTTCCTCTAAAGCGCGTCCCTGCGCATCCTCTACATAAATACCACATCCTGTTATCCTTTTTCCATCAAGGTCTGTGGAGGAGCCACCTACATAAATTTTCAATGCTTTGTCTGTGGGCTGGGTCATCTGTGGTCGGATGCCTGTCTTTTTTGGTACTGACTTGGGAACAAAGGGACCTGTGCTGTGCTTGGGGGCTATGATCTCGCACTCATGTGGGGTTCCTACATAGTGCAAATTATCGGCCCGAAACGTGTGCGTTTTTGTCCGTTTTATAGTAATGTCGCGTCCTTGTAGGAGTAGGATCCATCGTCTGCTTGAATTTGGCTCACTGTACCGTCTTTTAGTCTGCCGTCCAATAAAAGCTACTCGGTCAAAGTGGTCACTGGGTTGAGTCCGGTTATGTATGAGAAGTACTGTACCTGCCAGAAAACCGCTAGCAGGTGCTTTTTGCAGGTGGAAAATCCCTGTTCCACTGGATCTCAGACTCGTGAGGCATAGGCTACGGGTCCTAAGCGATCGTGCCTTTCCTGCAGGAGGACGGCCGAAAGGGTTCGGTCGGTGGTCGCTACCTCTATCGCGTATGGGGAGTGTGGATCTGGGGCTTGCAAAGCGGGGGCTGTGCTCCGGGCGCGTTTCAATGCATCCACGGCATCCTTGTGCTGTGGAAGCCATTTCCATGGGGCCTGTTTCTTTAGGAGCTCCGAAAGTGGGGCTGCTTTTGTGGCGAATCCGTCTATGTGGTTTCTACAATATCCAACCAGTCCTAAAAATGACCAGAGTGCTGTAACGTTTTGGGGCAAGGGCAATTTGACAATCTATGCGTTTGTGTTCTATCGCACACTTCCCATGTGTGATGACCGTACCTAAATATGTGACTTTTTCCTGGGGGATTTGGGCTTTCTTGGGGTTAATTTTGCATCCAATTGTTGTGAGTAGTTCTAATAATTCTGAAAGAAGCGAAACGTGCTCTTCCTTGGTGTCAGTCTGTAAGAGCAAGTCGTCCACATACTGAACAAGGCATTCAGGGCGGGAAAATTTAGATAAGCCGTTTGCCAATTGTCTGTGAAAGATGGAGGGGGAGTTGTGGAAACCTTGTGGAAGACACGCCCACGTGTACTGCTGTCCCTGGAAAGTGAACGCAAATTTATACTGGCATGCTTTGTCCAGTCTCAACATGGTTTTGGGGCTAGTGGCAATGGTGGGGGCTGCAAGGGGAGTCAATTTGTTCAACTCTCTGTAGTCGATGGTCAGTCGCCATGAACCATCAGGTTTTCTTACTGCCAAATCGGGGCATTGTTCGTCGATGCTACGGGTCGAATCACTCCTTGATTTAATAAACTTTGAATTACCTTGGCTATTTCTCCCTTGGCTTGCTGGGGGAAGCCGTACTGTTTCTGGGGTTTAGGATCGGGGCCTGGAATGTTTACTACTCCTGGGATTTTGCTGCAGTCGTGTTTGTGCTGGGCAAACGCTGCTTTATGTCTTTTCAATACCTCACTAACCGCTTTGTCTATGGTAATGGCATGTGGATCATACCAGTACTCTCCTACTGAGCTGATTCTATGGGCATAATCTCCTACTGTGAGCGTGGCGGGGGCTCGCGCTGCTCTAGCCATTTTCCATATACATCGGTTGACTGGGTCGAATGAAAGGTTGTGTGTACTCATGAAATCTATGCCTAGGATGTGTTCTGCTGCCTGGGGTAAATCTACTAAAACGACCGAGTGTTTCGTTTGAATATTGCCAATCTGTACGTCCACAGGGGCTGTGATGTGTCCCTGCTGGAGGTGACCTGTAAAGCCACTAAGGGTAATGGTGTCCGTAGTGGGCCATATCTCTTTCTGGTACATGATGGAGGAATTTAACGTGGTTCGGGACCCTACTGTGTCCCAAAGGAACTCTACGGGGTGTCCCCGGACTGCGCCTGCAACTACCGGTCTTCCGGACTTATCCCAAAGGGTATAGCAGACCCAAGTTGGGGAGCCCGAACACCGTCAATTGGTGCCGTTCAGGGCCGAATTATCTGGTCGGGCGCTAACACTGTGGATGGGTCTGGCATTATTTCTGGGGGGGTCGTTTGGGTGCTGATTCCTTTGCTGCTTCGGGGGGGGGGGGGGGCACTGCATTCTCGGGCATAGTGTCCTTCGTGTCCACAATTGTAACATTCCTGTGTCTTGGGGTGCTGCGCTGTACCTCTGCCTTCATTTACTCATGTGGGGTCTTGGTGTGCCCTTACTGGATTCATTATGGCATCTACTCTCTCCTGCTCTGTCCTTCTATGCACGACTGTTCCCAAGCTCTCGATAAGCATTTCAGAACCCAAACTTCATTGTGTGCTGGGTCTGAGGGGTCGTAACTGGCACATGCCTTCTGTCCTGCATCTGTGGCATGGGATACCAGCGTACGGGTCCATTTGGCCGTATTGTCTACCGATAACTGGGTGCGGGCTAACTCACCAAATACCGCAGTAAAATGGATCCAAAGGCGTCCAGCGAACACTGTTGGATGCTCTCCCTTTTTCTGTCGGCAGCGGTTGAGTCCTTCCACCGGATGTCCTCTATTATAGCCAATGGCGTCTAAAATGGCTGTTTTCATCTCTTGGAGACCACCTCCTCCTACATTTTGTGGGTTGGGAAGTGCTGGACTAACTGACGGGTCTAGGCTCATCACTATGAGCTTTACCTCTTCCTGCTCGTCTAAACCGTACAGGAGGGTCTGTTGCTTTACTAGTTCGAAAAAGTGATGTGGGTCTGATGTAGGGTGGAAAGTCTCTATCTTCTCGTGGGCATCTCTTAACTGAGTGATGGTTAATGGGGTGGTGTACACAAAATCGGGTTGGTCTTCCATGGTGACCCTGCGCTGCGTGGTGATGGGGTTCATTGGGTTGTGTGCTGCCTGTGCAGTCGGTGGTGCGGGTGCTTTTCTTTTCGGGGCCTGGGGGGCTCAATTTTAATTCCCGGTCTCACTTACGTACCGTTGGGCCTTTCACTGAATTCCTGACAATCGGCACTGAATTCCTGACAATCGGGGCTGTCTTCCTGATCTAGCTGTGGGCTAAAGGTGTCTCTAAACCCATTTTGAACAGATAGCAGGGATTGCAAGTTTGCAATTTGCTGCCTGCACATGGCATGATCCACCGAACTCTGCCTCTGTTCCGTGGTGGAACTGTGGAGTGCTCTGAGGGCTGCCTTTAGATCATCGCACTGTTTCCTTAACTGTTGTACCTGGTTCTCTGTCTCCTCTCTTACCATTACAGCACGCTGTATGTCCTGGTAGGCCTTATCGTACTGGATTTGGAAGGTGGGCGAGACAGGATTGATGTGCCCTCTTGACAACATCCATTTCCTTGTCCTTCGCCGCTAACTGCTCCCGGAGCTGTACATTTAATCTCTCGCTTTCACTGATATTTCCCTCTCTACTTCTCTCCTTCTCCTCTAGCTGCTTACAGAACATCCTCACGACCTCCTCTGTGCCTCGCAATTGTGCCAGACAGGCCACAATTGCCATCGGCTTACGAACCTTGCTTAAACTTTTCTTGTGAATCTTGGTCAGGCTGTCCCACCAAATCTGTCCTATGCTGCCAGGACCAGTCACTTCATTGGCACAAAATTCCGACCATCGGGGCCATCCTTTCCCCTTTATGTATCTCCTAATCTCTTCTTCCCATACGGGACACTGTTCTGATCTATTGGTCGCTGCGACCTCGGGCTCTTGTGGATGCATAAGACGTTCCATTGCCTTCATGGCGATCCCTACGATTACTTCTGTCTACCGGAAATTTGGGACAAGGGGGAATAAAGCGGTGGTGCGGTGGATATGCTCGGCTGCGGCTTGGGTGTCCCAGGTGGTGTGGTGTGTTGCGTTTTCTTCTTTTACTCTGTCCTTTCTGTGGCTCTGTTCCAATTATGGCAATCAGTGAGTTTGCCCTTCTTTCTATGTTATCGATATTATATTGCTCAGAGTCGCCAGGTATCAAATGATACCACCACAAGGTTCAACCGGCGATCGATCAAAGAGCCAAACACCAGTTAGTTAGTTCAAGGTCAAGGGTACTTTATTTACACACAATTAGTCATGCAACATAAACACTACTAGTTAACCACACCTAGCGACTAAGACAACCTGTACTTAACTTCGGGCACCCGGCTTAGGTCAGAGAAACAGTGGCCGCTGTTCGATTCTGGATCTATCGGGTTCGAAGGAGTAACTGCTGCTCAGCTAGGCTCATCCGTCTGGTAGCGAGCGTTGAACTTGGACTTGCTTCTGGTGTTGCTGCAATTGGAGATGGCCATGACCGGGCTACAGGTCCAAGAGAGGCCGAACATGTGGTGAACTCGTCTTCTTATACTTGGGGGTTTTTGCGCTCTTGCGGGCGGTCCTTCAGTTTGGGCCCCACCAATTGGGTGATCCCTGATCCCTTTGTTCGATTCCTGACCAATAAGTGGGCGGGGATCTGGATGGCTGGGCGTGTCCCAATCGGTCACTGACCCCATTGTTTACGCTTCCTTTGAACAGGGAGTGGCGCCGAAATGTCTGGGACTGTACCGGTCGCTTGAGTACCAGTCCCTTGTTTTGGTGAAGATGGGCCATCAAAGGATAATCGGCCCCATTAAAATGCTAATTGGTCGGAGTTTCGATACCGTCTGTACTTCTTGCTTGCAAATATGCATTTCAGGCTTTGAGCCTGCCTGAGTCTAGGCTTGTCCATTTTACCTGCTAGGCTTTGAGAGTTTCTCTGTACCTAGTTATAAGTGGCAATCCCAGATGGCTACAGGTGTCACTCTGTTTTGCCTGCTGCCCATCAGGGACAGGGGGTGAGGTGGGGGTCCGAGGCACTGCGGTGTTCTGGCATCTCCCCTGCGGGAGTTGCCGGCATGGAACCCATCACCTCCTCTCTCAGGGTGAACAAAGAACAATGAAAAGTACAGCACAGGAACAGGCCCTTCGGCCATCCAAGCCTGCGCTGACCAAGTTGCCCGTCTAAACTAAAATCTTCTACACTTCCAGGGTCCGTATCCCTCTATTCCCATCCGATTCATGTATTTGTCAAGGTGCCTAATGTCCCCAGGGCTACTCCATGGGGTGAGGGTGTGAGTGGAGCTAACCCTGGAGGCTCCCCCGCCACCTGACGCTGCCAGTCCTTGAGGCCCATGGCCATCTGACCAGTGCCTCGATAATCACGGCCATGGAGCACAGGGAGTGGACAACCTCCATCTGGGACTGCGCCATATCATGCTGCGACTGTGCCACCAGCTTCTGGGTCTGTGCCACATCAGCCAGTGATTGCGCCACATCGGCCAGCACCCAGACAATGCCTTTCACACCCTCAGCCATGGCCCGCTGTGACTGGGCCATGTTCTGGAGTACCAGGTGGCCCTGGTACATGGCTGTCTGTGATAGGGCAGCCCAGTCCTGACCCATGGCTGAATCCTTCATCCCCAAGGCCTGCACCAGAGACCCATGCGATGTTGGCCTGGGTGGCATGTGTGGCTGGCACCACCTCCTGCTCCTGAAGGCGGCTGAACTTCTCCAGCTGCATTTGCAGCTGCTGGATGGTTGCCGACACCCCTCATGCAGTCCCCGACTCTGTGACTGCATCTCCCCAATCGTTGGGACTGTCATCTTCAGAAACCGGAAACCTTTCCAGACAGCAGCTACTCCATGAGTTGGGTCGCTCTCCGACCATGCGCCCCCTCAGGGACTCCTACCTCCACCTGCTGTACCACAGCAAGTGTGCGGTGCACACCAGATAGTGCCCCAGGAGCCTCAATGCTGAGCCGAGGTAAGTGTCTCTGGAATGGTGGAGGGTGTTGGAGACAGCAGTGCCGGAACGTCAGTGTCGTCCCCAGACTGATAGCTTATGGCCGGGATTCTCCGCCGGCATGATTCTCCGTTATTCCGGCGCTTGGGGGTTTTCCGACGGCGGGGGGCTGCCCCACAATGGGAAACCCCATTGACCGGCTGGCGTACCGGAGAATCCCGCCGGCCGGTCGGGGCAGAAAAGTGGCGCGGCGGGGTGGAGAATCCCGCCCATATATATCTCTAGGCAACTCACTACTCAAATCCACTGAACACTGTTGTGGTAGGTCATCAGTCGCAAATAGGCCATGGAAAGCCTTGCAATTGAGAATTATATTTTAATCAGAGGGATGTTTTGAGAGACAGAAGTTTAAATGATGTTGTGCTAAATGAACCAATCCTGAAGCTCTTTTTCATAGATCGGCAACCCAAATGGGGCTGTTTAGCACAGGGCTAAATCGCTGGCTTTGAAAGCCGACCAAGGCAGACCAGCAGCACGGTTCAATTCCCGTACCAGCCTCCCTGAACAGGCGCCGGAATGTGGGGACTAGGGGCTTTTCACAGCAACTTCATTTGAAGCCTACTTGTGACAACAAGCGATTTTCATTTTCATTTCAACTGAGGTGGGGTAGAAACAGTCATGGGAAAATATAGTGCTGACTTTAGGTAAAATAAAAAGAATTGCATTTAATAACATTTGCCTTGATATGACAAGCAACAATTTGGTTAAGGACAACCATTTTTTATTTGTTTGATGAAAGCAAATAAGAACAGTACTTTATACTTTTGAGTTTTTAGAAGTGGTTATGAAAAAATGTTCAAAGAAATATAAATTCACATTTTCACACCTTCAGTATTTCTTTGGAACTTATCAATGTCCACACTTCGGAGGCAAACAAAGGATAGGAACCAGAAAACAATATGCCACTTTATAGAGATGCGTGGATTAAAATCTACCCTTCCCCCTTACAGTAGAACAAAGAACAAAAGAACAAAGAAAATTACAGCACAGGAACAGGCCCTTCGGCCCTCCCAGCCTGTGCCGATCCAGTTCCTTTATCTAAACCTGTCGCCTATTTTCCAAGGATCTACTTCCCTCTGTTCCCCACCCATTCATATATCTGTCTAGATGCATCTTAAATGATGCTATCGTGCCCGCCTCTACCACCTCCGCTGGCAAAGCATTCCAGGCACCTACCACCCTCTGCGTAAAAAACTTTTCCACGCACATCTCCCTTAAATTTTCCCCCTCCCACCTTGAAATCGTGACCCCTTGAAATTGACACCCCCACTCTTGGAAAAAGCTTGTTGCTATCCACCCTGTCCATACCTCTCATAATTTTGTGGACCTCAATCAGGACCTCCCTCAACCTCCGTCTTTCCAACGAAAACAATCATAATCTACTCAACCTTTCTTCATAGCTAGCACCCCCCATACCAGGCAACATCCTGGTAAACCTCCCCTGCACCCTCTCTAAAGCATCCACATCCTTCTGGTAATGTGGTGACCAGAACTGCACGCAGTATTCCAAATGTGGCCTAACCAAAGTCCTATACAATTGTAACATGACCTACCGACTCTTGTACTCAATACCCCATCCGATGAAGGCAAGCATGCTGTATGCCTTCTTGACTCTGTCTACCTGTGTTGCCACATTCAGGGTACAATGGACCTGAACTCCCAGATCTCTCTGTACACCAATTTTCCCCAGGGCATTTTCATTGACCGTAGTCCGCTCTTGAATTGGATCTTCCAAAATGCATCACCTCGCATTTGCCTGGATTGAACTCCATCTGCCATTTCTCTGCCCAACTCTCCAATCTATCTATATTTTGCTGTATTCTCTGACAGTCCTCCTCGTTATCTGCAACTCCACCAATCTTAGTATCATCTGCAAACTTGCTAATCAGACCACCTATACCTTCGTCCAGATCATTTATGTATATCACAAACAACAGTGGTCCGAGCATGGATCCCTGTGGAACACCACTAGTCACCCTTCTCCATTTTGAGACACTCCCTTCCACCACTACTCTCTATCTCCTGTTGCCCAGCCAGTTCTTTATCCATCTAGCTAGTACACCCTGAACCCCATGCGACTTCACTTTTTCCATCAACCTGCCATGGGAAACATTATCAAACGCCTTACTGAAGTCCATGCATATGACATCTACAGCCCTTCCCTCATCAATTAACTTTGTCACTTCCTCAAAGAATTCTATTAGGTTTGTAAGACATGACCTTCCCTGCACAAAACCATGCTGTCTATCACTGATAAGACTATTTTCTTCCAAATATGAATTGATCCTATCCCTCAGTATCTTCTCCAACAGTTTGCCTACCACTGACGTCAAGCTCACAGGTCTATAATTCCCTGGATTATCCCTGCTACCTTTCTTAAACAAAGGGACAACATTAGCAATTCTCCAGTCCTCCGGGACCTCACCCGTGCTCAAGGATGCTGCAAACATATCTGTTAAGGCCCCAGCTATTTCGTCCCTCGCTTCACTCAGTAACATGGGATAGATCCCATCCGGATCTGGGGACTTGTCCACCTTAGTGCCTTTTAGAATACCCTAAACTTCCCCCTTCCTTATGCCGACTCGACCTAGCGTATTTAAACATCCATCCCCAACCTCAACATCCGTCATGGCCCTCTCCTTGGTGAATACCGATATGCAAAGTACTCAATAAGAATCTCACCCATTTCCTCTGAATCCACGCATAAATTCCCTCTTTTGTCTTTGAGTGGGCCAATCCTTTCTCTAGTTACCTCTTGCTCCTTATATACGAATAAAAGGCTTTGGGATTTTCCTTAACCCTGTTAGCCAAAGATATTTCATGACCCCTTTAAGCCCTCTTTATTGCGCGTTTGAGATTTGTCCTACTTTCCCGATATTCCTCCAAAGCTTCATCAGTTTTAAGTTGCCTGGATCTTATGTATGCTTCCTTTTTCATCTTAGCTAGTCTCACAATTCCACCCGTCATCCATGGTACCCTAATCTTGCCATATCTATCCCTCATTTTCACAGGGACATGTCTGTCCTGCACTCTAATCAATCTTTTCTTAAAAGACTCCCACATTTCAAATGTGGATTTATCCTTAAACAGCTGCTCCCAATCCACATTCCCTAGCTCCTGCCGAATTTTGTTATACTTGGCCTTTCCCCAATTTAGCACGCTTCCTTTCGGACCATTCTCGTCTTTATCCATGAGTATTCTAAAACTTACGGAATTGTGATCGCTAGTCCCAAAGTAATCACCGACTGAAACTTCAACCACCTGGCCGGGATCATTTCCAAATACCAGGTCCAGTATGGCCCCTTCCTGAGTTGGACTATTTACATACTGCTCTAAAAAACTCTCCTGGATGCTCCTTACAAATTCTGCTCCATCTACGCCTCCAACACTACATGAGTCCCATTCAATGTTGGGGAAGGTAAAATCTCCCATCACGACCACCCTATTGCTCCTACATTTTTCTATAATCTATCTACGTATTTGTACCTCTACTTCACGCTCGCTTTTGGGAGGCCTGCAGTAAAGCCCCAACAATGTTACTGCACCCTTCCTATTTCTTAGCTCTACCCATATTGCCTCAGTGCTCGAATCCTCCATAGTGCCCTCCTTAATCACAGCTGTGATATCATCGCTGACCAGTAATGCAACTCCTCCACCCCTTTTACCTCCCTCTCTATCCCTCCTGGGATATTTAGTTGCCAATCTTGCCCTTCCCTCAACCAAGTCTCAGTAATACCAATAACATCATATTCCCAGGTACTAATCCAAGCCGTAAGTTCATCTGCCTTACCTGCTACACTTCTCGCATTAAAACGAATGCACCTCAGACCACCTGTCCCTTTGTGTTCATCATCTCTTCCCTGACTTCTCTTCCCCTTAGTCACAATGAGTTTATTATCTAGTACTTTACTGGCTTTAGTTGCTGCCTCTTTACTGACCTCGAACTTCCTAATCTGGTTCCCATCCCCCTGCCAGATTAGTTTAAAACCTTCCCAACAGTGTTAGCAAAAGCACCCCCTAGGACATTGGTTCCTGTCCTGCCCAGGTGTAGACCATCCGATTTGTAATGGTCCCACCGCCCCAGAACCGGTTCCAATGTCCCCAAAATCTGAACCCCTCCCTCCTGCACCATCTCTCAAGCCACGTATTCATTCTGACTATTCTTGAATTTCTACTCTGACTGTCTCGTGGTACTGGCAGCAATCCTGAGATTACTACCTTTGAGGTCCTACTTTTTAAACTTATCTCCTAACTCCCTAAATTCTAATTGTGGGACCTCATCCCGTTTTTGACCTATATCGTTGGTACCTATATGCACCACGACAACTGGCTGTTCACCCTCCCCCTTCAGTAAGTCCTGCAGCCGATCTGAGACATCCCTGACCCGTGCACCCGGGTGGCAACATACCATTCGGGAGTCTCGTTTTCGACCACAGAAACACCTGTCTACTCCCCTTATGATTGAATCCCCTATGATTATAGCCCTGCCAGTCTTTTTCCCGCCCTTCTGTGCAGCAGAGACAGCCACGGTGCCATGAGCCTGGCTACTGTTGCCTTCCCCTGATGAGTCATCTCCCCTAACAGTATCCAAAACGGTATACCTGTTTTGGAAGGAGAGACCTGCCCTGCCTTCCTGCTCTTTCTCTGCGTTTGGTCACCCATTCCCTGTCTCCTTCACCAATTCTAATCTGCAGTGTGACCAACTCACTGAACGTGCTATCCACGACCTCCTCAGCATCGCAAATGCTCCAAAGTGAGTCCATCTGCAGCTCCAGAGCCATCATGCAGTCTAACAGGAGCTGCAGCTGGACACACTTCACGCACATGAAGGAGTCAGGGGCATCGGCTGCGTCCCTGAACTCCCACACTGAGCACGAGGAGCATAACATGGGTCTGGGATCTCCTGCCATTTTTACACTTTACCTTAACTGATTACAAATATAATATCAAATAATGAGTAAGTGAAAGGCATAAAGATTTTACTTACCAATCACAATACTTACCAACACACGAAGAGTTAAATTTCTCCCAGCTACTGCTAATTGGAGCACTTTCCTTACCAGCCAATCAGGTCACTGCTTTGCTGTGATGTCACTCTTCAAATTTATCCCCAAAGACCCTGGGCCGCTGTTTAAGCAGCTAGTTTAAATACTCACCGCTCGACTCTGTAGCTCCGCCCACTCCAACAGCTGAATTCCCGCCGAAAAGACTCGAATCCGCGAAGCAGCTAGTTTAAATACTCACCACTCGACTCTGTAGCTCCGCCCACTCAAACCTGCCAACATCATTGTCACTCATCATAGAATTCCTACAGTGCAGAAGGAGGCCATTTGGCCCATCGAGTCAGCACTAACCCTCTGAAAGAGCACATCTATGCCCACACCTCCACCCTATCCCCGTAACCTTACCAAAACTGCACACCTTTGGACACTAAGGGGCAATTTAAGCATGGCCAATCCACCTAACCTGCACGTGTATGGACTGTGCGAGGAAACCCACGCAGACACACAGCGAAAGTGCAAATTCCACAGAGACAGTTATCCGAGGCTGGAATTGAACCCCAGTCCCTGGCACTGTGAGGCAGCAGTGCTAACCACTGTGCCACCGTGCCGCCCCATCGGCATCCAACAATTTCAGGCTGTTGTGGTCCTCTTCTCATCACATCAATCCTCCCAGCTCCTAACCTACACATCTACCTTATAAACCTCTCCATGCATGTTACAGAATTGAAAACAAAATGCATAATGAAACATGGCTTAACACTATACCAATATAAAATTGAAAGACCTGTTTCTGCTAATTTCTTTTGTAATACCTCTGCCCAAATTTGAGATGCTGAATATACCTGATGTACTCACCTCCTCTGACATGAGTCTCTTTCTCCACCCCCTCTCCTATTCTGAAAGCCCTCGCTCCACCCAACAAGCACAGCCACACAAAGTACAAATTGTTCTCTAAAGTATCTGTATTAAAAAGCCTGCCCATTCAATTTTTAGCTTTATTGAGCACAGATAACCTATAATGAGTGAGCCACTCCCAACAGTGGAACTTGTGTGAAGTTTAACTAGCAGTTACCACAGCAAATGAGCAGGTGCAACCCAATGAAATCACAGACGTAACCAATCAATCAGCTTGGGTTCAGCTGTCAAGTTCTTCGTTTGTCCAGTTTGGGACAAAATAGTAAACCTAGAGTATTGAAAAGGTGAGTGAAAAGACATGATCTTTCCTCAGAAATACAAATTATATTTTGACATCAATAAAAAGTGTATTCGGTAGTATATGAAAGAGGGCGAGTACTGTTGAGTGACGGTAATTCAGGAAACCCCTCATCCTCAGAAGCAAAACGTTGCATCATTGTGGGCAAGTAGCAATAATCTGCATCAATGTAGCAAATTCCACGTATCGGGGCCTACGCCAATGGTGGGACAAAAAAAATATGACTTGGAGCAAGAGATGAGAATTGGTGGGGTTGGGCGGGGGGGGGGGGGGGGGGGGGGTTACTTGGAGATCTTAGAGAGATGTATGGTTGGAGGTAGTTGGGGTTGAGGACAGAGGCCTAGGAAGGATGTTGCCTGTGTGGCTCAGCAAACACAAGGGCGATGGTTGAATGGGATTTGGTGCAATTAGGAAACAGGCAGTAAATGTTTGAATGAATTCCAATGTTAAGTGGGGGGCTGCTTGTTCAGTTCAGTAGTCCAGTCTGGAGGTAACAAAGGCGTGGATGTAGGTTTCAGTAGCAGATATATTGAGGCTGAGGCTGAATGTGTTACAGAATCAGAAATCGGCCGTCTTGGTGATGGAGAGGATATCGGGTCTGAAAAGCAGCTCAGGGTAAAATAGGATGGCAAAGTGATGGTTCAGTTTCAGAGAGTGCAGGGAGACGGTTGGAGCCTTTCGCTAGATAATGGAGTTAGAGGCAGGGGCTGAATTTTCTTAACTTTACAAATAGGGGCACGAAAGCAAGGAAGCTATGTTAAACCTGTTATTAAAACACTGACTCAGCCTCAAATGGAGTATTGCAGCCAATTCTGGGCACCACACCTTAGGAAAGATTTGTAGGCATTACAGGGGGTACAGAAAAGATTCACGGCAATGATTCCAGGATGATGAACTGCAATTTTGTGGATAGATTGGAGAAACTGGGGCTGGTCTCCTCAGCGAAGATCAGATTGAGTGGTGATTTCATAAGAGGTGCTCAGAAACATGAGGAATCTGGACAGAGTAGAAAGAGAAAAAAGGTTCCAATTGGTGGAAGGACTGAGAATCAGAGAGCACAAATTTAAGGTAATTCGCAAAAGAAGCAACGCTGACACGAGGAGAAGCTTTTTATGCAGCGAGTGGCTAGGATGTGGAATACACTGCTACAGAGTGTGCTGGAGGCAGATTCAATCATGGAGAATTGGATCAGTAGGAGGACAAATTTGTGGGCACTTGGGGAAAAACCAGGGAGTGGTAGTTGGTGTATTGTTCTTTCCAGCACAGATGTGATGGGTTGAATGGCTTCTTTCTGTCTGTAGCCAGCCTATGATTCTTAGAGTTGTGGAGGAGGATCGAGGCAGCTGCGCCAGTCTTTCCATGCTACTGAACAGTCTGCCAATCAGCCACACGTTCCTGCCTTCAGGGAGGCAGCTTCTGCGGGGGTGATGACTACCTGACCACCAGCAGCAATTGAGCCAATTAAAATACCTATTGAGTGTCCTCCTCACGGGCTGCCTGGAGTTTTCCAGATGGCATGTGGGCCGTTGCAGACCACCTTTGCAATGACAGCCTGGCAACTCTGACTATATTTTATTTTTAAATATTAAAAGTCTTCCGAAGGCATCTCCATCCAGATGATCCCTTGCGATCTCCCAACACCCAGCTCCAACAAGGCTGTTGACCTTGCATTGCTGGACAACCCCTGCTGGCCCTCCATACTCCAGATTTCTTAACTGGCTGCTTCCTACAAAATCTCACTCTGGGTCCAGATTTTGTGGCTTCCGACCCACATTTCATCCTGACAACTGGGAATGAAAATCCTGACCAAATACTTTATCTTCCTAATAATTAGTTGAAGAAAATTACTGCTCATCCAGTATTGCATGTCGGACAAAGCAGTGTGAGAAACCAGAGGCAGTGGAGGGATTGAGGGAATTGGTGGTGTTGTCAAGCTAGGTACCACCATTATACGTGCAAAATCTGGTTTGTTTTTGGATGACGAAGCCAGGAACTGGACAGTCTCGTATAAAGATTTAAAAAGAAAAGGAAATAAAACTACCAGTAATAGATCATCAAAATGTTGAAATTTATAACTTGTAGACTTTTAAAAACATTTCATCAAAATGTTGGCAATTTATTACTTGTAGACTTTTAAAATCTGCTTTCAATTCTTTTCTGCTGTTTTCCATCCTCAATTTTATTTTCCTCATTTTCTTTTAGGTCTTCCATGTCTACGACCCTGCTACTGAACATGTTTGTTAATAACACTCTCCAACCAAAAGGTACAAGGGAGAGAGGGCCCAGAGTGATATTTTTCCTCTGCAGGGAAGCTCTTGATGGCTAATCCCATCAATCTGCACTTCCAGAGGTGAACTGCAATTACAGGGATGCGGCTGGGAGAACTGGGCTACAATGTTGTGCCATTGTCTCCAACCAAGGCTCCCTTGGAGTGCAGTATCCAAGCTAGGAGCAGGAATCAAAGCATTCGCCCTTTGGACTTAGCTCAGCTTCTTCTTTCTACCACAGCCAGAGGTCGAAATCTATGCAATTGGAAAAAACTCCCAAAATATCAAATAAGATGAGTATGTTAATTATTAATACAATTAAATATAAAATACTATAAAAGCAAACTAAAATTACATAAAGAATGGGCGTATATTTGTGTAGTTTAAGCTACAATTTGGTGAATGTATGCACAGCCTTAGGTGGATAATGATATCAGTTCAGCTGAAGATCTTTCACAGATCCCATTATACAGCACCTAGAGTGGGTAAATTGTATTATTTGCCAGAGTAAATGACAATACTAGGGCTGGATTCTCCATTTTTGAGACGAAGCCCCCACAAAGTCATCGTGGAAATTGTGGTCTTTTACGCCAGAGAAACTGGTGTCAAAAGGCCACAGATTCACCACCTTGCAGGGGGCTAGCAGGCAGCTGTCGGTGAGCTCGCAGCTCTAGCTGCCGATATGGCCCCCCGCACCTCCGAGTCAGAGGCCGCGCATGTGCACAGCGGCGGTATCCAGCGGCAGCGCCGTGCTCCATGGCGGACTCAGCCCGCGGACCTGGACCGTCGAAATAGTGCCCCGCATTGGCTGCCCCGGACCGCCTGCACAGATAGCTCCCAGTCCCGATGAAAACCCCCTTGCCCTCCGATCGTCCCTCCCCCGACTGTGGCGGCCCCAGACTGGGTCCGCAGTCACCACACGAGGTTCCCAAACGGCAGGACCATGTTAGAACCACGCCGTCGGGAATTCGACCAGTTGGGGACGGAGAATAGCGGGGCGGGCCTCAGGCAATGGCGTACTCCCCGAGTATGCGATTTTGGGGAGGGCAGGAATAGCGAAACCGGCGGCGGTCCCGATTCAGTGCGCGAAAACAGATTTCCTCCGCGGCGCCATATGCGATTTCGGCGTCGGGGGATGGAGAATCCAGCCCCTGATCTCATTGGCAGATACCCTCCTACAAATGTGGAATGATTGTACAATCTCTTATAGAAGGCAATGCTGAACACTACACATTAGAGATGGACATTAAATGCTAGCTAGCCACCAATACCTACATCCCGTAAAAGAATACATTTTAAAAAAGAATAAATTTTACAAATCTATAACCAAGCAGATGAGGCAACAATTGATGAGCCTAAAGAAACGTTTCCATTGACGATGGAGCAAGAACGCTGAAGTACCAGCATTATAAAGAATAGGAAAACCCTTCACCTGATGGCAACAGAAACCCAACTTTATGTGAGTGACACCCAACTGCAGTAATCAGAGCTGTGATAAACAAACACCTTTTTTCCACTGCTTATGCATCAGGACCCATATTCATCAGCGGAAAGGGTATGTTTGTAGCCTGAGGGTGTGGGCCTCTGCTTTCTTGTTCCCCTTCTGGCTCTGCGTCACAAACCTTGGGCCGGTTTCTCACCGAACCGGCGGGGCGGGCAACTCCGGCGCGAAGGAGTGGCATGAACCACTCCGGCGTCCGGTCGCCCTGAAGGTGTGGAATCCTCCGCACCTTCAGGGGCTAGGCCGGCGGTGGAGTGGCTTGCGCCCCGCCGGCCGGCGCGGAAGGGGCTTGGCACCATGCCAACCGGCGCCGAAGGTCCTCCGCCAGCTGGTGCGAGTTGGCGCATGCGTGGGAGTGCCAGCGTGTGCTGGTGTCATCCCAGCACGTGCGCGGGGGGGATCATCTCCGCGTCGGCCATCGCGGAGGACCACAATAGCCGACGTGGAGGAATAGAGTGCCCCCACGGCACAGGCCCACCTGCGGATCGGTGGGCCCCCATCGCAGGCCAGGCCACTGTGGAGGCACCTCCCAGGGCCAGATCCCCCCGCGCCCCCCACCCCCCCCCCCCCGAGGATCCCGGAGGCCGCCCGCGCAGCCAGGTCCCGCTGGTACGTACCTATTCTAATTTTCGCCGGCGGAACTGGCCGAAAATGGGCAGCCACTTGGCCCATCGCAAGCCGGAGAATTGCCGGGGGCGGGCGCTGCTAGCGGCCACCAACCGGCGCGGCGCGTTTCCCGCCCCCGCCAAATCCCCAGCGTCGGAGAATTCGGCAGCAGACGGGGGCGGGATTCGCGGCGCCCCCCCCGCCGATTCTCCGACCTGGTGGGGGGTCGGAGAATCCCGCCCCAACTGTCTAGCCTAGTGAGCTAAAGGTGGGTTCAGTCCCCGTACCGCCTTCACCATCTCGCTCCTTGCCTGATGTGTGGTGATCCTTGGGTTAAATCACCGCCAGTCAGCTCTCCCCCTCAAAGGAGAAAGCAGCCGATAGTCATTTGGGATTCTGGTGACTTTACCTTTACCTTTTACTCTTCTGGAAGCTGCGTTCAAAATGTAAAAGTGCCTTGAGATGTATTTACTGGGTTTACTGTCAGATGATAAGGCTTCACAATTTTCATGCAAAATAAATTTTTCATGGTAATGGCCTAAGAGGCTTAGAGTCATGGATTTACTCTGGATATTTTATGTTTATGATGCCTAATTTTTTGCATCCCCACAATTGGGAACATCTTCTCTATGTCAACCGAATCGAATCCCTTTAGAAGTTTAATGGCCTCTAATAGGCCACCTTTCAGTCTTCTCGTTTCGAGGAGAAAACAGTCCCTGTTTGTTCAGTCTTTCTGATAGTTGTACCATCCCACTTCTGGTATTATTGTTGTAAATTGTTATTGTATTTTCCCTGTTACTTCTAAATCATTTTGCAAATATGACAGCCATTCTCAAGAGTAACAAACGGCACATAGATAATGGCTAGTTAATCTGTTTATGTTGTGTTCGTTGGTTGTTGGATGTTGAAAGAGGATTTTGGCCATGGCATGGGTTGAATATTACCCCATGGACCTGAGTGCTTGCATCCCAGAGTCTTCAAAGAAGTGGCTGCAGAACTAGAGGATGCATTGGTTGTAATCTTCCAATAGAACGTAGAATTATATAATTAACTGTGCAGAAGGAGGTCATTCGGCCCATCGAGTCTGCACAGCCCCTGGAAAGAGCACCCTACTTAAGCCCCGCCTCCACTCCCCCATCCCAGTAACCCCAACTAACCTTTTTGACACTAAGGGGCAATTTACCATGGCCAATCCACCTAACCTGCACATCTTTGGACTGTGGGAGGAAACAGGAACACCCGGGCCGGAATTGAACCCGGGTCCCTGGAGCTGTGAGGCAGCAGTGCTAGCCACTGTGCCACAATGCCGCCCGGTATTCCCTAGATTCTGAAAAGGTCCTGGTGGATTGGAAATCCGTAAATGTAACACCTCTATTCAAGAAAAGAGGAAAGGCAAAAAGCAGGAAACTGAGGGCACGACCTAACCAAATAGGAATAGAGTCCCCTGATGAGCACGTTTAGCCTGCTGTTTGCCGGCACTCGGGATGTAGAACACCACGCTATCTCTCGGGACTCTGGTTCAATTTGGGGCCTCAGTGGAAAATTCCCCGACGCAGCCCCGCTCACCAGAACTCCTCAGTGCAGGAGGAAATTGGGACTTGCCCGTCGCCGCAGTTGTGGTGATCCTCAGGTTAAATCAGTCAGCTCTCCCCCTTGGAAGGGGAAAGCATCCTATGGTCACCTGGGATTATGGTGACTTTACCTTTTTACATCCTCTTACAGTTGTTATAAATTTGTAAAACATGATTTCCCTTTCAGAAAACCACGTTGACTCTGCCTGATTTTATTCTGATTTTCTAAATGTTCTGCTATCACCCCCTGAATAATAGATATTAGGATCTTCAAAAATGACAGATGGTAGACTACCATCCATGTTGCCAGTAGATGCCAAGTGTGGTAAACCACTGTATTGCATTGTGTTGTGTTGTTACATGCCTGGGCTTGTCCCTGCTGGCTCCGCCTGTGGTTCCTCCCCACGGGCTTATGTATAAAGGTGGCTAGCCTCCGCCTCCGACCCAGTTCGGGACAAGAGGCCAGGAGGCTTGCTGTTTATTTTATTAAAGCCTCAGTTACGTTCATCACTCATTGTGTGTTTATTGATGGCATAGCAATTTAATACACTAAACTTCTAAGATGAACTCATCACTCAAGCCTGATCGCATGCAGCTGGACCCACAGACAGCCGACGCCGCGGGAACATTCGAGCCCTGATTAAGCTGCTTCGAAGTGTACCTCGGATCCTTCACCGAAGACTTCACAGACCTCCAGAAGAAGCAGATCCTCCACGCACGGGTGAGTTCACGAGTCTTTCTTCTCATCAGGGACGCCCCCTCGTATGCGGAGGCAATAGAGCTGCTGAAGGGACAATATGTGAAGTCCGTTAACGAGGTGTATGCTAGGCACAGCCTTGCCATGAGACGGCAATGCCCTGGGGAATCACTTGCAGAATTCCTGCCTGCTTTGCGTGTACTCTGCCGGAACTGCGATTGCCGGGCGATATCGGCTACCCAGCACGCGGAGCTGCTGATCAGGGACGCTTGTGTTTCAGGCATGAAATCAAACTATATCCGCCAGCGGTTACTAGAACAGGGTACACTCGGCCTCCCAGAGACAGTACAACTCTCCAACTCGCTGGAGGTGGCCTCCCAGGTGGTGCCCCCAGCTGCCGTGCCACCCGCCATGTGCGACCCGTGGGCGGCGCCATCTTCGCCGCCATCTTCAATTTCATCCAGCACGTGCGACCCATGGGGGCCGCCATCTTTAACGCACCCTCCAACTGCCATGCGCAACCCATGGGGTCCGCCATCTCCGATGCCACCCGCGCCTCATGAGGGCCGCCATCTTGGGACCACGCCGCAGAAGCCCAGGAGCCCGGCTCACCCGACCGTACGCTGGCCGCCCCTACCTCCGATCGGTCTACCAACCGCCTTCTGAAGCTCGCCTCCATCACGCTCGACCAGTCCTGGCCGCACCACCTCACGAAGTCTACGATGACTGTCCGGATCAACGTTACAAGACGACCTGTCTTTTCGGCTCTGGGAGCACAGACAGCTTCATTCACCCAGATACAGTAAGGTGCTGCTCCCTCCCAATCTTACCCGCGACCCCAAAAATCTCATTCTCAGGAGAATGAGCTTCCGGATCCGGGGGTATGGTATCGCGACCCTTACTGTACAAGGCGTAGAGTACACAAACTTCAAACTCTACGTCCTTCCCCATCTCTGCACTGCCCTATTACTGGGGCTCGACTTTCAGTGCCGCCTCCAAAGCCTTACTTTAAAGTTCGGTGGACCCCTGCCCCCCCTCACCGTCTGTAGCTCTCGACTGCGGTTGCCACCCTAGCAGTGTTGGCCTCAGTGACACGGATTGCCAGTGACATCACCACCACCCGTAGCCTCTGGGACTCCTCAAGTGTCCTGCTAGAGTGTCGCTGACATCTCCCTCTGAATGTGACGGCCACTCCTTCACGTCTCCATCAGCTCCGGGATGGTATGTTCCATAGGCTCAGCATCAGGCTGGGACCCAGCTATGTCCTGGGATCCAGCAGGCCTCTGACTGCTGTATTGCCTGGGAGTTCCTGCCTCCACCTGATGTGCATCAGCGACTGTGTGGTGCTCACCAGAATGTGCCCCAGAACCCTGACCACTCACATTACCTACCAAGGGTGTGTCTCTGCGCTGGTGGAGGATGAGGGTGATGGTTGTGACACATCGATTGTGGCATCCTCGGCGCTCTCCTCGTGGTGGTCTCATGGGAGGCAGGAGAGGGGGCCACCCGGACGGACCGTCGCCATCAACTGGTGAGCTTACAGGAGAATGAGCCTGTGGTCAGCAGGAGGGATGGGTCAGTTTGTACGGCATGAACAACTCCCGTTCGACAGGTCCTCCGGGTGGAGCCTGGTGGATCCTTACTTCTGTGGCGTGCGCTGACCTCCGCATTGGTGGCCGCTCTGTCCTCAGCCACCCCACTCACCTCACGGTCCGTTCCCCGAAGGTCGTGAGGATTCTTATGTCCGGCACCCCTCCGCCAGTGAGGGTCCTCTCCCAGTGACTGTGGGAGACCCTCTCCTGCGGTGTCATAGAGAGGGCCTCATTAGCCGCAAGTACGATTCACTGGTTGGGAGGACGGGGGGGTGGGGTGGGGGGTGGCGGTGAAGGAAGGGTTGGTGGGGGCATTGATCTGAGGGGGGAAACAAAGGGTTGAAGGGGGTGAATGGAGGGTTGTGGGGGCAAATGGAGGGTTGCGCGTGCTGCTCACGTGGGGGCAAATGATCTTGGGAGTGGGGTGGTGTCAACCCACCCATGCTGCCTGGTGTAGGTTGTTGCCCTTCTTGCGCACTGGAGGCCAGTCCTCCTGGTCTTGCTTCCCGTGCTGATGGCCACTGTCACTTCATCCCAGGCAGCACTGGCTGCCCTGTGGCTCACTCTCCTTGACTCTCGGGGAAACAGGACATCTGTCCTGGCCTCAACCACATCTAGGAGCCACCCCAGTCTGCGTCTCCAAACCTTGGTGCCGGGTGTCTCGGTGCCATGGCTGTGAGCTGAGTGGGGTTGATTGTGCAAGTGCTGTTTTAGTGCTTCTCGATCTTGTTAGCGGGCAGCTGATGAGCCTGGTCCCAGCGAATCGGCTGGCGAGCCTTCATTTGCGTCGTGACCCGCTTGGGCCACGTTAAGTGGACCAGTTAATACTATATTGCGTTGCCGGCCTCGCTGGGCCAGGCGCTGGGAAGCTCGCAGCCATTCCTGCTCGCTATCACACTTAGAAATCTTTCTGGAGAATCGTGCCCAGTTAAATTAGTAGTGCCTGAGAATCTCTAAATGCTGACAAATCATATGCCCTACCAATAAGGCTATAACCTGCTTTATTCCATTGCATTCACGCATAGTTCTCTCAAGATGGGGACAGGATTTGTCAGTCATTCGTGGTCCAGGCATATCTGGGTGGAAGCATTCTATAATAAACAAGCTGCAATCCATGAACCTTATACATGACACAATGGAATTTACTTAGCAATAAATTGTGAGGCCATATATCAAAACCACTCCTTCCTTATTTTATCTCTTTTCCTATATGTGTTATTTGTTGTAAATCTATCCAATTCTCTATTTGGCTACGATTAAATTCCTTACTTTGGTTTTCCAACAAATTAAAGCTTGTCTTGTAAATCACAGTGTTTCTCCTGATTACCGATATTAGAAAAAGGCCCCAATTGTCTATCTTGACAATAAAGGAACATAAGCTGAGTGCTGTTGGTACAGCATTTCATTACTGAACAAACTTCAGGCGCAGTCTGAACAGCCATGGGAAGAAAATGGTTCTTTAAATAAAAAAGAGAATAGTTTACAGTCCTGTTGAACAATAAGCTAACATATAACCTTGATATCAATCTGTTGTTTTCCTATTGTTCCACATAATGGTGAAAGGTTGAAGTTAATAGATAGTCCTGATAGTCACATTTCTATTACTAATCTGTCTGCCTGTGTGCCCTACGATAGGGATATGCACCAACATTGTACAATGTTTTACTTTCAACATGTTTAATCTTTTCACATTTGTTTTAGTAGCTGTCTTTACTTTTTATACATATATTTGTTCATGAAATGGCTAAGCCAGCATTTATTGTCCATCCTTTTTTAAAAAATTTAGAGTACCCAATTCATTATTTCCAATTAAGGGGCAATTTAGGGTGGGCAATCCACCTATCATAGAATTTACAGTGCAGAAGGAGGCCATTCAGCCCATCGAGTCTGCACCGGCTCTTGGAAAGAGCACCCCACCCAAGGTCAACACCGCCACCCCATCCCCATAACCCAGTAACCCCACCCAACACCAAGGGCAATTTTGGACACTAAAGGCAATTTATCATGTTCAATCCACCTAACCCGCACATCTTTGGACTGTGGGAGGAAACCGGAGCACCTGGAGGAAACCCACGCACACACGGGGAGGATGTGCAGACTCCGCACAGACAGTGACCCAAGCCAGAATCGAACCTGGGACCCTGGAGCTGTGAAGCAATTGTGCTATCCACAAGGCTACCGTGCTGCCCGCACCTACCCTGCACATCTTAGGTTGTGGGGGCGAAACCCACGCAAACACGGGGAGAATGTGCAAACCCCACACGGACAGTGACCCAGAGCTGTCCCACCGAATCTGGGATCTCGGAGCCGAGAGGCAGCAATGCTAACCACTGCGCCACCGTACTGCCCTTTATTGCCCATCCTTAATTGCCCTTGAGAAGCTGGTGGTGAGCTGCCTTCTTGAACCGCTGCAGTCAGACTTTGTCGCCGTTCAGTACAACAGAGTGGCTGACTGGCAAAATGTCTTAAAGCGCATGAGTGAGATGGATGGCTTTCTCTGACAATCGGCAATGGTTTCATGGACGCCATTCCTGAGACAAGCTTTTATTTAATAATTGGATTTAAATTCCACTAGCTGTTTGCACATGGGGGCGGGGTTAGTGTCAGAGGCCTTGGAGATTGGGGCACCATCGGGGCTCCTCGGTGTAGAAAACGGGGAAACATGTGGCCTCGGCTGCGCGTTCCCTGCTGAGGCCCCTTGTATAACACGAGTGCCGTTTTATAGCCATGTGTTTCTAGGCGCTGCGAGCACTAGGAAACATGTGCTAAATGTGCTCGCTAGATAATAATAATCGCTTATTGTCACAAGTAGGCTTCAATGAAGTTACTGTGAAAATCCCCTAGTCACCACTTTCCGGCACCTGTTCGGAGAGGCCAGGACGGGAATTGAACCCGCGCTGCTGGCATTGTTCTGCATTACAAGCCAGATGTTTAGCCCACTGTGCTAACCCAGCCCCTAGAGGACTTCGTTCCCTTTTAGTTGAATCATAGAATTTCATAGAATTTACAGTGCAGAAGGAGGCCATTCAGCCCATCGAGTCTGTACCGGCCCTTGGAAAGAGCACCCTACCCAAGCCCACACCTCCGCCCTATCACCGTAACCCAGTAACCCCACCTCACCTTTTTGGACACTAAGGGCAATTTATCACGGCCAACCCACCTAACCTGCACATCTTTGGACTGTGGGAGGAAACCGGAGAACCCGGAGGAAACCCACGCACACACGGGGAGAATGTGCAAACTCCGCACTGATAGTGACCCAAGCCGGAATCGAACCTGGGACCCTGAAGCTGTGAAGCAGCTGTGCTAACCACTGTGCTGCTGTGCCCTAAGTGTGGGCTAAACCGGTGAGAAACTCTCCAGGGCTCAGAAAAGTGACTAAGTGTTGTTTGATAGCGGTGGGCAGAGCCAGCGGGAAACTCCCTGAAAAACCCGCAACAAATGAACCTAGAAATGTTTCCATTAAATTCCACCTTTGATCTGAAGATAATTGGGCTGGTTTCTCCATCGAGGGGCTGCTGCGCTTCGCCGGCAGCGCACTCACAACTGCGGATTTCCTGATGGCGTGGGGGTGCCCACAATGGGAAACCAGATTGGCCGGCTGCCAGGACGGAGGATCTCGCTGCCGGCGGGGGTGCGCCGCACCAGAAAACGGGTGCGGCAGGACGGAGGATCTCGCTGCCGGCAGGTTTGCGCCGCTCCAGAAAATGGGTGTGGCAGGATGGAGGATCTCGCTGCCGGCGGGGGTGCGCCACACCAGAAAACGGGTGCAGCAGGACGGAGGATCCCGCTGCCGGGGGGGGGTGCGCCGCACCAGAAAACGGGTGCGGCAGGACGGAGAATCTTGCTGCCGGCGGGGGTGCGCCACACTAGAAAACGGGTGCGGCAGGACGGAGGATCTCGCTGCCGGGGGGGTGCGCCGCACCAGAAAACGGGTGCGGCAGGATGGAGGATCTCGCTGCCGGCGGGGGTGCGCCGCACCTGGGGCGTCATTCACCGACCCCCCCCGCCGGGTCGGAGAATGGCCGCTGGCCGCCGTGAATCCTGCCCCCGCCCCCGCTGAAGTCTCCGGTACCGGAGATTGTGCGGGGGCGGGAATCGGGCCGCGCCGGTTGGCGGGACCCCCCGCTTAATTCTCCGGCCCGGATGGGCCGAAGTCCCGCACAGAAATTGCCTGTCCCGCCGGCGTAAATCAAAGCTGGTATTTACCGGCGGGACCAGGCAGCGTGGGCGGGCTCCGGGGTCCTGGGGGGGCGCGGGGCAATCTGGCCCCGGGGTGTGCCCCCGCGGTGGCCTGGCCCGCGATCGGGGCCCACCGATCCGCGGGTGGGCCTGTGCCGTGGGGGCACTCTCCCCACTGCGCATGCGCGGGAAACTGTCGGCGGCCGCTGATGCTCCCGCGCGTGCGCCGCATTTCCGCGCCAGCTGGCGGGGCACCAAACGCCATTTCCGCAAGCTGGCAGGGCAACAACCGTCATTTCCGCCAGCTGGTGGGCGGAAATCTCTCCGGCGTTGGCCTAGCCCCTCAATGTTGGGGCTCGGCCTCCAAAGTTGCGGAGCATTCCGCACCTCTGGGCCGACGCGATGCCCGTCTGATTGGCACTGTTTGTGGCGCCAGTCAACGGACATCGTGCCGTTGGGGGAGAATTTTGCCCCAGAAAACGGGTGCGGCAGGACGGAGAATCTCGCTGCCTGCGGGGGTGCGCCACACCAGAAAACGGGTGCAGCAGGATGGAGGATCTCGCTGCCGGCGGGGCTGCGCCGCACCATGGGCGAAATTCTCCCCCAATGGCGCGATGTCCGCCGACTGGCGCCAAAAACGGCGCCAATCAGACGGGCATCGCGCTGGCCCAAAGGTGCGGAATGCTCCGCATCTTTGGGGGCCGAGCCCCAACATTGAGGGGCTAGGCCGGCACCGGAGGGATTTCCGCCCCGCCAGTTGGCAGAAATTGCGTTTGTTGCCCCGCCAGCTGGCGGAAATGGCGTTTAGTGCCCCGCCACCTGGCGCGGAAATGTGGCGCATGCGCGGGAGCGTCAGCGGCCGCCGACAGTTTCCCGCGCATGTGCAGTGGGGAGAGTCTCTTCTGCCTCCGCCATGGTGGAGGCCGTGGCGGAGGCGGAAGGGAAAGAGTGCCCCCACGGCACAGGCCCGCCCGCGGATCGGTGGGCCCCGATCGCGGGCCAGACCACCGTGGGGCACCCCCCGGGGTCAGATCGCCCCGCGCCCACCCCAGGACCCCGGAGCCCGCCCACGCCGCCTGGTCCCGCCGGTAAATACCAGCTTTGATTTACGACGGCGGGACAGGCAATTTCAGGGCGGGACTTCGGCCCATCCGGGCCGGAGAATTGAGCAGCGGGTCCCGCCAACCGGCGCGGCCCGATTCCCACCCCCGCCCAATCTCCGGACTTCAGCGGGGGCGGGGGCGGGATTCACGGCGGCCAACAGCCATTCTCCGACCCGGCGGGGGGGTCGGAGAATGACACCCCAGAAAACGGGTGTGGCAGGACGGAGAATCCGCCCATTCTCTTCAATTATCGTTTCAGTGGTTTTCAGTAAGTTTGTCGAAATTAATTTGGTGATTTGAATTATAATTATACGTGATCAAATTTTCCCAATCAAAAATTTTGAGAAAACGGCAATTTTATCACATTTTCTCTCTTAGTAAAAAAATCCTCACTTTATATTTTCTCATATCAAAGAAATAAAATAAGCAGCTAATGATCTGTAGTCAGCAAGACCTAATGGTGGTTACTAAATTAGCGATCTGCCAGAGTTCAGACAGTGAGGGACTGGAAGTGTATTTGAATGTTTTAAATTTATAAAAATATGTCAGTTACCAAGGGACTCTTTTAACAATGCTCGAGGAAACAGAAAACCAGCAGCTTCCATTACTGGGTGGAGTTCACATTGAACTTTAATATAAATCTGTGAGAACTGAAATCTGGCCCAACCACAAGAACAAACTTACCAAAGGACTACAAGGAGTTTTAATGACAGCTCGAGCTCCCTGTCCCCTTAAGCAACCCCTCCGCCCTTTGCTGAGAAACTCAAGCGCCGCACAACACTGGAACAGATGTTTAACGGGGTTAGTTAAATACAGCAGGCTTCTACATGCAGAAATTTTCAATGCTGTTGCAGGGAATTAGTAGGATGACATGTTGTTTTTAAAGTCACTGTGATGTACAGACAGGCAATGACTGTGGCACAGATGGTAAAGGGAGTGACTACTGTTTCCTTAAACTCTAAACCATTTAGCTTATGGACGGCATTTCTAGTTCTGAAAAGTATGTTGTACACGAGTGGAAATTTACATCAGCCTTAGCTTTACATTCTTAGAGCAGCAGACTTTGCTGAACGCACACATTCCTTAACAGCTCTAAAGCAATCAAACATTGGTTATTTCTCCAGTGCTGTCTTCAAACCCCCATTGCAAAGGTCTTTTTAAATTTAACTGCTGAAAACTAAAGAACAAAGGCAGCTTCTCACACCTTCTCGGGAATCCTACAGAAAAAGGTTTTGCTCAAATAGCAGACAGCGAATTTTAAAAACCTATTGGATAAAATATTTTGAAAATGTTCAAAGCGACGAGGTAAGCGTAAATAGGAACAAAGGAAACATTCTGTTCAGTATCAGCTCTAACAGATTAAATATTCCGTAAATCAGGAAATACGGATGATTTTAAAAAGCACTTTGTCTCAGAGTCTCTCCAATATTTACAACTACAAACCGGATTAACCACCAGCAATATATTATGAGTGTGATCATTAATGAAAGCAAAACATCAAGACAACAATAAAAGTTGGAGTATTGCTGAAAAGGTGAGTAATGAATTGAAATGAAAATCGCTTATTGTCGCAAGTAGGCTTCAAATGAAGTTACTGTGAAAAGCCCCTAGTCGCCACATTCCAGCGCCTGTTCGGGGAGGCTGGTACGGGAATTGAACCGTGCTGCTGGCCTGCCTTGGTCTGCTTTAAAAGCCAGCGATTTAGCCCAGTGTGCTAATCAAAGCTTGTGTTCATGAGGAAAGTTCATAAGAATATCAATAGTAAAGGGACCAGCAATTTATACTGTATGAGAAGAGAGTGCTGATTGGTTGGCAAGTGGACTCTGATTGGTAGATGTTTATGCTTGCCAGAAGCTACATATACCCCCACACAAGGCCCTGTCCTTTGCAGATAGAAAGAGCATGTCCATGTAATGTGTTTTTTTCAACCAAACAAAAGCATGGTGGACAGCCATTCGCTGGTTCATTCCCCATGGCAATACCTTAACCAATAGAATCGACCTGCTTGATTCGAATTTGAACAAAAGTTTGGTAGTTAACTATTCCCTGCTGCATTCTCCAAAGCATCACCCCTACCAATCAGAGTCCACTTACCAACCCATTCGTACTCGATTCTCATGCAGTATAAATTGTTGTTTCATTGGCATTCTTGCAAAATGTCCTGATGAGTGCAAGGCAAAAAGCTTTGACAGCAAGTCTCCTTTTTTAGCAATGCTCAAGTTCTCTACTACCAAGAGACTATTGAATAAAACTTCTCCCCAGTAAAACTCTAGCTTGAGTCACTGGTAGCATTCCTGTACCTCAATCAGTAGACTGCGGTTCAAAAAGTATTCCAGGGATTGACTAAATAATTCAGACTAACATTTTAGTGCAGTATTGTTGGAGTGCTGTCTGTGTAGAGGTGCTGTCTTTCAGATGAGACTTTAAACCAAAGGCCTATCCTTCTGTCAATTGGATAGGAGGTCAGTTAGCTCAGTTGGCTGGATGGCTGGTTTGTGATGCGGAGAGCCAGACAGTTCAATTCCTGTACTGGTTGAGTTATTCCATGAAGGCTCCTGCCTTCTCAACCCTGCCCCTCACCTGAAGTGTGGTGACCCTCTGGTTAAATCACCACCAATCAGCTATCTCTCAAAGGTGGAGGGCAACCTCAGAGACTGTGGCAACTTGCATGAAAAAATGCCCATGGCATTATTTGAAGAAGCGCACGTAAATTCTCCTGGTATCTCAATGAACTTCTCAAACAGATTCTATCAAAGATGGCATTGGAGAGATCAAGTTTGCAGTTGACAGAAGTGTGTTTCAGTGTGAGCAGTAGCAAACGGGGGTTGAGGTGGGCATTATTGTTTCTAAAATCACGAGCAGTCTTGGTGATGGCTTAGATATGTGGTTTGAAATTCAGCTCTAGTTGATCAGGACAAAAGGTTTCTCATAATCTGATCAGTTTGCTGGAGGAGGAGGGCAGAGCAACTGGCAACAGAACAGAGTTTATGCCAGGGCTGGACATTAGTGAACCAGGTGGGTATTTAAGACAATCGTTGCATGCTCATCATTGGACATTTAATCCCAGATTTTGTACTGAATTCAAATTTTGTCATCTGCCTTGATTGGATTTGAATCCAGGTGCCAGAGCTTTTAGCCTGGGTATCTGGATTATCAATCCTGTGACAATACCACTACCTCCCCTCTGTGGTGAGAGAAAAGCCATCAGAACCAAATGGTCATCAATCTTAAATGTTATCTTCTGTTTCTCTCTCTTCACAGGTGAGTATTGTCAGTATGTTCTGCTTTTATTTCAGATTCTTAGCATTCGTAGAATTTAGTTTTTTTGTATTTCTGCTCAGAAACTATAAGACGGAGGAGCAGAAGTAGGTCACTCGCCCCATTGAGTACACACTGCCATTCATTAAGATAGTGACTGATTTCTTGCCTTATCCCCATAACCCTTGATTCCCTAACTGATTAAAAATCTGTTTATCTCAGCCTTGAACATATTTAACAATGCAATCTCTACAGCCCTTTGCGGCAAAGAATTCCACAGATGTACTACCCTCTGAGAGAAGAAATTCCTTCTCATCTCTGACTTAAATGGGTGGCCCCATACTCTTTGATTATGCCCTCTGGCCCTAGACTCTCCCACAAGAGGAAACATCAATAAGTTCACCTCTTATTCTTCTAAACTCCAATGAGCTCAGGCTCAAACTACTCAACCTCTCCTCACAAGAAACCCCCCATACCCGGGATCAACCTAGTGAACCTTCTCTGGACTGTCTCCAATGCCAGAATATCTTTCCTTGGATAAGGGGACCAAAACTGTCCACAATATTATACCCTTGTGTGTAGAATTGAATTTGATTACCCTTTTTACTGTATCCTGTAGTGCATGACAGGCCTGCCTGAGTAAAATGTGTCCTGATCCTGTATGTAAGTAAAACACCCAATTACTGTATGTAAATTAAAAGTATGGTTGCAGTTGGATCAGGTATTTCTAGACTTGCAAAGGCCACAGTGCACCACGGGCTGACTGTAAACTTGTTGACAAGAAAACAAGCAGCAGAGGTTACCTGTGATTCTTTATTGACATGATACCATTAATGTGATATCTCCCATCTCAACCCCCGGAAACATTACGATTAATGTGATATCCTCCCTGTGTTCGTCTATCCCTGCTATGACACATTGAGCTGATGAACGAGATAACAAAGATCACCCATGAGAAAACCCTTGAAATATTAGCAGTCTGCCCTAGATAGTATGTCGATACAATATCTGAAATGACTCTGTGTAAAAGTAAAACTTACAAAAACAGAGCTTTTGGCAGGACCTATTTTTCAAAAAATAATCTTGGATTCCAGGACCACGATGGGTGGGTGATATTTCATTTTGAACAGAATACCTACGAGTTGTTGCATTAACAGCTCAGGAACATTGACAGTTTTTGTGGTGCACAATATAAAAACCACAAGAAATGAGAAGTTAAATCACTGTAATTACCTTACAGAACTCATCATTCAAGGATAGTTTAAACTCGAGGTACTTTCAGAAACCACCAACCACAAGGCAGATTTATGAATTATTTTAAATTTAGATTTTTTTTCTGTTAACACTTTATTGCTTTTAAACAGTTGTTTTAGAACTATATAAACTCTAGCCCAATTATACAACTAGCAATGTTGAGGTTGATGACAATAATATTGATGTGGAAACTTCTTCAGATTAAAGAGGTTAATGTTATAAATGATGACAGTTTAATGTGTTTTTTGACTGTTAATGCTGGGTTGATTGTAGGCTTTTAACCACCTCTTTTCTCCAAAGTCCAATTAAATAAATAAATCAACTACCGAAGTCTGTTGGTACCAAAGGGAAAGTTAGAAGGGATGAATGCTTGGTATTCTGCCAGAGAAAAATTACCTTCTTACTTCCAAGCTGACACAACATGTTTCCAACAGCAGTGTTTAGTTTCATTACATTAACAGCATCACTGTGTGCTCTTTGATGCATTGCCGCAATGCTCAGTAATTTAGTAACAGGTTGGAAATGGACTATTGGGTAAAATGAAACTGAGTTGCCACGACAACATCTGCCCACCCTTCACTTCTAAATCAACAAAGTGGCACAGATGACATTTTTGCCACAAGGTAGAACAGGGCCCTTGAAAAAATATTCTGCCCACTTTGAAGAGGAACCCACACTTGCAGATTTTGGGAAATGTGATTTAATTTGTGGCAAATCACATTACAAAAACATGAAGAGAATCAGGGTCTGATCTTGTCGATTCGAACAATTGAGGGCCGTATTCTACTCTGTGTATTAGCTGCTGAGGAAACAGCAGACATGAAAAAACAAGTGAACTAAACCGGTAGACATAGTCAACTTTTGTTCCATTTTACTGCTCTCTTTTGTTTTAGAAATTTTGTGTACCCAATTCATTTTTTCCAATTAAGGGGCAATTTAGCGTGGCCAATCCACCGGCCCTGCACATCTTTGGGTTGTGGGGGCGAAACCCATGCAAATACGGGGAGAATGTGCAAACTCCACACAGAGAGTGACCCAGAGCTGGGATCGAACCTGGGACCTCAGTGCCGTGAGGCAGCAATGCTACCCACTGTGCCACCGTGCTGCCCATTTCACTGCTCTCTTGATGCTTACGCCACAAGTGTTCATAAAACGTAAAAGAAAACGTTTTCATTAAAGCCAATCCTGAGAAGCCTCAGGCACGGATGTGTGCGGAGATCCATAAGGCGGAATTTAATGAAGACAGCAGCGTTCTCACAGGTCGGCTGGAAAGCATGTGAGAGCCTGCATCACCTCCTTATGGGACCAATATATTTAATGCCTCCCAAGCACTTAACTGGGGATTGGTCAGCCGTTCCTGGGCTCAAGGAACGTGGAGGTGGAAATCCTGTTTCCCCATCCCTCCCCCCACCCCACAACGGGAGCTGCTGGCAAATCAGTGGGCAGCAGGTTTTATGGACGGCAGCAGCACTGGGGGAGTGGTAGTAGTTGTTGGCAATGCATCCAGGCAAAGGCCCAGCATCAGTGAGAGTCCCAAGCTATAGCTTAGTGCTGGCAGGATAGGGGGGCATGGGAAAAGGGGTCGAGGGGGTGGTGTTCACAGGGAATGGGGTTTGCTGTTGGTGGGGACCCCCTCCTTCCTGATGCTGTGTCACTCGATCAGGCACTATGCCTTTGAACAACTCCCACTTCCCCCTGGAATCCTACAGAAGGTACAGAAGGAGCACTCGGCCTACCCAGTTTATGTGTGCTCTCTGTAGGACACTCTGGTCTGTGTCATACTGCCGCAGGTTTATTTCCTTCCAGTGTCTGTCCAATATCCATTTTCTCCACCACTCCTCACCAGCAGAGCTCCAGACTATTACTGCCCCCCCCCCCCCCCCCACTCCCAACTGGTGGTAGAAAATTGTCCTTGCACCATGTCTGCATTTTTTATAAAGAGCCTTAAACCTGGGGAACAGGGTCATCGTACAATCTGCTTACCTTGTCTAAACCTGTTATAATCTTATATACCTCAACCAAATCTTCCCTCATTTCCTTCGCTGCAAAGAGAACAACACCAGCTTCTCCAACCTAACCTTGTAGATAGATTCCCTCATCCCTGAAACCATTTTGGTAAATCTCTTCTTCCCACTCTGAACGGCCCTCACATCTTTCCGAACATGTGGTGACCAGAACTGGACACATACTCTAGTTGAGGCCTAACACAAGCTTTATAAAGGTTCAGCATAACTTCCTTGCTTTTTTTACATGCAATGGGCGGAATTCTCCTCCTCGTGCTGCCGGTAGCAGAGTTATCAAGGAGGTGGCGAATCCAGCATCATGAAGAAAATGTTTGATGCTTGAGACCCCCCACTGGGCCACTAAGACACATTTGTATCCACTCAGTGGGCCGGGCACCATATTCTTTGGGCCCACATGATTCGCCAGGCCTCCAGGCCTGGAATCACTTGGGCGAGAATTACTACTGATTACAAACGTGGCCCTGATGTGGTGGACCTCGTGGTGGGCCAAGGGGGTAACTCTTTAAGGGAGTTTCCCCCAAAGTCCATCTGAGGGTCACCCTACCCACCCACAATGCAAGACCTTCCCACCTCACCGCCACCAGACCCCTCCCCCACCACGTCCCAGAGACACCCTAAATAAAGAGACCCTCCCCCCCTCACAGACCCCCCAGAAAGCGATCCCTGAGGAAGCCCCCAGAATAGAGACCCCGGTCTGGAAGCCCCCCAGAAAAGAAAGCTTTGGCAGGAAGCCCCCAGAAGAGACCCATGCCAGGACGTACAGTGAGCATCAAGTGAACAGACTCACATAATCGAACACAGTACAACTGAACGCTACACAACCCACTTCTATTTGCATGCTTGTAGATGATTTTGGATTCCCCTTTATGTTGATTGCCACTCTATTCTCATATTCTCTATTTGCTAACTATATTTCTCTCTTTAATTCCCCACTCAACTTAATGCGTCTGACCTCATTCCCACTTTGTTTAAAAAAATATTTTTATTGGCATTTCTCATATTTATATACATCACATTCTTCTCGCCCACGCTAATTTCCTTTATTATACAGGGAGGTTTATTTTGTCCTTCGTTTAACTCACCGAATGTACATTTTGCTGCCCTCTGGATCCATCTATAGTTCCTCCCCCTTCCCCATTTCCACCCCCCCCCCCCCCCCACTTCCTCACCCCCATCCCCCCCCCCCCCCTTCCCTCCTCCCTCTCCCGGCTTCGGCTGTGTTTTTCTTTTATTTTCAGGGTTGTGCAGTCTTATGGCTCGTCATCTATCTTGGTGTTTAAAAAAAAATTCTTATTAGGTTACTCCTCGTTGCTGGCCTCGAACAGGTTTTGGAACAGCCCGTCAAACTGCCCCCAAGTATCCAGGAAGCCTTCCTCTGATCCTCGGGTGGCGGACTTAATCTTCTCCAGGTGGAGAAATTCCGAAAGATCAGCGAGCCAGTCTGCAACTGTGGGTGGTGCTGCCGATCGCCAGCCGAGCAGGATTCCCCAGCGTGCGATTAGGGAAGCGAAAGCGAGGGCGTTGGCCCCCTTTCCCATGTGTAACTCTGGCTGCTCCGATACCCCGAAGATTGCCACGTTTGGGCATGGCTTCACCCTCACCCCCACAACCTTGGACATTGCCTCGGAGAAGGCTGTCCAGAACCCAGCAAGTTTTGGACAAGCCCAAAACATGTGGGTGTGGTTGGCCGGCCCCTCTGGCACCGTTCACATTTGTCCTCCACCTCCGGGAAGAACTATGCACCATTTTGAGCTGCATTAGGCTTAGCCTTGCGCAGGAGGAGGTGGAGTTAGCCCTGCTCAGTGCTTGACCTCATTCTCACTTGAAGAATTCACCTGATATGCATCATACACCACCTTTTTTGTTTCATCATAATCTCTATTTCCCTGGTCGTCCAAGGCACCCTGGGTTTTGCCCTTGTTTTACCACAGGTGACCTCTCAGTCTTAGCGTTATGTATTGTAACTTTTGTGAGGGCCACGAAGAATCCAGCACAAGTTTTAAGGACACAAAGAAATAACATTTATTTACAATAGCATATATATACAACAGTAGCAGCAACTTCGTTTGCTGCTCACTCCTTCCTGGCTGGTTCCAAACTGTCTAGCTTTATTTAGGCAGGAAGTCTGCAAATGATTTCTCCGCCCCCCTGATTAGGGAAGCTCATACTCCCAAAGGATTGTGGGATTGTCATTAGTCCCCAGCCAATGGTAAGCAGGCAGGTTATAACATCCCTCCCCACCCCCCAAAGTCCAAGGAATCCACCAAAGACCCTGGCGAAGGAGGGCATAGGACTCGTTTTGCCGCAGGCCGGACACCATTTGCACGAGGCGCTGGTTCTGGGGTGTGTAACGAGACGGAGAACGGCGCTTCCGTGATGAACAGCATAATGGTTGTACATCCACGGCCCGTGGGCCTGGGGATTCCCCCTCTGAGGCATCCTGTGTCTCCATCTCAGAGTCAGAGTCTGCTGCCTCCGTCATCTCGGCGTCTCTATCTCCACGCAGGTAACGACCTGCGCAGGCTTTGAGTGAGGCACCAGAGGAAGATTGTGAGGAATACTTTCCATTGTGCCTGGTCTCTGTGGCTGTAGAAATGAACTCCGGGGCCGGGGAATCTTTGGAAGAGATAGTCTTCTGGACTGAACGTGGTCTACATGCTTGCGCTGGAGACGACCCTGGGCTTGCACCTGGTAAGAGATAGGGACCGTTTGGCGAAAGATTACGCCAGGCACAACCAGCAAAATTCCGAACGAACACTGGGTCACCGGGCGCAAACTGCCGAATCGGCCGATGCCGAGAAAAACCATGTCCCTGCCGTTCTTGAGTACGGCGTACTTTTGCGCCAATGTCCGGAAAAACAATGCTAAGGCGGGTGCGAAGTCTCCGGCCCATTAGGAGTTCTGCGGGAGCTACCCCAGTCACTGCATGGGGGGTGGTCCTATACGAAAACAAAAAATGAGCCAGTCTCGTGTCCATTGACCCGGAAGACTGCTTCTTTAGGCCTCGTTTGAATGTCTGCACTGCGCGCTCCGCCAACCCATTTGAAGCCAGGTGGTAAGGGGCAGTGCGGATATGGCGTATGCCGTTCATCTTCATGAACCTCGCAAACTCCTCACTTGTGAATGGAGTGCCGTTGTCCATGACCAGCACCTCGGGGAGGCCATGCGTACTGAAAGACAAATGCATCTTCTCAATTGTTGCGCAGGACGTTGTGCCTACCAATTTATGCACCTCTAGCCGTTTAGACTGGGCATCGATTAATAGAAGGAACATGGATCCTTGAAAAGGGCCGGCGAAATCCGCATGCAAGCGCGCCCAAGGCCGCCCTGGCCATTCCCAGTGATGTAGGGTCACGGCCGGCGGAAGCTTCTGATGCTCCTGGCAAATGGAGCAGGTTTGGGCCACCTTCTCAATGTCGGTGTCGAGGCCTGGCCACCAGACATAACTCCGGGCCAACATTTTCATTTTGGTCACACCTGGATGCCCATTGCGCAAGTCTCTTAGTATCAGCTCCTGTCCTTTTTCCGGGACAATCACACGCGTCCTCCACAAGAGGATGCCGTCTTCCACGCTGAATTCTGACAGCTTGGAGGAAAATGCCCACAACTCGCCTGGGAGCTGTCTACTCTGCCCACCATACAGGACTATGTGCCGAACCTTTGACAGGACTGGCTCCGTCTGGGTCCACTCACGGATCTGTGATGCCGTGACAGGCAAGGTGTCCATAAAATTTAGGGTTGCAATCACCTCACCGGTCGTGGGGGTCGACATGGGGCCGGTCGATAAGGCAATCGGCTCAGTGCGTCGGCATTTGCTATCTGCGTTCCTGGTTTGTGCTGCAGAGAATACTCGTATGCAGCAAGCAACAAAGCCCAGCGCTGGATCCGTGCGGAAGCAATGGGCGATATTGGCTTATCCTCTCTGAAAAGTCCCAGCAGAGGCTTATGATCAGTCAAGATAGTGAAGTGCCGGCCATACACGTACTGGTGGAAACGTTTCACCGCAAAGACCACTGCCAGGCCCTCCTTCTCGATCTGCGCGTATTTTTTCTCCGCTGCAGTCAATGTGCGGCAAGCGAAAGCTATCGGCCGCTCGGCCCCGTTCTCCATCATGTGGGACAGGACGGCCCCAATACCATACGGGGATGCATCACATGTGACGAGCAAAGGCTTTCCAGGATCATAGTGGGTTAGTAACCCAGACGACGACAATTGTTGTTTTACCCGCCGGAAAGCGGTTTCATGCGGCTGACCCCAAACCCAAGTGTGATTTTTCTTTAGCAGAAGGTGCAACAGTAGTTGCCAGATTGGGGAGGAACTTCCTGTAATAGTTTACGAGGCCGAGAAAAGAACGAAGATGCAAAGTGTCAGTCGGGGCGGGGGCCTGTTGAATCGCGCGCACCGTCTCTGCGACGGGGTGCAAACATTCACGGTCCACCCGATAACCCAGGTAGACTACTTCCTTTGCCTGAACGACGCACTTTGTGCGATGTAAACGGACTCCAGCCTCCGAAAAGCGTCTAAGGACGGCCTCCAGATTTTCCAAATGTTCCTGCTCCAACGCCCCTGTGATTAAAAGGTCATCTAAGTAGACAGCGACACGCGGTAAACCTCTCAAAATGCCCTCCATAACGCGTTGAAAAATAGTGCAGGCAGAGGATACTCCAAAGGGCAAACGTGTAAATTCATACAGGCCCCTGTGTGTATTAATCGTTACATATGGTCGGGAGGCAGAATCCAGCTCGAACTGTAGATAGGCGTGACTCATATCTAATTTTGTGAACGAGAGTCCGCCTGCAAGCTTTGAGTAGAGATCCTCTATGCGAGGCATTGGACATCGGTCGAGTCGGGAAGCCGTATTCACTGTAAGTTTATAGTCGCCGCACAAGCGAACTGTGACATCTGGCTTCACTATAGGGACAATTGGTGCTGCCCAATCAGTGAAACGGATGGGCCTGATAATACCCAAAGTCTCCAAATGAGTGAGCTCCCCTTCTACCTTCTCGAGCAAGGCGTAAGGGACCGGGCGCGCCCGGAAATAGCGCGGCGTGGCTCCTGGTTCGGCTTGGAAACGGACTACGGCCCCTTTTATTTTCCCCAAACTGGGCTGGGATACATCTGGGTATCGTCCTAGCATCTCAGTCAACCCTCCAGAAACTGTTTGGAGGATGTGCTACTACTGGAACCGCAAATGCGCAACCAGTCCTGACCCAACAGGCTGGGCCCATGGCCGCGCACCACGATAAGTGGGAAATGCTCCTTCTGGCATCCATAAACAACAGGAGTCATTGTAGTTTCTGCAATGTCCAGTGGTTCCCCCGTGTAGGTGGCCAACCTGGCCTGTGAGTCGGTTAATGTAAGGGTCTGCATACCCTGCTTGATGCTGTCGAATGTCCTCTGGCCGATCAAGGAGACCACTGCGCCAGTATCCAACTCCATCTCAAGCGGGTGACCATTGACCCGTACTGTCACCTTAATGGGGGCCACACGGGGAGCTGCCACAAAATGCAGCTGCAGGCAGTTGTCCTCTGTCTCCATGTCCTCAGGAATAGTTGCCGCAAGTTCATCCACATGGAAGGTACGGCTCCTGGGCTGGCCCCAGTTTCGGTCGGAACGACGGGTCCTGGCGCCCCCAGGACTGGAGTCCGCAACGGGGTTGGCGCCTACAAGTCTGACACGGACATGGCTCCTCATCCATTGGTTCTGGAGAAGGCTCCCTTCAGGGAGGAATGTCCGACGGCCACTGGCGTCGATCCGGACGTTGCCTCGCCCAAGGTACCGTAGGAGTGCGGGGGGATGTTTTTGGACGGGAGGGGTTGCGCCCCAAAGGCATGCACCTCCATTCCCTGTATCTCCTGCACTCCTCGCTCTGCGCTCTCTCGGGACGATACTATTTGAATGGCCTGTTGAAAAGTCACTGTTGGCTCAGCTAACAACTTTCTTTGGGTGGCCGCATTGTTAATACCGCAAACCAAACGGTCGCGTAACATTTCTGACAAGGTCTCACCATAGTCACAGTACTCCGCAATCCTGCGTAGCCTGGATAGAAAGTTGGCAAGGGATTCTCCTGGGGTCCTCTCAGCGGTATTAAACCGGTAACGTTGGACTATCGTGGACGGGGTTGGGTTAAGAACTCTACTAAGTTCACAAGTTCATCAAATGTTTTGGTGTCCAGCGCAGCTGGGTACGTAAGGCTCCTAATCACCCCAAACATTTGCGGGCTGCAGGCGGTGAGCAATATGACCACCTGGCGCTCGTTTTCGGTGATGTTGTTTGCCCGGAAATAGTAATGCATCCGTTGTGCGTACTGGTTCCAGCTTTCCAGCGCAGCATCAAAAACATCCAAACGTCCGTACAGAGGCATGGTGTAATAGAAAACAACATCCAACCTGTATCCAACAAAAATCCAGGGAGGTGGCTTCAGCAGTGTAGACAGCTATCCACTTTAACCCTCGTCGACAGTTTTGTGAGGGCCACGAAGAATCCAACACGAGTTTTAAGGATACAAAGCAATAACATTTATTTACAATAACATATATATACAACAGTAGCAGCAACTTCGCTTGCTGCTAACTCCTTCCTGGCTGGTTTCAAATGGCCAGCTTTATTTATGCAGGGAGTCTGCTAATGATTTCTCTGCCCCCCTCATTGGGAAAGCTCATACTCCCAAAGGATTGTGGGATTGTCATTAGTCCCCAGCCAATGGTAAGCAGGCAGGTTATAACAGTAACCAATGCCTCTCAGTATAGTATGTCACATGCTAGCCTATAAATATATCAATGGGAAGAGGCTAACCAGGGATCGAGTAGGGTCCATTAGCGACCAATGGGGCAATCTGTGGGTGGAGCCAGAGATCATTAGTAAGGTGTTGAATGAGTACTTCACCCAAGAGAATGAAGATGTAGGTATGGAACTCACGGAGAGAGACTGCGAGGCTCTTGAGCAAATTGACATAGAGAGTGACAAGGTATTGGAGGTGTTGGCGGGCTTAAAAGAGGACAAATATCCAGGTCCAGATGAACTGTATCCCAGACTGCCTCAGGGCATGAGGAAGGAGGTTTCAGGGGGTCCTTGACCACAGGTAAGGTGCCAGAAGGCTGGAGAACAGCTAATGTGGTTCCACTATTTAAGAAGGATTTTAGAGATAAACCAGAGATCTACAGACCAGGGGCAAAATTCTCCCCCAACGGCGCGATGTCCGCCGACTGGCGCCCAAATCGGCGCCAATCAGACGGGCATCGCGCCGCCCCAAAGGTGCGGAATGCTCCGCATCTTTGGGGGCTGAGCCCCAACATTGAGGGGCTAGGCCGACGCCGTAGGGATTTCCGCCCCGCCAGCTGGCGGAAACGGCCTTTGTTGCCCCGCCAGCTGGCGCGGAAATGCGGCGCATGCGCGGGAGCGTCAGCGGCCGCTGACAGTTTCCCGGCGCATGCGCAGTGGGGAGAGTCACTTCCGCTTCCGCCATGGTGGAGGCCGTGGTGGAGGCGGAAGGGAAAGAGTGCCCCCACGGCACAGGCCCGCCCGCGGATCGGTGGGCCCCGATCGCGGGCCAGGCCACCGTGGGGGCACCCACCGGGGTCTGATCGCCCCGCGCCCCCCCCAGGACCCCGGAGCCCGCCCACGCTGCCTGGTCCCGCCGGTAAATACCAGTTTTGATTTACGCCGGCGGGACAGACAATTTCTGGGCGGGACTTCGGCCCATCCGGGCCGGAGAATTGAGCGGGGGGTCCCGCCAACCGGCGCGGCTCGATTCCCGCCCCCGCCCAATCTCCGGTACCGGAGACTTCGGCGGGGGCGGCCAACGGCCATTCTCTGACCTGGCGGGGGGGTCGGAGAATGACGCCCCAGCTGTCTCACATCAGTAGTAGGAAAACTACTGGAGAAAATTCTGAAAGAAAGAATCTACCTCTATTTGGAGAGGCAAGGATTGATCAGGGATAGTCAGCATGGTTTTGTCAGAGGGAAGTCATGACAAACAATTTTGATTGAATTTTTTGAGGACGTGACCAGGTGTGTAGGGTAATGCAGTGGATGTAATTTACATGGATTTCAGCAAAGCCTTTGACAAGATCCCACATGAGAGTCTTAAAAGGAGGCAAATGCACATTGAATACAGGGCAACTTGATAAGGTGGTTTCAAAATTGGGTTAGTTGTAGGATACAGAGGGTGATGACAGATGACTGCTTTAGTGACTGGAAGCCAGTGTCCAATGTCCAGTGGTGTACCACATGGAATATTATTCATCATTTATATAAACAACGTAGATGACTATGTGGAGGGGTTGGATCAGAAAGTTTGTAGATGGCACAAAGATTGACCGGCTGGTTAATAGTGAAGTTGAGTGTATTAGGTTACAGGAAGATTGGGCGGACTGGTCAAATGGGCAGATAAGTGAAAGATGGAATCTAACCCTGATAAGTGTGAGGTGTTACACTTTGGAAGGAGTAGTTTGACAAGGAAATATTCAATGAACGCATGAAACTAGGAACTTCTGAAGAACAAAGGGACCTTGGTGTGTTGTCCAAATATCTCTGAAGGCAGAAGGGCAGGTTAATAGGGTGGTGAAATAGACATATGGGACACTTGCCTTTATCAATAGAGGCATTGATTATAAAAGCAGGGAGGTCACGTTGGAGCTGTTTCGACTTTGGTGAGACGACAAATGGAGTACTGTGTGCAGTTCAGCTGCCACATTAAAGGAAGAATGTGGTTGAACTGGATGGGGTGTTGAGGAGAGTCAACAGGATGTTGCCTGGGGTGCAACATTTAAGTTATGAAGACAGGTTGGGTAGGCTTGGGTTCTTTTCGTTCACCCATAGTTGAATGTCAACCACAAGGGGATACAAGTTCAAGGTGAGGGGTAGGAGGTTTAGGGGAAAAATGGGCGGGATTCTTCCGCAATCGTCAGGATGGCCCGACACTGGCGCCAAGAACGGCGTGAACCACTCCGACGTCGGGCTACCCCGGAAGTTGCGGAATCCTCCGCACATCCGGGGGCTAGGCCGGTGCCGGAGGGGTTGGCGTCGTGCCAACCGGTGCCGAAGGGCCGGCAAGGTCCTGCGCATGCGCAGAACCGCCGGCATGTTCTGGTGCATGCGCAGAACCGCCGGCGTGTCGTTGCGCATGCGCTGGGGGGTTCTTCTCCGCGCCGGGCATGGCGGAGCCCTACAGAGGCCGGCGCGGAAGGAAGGAGTGCCCCCACGGCACAGGCCCGCCCACAGAAGGTGAGCCCCGATCGCGGGCCAAGCCACCATGGGGGCCCCCCCCGAGGATGGCACCAGCCGGCGCTCCGCGCCCCCCCCCCTCCCCCAAGGACAGCACCAGCCGGCCTACCAGCCAGGTCCCGCCGTGTGGGACCATGTCCATTTCACGCCGGTGGGACTGGCCGAAAACGGACGGCTGTTCGGCCTCGGGGCCTGGAGAATTGCCGGGGGGGCTGCTGCCAACAGCCGCGACCGGCACAGCGGGAATCCTGCCCCCGACCAAAAATTGGCGCCGGAGAATACAGCAGCTGGCGTCGGGGTGGGATTCAGGCCACCATCCGGGGATTCTCCGACCCGGCGGGGGTCGGAGAATCCCGCCCAATGTTTTTACCCAGAGGGTGGTGACAGCCTGGAATGCACTGCCTGGGAGGCTGGTAGAGGCGGGTTGCCTCACAACCTTTAAAAATTGCCTGGGTGAGGACGGCACGTCATAATATTAAAGACTATGGGTCAAGTGCTGGTAAAAGGGATTAGGTAGGCAAGTCAGCCGTTTTTCACGTGTCGGTGCAGATGTGATAGGCAGTAGGCCTCTTCTACACTGTGTCATTCTGTGAATCTGTGATTACGTGGTGACATCGTCAGAGGCAATTGGGAGATTTCCTTCTGCTTCCATTTTAGACTGTGAGCAAGCCAGACCTCTGCAATAAACTCTGACAACTGGTGTGTACTGGTGTGGCAACCTAGTATACTTTGTTTATACCGTAAGTAAAAATATAACCCCCGAAAACATAACATTTTGGTTCCATTTTGCCCGTCACATCCCACTGAAATTAGTCCTCTTCCGATTTAGATGTTCAATTGTTCCTTGTACTTTTCTATTTCTTGTCTAAACCTTAAGCGATAAAGGGTCACTGTTCCACAAGTGTTCATATCCTTTTTGCTTCTCAACTCTAACCAAATGGATTTTGTCATGTCCCTTCAGGAAATCCATTCTTCCTAATGTGACAATCTCTTCCCCAATCTGTGCTGCCACTCCACCTCCCTTTTCTCATTCCCTATTTTTCTCAATAATTTACATTCTAGAATGTTATGTGCCCCACCCTCACCAATTTAAAGCCATATTTCTGTTATTGCCATTACACCAAATTCCCACGCAGCTATTTGTGCTTGTAGCTCACTAATTGTCTTCACCACACTTTCTGTATTTACATATATTGTGACGAACAGTTATTGGATTCTACGTTTATTGCAATTTAAGGGGTAAAAGCCTGAGGTTATAGTGTGTTTAACTGCAGTTGTCATATTTTTTATTTAAAGAATCCTGTTTTGCACATCCTGGGTGCTTTCAGGAGCCAGAGGGTGAAATTGACCAGAGGAATGAGTTTTTCAGTCTGGGCTAATGCACTGTGGCTTGACTGGGGAAAGTCCCTGGGGAGTTAATGTGCTTTCAGTCTGAGAGAGGTAATTTGTTTTTCAGCTTGGGCAGATGATGTCATTGCTGGGTGAAGCTAAGAGATTCAGAGAGACAATTTGAGAAAATGTTTGGAGAAGAGTTGAAGTCTGAACTGGCAACCCTTGTTTCGACCATAAGCAAAGGCAGTTTTCGCTCCCAGTTGGATAGTTCTAAAAAGAGTAATAATATTTAAAAGCAGAGCTGTCTTATCTGAGGACAAGGAAGAAGCTGAAACATACCAGATGAGCCAGCATTTTAAAGACTTACAGCCAGAGTCTGCAGGGGTTCAAACAGGGGCCAAACATTCTGCGAAGCAAGTATTACTCTATGCCATGCTGATTTTAAACTGGATTGAGAGCTGAGAGCCATATGTTTCTCTATTTGTTTTTTTTAAAATAAATATTTTTTTATTCTACATTTTCACATTTTCCTTCAAAAATTTACACCCCACCCACAAACAGTAAATGGTAACAAATACAAAATCAATTCCCTTAACAATACCAATGATCCCATCCTCCCACCACCCCAAACAATGGCCCACCTGGCAATATATGCATCCAATAAACCAAACCCTCCCACGGTGGAAACAAAAAACAAAGGAGAAAAAGAAAAAGGAGTCCGGGACCGCCAATGGTCACCATTGACCTATAGAGTCCACTCCTCCTCCCCCCCCCTACACTCAACGCCATCCAGCCTCTGAAAGAGTACCGTACATGATACCCAAGAGTTGTACATCCCCCCCCCCTCTAGTCTCCAGCTCCTCCCATCCACTGCCTCTTGTAAAACTCCTCCTCCCAACCTCGGTTCCTTCCCCCCAACTTTCCACACCGGCTAGACCACTCGGACCCTGTTCTGCCAGGCTCCGATGGCCGCAGCCCCTCCCCCCACCTCACTCCCGTTCACTGGCCGGCTTAAACCAGCCAGCGTGGAGGCCCCCGCCCGGGTCCCTTTCCCCCTCGCCCGGCCCTAGGAAAGCCCAGAGATCCCCTTTTAGCACACACACCCCGCATATCCATCTACACCCCAAAGAGCCCTCATTTCGAGTGAAAGTGCCATCCCTTCCCTTGTCCAAATATATACAACATTGGCTCCTATAGCCCCTACACCCGCACGCAGTGAAACAAAAAAGAAGAAAATACAGTCATGAGGTTACATCGGCACATGACCATTCCTCAATTTGTCAGTTCTGCCATAGTCCTTCTGCTTTCGCAAACTCCTCCGCTGCTTCCGCCGTTCCAAAATAAAAGTCCCTGAACTTGTAAGTCACCCTCAGCTTCGCTGGATATATAATGCCGCACCGCACCGTGCTAATGTACAGTGCCCTCTTCACCCGGTTGAAGGCACTCCGCCTCCTCGCCAGCTCCACCGTAAAGTCCTGGTATACACTAATACCAGCTCCAGCCCACTGCACCACCCGCTTCTGCTTGGCCCAGCTCAGGACCTTCTCCTTCACACTGTACCCGATCCAGTTCATACTGGGAGGGATCCTCCCCCTCCCTCAATAGTTTTGCCAGCATCGCTGCAAAATACTCAGTCGGCTTCGGTCCTTCAACTCCTTCGGGCAGCCCCACAATCCTCAAATTCTGTCGCCTGGATCTGTTTTCCAGGTCTTCCACTTTTCCTCGCAGATCCTTGTTAATGTCCATCACCTTCCGCATCTCCTTCCCCATCGAGGCAAGTTGATCACCGTGCTGCAAAAACGTCTCCTCCACTTCCTTCAGCGCCTCCCTTTGCTCTTGCACCTCCGCCACTGCGCTTGCCACCGCCGTCATCACCGGGGAAATCGCCTCCTCCACCAGTGCACTCAAAACCTCCCTCATCTCCTTCCTCATTGTCTCCATGTATTTTGTAAACTGCCTTTCGAATTCCGCAGCCATCGCCTTAGTTATTTCTTCAGCCGTAAGCAATGCGGCCTCCCCTGGTGCTCCAGCCTCCATTTTCTTTACTGACCCCGTGGTGATCTTTCCACTCCCCGACGGACTTTCAGCTGCTTTTTTCACAGCCGTTTTTTTGCTGTTCTTTGACATTCCCCTCCTCTGTGCTGCCTCCCGACTTTTACTGCCTTTGCTGGCCCTAGGACCAGGCGTTAATCCCCGACAATGCCGTTCCCGAATGGGAGCCCTCCAACGCGCGGCTGCCTCCCGCCCGCCGTCACCGGAAGTGTGTCATTTGTTGTTTAATGGGGAATTGAGTAGTAGTGTTTAAGGGATAACTGTAAGTTAAAGAGTTTAATATTGTATTCATAATAAAGTATTGTTTTAAAATACCGAAGCCCTATTTTTTCATGCAATCTCTTCTGGAGAGAATCATTCCTTCTGCACAGTCTTACAAATAAACTAAAATATAAGGGTTTCTGTCCAGTATTCTAGCCACTGTTGGGGTCTGGTCTGGGATTGTAATAATATGTATTGTACACCTGTCATTCTATTCCTCATAGTCCATCTTAGTCTGCTCTTATCTAAAATGGAACTCCTCCACTCTTCCCTTCTCTAGTACTATCTGACACTCTTACTTTATCTGCACCTTTTTCCTCTTTTCTACTTCTACATGCTGGGCCCAAGTCCCTGCCAATTTTGTTTAAAACCGTCCCAACCACACAAGGACATTGGTGTCCCAGTTCAATCTAGGCGCATTCTGTCCCACTTGAATAAGCCCCTCTTGTCCGAGAACTGGTTCCAGTGCCCCAAGGGTCTGAAGCCCTTCCTCCTGCATTATGGCTCATTACAGATTTGACGCCTGGCATCCATCCCGTTTTTGGCCCAAAGCCCCATTCAACATGCCATTGGGACTCCCTCCACTGGCAGGAGTCCCTGGAGAATCACAGCCGTTACCGTTACACTCTGGGCAGAATTTTCCCATTCTGCCTATGGCGGATTTGGTGGTGGGCAGATACAGAGAATCTAGTGGGAGCCAAAAAGTCAGATAAACCTTTCCACCTCTACCCTCTCTACCCCTCAATGTTCAGCCTCCTTCTTCGTGGAAGCTATTTTCCGTTCATTCAGCATCCTAATCATGGACTTGACCATTAAGATATATTTCCTGGGCGGGATTCTCCAATCCCACGGCAGAGTGTCCACGCCGTCGTAAACGCTGTCGCGTTTTACGGCGGCGTGAACGGGCGCTCCCACGACTAAATCTGGCCCCTCCAGGTGCCAGCACGGTGCTGGAGCGGTTTGCGCCGCTCCAGCTGCGGATTCCGGTGCGAATTGTGCGCCGCGGGATCCACACATGCGCAGTTGCACCGGCGCCAACAAGGACATGCGCAGTGACACCGGCGCCAATGCGCACATGCACAGTGGCCTCCTTCAACGCGCCGACCCCGCCGCAACATGGCGCAGGACTACAGGGGCCTGCGCATAGGAAAGGAGGCCCCCAGCCATAGAGGCCGGCCCGCCGATCGGTGGGCCCCGATCGCAGGCCAGGCCAGATCGGAGGCCGCCCCCCCCCCCCCAAAGGCCGCCGCCCGACCCTTACATGCTGAGGTCCCGCCGGCCCAGAGCAGTTAGAACGGCGCCGGTGGGACTCGGCTCTTTTCTTACGGCCGCTCGGCCCATCCGGGCCGGAGAATCGGTGGGCCGGCCACATAGTGGCGAGATTCGCACGGCCCGCCGGCGATTCTCCGACCCGGCGCGGGGTCAGGGAATCCTGCCCCCTATTCCAATTACCAAGATCTCTCAATCTTTGACCCTATCTCATCCCCACTGAAAGGGCTTGTGCATACATGTAGGGCAGCTCTTACTTTCATCTTATAGTACTACCTGCATTTCACATTTTTCATTTTACACATATCAGGTCTATTTACCAGGGCATGCAACTAGCTGGGGTTGGCCAATGAGCTAACCTCCTAACCAGCAGCCTTTGCTGTTTTACTGCATACAGTACATTATAGATCGACCTTCTGGTGTCAGATATGGTACATTTTGATCTGGCCTTTAATTGGCTAGAAAAATGAACTAACAAGCCAGTTTTCCCTTCTGAAGGAAGGGGGAAAAAAAGATACATTGTAGTTACTTTGAATGCTGGAAAAATATTGGAACTGATAAGTTAACCCATTTGGAGAAATCAATTTAAAAGTTAATTTTCTATTTGCCCGTTTTATTACATGAACGCAAAAATATATTTTTTATCAGTTGCAATATTAGAACATTAAAATTGAAATAAGTCCAGAATTGTAATGCTGAAAGATGCCAAAAATAAACAATCCAGGCATTTCCCTGGACTAACAGGCAGCCTCAAATTTAAGAATCAGAAATTATTTTCCCTGTACATCACCACAAAGAGATTTCTATATATTTATGTTTTGACTTCAACAATTTTTTGATTGTATTTTTTCATTGATATTTATAACCATGGTTACCACTGGTTGAATGTGTCTGAGTAAGGGGTCCAATTGAGATTAATCTGCAACTTTCTATTTTTTGGGGTTGGTGTTGAACTATAAAATTTTACATTAAAACAGGGAGGATAGTTTTATTAACCGCATGCTAGCCTCCAGAAGTTAGAAAATAAGGAATATATTAAACAAATCCATGTAAATCTAGGTACTAAGCTAGGCAAACTTAATTTGTTAATACAAAACGAATGGTTATGCACACTCGATAAATGACCTCCGCACAATGGAATACATTCAATTGAGCACAGTGCTTCAATCGGTTACTGAATATTTAACTGAAGACAATCAGGTTTCTCTCTGTCATAGGTTGTGCTCTTTGAAGTTTTTAGCACCATGAGTAAAGCATTTGAGTAATTGGTTTGCTCCTCTCAGATGTTACAAGATTCCTTAAAGAACAAAGACCCATGAAAGGGATCAATGTAAAGTTTGGCTGTTCCTGGACTCATCTGCTTAATGCTACTGTGGCCTCGGGGGTGGATAGTACAATTGTTATCTGGCTTGGGACTCAGTTAGGTGCTTGGATTTCTTGATACACTTGATCTTGTGAAATCTTGGAATTGGGTAACCTCTTTGCATTAGTCACCCTTTCTAAACAGAAGTGAGTAAGGAATAGTTTATAAACTGGGTAGCGTACTCATGAAATAAATGAGTATGATTCAGTCATTGATGGAATGGTCTATTGCTAACTGACAGGTTAGGCTTTCTGGACAGCGGGTCATTGTTAGAAGCCAAGCAATTTTTTTAAATTTTTAATAGGGTTAGGGCTTTGAAACCTATCATCAGCCATGATTGTATTGAATGGAGGAAGAGGATTACCAAGCATGTGGTCTACTCCTGCTGCTATTTCTTGTGTAAAAAACATGGGAAGTAAGTTGGTGCCTCAGTAAATGTTCCTGTTTACCATTTCACCAACGCAAACCAATCCAAATGTACTCTGGGTGATACTAACCTATAGCTATTGTCGTTTTAAATGTTATTAAAAATATTACCATAAAGTACCCACTAAACCAATAATATTATTAATTGTTAACCAATAGAGTAAACTCTCATTGATAAAGTGCCTGTCAAACGTTTACACCATCATGCAATGTATTAATAGATTTGTAATAGATCATTTCTATTTGGCTGCAGTAAAATAATGATTGCAGTAACATCACAACCATATAAATTGGGAGGCATTGCATAGTTCAAACTGTACTGTTGTATGTTATCATTTTCTCCCATTCTAAAATCATCACGTTCCCAATTGTCAAGCCTTTGGCCTCATTCATCACAGCTGTTCGGGTTTTGAAAATGCAATCTTACGAAGTGTACTATCTAGTTTGCCATAGTCATGTGACTCTACCATGAGGCAAGCACTGTTGGCTGCCATTTCTATTCAGTTCAATAAAGATTCTGTTACGGGCCAAAACTTTCAGGACACTGTCTACACCCTTGCTGCTTCTTTCAACATTCCTTGTTTTGCCCACTCTCTAGGCAGATTTATAGTGACCTCAATTCTAGTCACATGTTTATCGCAAGACTCACTTAATTGATGAGAAATTTAAAAACAGAAAGCACCTTTTTGTCACACTCTCACAGAGACAAGACACTAGGGAAGTACAGCTCTCCTTGTACATGAAATAATGGCATTTCTGTAACTACCAATCTTCTCGATCCCACCCTAATCTTCAGCTTTGAAATCTGTTACACTGGGTTGAATTTGTCCAATTGGGTCGCAATCCCCGTGTCAGCCTCAATTGCAGGTCAGGAACCCAGAATTGCTTACGATCTTCCAGAGATGGACAATTAAGAAGCTATCTCTAGGCTCCCCGATCCAATTAAGGATAGTGAATGGACCAGGGTATTGAAAGGCCCAATAAGAGGGCCTGCAGTGATATTCAGCTGACACCTCCATCAGAAGAGCTGGGCTTTGTTACAAAAGGCAGGAGACCACAAGGGCTCCTCAAAATGGAGTCATTCCCTGCAGCATTGTGAAAAACTAAAAAAAAACAAGCATGGCTACAGTTTTCAGGCCCATTAATGTTCTTAACTGGCATCCCTCTACTACTGGGCAGGTAGCCTCTGCCCACGTTGACTCTGCCTCCAGCAAGATTGCCTGGAGGAGGGAACGAGCTTAGTCACTGACCCGATGCATTATTTTACAACTTTCCTCCACAGGACATGAACAATTCATCCCTCTCTCTCCCTCCTGGTCGTTTCCCTATGACCCTCACCTCTGCTCCCTTAAGTCTAAGAGTTGAACAGTTATTGTGATAACTGATTTAGCCATTCATTGCCAGATCTGTTTGGACCACATCTAGCATTATCCGATCTGCTCTCCTCTATTCCTGAATCATCCTGGAATGCAAAGATATCTCTCGCTTTTCTTCTTCACTATAAATATTCACATCTGCCTCGCCAGCCTTCACCTTCAATAACAAGTGTGACAGGATTGTGGACATCTTTACTGTCATTAAAGCTCAGACCATTTATTCAGGAGCCTCTGTTGATCCCCTTCCTTCCTCTAGCCCACTGGGCCAAACCTCCCATACCCTAGCCTTGAAATCTCATCTATCCGTAATTTCTTTCATATGTCCCCCATCTGGTCCATGAGACCCACCTTCTGTTCCCTTGATCATATTTCTGCTAAACTGCTAACCATTCAACTTCCCCTCCTGGCTCCCATGTTATGATATTCTTAATCTCTCCCCCCTCAGGTACAGTCCTTCTCCCATTAAAATTTTCCATTACCTCCCCTTAAAAAAATCTACCCTTGACCCCTCTGTCCTTGAAACTACCAGCCCATCTCCAATCTCCCTTTCCTCTCCAAAGTCCTTGAATATGTTGACATATCTCCAAATGGATGTCTATCTTTCCCACAGTTGTTTCTTTGGATCCTTCCTATTAAATTTCTGATCCGTAACAGTACTAGACCATCCATCAAAGCCACAAACCAAATCATAAGTGACTCAGTAACAAAGGCAATCTATCCCTTCTCATTCTTCTCAATCTGTTGGCCTTTGAGAGGTTTGATCACACGATCTTTTATCCAGCTGTACAGGACTGCATCGGGTTCCATTCTTAACCATCCAGTCATAGCCAGAGAGTCACATACAATGGCTTTCCTATCCATTCCAGCCCCCTTACAAAGAATAGTAGAGCACAGGAATAGGCCCTTCGGCCCTCCAACCCTGCGCCGAACATGATGCCTGTCTATACTAAAACCTCCTGCACTTCCGGGGTCCGTACCCCTCTTTTTCCATCCTATTCATGGATTTGTCAAGATGCCTCTTAAAACAATGCTATCATATCTGCTTCTATCACCTCCCTGGCATTCCAAGCACCCACTACCCTCTATGTAAAAAAACTTGCCTCGCACATCTCCTCTAAACTTTCCCCCTCGCCCCTTAAACCTATGTTCCCTAGTAATTGACTTTTCCACCTGGGAAAAAGTGTCTGACTATTCACTCTATCCATGCCACTCAAAATTTTGTAAACCTCTATCATATCGTCCCTCAACCTCTGTCGTTCCAGTGAAAACAATCCAAGTTTATCCAACCTCTCCTCATAGCTAATACCCTTCAGACCAGGCAACATCCTGGTAAACCTCTTCTTCACCCTCCACGAAGCCTCCACAGCCTTCTGGGAGTGCGGCAACCAGACGTGTATGCAATATTCCAAATGTGGCCTAATTAAGGTTCTTTAGTACCTCGCAAGGATCTGTCCTCGGTCCCCTCCTATTTCTCATCTACATGCTACCCTTCAAAAATATCATTCAGGAACACATTCGGTTCCACAAGCACACTGTTTTACCTCACCGCCACTTGTCTTGACATGGCCATTCTCTCTAATTCATCACAATGCTTGTCTGACATTGAATACTGAAGGAACAGATATTTCCTCCAACTAAATTATGAGAAGACTGAAACCATTGTCTTCAGTCCCTGCCATATACTCCAATCACTGACTACCAACACTGACTATCAGCTGCCTGAGACCAAACCAGACTGTTTTCAATCTCAACGTCATTCCTGAACTTAAGGTCACATACCCACTCCATCACCCCGACCTCTTACTTCCACAACCATAACATTGTCTGACTCTGCTCCTGCCACAGCTCACTAGTGATTGAAACCTTCATTCGTTTTTCTGTTACCTCTAAGGTTAGACTATTTACTGGCAGGCCACCCATACTTTAATCTCCATGGACTTAAGGCCATCCAAAACTCCGCAGCCATAAACCTATCTCCTGTCAGGGGAGTTTTTTCCAGACGCATTGCACCCAATGCAAATCCCGCTATGTCGGGAAAATTCTGGAAGAGCTCCAGCGAGGGCATGAACCGGCTTGCCATTTATTTAAATATATTTTAACATTCAAAATTGGTTTAATGCCAAATCTTCCAGGAATGTGCTGCGTTCCCACCTGCCAGCGTAATAGGTGATAATCATTACTGGCCTCCACAAACGGAGATCAGGTGTGATGACCATGCCGGGGAGCTTGAAGCCCATTGTAGCCCCTGGATGGTCAGGGACATGTCTGGGCACTGGCCCCGTCACTCTGGCAGTGCTAACCTGGGGCGGGGCCTGAAGGGGCGACGCATACTGGGAGGGCTCCGACGCCGGCGAATTATGTTCAGGTGTGTGGGATGGGGGAGTTCATGCCAGCGATCTATGTATGGTGAAGGGGCAGGGGGGAGTGAGGGGATCTCATTGTCCGTGGAAGAGAATCTTCAATTTCTCTTTGTGTTCGGGGTGCCCCCTGCTAGCCTGTTTAGGCCCCTGCCCTCACAACGACAGCACAAAAGATACCCCCCTTCAAAAACTTGGCAAAGTGGAGGAAGATATGATTGGGAAACCTGCCTGTTTCTCTGGCGCAAACACGTTGGTTTTCTGACTGAACCTGACGCTTGCAATTCTTTGGAGAAAATTCCGCCCACCAGGTCCAGTCCACCTATCACCCCTGTGCTCTCTGACTTCTGAAAATGCCTCAACTTTAAATTCTCATTGTTGTTTTTAGAATTCTCCACGGCCTCGCCCCTCCCTATCTCTGTAACTTCTTCCAGCCTTACAACCTTTGAGATCTATGCATTCCATCAAGTCTGACCTTTTAATCAGCACGGTAGCACAAGTGATTAGCACTGTGGCTTCACAGCGCCAGGGTCCCAGGTTCGATTCCCCGCTGGGTCACTGTCTGTGCGGAGTTTGCACGTTCTCCCCGTGTCCGCGTGGGTTTCCTCCGGGTGCTCCGGTTTCCTCCCACAGTCCAAAGACGTGCAGGTTAGGTGGCTTGGCCATGCTAAATTACCCGTAGTGTCCATAAGGGTTGGGAGGGGTTATTGGGTTGCGGGGATAAGGTGGAAGTGAGGGATTAATGTGGGTCGGTGCAGACTCGATGGGCCGAATGGCCTCCTTCTGCACTGTATGTTCTATGTAATCTATGACCTCTTATGTATTTTTGATTTTAATTGTCCCACCACCAGTGACCATGCTTTCAGTTACCAAGGCCCAAAAGCTCAGGGATTCCCTCACGAAACACCGCTGCTTCTCTTCTAGGCCGGTATTCTCCAGCCGTTCGCTGGTGCTGGGATTCTCTGGTCCCACCGGCAATCGGTTCTGGTCTAGGATCAAAGCACAAATACAAGTTAAATGGTGGCAAGCAACAACTAGTGGTATTTTCTGAGATCGTACTTCAGTAACACAAATAATCCTTAGGATGTACAAACAGATTAAAAGTGTTCAACGATTTACCTGACATTTATTTTTTTCAGGGAATAGGCTAAACAAACTTATGCTGTGATTCATAGGACAGAATCTTCTCCTTTCATTAAATGTCTTGCGCGCTCAATGAAAAAGTGGAGAGATACCTTCACTGATTCGTAGGAGAAAGGCCTAACGCATCCTCTGTCCATCAGGCACAAGAGGATGGCAGTGGACTTTCCTACTGACTGAGGAGCTGGGATACGATGCTCTGCCCGCCTAGAGCTGCCGGTCACTCAGAGGCCTCCAGATCTTGAACTCAGTTGCTCCACAGAGGAGGCCATGGCTGCTGCTAGAATTGCACTCACTGGAGTCCCAGAATCGCCGAGGGACACTGGAGAGAGGTAAATGCTTTTGGGAGACAGGGAGCATGATGGGTGGGGGTTGTGGGGAGAGGGGGTCCATGTGGGGTCAGCAGTAAGAACAGGGGCTTTGGCTGTCATTGGCCACCTCCCTGCCCCATGCCCATGCTCTCATTCATGCACATATTAGTACAGGCCACGGGACGTCCCTCCCCCCCCCCGCCCCCACACCACCCCCTTCCAGCTGATATGCAGCCCACACGTTTCACCTGTCATGCAGGTCGCATATCAGTAGGCCCGCTTGAAGCTTGGAAATTTTTTGAGAAGGTGGGGAGAGACCATTAAATGGTCACTTAATTAGCCAATGAAGTGGAGGCGGGGCAGGAAGGTCGGCCGTGGGTCTTCCCACCCAGAACTTACTACCGGTGGAGGTGAGAAGGTGTCAGGTATCAGTCCCAATCCTAACCCACCTAATTTTCAGGCTGCCCTGCTTCCTCCCCTCCTGTCATGGCAGAAGATTCTGCCCATTGTCTGCAAAGTGCTTTGGGACATTTTGAGGCCTGTCAGGTGCTACATAAATGCACATTTCTGAGTGAGAAGATTACAATTAGTTTTCTATGGATTATTCTGTTATTGTCGAAGGAGACCACAGCTCTCACTTCCCATACTACTGGCATATTTTAGAACCATTAGTTGGTCAACAAAGCTTAAAGTTATTTTTCAAGTAAGTGCTGCATTACTAAGGAGATCCCCCACCCTCCCCCACTGTATCATCTTTCCAATGTCCCCTCAGCAGAAAATGACAACCAAACTGGGTTTCTTTGTCATTGCTTGCTTCTCCAATGTCATGGGTCCTATCAAATGTACCCATGTACCCATGTCTGCACCTGCTCCGAATGAATACATCTAGCTTAACAGGAAAAGCTTCCGCTTAAAGGTACAGCTGGGTATATGATTCCAGGAAGGCTATCATCTCTCTGTATACTGATAACCTTGACTCCCGTCATGACGCTGGCCCAGGTATGGGTTTTGCAGAAGGGAAAATGACTGATGGGTGATTAATAATTGGTGGTGTCCGCATCCTAAAGTGTTTATTGTCAGACTAACTTTCCCAGATAACAAATGTTACAGTCCAAAAAAACCCATCCCACAACATCAGTGTGAAATTTCAGAGAGATATAATATGTCAAAGACAGGTACTTCGTTTGTCATAATTGAATGCTTGGAAACTGAATGTATATTTTTTCTTGCTTAAATTTTAGAATTGTGCATCTCAACATAACCCTGAGAGACTTTGTAAATATCCTTTATCATATTTAATCCTGCAAAGCAACATTAAAAGGATGCAAGGGTTCTTTTATTTATCACACCACCTACGCTGAACCCCTCAATGAAGCATGCTTAACCTCCATTCCTTTTCACATCTTTAATTAAGGGCTGGAATTCTCCGGCCGTTGGGATTCACTTTTCCCATTGGCAGTGCATCCCTGCCCAATGGGAAAGCCCATTGACAAACGGCGGAGTCACAGAATCCTGCCACCAGGGAATGGCGTTCCGCCAAGAAACACATGGCTGGTGGACTGGAGAATCCAGAAAATAATCATTAAAATGACACGGCTGGGTTCTCCGGTCCCCCAGTTACGTGTTTCTTAGCGGCGTGCAATTCGCTGGCGGCAGGATTCTCTACGCCTGCCATTTGTTAATGGGATTTCCCATTGAAGCCGCCCCACACTGCCAGGGGAGGCAATGGCGTAATGGTATTATCGCTGGACTAATAACCCAGAGACTCCGAGTCATGCTCTGGGGACCCAGGTTCAAATCCCGCCACTGCAGATGGTGAATTCAATAGAAATCAAGAATTAAAAGTCTAAAGGTGACCACGAAATCATTGTCAATTGTAGTAAAAACCTTTCTGGTTTGCTAATGTCCTTTAGGGGAGGAAATCTTTTCATAGTAACTTCATTGCAGTGTTAATATAAGCCTACATGTGACGATAAAGATGACTTTTAAACATTTTTTAAAGATCTGTCATCCTTACCTGGCCTGGCCTACATGTGACTCCAGACCCACAGCAATGTGGTTGACTCTTAAATGTCCTCGGGGATGGGCACGAAATGCTGGCCCACACATCCCATGAACAAATTTTTAAAAAGCCACTGGGAAACCCGTGGATGAGAGTGCACTGCCGGCGAGAGCAAAGAATCCCAAAGGCCAGAGAATTAAGGCCGATGTGTCTCTTACATTGGGGTTGGTTTCGCAAATGGGTTAATAAAGCATTGCAGGTGTATTAAGCTCAATAAAGGAAAGGACAAGTCAGTGATTTTGTTCCGAGAGGGTGATTGCAGTTTTGCTAACTGAAACAGTGCAAACATGTTTCTGTTGAAAATAGCCTGCTTTGTCAGCTAACTCGGGCCAAGCAAGAGGAAAGGTGGCTGCAAAACCACCTTGAAAATTGAGATTCCTTAAAGAAGTCTGGACCTCCCTACGTGCAGCCTTTGTCGACTCCTTGGCTGTGGTAAATAATATTAGAAGTAGATTTGACAGAGAAAATGAATTGGATTTGATGAGGACGGCCTATTTCATGATGTGCGGAGTTGAAGAAATATAGAGAGTCTCTGCAAGATTACGGCTGGTGTGACAGTACTTCCCCGTGCTTAAGTCAGACTTCCATGATGACTGAAACGGGACATTTTGTATCAATCCAGAAATCCTTCATAGAATTCCAGGAACACAAGTTTAAATGCATGAATGCAGATGTTAAGCTGTTGTAAATCTATACTCTTCCTCTATAATTCTGGCACATCTTTTTCTGTTCCCAACAACCACCGGGGTCAAATTAATGAGGCATCGATCCTTGGAGCAATTGTCTGTTGCTACATCCTGTTGATATGCCACTTAATATACTTTTTTTAAAAGTGCCGCAATACTCCGCCTTACACATGGAGCCACACAAGAGTTGGCCTCTTCAGCGGAAGTGATAAACAAAGCTTCTTTATTCTTTATTGCTTCACAAAAATTTCTAGCACCTGGTCATGAAATCTATCCTTTCAGGGATTCCAATCTAGTGCAACACAGGTTTATGTTTTACTCTGATGATGCACAGGTGATTCTATTTATATTGTCTGTTTTGTGTTTAATGTGATTTAGTTGAAACATGTTCATTAGCACAGAATAAAATAATTAAGGTCTCCCAGCTTGAAATATAATTTTTTTTCCGTAAATATTGAGGTACAAGATATGTTATCGGGTGGAATTTTCCCAAGCCCCTGCCAGTGTGCTTGATGGCGGGTGTGGGGGGGGAAATGTGGCGGGAGGCCATAAGCATTTTCACGCCAAGTTGGACTCTTCCTCTGGTGCCCTCCATGGTACATGGGGTGAGCATCTCCAGGTGGACCTTCCAGATTCAAGGTCCTGGAGGGGGTTCAACTTCCAGCCTCAGAATGTTCCTGGCGATCTATATTTGTTCTCAGAAGGCCATCTTCCGGCCTCAGAATGTACCTGGGGATCTATATTTGTTCTCAGAAGGCCATTTTCCAGCCTCCGCATGCTCCTGGAGGTCTATCTCACATGCAGGAGGGAGGTCCGCCTGCTTTAAATAGTGGGTCAGTGATGTTGGACATCTTTTCAACATGGCACCCGGACATGGCGGCAGACTACACATCATCTAGGTCTGCCCCACCACTGAATAAAATACCCAGGTGCATAATTAATGAGATTGGCGCTAGATGATTTGGTGTGTTTTCCTGCCAGCCAATGCAACAGGAACACTCCACACTCTCACCACCGCCACAGGACTAATTGGGAACAAAATCCCATAGCGAGTGCGTTTAGCCGCATGTTACCAAGTGCTCGGCTCACTGGAACTTCCCAGTGTAGCAAGAGATTGGGATGCCATTTTGAAATGGCGTCCCGATCTCCAAGGCCCCTGAAGTGACCCCCGATCCCTGAACCCTATGGGCCCCAACAACCACACAGGGCACGCCCAGCCCGATTGCACGTGCACACAGAATGCCAGCTTGGCACCTTGGCAGTGCCAACTTAGCCCCATGGCAGTGCCCATGGTGCCAGGCTAGCAGTTCCAGGGTGCCCAGGTGGCACCAACAGTGCCAGGGTACCACCCTGCCCAAAGGGCATGCACCTTGGGGTCTCAGATCCCCTGGGAGACCCCTATGAGTGCTGTTCCATTTGGTCCCCATCTGGACCAGTACCAAACAGCGCTCACCAAGGTCTCCAAGGCAAAGGGGATGAATCCCAAAGCCTCAGGTACCTCGAGAATCTGTATAATAGAGTAAGGCTAGTTGTCTCGCTCTAATATACATATTTGCCAAAATGTGATCCTGCCCACTATGGGTTGGATTTACATCGCAACATCTCGCGAGATCGTGTTGGATCTCGCGAGGCCCTGCGAGCCGGGTAGATCCTGGGAGTGAGGTCCCCGACTTTTATCGGCCATGCTGCTTCGCGGCGAGCTGACTTTCTGGTGCCGCATGGCCATTGGATCGCGCCCTTAGTCCCAAAATGGGAGATTTCTGCCCTTAGGCTTATCATCAGCATAAATGTTCTAGATGAGGGGCGGGATTCTCCGTCCCCACCGGCAGCGGGACTCTGCGTTTTGCCAGCTGCCCAATGATTTCCCATTGTGGGCAGCACAGCGTCATCGGGAAATCTCCGAGCATGGGTGTGCTGCCAACGGAGAATCCAGCCCGTATTATCAATTAAATTGAGACTAACACTTCCAAAACCTGGCCCAATAATATAATTTAACTCCAAAATGATAACAGACCTCATATAGAACATTGTATAGCTACAGTCATCATTGCAGGAAAGGTATTACTGTCTCTGAGAAAGTAGAGCTGAGTGATCAAGATCTATGAGGAAAGTTTATGGAAATTGTGATATTTACTTTGAAGCAGTGTAATTCTGAGGTGCCATAATCTGTGTTTGATATTTTTCTGGCAATGCCTACTGCTGATTTACAAAGTGATGAAGGATTCAGTTATCAATGGATAAGTTTTTAAAAAAGAGGAAATATTTGTTCGGGGGCCTGGCGTATCACGCGATCACATCCTGGTTTTGTGCCCAAAGCTAGTTGGCTTCTGGAGGCCCTTTTTTGAGATTATGTCAGCAATCCTGAACATTGGGCTGGAACCTTGTCCATTAGTAGCGATTTTTGAGGTTTTGGTGCCGAAGCTCCGGACGGGGGAGGGGGAGACATCCTGGCCTTTGCCTCACTGGTGGTGAGGAGGCGGATCCTCTTGGGCTGGAGGTCGACTACACCGCCAAGCACCTCGGTGTGGCTGGGTGACTTGATGTGGGGTTTTTGCACCTCGAGAAGATTAGGTTTACCCTGAAAGAGACACTGGCAGTGTTTTACCAGAGATGGTGGCCGTTTATAATGTAGTTTGAAGAGCTGGTCACTGCTAGCCATTGGGGGGGGGGGGGGGGGGGGGGGGAGTGGGGGGGGGGACTTAGTAACTAAATTATATCATTACACGGGAAGGCGGAGGGGTGGGGGAGGGGTTCTTACTGTTTAATTGTTATTCTGTATTATTGGATTTTTTTTGTATGTAAATTTCTAAAAATTCTAATAAAAGTATTTTGCAAAAAAAAATATTTAGGGCAGGATTCTCCGTCGACCGACGCCGGAATCGGGAAACGCGATTGGGTGGAGGATCTGCCCGATGCTGAAAACGCGGCAGGAGCCAATTTCATGCCAAATCGCATTTCTCCATCGCCTCGACAACGGCATCAATGCTGTCCAGAATGCACGTACAGTAAACGCCATTGGCATATCATTAGCGGGCCTGAACCGGTATTCTTCAGGGCCTCCGCGATACCCTACCTCTAATGAGCCAGATTCCCGATGGCGTGGTTCACTTGTGCTTTTAAAAATCATGAAACATGAGACCGGCACCGCGGCTGCTGAGGGAGAGGGGGTACGGAAAGTGTCCAACATTGCCAGAGTTTGCTGGCAATTGTGGCCTCTGGCCGGGGGGGGGGGATGCTTCTGCCAGGGCGAGGGGGAGTAGCTGGGGGGTGGCCAGGTGGTGGGCTGTGGGGTAAGGGTGGACGGGCACAGAACACCATTGCCGTGGCCTGCAAGGCAGCCATGCAGCTGCGCACGCCGCTGACTGCCCACTCTGAATTTAGGGCTACAGGTCGTATGGTTGTCCCCCCTAGACCCAGTCAACCCATCAGCGGGTGGGTGTGCTCCAATGCAACCAGTGCCACCTTGTTGACTGGGATGAGTGCGTGTGGGGATTGTAATGTGTTTATGCGGCTACAGCCCGTCAGCCTCCCAAGTGTCAATCACAGACCTTGCGGATCCCGCACCATTTCTCATTGGAATCGATTGTGTTCCATGTGGTGCTGGTGCTAGGCCCTCCACAGTTGCTGCATTGGTCCAGGGGCGGCACCAGTTTTGCTGTCGTGGAAGTCCACGAATCCTGCCCCGGCGTCAACACTTAGTCTCAGGAACGGAGAATCCAGCCGCCTGTGTTCTTATCCTTGGAGCAGTCAGATAGTTTCTGGCCAGTGAGGTCTACCTGGGTGCATTTTCTTCATCTGCTTTTGATTAAGAGAGACCTAGCTGTCATGATATTCAGATAAACATCATGGTGCAAACATACATACACACTGATGGACAGATCAACGGACCAATCAATACACACACAACATCACAGCCAATCACAGGCAAGAGCATACACACTATAAAATGGGGAACACGCCACTTCCCGCTCATTCCAGCAGGAGACAGCTCAGGGCACAGAACTCACAGCAAGCCACTCAGACATTCGCCATGTGCTGAATGCTTCTCCAAGATAGTGTTAGGGCTAGATCCACAGGTTAGAGGGTAATGAATGAACCACAGTAACCAGTTTACAGTTGTTTTTATTGTTCGTAATAAAACTGAGTTGTACCATCCGCAACCGTGTTGGTTCGTCTATGTAGCAGAGCACCCAACACGACATAGTACCAGGATTGGAACCCAGTAACTGTGAGACGTACCTACGCATCTTAAGGAATCCGCCATCCTGCGCCATGGACACCATCAGCCTGCCGCAGCCGCTCCAAATCGCTGGAAACCTCGGCGTCAACTGGAAGCTGTTTAAACAGCGCTTCCAGTTCTTCCTAGAAGCCACAGAAAGGGAAAATGCTTCAGACACCAGGAAAATCGCCCTCCTCCTCTCCATGGCAGGGCAACACGCCATCCACATCTGCAACTACCCGGTGTTCGCGGAAGGTGAGGACAAGACGAAGTACAAGACGGTCCTTCTCAAACTCGAGCAACACTTCAGCGTCGAGGTAAATGCGAGTTTCGAGAGGTACCTCTTCCAGCAGCGCCTGCAGGGTAAGGATGAGCCCTTTCAATCTTTCCTAACACACCTCCGTATCCTCGCGCAGTCCTGCGGTTACGAGGCCACCTCCGATTCCATGATTCGGGACCAGATAGTTTTTGGGGTCACCTCGGGCACCCTACGCCAGCAGCTCCTCAAGATTAAAAGCCTCACCCTAGCCACCGCCATCGAAGCCTGCGTCCTCCATGAAAACGCGACGAGTCGCTACTCCCAATTCCAGGCGGCCGAATCGGCACGACAGGGGTCCTACGCGGCCGAATCAGCAAGGCAGGGATCCTACGAGGCCGAGCAGGTCCAGGCAATCGAGTTCCTCCCGGCCCGCGGCCCGGACGAGGGAGGCCATTTTGCGCGCTTTCCGCGGCCTCCCGCGCTTGTACGCGCCAAAATAGACGTCGACGCAGAGGGACGTGAAGTGCAGGCGCGCTCTACGCAGGACCGAACTGTGCATGCGCGATGGCGCAACGAACGCCATGACGTCACGACGTGCGGCAACTGTGGATCCGCACATTTAAAGCGGCAATGTTCGGCAAAGAACTGACAATACCTCCGCTGTGGCAAGATGGGCCACTACGCTGCCTGCTGTCGAGCAGCTCAACCTGCCAACGCTCCCCAGGTCCGACAGCCTCGCAGGGACGTGTGGACCATTCAGCCTCCATACTCCGAGTCATACCCGGACGATATACAAACCCGTGATACAGACGACCGGGAAGCCTTCCGCGTTGCGGTCATTGACAGGAACCGAATGTCTCCAAGCAGGACCCACCAGCCGATGCCAGTGAACAGTGTCAATCCAGGTGTTGAATGGTGTGCCACCCTAACGGTCAACCCGAATTCGTCGCCCACCTACTAGGCTGGACTTATGAGCCTGTTTGAACATTGAACTCACTGACGTATTATGCCACAATGTTAATATGTTTCTCTTTTTGTCGATACAGGAGTTCGGTTTGATGCTCGATGTTTACATGTGTTTTGTTTATGGTACAACCTCGTTGCTATGTTGCACCTGACACCTTCCTATGTATATAGTTTAGCCTCGTGTACATGTTGTAGATATTGCACACACACATTCAGCTGCACTCAGTACACATCTATATTTATTACCACATAGGCACATAGTCTTGTAAAAAAAGGGGGGATGTCATGATATTCAGATAAACATCATGGTGCAAACATACATACACACTGATGAACAGATCAACAGACCAATCAATACACACACAACATCACAGCCAATCACAGGCAAGAGCATACACACTATAAAACGGGGAACACAACACTTCCTGCTCATTCCAGCAGGAGACAGCTCAGGGCACAGAGCTCACAGCAAGCCACTCAGACATTCACCATGTGCTGAGTGCTTCTCCAAGATAGTGTTAGGGCTAGGTCCACAGGTTAGAGGGTAATGAGCGAACCATAGTAACCAGTTTACAGATGTTATTATTGTTAGTAATAAAACTGAGTTGCACCATCCACAACCGTGTTGGTTCATCTGTGTAGCAGAGCACCCAACACGACACTAGTCATCTTGCTTTAATCTGCCTTATCAGCATTTATTTCCCAGGTTGATATTGTCAACGCCGGATGCTTTGTCATCGCAGCTGTTGTTGCCATTTGGAAATCATTGCTAATGTGTCAGTTCTTTCCATTAATTAGTTGAGACTTCATGGTCTCAATTTACTTTGACAATATTTGAAAATATTTGAGAAAGAGATTATTTTCTTTAAAAATTAGGAAGTTAACAGTAAGAATGGATGTTGGATTGAACGTTTACTCCTAAGAGGAAAAGAGTTGTGGCATAATTTACAGAGCGTGTGAAAAAAGGTTGAAAGGATTCTACAAACAATTCGATGGAATTTAGGAGTCAAGCGAGAAAGGAGGTAATTGTTACTAGCCTATTAAAATGGCCAGGCTAACAAGGCCTCAAAGTTCTGGGGCACGATTCTCCGCTCCCGCGCCGGTTGGGAGAATCACCTGGCGCGCCATTTTTCCCCGCGATGCCGGTCCGACGCCCTCCCGCGATTCACCCAAGCGGCGAGAACGGTCCCGTCGAGTTCTGGACGGCGCAGGCCGGAGAATCGCCCGGGACACCCAAAATGATGATTCTCTGCTACACCCGCTATTCTCCGGCCCGGATGGGCCAAGCGGCCTGCCCAAAACGACGGCCTCCCGCCGGCGCCATCCACACCTGGGGCGTCATTCTCCGACCCCCCGCCGGGTCGGAGAATGGCCGTTGGCCGCCGTGAATCCCGCCCCCGCCCCCGCCGAAGTCTCCGAAGGGAGAAAAGTCGGCGGGGCGTTAATGGCGCCACTGCCGCGGAGAATGTCACGGGTCTGCGCAAGGCAGCCGATTTTCGGCCTGCCGATATTCTCCCTCCCGGATGGGCCGAAGTCCCGTCGACGTGAACGGTCATCACGTGAATCAAACCTCCTTTTCATCGGCGTGACCCGGTGCTCCAGGCTCACGCCGACCAGCGAGGAGGTGAGTGACGGCCAGGGGGGTTGGCTCTGGGCAGGAAATGGCGTGGCCGCAGACTGATTGCGTGAGGAGAGGTGTGTCTCGGCTTGTGTGTGTGTGTGTGCGGCGGGGGTGGGGGGGTGGGGGGGGGGGTGGTTAGAGTAGGCTGGGCTCCGGGGGAGTGTGCCGGGAGGGGGTCCGTGCCGGGGTGGAGGTTGGGGGTTGGGGGGGGTCCGTGCCGGGGTGGAGGTTGGGGGTTGGGGAGGGGGTCCGTGCCGGGGTGGAGGTTGGGGGTTGAAGGGGGGTCCGTGCTGTGGTGGAGGTTGGGGAGGGGGTCCGTGCTGGGGTGGAGGTTGGGGGTTGGGGGGGGTCCGTGCTGGGGTGGAGGTTGGGGAGGGGGTCCGTGCCGGGGTGGAGGTTGGGGGTGGGGGGGGGTCCGTGCTGGGGTGGAGGTTGGGGAGGGGGTCCGTGCCGTGGTGGAGGTTGGGGGTTGGGGGGGGGTCCGTGCTGGGGTGGAGGTTGGGGGTTGGGGGGGGGTCCGTGCTGGGGTGGAGGTTGGGGAGGGGGTCCGTGCCGGGGTGGAGGTTGGGAGTTGGGGGGGGGGTCCGTGCTGGGGTGGAGGTTGGGGAGGGGGTCCGTGCCGGGGTGGAGGTTGGGGGTTGGGGGGGGGGGTCCGTGCTGGGGTGGAGGTTGGGGAGGGGGTCCGTGCTGGGGTGGAGGTTGGGGGTTGAGGGGGGGCCGTGCTGGGGTGGAGGTTGGGAGTTGGGGGGGGTCCGTGCTGGGGTGGAGGTTGTGGAGGGGGTCCGTGCCGGGGTGGAGGTTGGGGGTTGGGGGGGGTCCGTGCCGGGGTGGAGGTTGGGGGTTGGGGAGGGGGTCCGTGCCGGGGTGGAGGTTGGGGGTTGGGGGGGGGTCCGTGCTGGGGTGGAGGTTGGGGAGGGGGTCCGTGCCGGGGTGGAGGTTGGGGGTTGGGGGGGGGTCCGTGCTGGGGTGGAGGCTGGAGAGGGGGTCCGTGCCGGGGTGGAGGTTGGGGGTTGGGGGGGGTTCGTGCTGGGGTGGAGGTTGGGGGTTGGGGGTCCGTGCCGGGGTGGAGGTTGGGGGTTGGGGGGGGGTCCGTGCTGGGGTGGAGGTTGGGGAGGGGTTCCGTGCTGGGGTGGAGGTTGGGGGTTGGGGGGGGTCCGTGCTGGGGTGGAGGTTGGGGGTTGGGGGGGGTCCGTGCTGGGGTGGAGGTTGTGGAGGTGTTCCGTGCCGGGGTGGAGGTTGGGGGTTGGGGGGGGGGTCCGTGCTGGGGTGGAGGTTGGGGAGGGGGTCCGTGCCGAGGAGGGTGATGGGAGGGCAAATGAGTTGGTCCACCTGGCCAGGTGCCAGCCTCCAACAGTTGGACCCATGCGGTCCATGCCACCTGGCTGGGGGGAGGAGGGGATATGGGCAATGATGACATGTCGTCGTTCCCCTCTCCCCCCACCAGGCCGTCATGTTTTTAGACTATCCAGCGATGTTGGCCGCCGTGGTGGCAGCCGCTCATGTCTATGTTGCCCTGGATGAGGAGGAGGAGGAGGAGCGTGCCAGAGAGGCGGCGCAGGCTGCCGCAGAGGGGCAGGCGGCAGCCGCCCAGGCTGGAGGGACACCTGACCGACAGGATGAGGAGGGGGAGGAGGACGTCGCGGCCCCACGGCAACGGAGGCACCCGAGGGCGCCCCGTGTGTACCGGCCCCGGCAGTCATACCAGGACCTCACGAACCGGGAATGCAGGAGGAGACTCCGGATGAGCCGGGAAACCGTGGCACACATCTGCCACCTGCTGGCACACCTGTCACCGCGTGGCACTGGCGGGGGACACCCTCTCCCCGTGTCCGTCAAGGTTACAGTGGCCCTGAACTTTTATGCAACGGGGTCATTCCAGGCACCGAGTGGGGACCTGTCCGGCATATCGCAGACATCGGTGCATCGGTGCATCCGGGCAGTGTCAGATGCCCTTTATGCCATGGCGCACCGCTACATCCGCTTCCCCGTGGACCGGGCCAGCCAAGATGCCCGGGCCGTGGGCTTCTCTGCCGTTGCCGGGATCCCCATGGTCCAGGGCGCGATCGATGGGATGCACGTCGCCGTGCGGCCACCTGCAGATAACAGGGCCATATTCACTAATAGGAAGGGGACCTATTCGATGAACGTACAGGTGGTCTGCGACCACCGCATGATGATCCTGCACGTCTGCGCCCGTCACCCAGGCAGTGTACACGACTCATTCGTGTTGTCGCGGTCATCCATCCCCGGCATGTACGAGGGACGCCATCCCCGGCTGAGGGGCTGGTTGCTGGGCGACAGGGGCTACCCATTGCGATCGTGGCTGATGACGCCTATACGGAGGCCACGCAATGAGGCGGAGAACCGCTACAATGATGCCCATGGAGCGACAAGGGGAGTGATCGAGAGGTGCTTTGGCGTGCTGAAGATGCGTTTCAGGTGCCTGGACCTCTCTGGGGGCGCCCTCCAGTATCGGTCAGATAGGGTCGGCCGCATCATTGTGGTGTGCTGCGTCCTGCACAACATAGCCCAGCAGAGGGGCGATGTGCCGCAGGCAGAGGAGGGCGGAGTGGAGGAGCAGCAGGAAGAGGCCCAGTCCTCCCCAGATGAGGGGGATGGGGGCAATGGTCAGGGCAGACGGGGTAGACACAGGCGGGTGGCTGTCCACCGTTACCGGCTGGCCCAGCGGGCACGGGACAGACTGATAGCCGCCCGCTTCACTGACTAGATGGGCGTGGGAATCGGGTAGTATGGCCACAGACCGCACACCATGGCAACAGCCGACCACCCACACCCCCCACCCATCCACCCACCCAGCACCCTCACTCCCCTCCCCAACCCCACACACCCCACCCGCATGCAAACCACCCCCCCCCCCAATTGCCGATCCACCGGCGGCACAACGGGCCGGGCTCACCCAGTTGCGGGTGGACGCGTGTCTATCGCAGGCCATGGAGGATGATGACAACCCGCCCTGCGATGAGCTCCTGGCTCTACATCGTTGGACTATGTCTGACCCATGGCCACAGTACCACCATCCACCCGGACCATCCCTGCATGCGGCTGTGACACTGCAGCGCACGGTCCCGTCCTCTGCCCGGGGGATGTTGATGGCGGCCCAGGGAGAAGGGGGCAGACTCACCTGGGGCTGAGGTAAGACCACCTGTCACACACACACTTGCGCTCAACGTACATGACACGCCCGCACACTTTGGACAGAGCACAAAGGCAGCTTCGGTAGGTGTAACATTGACTTTAATAGCCAAAGGAGTTCATGCACGTGCCCTAGCCCCTAAAACTCATCTGTGCCCTGCACCCGTGCCAACTTACTCGGTGTCTAATTGTTTGGCCTTACGGGCCCTTTGACTACGTCTACGTGGTTCCCCAGACGGTACAGCAGAACTGGAGGTGGACTCCTGTGATTCCTGCCCTCTGACACTGGATCCCTTTGGCGGCCGTTTCCTGGGGAGTCCTGGCCTAGATGGGCCAGGCTGCGGCCCAGGCGACTGGGATGGCGAGCTGCCAGCCTGTCCTGCCCGTTGCCCACCCGATGCACCTGGGACGGGAGGGGGGGAGTCCGAGGTGTCGCGGTGTACCGGGACCTCCCCTACAGAGGGAGCCGGGACGGACCACACCACCTCCTCCTCCCTCGGGGTGCCCGATGGCCCCCAGGCCTCTACATGGGTGGGAGATGCGAACGGACTGGCCATCCGACGCGCCCCCGACATCTGGCGCTGCCAGTCCTGGAGGCCCGTGCTGGTATCGACAGGGGTCTGCAGGTTTGCAGCCATGGAGCCCAGGGGGTTGTCAAACCCTGTCTGTGACAGTGCGACGCCGTCTCGCACATGGCCACTGGCGCCGATGCCCTCAGCGATGGCCTGCTGAGACTGGGCCATGGCCTGCTGAGACTGGGCCATGGCCTGCAGAGACTGGGCCATGGCCTGCAGAGACTGGGCCATGGCCTGCTGAGACTGGGCTATGGCGTTGAGCGCCTCTGCCATCTGGCGCTGGCACTGGCTCATGGCCTCCTGTGAGAGGGCAGCCATTTCCTGGGCCACAGACGCCGCCTGCACGGAAGGCCCCAGGCCTCGCAAACCGTTCCCCATGTCTGACACCGTCGCACCCATTGCCTCCACCGCGGACGCCACCCGTGCGGTGTCAGCCTGGGTGGCACGCATGACCGGGACCACTCCCAGCTCCTGGACGCGGGTGGACTCCTCCACCTGCGACCGCAGCCGCCGCAAGCCACCCGTCACCCTATTCGCTCGTCTCCGTGTCGGTGGTTGCATCGGATCTATGTGTGGGTGTGGTAACTGCAGGAACCCGGGATCCATCTGGGCGGCAGATGTTCGCTTGGCCTGGGCTGCCCTCCGACCGCCCGGTCCCTCTGCTGCTCCTACCTCCACCTGCTGTACCGGGACGGCTGTGTTGTGCGCACCAGTGAGTGTACCAGACGCCTCAACACTAAAGTGCCCAACCGTGGTGAGTGTTTCTGCGATGGTGGAGGGTGTTGGTGACAGCAGTGGCGTTGTGTCGTGCTCTTCGTCCCACTCTGACTCCATGGCACTTTGGGGTGGGGGTTCGTCTCCACCCATCCACTCTGAGTCACTGTCCGGTATTTCGTCTTCCCGGGTAGGGGTGTCCTGGGTAGTGCTGTCCCGGGTAGTGCTGTCCCGGGTAGGGGTGTCCTGGGTAGTGCTGTCCCGGGTAGTGCTGTCCCGGGTAGTGCTGTCCCGGGTAGGGGTGACCTGGGTAGTGCTGTCCCGGGTAGTGGTGTCCTGGGTAGGGGTGTCCTGGATAGTGGTGTCCTGGGTAGTGGTGTCCTGGCTCGGATGTGACGGGGGCCTGTGGCTGCCCCCCTCATCGCTGGGTGGTCGCTCCCGCACGTGACGGGGGTGTCGTCTCCCTGTTGCTCCAGGTCTCTCCGTCTCCCGTGGTGTGCGAGGGGCATCCTGCGGGCGTCGCATGCTGGAGGGTCCGGGTCTCTCCGTCTCCCGTGGTCTCCGAGGGGCATCCTGCGGGCGTCGCATGCTGGAGGGTCCGGGTCTCTCCGTCTTCCGGGGTCTCCGAGGGGCATCCTGCGGGCGTCGCATGCTGGAGGGTCCGGGTCTCTCCGTCTCCCGTGGTCTCCGAGGGGCATCCTGCGGGCGTCGCATGCTGGAGGGTCCGGGTCTCTCCGTCTCCCGTGGTCTCCGAGGGGCATCCTGCGGGCGTCGCATGCTGGAGGGTCCGGGTCTCTCCGTCTCCCGTGGTCTCCGAGGGGCATCCTGCGGGCGTCGCATGCTGGAGGGTCCGGGTCTCTCCGTCTCCCGTGGTCTCCGAGGGGCATCCTGCGGGCGTCGCATGCTGGAGGGTCTGGGTCTCTCCGTCTCCCGTGGTCTCCAAGGGGCATCCTGCGGGCGTCGCATGCTGGAGGGTGCGGGTCTCTCCGTCTCCTGTGGTCTCCGAGGGGCATCCTGCGGGCGTCGCATGCTGGAGGGTGCGGGTCTCTCCGTCTCCTGTGATCTCCGAGGGGCATCCTGCGGGCGGTGTGCATCTGCGGGGATGGGTGCCTGGACGTTTGGTCCTGCGATACACAATGAAGCATGCATGGTTAGACATCAGGCAGTGATCAGGTGATACGGGGGAGGGGGATATAGGGGAGGGGGGATATGGGGACGGGCTGTTGGTGGCTCACTTGCTCGTGGGCCCCCGACATCTGCATCAGCAACCTCCCAGTCCTCAGGTCCGCCAGCCAGTTCCAGGGCCCTTTCCTCGTGTACGGTCAGTGGCCTCTCATCAGCGGGCCCTCCTCCAGTCCTCACATGCTCCCTATTTTTGTGTGCGCGCTTCTCCTGTGGGGGGGGGGGGCTGGTGGCAGGGGTAAAAGGCAACAGTGTTAGGCAGGTATATGAATGCACGCCATCGGTTGCGCGTGCATTGCAGAGGTTAAGGTTAGGGCTGGATTCACTTGGGGATATGGGGGATATGGGGGAGGGGGGATATGGGGGATATGGGGGAGGGGGGTATGGGGAGGGGGGATATGGGGGAGGGGGGATATGGGGGAGGGGGGATATGGGGGATATGGGGGAGGGGGGATATGGGGGAGGGGGAGGCTCACCCTGCCTGCTCTGACGAGGTCGTTCACCTTCTTGTGGCACTGGGTGCCTGTCCGTGGTGTCAGGGCCACAGCGGTGACGGCCTCTGCCACTTCCCTCCACAGACGCCGGCTGTGGCGTGGGGCAACTCTGCGGCTGTGCCCGGGATACAGGGCGTCCCTCCTCTGCTCCACCGCGTCCAGGAGCGCCTCCACATCACGTGACTCGAACCTCGGGGCTGAGTGACGGCCAGCCATCCAGTCAGGTGTTGCGGTCGGGTGATCTGGTCGGGTGGGAGGGAGCTGCGCGGCCTTATGAACCACTGCGCAAGCGCGGATCCCGTTACGTCGCTGCTAGCCCATTTCGGGCCGGAGACTATCGTCCCATTTTTATGATGTGACGCAAGTGGGATTTGTGCCGTTTTTTGCGCCGATCGGCGGACCTTCCGCCGATAACGGAGAATTTCGCCCCTGGTCGCTACTCGCAGGAACAGCGCGGGAACGCTGGGGGGGGGGGGGGGCGGCCTGTGGGGGGGGGGCGAGGGGGGTTCTTTCACCGGGATAGGACTCAAAAAGGGTCTGGCCCGCGATCGGTGCCCACCAATCGGCGGGCCAGCCTCTCTGAAGGAGGACCTCGTTTCCTCCGCGCCCTGCGAGATCCATCCGACATCTTCTTGCGGGGCGGCCTCAGGGAGGACGCAACCACGCATGCGCGGGTTGGCGCCGGCTGGCGCCAGCCAACCCGCGCATGTGCGGGTGACGCCAGTTACGCAGCAGATGACACGGCGCCGCTTTTATGCAGCGCCAATGCCCGGCGCGCGCTGACGACGCTGCTTTCGCGACACGCCCCCCGAGTTTCTCGCTGCCCCAATCCTAGCCCATTTTCGGGCCCTGAATCGGTCGAGATCGGGGCCGTTTCGCGCCGTCGTGAACCTCGACGGCGTTCACGACGGCGTGGGCACTTAGTCGCGGGAGCGGAGAATCGCGCCCCTATGTTCTATTATCTTACAAATATTTGGCTAACTCAAACATGTTCATGGTGGAATATATTGAGGCAAAATGTATGAAGCAAGGGAACAGAAAAATGCATGTCACGTGTCACAATCTTTGAGGTGGAGGTGTGTGTTTTGCCTCTCATTCTTTTGCTTTCTTTAGCTATGCACTACATTCAGCTCGCAATAATTGTAATGATACTTCAATGTCACAGTTTAGCCCTTCCACCATCTCAGACAGTGTGAACAATATTATGGTATTGTCCTTCAAGTAATTAAAAGTAGATGATGGATGTTACGCAATGGCATTTTCTATTCAAAATGTATTCCAGTCAGTACTTCAGAGTAAAGCATAAGCTATTGCCTTTCCTTCCAGTGTGTGACCAGTTACTGGATGTTTGAATTGTTCATAGCCAATGAACCCTTTCAGCTAAATCCCCAGCCTAAACTGCTACTGACAAACATTTTCCATTTGAGTGAACACTTACCTGAGAGCTGTATTTCCATGAACATATTAATGCGACCATTTTGTCACACCAGATTTGTTCTCTAATTTTTTAATTGGCTGGTGGCAGGACAGTACAGAGTTTGTTTCTGTAAGCTCTTCAAATTCCGGATTCTGACGTGTCTTAAAGAGAAATGGTCACATGACGGATTGCTGAAGGTGCTGCCACTCCGTAAGGCTCCCACACGATTTCTAGCAAAGGCTGAATGGAACACTTGTACGCTGCTTGGTATTTGTTCTAGTGCAAGAATTGAAGCGTGGCCCACCAAACCCAAAGAAAAAAACATTAAAATGCAGGTAAATTTGCTGAATGAAATTGGCTGACATCGCTTTTGCATTATTTTCAAGCACCTTCTTTTCTTGTGCAATATGAAACAAAATCCTGACGGTCCTGGAAATAAAGATTCCAGTGTTCAATTCCGACATGCATTTCCATACTCATTTCGCCTTTATCCATGTTTGCAACTGCAATTCCATTTGCCTGTGTCGTCTGTGGTTTGAGCGGTTTGTGCATTTGGCGCTGGTGGTGAATATTTTAAACATTCGGAGCTCTAATTGTAGTTTTATTTATTGTTTACCTGGAAAGTTACAAGTTCCAATTGTTTAAAAAAAAATTAACTGGCTTGAAAGGAGATCTTTCATGATATGAGCTTAAATTTATCACTGTCCTCCCCGGTTCTAAATTCAGTTATGAAGTTTCTTTCTGTTAACATCTGCACCAGCTTAGTGATCAAACCACATTTTCACTGACAAGTATGCAAAGGCCTGACCTGGAGACAAACGGTAGGATCACACCATTCACTAAGTTGCTTACCAGCTCATCATATTATAGAAAATAGGCAGAGATGGAGCCAAAAGCATTTTGGAAAAACCAGCAGAACTTTCAATATTAGTGAAATTGGCAACAGCAGTTCACAGCTCATCACACACCCCCTGAACATCAATGGCAAGAAATGCGGGCTAGTGTACAATGAGAGGCCAACTTAATACATCCCTATTTTGTGCCCCATCGATATTGAAAGATCCGATGATTATTTCCAAATGTCCAGAACTTGCGTCTTTCTCACAGAATCACGGAATAACACAGCACAGAAGAGCCCATGAAAGCCCACCGATGCATGAAAGGCCCTGACCTACCTACCTAATCCCATTTGCCAGCACTTGGCGCATAGCCTTGATTGTTATGATGTGCCAAGTGCTCATCCAGGTACTTTTTACAGAATGTGAGGCAACCCGCCTCTACCACCCTCCCAAGCAGTGCGTTCCAGACCATCACCACCCTCTGGGTAAAAAGGTTTTTCCTCAAATCCCACCTAAACCTCCTGCCCCTCACCTTGAACTTGTGCCCCCTCATAGCTGACCCTTCAACTCAGGGGAACAGAGGCTCCCTATCCATTCCCCTCAAAATCTTGTACACCTCACTCAGGTCACCCCTCAATCTTCTCTGCTCCAGTGAAAACAACACGAGAATATCCAACCTCTCTTCACAACTTGAATGCTCCATCCCAGGCAACATCGTGGTGAATCACCTCTGCACACCCTCCAGTGCAATCACATCCTTCCTATAATGTGGCAACCAGAATTGCACACAGTATTCCAGCTGTGACCGCACCAAAGTTCTATACAGCACCAATATGGCCTCCCTCCTTTTGTAAGTTATGCCTCGATTGATAAAGGCAAGTGTCCCATATGCCTTTTTCACCACCCTATTAACCTGCCCTTCTGCCTTCAGAGATCTATGGACAAACACGCCAAGGTCCCTTTGTTCTCAGAACTTCCCAGTGGCAGGCCATTCATAGATTACTTCCTTGTCACATTACTCTTTCCAAAGTGTATCACCTCACACTTTTCAGGCTTAAATTCCATCAGCCACTTGTCTGTCCATTTGACCATCCCAACGATATCTTCCTGTAACCCAAGAAACTCAACCTCACTGTTAACCACCCAGTCAATCTTTGTGTCATCGACAAACTTACTGATCCTACCCCCACATGGTCATCTATGTCATTTATATAAATGACAAACAATAGGGGACTCAGCACAGATCCCTGCGGTCCGCCATTCGACACTGGCTTCCAGTCACTAAAGCAGCCTCTGTCATCACCCTCTGTCTCCTCTGTCTCCACAGCTAAGCCAATTTTGAATCCACCTTATCAAGTTACCCTGTATCCCATGTGCATTTGCTTTCTTTATAAGTCTCACATGTGGGACCTTAAGCTTTGCTTAAATCCATGTAAACTACATCAACTGCTCAAAAAATTCAAACAAATTTGTTAGGCAAGAACTCCCTCTGACAAAACCATGCTGGATATTCATGATCAAACCTTGCCTCTCCAACTGGAGATAGATTCTCTCCTTCAGAACTTTCTCCAATAGTTTCCTCTACCACTGGTCTGTCCTTCCCTGGCTTATCTCTACAACCTTTCTTAAATAGTGGGACCAGATTAGCAGCTCTCCAGTCCTCTGGCACCTCTCATAAGGCCAGAGAGGAATTACAAATTTGGGTTCTAGCCCCTGCAATCTCCTCCCTCGCTTCCCACAACATCCTGGGACATAATTCATCTGGACCTGGAGATGTGTCCACTGTAAAGTCTGCCAACACCTCCAATACCTTGTCACTCCCTATGACAATTTGCTCAAGAACTTCACAGTCTCTCTCCCCAAGTTCTATATCTACCTCCTCATTCTCTTGGATGAAGACAGATATGAAGTATTCGTTCAACACCCTAACAATGTCCTCTGGCTCCACCCACAGATTTCCTTATTGGTCCCTAATGGGCTCTACTCTTTCCCTGGTTATCCTCTTCCCATTGATATACTTATAGAATGCCTTGGGATTTTTCCTACTTTTACCAGCCAGAACTTTCTTACATCCCCTCATTGCTCTCATAATTGCTTTCTTAAACTCCATCCTGCGCTTGACAAGCCATTTGGTGTAGCTTAGAAAAAAACCTTAGCCATCTGTTCCTGCAGTTTCAATGGACTTCTTTGTTGATATTTTCTAAGGATTGTTATTGTGAATTATAAAAACTTGATAACTACTTATCTTAGCAGGGTGCGGCTGAGTTCACATTTTGCTTGACAGTTTTAATAGGCTGTTAAATAATTAGCTGCCTTTGATGTGGTTGGTAAATAGACATTTATTTTTACAACAGATTGTCCATGTGAGGGGATTTAAAATTTTTGTATAGGTTTCACAAATTAGATTTTTTTTTTTGTATTAGGTAAGTGCTCTCTTAAACTGTTAAAAGTTTTTTGCATCTTCACATGGCTACTGATGTCTGCCCATAGTGGATATTGGCTATGGTGATGGAATGGGAGGTAAGCAGGCTATGGAGGTATATGGACATAACATGGGGGTATGAATTGGTATAGAGGTGGCTTGAGGAATGAGGGGCATGCAGGTGGCATGGGGTTATGAGGGGGTGGCATGATGGGTAAAGAGTATCATGGGGATGGGTGTGGAGGTGAGGAGTGAAGGCTAGAGGATCCAACAGCCTTTCACACAACTGGGCCAAAATCTCAGAGAATCAGGCTGGGTCTTCTAACAATCCTGTCTTCGTGCATGTCTCTGAACTGTCTCCGGAGGTGAAGAACCAGACTCAATTTATGGTCGCACAAGTGGATAGCACTGTGGCTTCACAGCGCCAAGGTCCCAGGTTCGATTCCCCGCTGAGTCACTGTCTGTGCGGAGTCTGCACGTTCTCCCCGTGTCTGCGTGGGTTTCCTCCGGGTGCTCCGGTTTCCTCCCACAGTCCAAAGACGTACAGGTTAGGTGGATTGGCTATGATAAAATTGCCCTTAGTGACCAAAAAGGTTAGGAGGGGTTATTGGGTTTCGGGGATAGGGTGGAAGTGAGGGCTTAAGTGGGTCGGTGCAGACTCGATGGGCTGAATGGCCTCCTTCTGCACTGTATGTTCTATGTTCTATGTTCACCCACCCTTCCGATGTAAGAACTGTGCATGCAGTGGTTGTTTCCATGGAGACGTTTTGCTGAGTCAGGAGATCTTCTGACTTGAACTTCCCGGCCCATTGGCAAAAATCAAAAATCCAGCCCTTTGCCTTTATGTTTACCAGGATCAAGTAGGCCCTTTTAACCACTCAGAACCTGTCTTGCCTCCTTCAAAGTTTTGTATACACATGTTCCTGGGTCTCTGTGTTCCTGCACCCCCTTTAGAATTGTGCTCTTTAGTTTATATTGTCTCTTTCTACCAAAATGTATCACCTCCCTGTGTTAAATTTCACCTGCCATGAAGCTGTCTATGTCCTCTGGAGGTCTATCACTATCATTAGTTCAGGGATTTCGAATTGACTGCAGTCTGTGGGAATGTCACCCTGTAGAGAAGAATAGAATTGCTGACCACAGCTTCTGGATTTTTGCGGGCATGTGCAGACTCTAGAAGTTGCTGTCAATTTCAGAGGAATAATGCTGACAGTTTCACCATCATTACTACAGAACAATCCGGACCATTGTCTTCGGCCCCTGTCACAAAACTCTGTTCTTAGCTATTAATTCCACCACACTCCCTGCCCTTGTCTAAGGCAGAAACAGACCGTTAATAACCTTGGTGCTCCATTGAACCCTGAGCTGAGCGTCCAATCCTATATCTTCAGTGTTAGAAAGACCACCTATTTTCAACTCAGCGATACACAGACACAGAATTTACAGTGCAGAAGGAGGCCATTTAGCCCATCGAGTCTGCACCGGCCCTTCAAGTCTGCACCCCACCCAAGCCCATGCCTCCACCCTAGCCCAGTAACTCCACCTAACCTTTTTGGACACTAAGGGCAATTTATCATGGCCAATCCACCTACCCTGCACATTTTTGGACTGTGGGAGGAAACCGGAGCACCCGAAGGAAACCCACGCAGACACAGGGAGTACGTGCAGACTCCACACAGACAGTGACCCAAGCCGGGAATCGAACCTGGTACCCTAGCGCTGTGAAGCAGCCGTGCTAACCACTATGCTACCGTGCTGCCCAAGAGGCGATACTTCCTCTTTCTGCACCTTCCTCAGACCATCTGTTCCTAAAACTTTTATCCACACTTATGTTATCTCCAGACTCAACAAACCCAATGATTTCATGGCCACCTGCCCATCTTCCAACTTTCGTAAACAAAAGCCCATCCAAAGCTCTGCTGACTGTACCTTAACCTCCACTTAGTCACCGGTCACCCCATGCTCACTGACCTGTTTTAGGTCCCAGTCATCAACACATCGATTTTAAAATTCTCAGCCTCGTGTTGAAATCTTCCTATGGCTTTTTCCGACTGCGTCTCCTTCCAGCCTCTGCTTTCCTTCACTTGTACATCCTCTGCCCCAGTATTGCTCACCATGTTTTCAATTGTGTAAGTTGTAAGCTCTGGAATTCCCTCCCTAAACACTCTCCACCTTTCACTTCTTCTATAACACACTTCACGGGGGGAAAGTGGGATTAGGCTATTGAGTTGGATGATCAGCCATGGTTCATAATGAATGGCGGAGCAGGCTCGAAGGGCCGAATGGCCTCCTCGTGCTCCTATTTTCAATGTTTCTATAAAACCTAGTTCTTTGACCAAGCTTTTGGTCATCTATCCCAATCCTCCTTTGACCTGCTTTATAACATTTGAGGTGCTACTGAAATCAAGTTGTTGTTGCTGCTGAAGCTTGTGCCCGATGTTTGCATTTTTCAGCAAAGGGGAATGCTACAGAATTGTTACCAGAAATTACAGCAAAATCAACATTAGAGAATTGTTCCTCCTATTGCCTTGCTTTGCAGCATAGAAGGCATTGCAAAAAGTACCGACATTAAAGATTTAAAGCCTTCTAAATAAAAATGGTACATTCTGAAGCGGGGGTCTGAAATGCTGATGATGTAGCCTGTACACTTGGCTTTCTGGCAAGTGTTTCCTGTGGCAAACCTTGTCTCCCTGATCTGTTCTCACCCATTTTCACAAGTATGTTGCTTATTTAGCCAGCAGCCAATTGCAAAGAAACTATTTACAAACTAGGCTAAAACCTCAAAGTTTACTGAGAGGCAAGTGATAACGGAAATGTCAATCTCAGGTTATTGCATGTAAATGGACCACTATGCACGCTATTTTTCCACACATCCATGGCATATATTAACGTTACAAGGAATCAAACAACTTCTTTATTTCAATGAACCATTAGATGCCTCAGGTTAAGTTCTCTTTTTAGTAAATGATACAGGCAGTTATGAAACACAGAATTGATGTATAATCGGTGACATTATACATCTATTTATCATTTCGAATGTACAGCTTTCCCCCAACTATGCAGTTTCCCAACTATACAAACCCCTGTGGACAGGAGGGTGGGACACACACAGGCATTGTCCGAAAACTGATATCCAAAAAGCATTCATCTGCTAATTCATTTTCTTTGCAATATTTAGCATGTAATTTTAATGGGAAACAGTTAAAAAAAGTGTATAGTTTTTTTTTGCCTGCTTTCATCGTGGCTCCCTTAAGTGGCAAGATTTTGTACAATGATTTTACAGTGCAATTTATGGATTTAGTATATTATTGTAAAATGTTTTTAGATTCAGACATGAAAAGCATTAACACCTCTTTCCTTTAGCCTGCAGCTGCCTTTGGGAGGATACAGATCAAACAGCAAAGTGCACATTGCTTTGTTCGTCTGACTTTGAGAGTGCATCTCTTTAAGCTGCCAGGTGTTTATGTAGTGCTGGTGGTTTGGGAGGGCCTGCATTTTTCTGGATATAGGGGGATGGCACACAGAGAGGGCCACTGAGCACAAAGATGATTATGTGGCTTGGAATGGGCCGTTGGTGGTTCTACTGTTGGGAAGTTTGTTTTTAATATATATAGTATTGCGCTGAGCTGGCTGAGGTATTGTGGGTAATTAAGGATTAATTACAATCCTGTAGTTTGTATCATGGCTCAGGGTCAGTAGAGGGTCAGTGCACATGGCAAACTCAGAGACTTGTGAATGGTTGGATGACGCCAGCTCTGAGAGGCTGGGGAAAGTGAAGCGTATAGAATGTGGAGCCAGCAAGACTGTGGGCTACGCAGCCAGGGTGCTGCCGGATCTGGCGACACAGCACAGTCGACCTAGTGTATCTCAGCAAACGTTAACAAGCATCAGGACTTTAAAACACATCTGCACAAACTGCATCGCCTGTCACTTCGACTCATTATAATAACCGTATTGTTTGTAATGGCTTGTCTGCAGATTGTGCGCAGCAACTGTTGCTGCCAGGCTGGGGTTTATAATGCAATAACCAAAATATGAATGATTTTGATGCAGCTAAGAAATCTGTTTCCACAAAATGTGTTGCATTTTTGAGGCATTTCGATAATTCTAGAATCTCTTGAATTCATGCTAATTCTAATATATATAATACAATACATTTCAGACTAAAACTGAGTAAGGTGAAGTTGTTGCTGTAATGAAAGGTTAGGAGCAGAAACAATGGGCGGGATTCTCTGCAAACGGCGCGATGTCCGCTACTCGGCGCCAAAAACGGCGCGGATCTGTCCGGCGTCGGGCCCCCCCCAAACATCGCTAATTCTCCGGCCCGGAATGGGCTAGCAGCGGCGTGATGCCATTCACGCTGGCTTACGTGGGTCACGCCGTGCGGCATCATTCACGCCGCACGGCGTGACGGCTCAAAAGATGCGCTGCTCCCCCCGCCCGACCAGAAGACCCGACTGGATGGACGCCCGCCGCGCAGCCCTGAGGTTCCAGTACCGCGACATTGAGGCGCTCCTGGACGCAGTAGAGCAGAAGAGGGAGGCCCTGTATCCCGGACACGGCCGCAGGGTCGCCCCATGCCTCAGCCGGCGTCTGTGGAGGGAGGTGGCAGAGGCCGTCAGCGCTGTGGCTCTGACACCACGGACAGGCACCCAGTGCCACAAGGTGAATGACCTCGTCAGAGCAGCCAAGGTGAGTCCCCCCCTCCCTGCCCGATATCCATATCCCCCATATCCCCCCTCCCCCATACCCCAATATCCCACCTCCCCATATCCCCCCTCCCCCATATCCCCCCTCCCCATATCCCCACATCCCCCCTCCCCACATCCCCCCTCCCCACATCCCCCCTCCCCATATCCCCCATATCTCCCCTCCCCATATCGCCCCTCCCCCATATCCCCCATATCCCCCCTCCCCCTCCCCATTACCCCCTCCTCCATATCCCCCATATCCCCTTCCCCATATCCCCCCTCCCCATATCCCCCTCCCCTATATCCCCCATATCCCCCCTCCCCCATATCCCCCTCCCCCATATCCCCCTCCCCATATCCCCCCTCCCCGTCCCCATATCCCCCCTCCCCATATCCCCCATATCTCCCCTCCCCCATATCGCCCCTCCCCCATATCCCCCATATCCCCCTCCCCCATATCCCCCCTCCCCCTCCCCATATCCCCCTCCTCCATATCCCCCATATCCCCTTCTCCATATACCCCTGCCACCCACCCCACCCCCCTCCACAGGAGAAGCGCGCACACAACAATAGGGAGCGTGAGAGGACTGGAGGAGGCCCAGCTGATGAGAGGCCACTCACCGTACATGAGGAAAGGGCCTTGGAACTGGCTGGCGGACCTGAGGACCGGGAGGTTGCCGATGCAGAGGTCGGGGATCCACCAGCAAGTAAGCCACCAACAGCCTGTCACCACATCCCCTCTCCCCCATATCCCCCCTCCCCATATCCCCCCTCACCCATATCACCTGATCACTGCCTGCGTGTCTAACCATGCATGCTTCATTGTGTATCGCAGGACCAAACGTCCAGGCACCCATCCCCGCAGATGCGGACCGCCCGCATGATGCCCCTCGGAGACCATGGGAGACGGAGAGACCCGGACCCTCTGGCATGCGACCCACGCAACTGAAATAGAGGACAGTGACACAGAGTGGATGGGTGGAGACGAACCCCCACCCCAAAGTGCCATGGACTCAGAGTCGGATGATGCGCATGACACAACCCCACTGCTGTCACCAACACCCTCCGCCATCGCAGAGACACTCACCTCGGTTGGGCACTTTAGTGATGAGGCGTCCGGTACACTCACTGGTGTGCACAACACAGCCGTCCCGGTACAGCGGGTGGAGGGAGGAGCAGCAGAGGGGCCGGGAGGTTGGAGGGCAGCCCGGCACAAGCAAACATCTGCCGCCCAGATGGATCCCGGGTTCCTGGAGTTACCACACCCACCCATAGCTCCAATGGAACCACCGAACCTGGGACAAGCGAAAGGGTGATGGCTGGCTTGCAGCAGCTGCAGTCGCAGGTGGAGGAGTCCACCCGCGTCCAGGAGCTGGGAGTGGTGCCGGTCATGCGTGCCACCCAGGCCGACACCGCAAGGGTGGCCTCCGCGGTGGAGGAATCGGTGCGACGGTGTCAGACATGGGGAGCAGTTTGCGAGGCCTGGGGCTTTCTGTGCAGGCGGCGTCTGTGGCCCAGGACATGGCTGCCCTCTCACAGGAGGCCATGAGCCAGACCCAGCGGCAGATGGCAGAGGTGCTCAGCGCCGTGGCCCAGTCTCAGCAGGCCATGGCCCAGTCTCTGCAGGCCATGGCCCAGTCTCAGCAGGCCATCGCTGAGGGCATTGGCGCCATTGCCCATGCGCTAGCCGGCGTTGCACAGTCACAAGCATGGATGGGCAACTCCCTGAGCTCCATGGCTGCAAACCTGCAGGCCCTTGTCGATACCAGCACGGGCCTCCAGGACTGGCAGCACCAGGTGTCGGAGGGGCTTCGGATGGCCAGTCCGTTCGCATCCCCGACCCATGTAGAGGCCCGGGGGCCATCGGGCACCCCGAGGGAGGAGGAGGTACTGGGGCCCGTCCCGGGTCCCCCTGTAGGGGAGGTCCCGGAACACCTCGACACCTCGGACTCCCCCCCCCCCTTCCGTCCCAGGCGCATCGGGTGGGCAATGGGCAGGACAGGCTTGCAGCTCGCCATCCCAGTCGCCCGGGCCGCAGCCTGGCCCATCTAGGCCAGGACGCCCCAGGAAACGGCAGCCAAAGGGATCCCGAGTCAGAGGGCAGGAATCACAGGAGTCCACCTCCAGTTCTGCTGTGCCGTCTGGGGAACCACCTAGGCGTAGTCAAAGGGCCTGTAAGGCCGAACAATTAGACACTGAGTAAGTTGGCACGGGTGCAGGGCACAGATGAGTTTTAGGGACTAGGGCACGTGTATGCACTGTTTTTGTTATTGAAATCAATTTTACACCTACAGAAGCTGCCTTTGTGCTCTGTCCAAAGCGTGCGGGGGTGTCATGTACGTTGAGAGCAAGTGTGTGTGTGAGGGGTGGTCTTACCTCAGCCCCAGGTGAGTCTGCCCCCTTCCCCCTGGGCCTCCCTCACCATCCCACCGGGCAGGGGACGTGACCGTGCGCTGCAGTGTCACAGCCGCATGTAGGGATGGTCCGGGTGGATGATGGTACTGTGGCCATGGGTCAGACATCGTCCAATGATGTGGAGCCAGGAGCTCATCGCAGAGCGGGTTGTCATCATCCTCCATGGAATATATCAATAATACAGATATCGAGGGCCTGGTGAAGCAATGCTCCTTGTGCCAGGAGAACCAGAGGCTCCTACCACCGGTCTCCTTGCACCCATTGGAGTGGCAAGGAACACCATGTGCACATAGACTTTGCTGGTTCATTCTTAAGGTCGATTTTCCTCATGATGGTTGATGCCTACTTAAAATGGTTAGAAGTGTATCGTATGTCCTCCACAACTTCTCACACAACAATAGAAAAACCAGCAAAGCTGCTGTACCCACGGCATACCAGAGGTCCGTGTATCCAAATAATAATACTGCCTTGGCCAGCGGGTAGTTTCACGCGCTCATGAAGTCAAACGGCATTAAGAACATCAAAACGGCGCAGTACCACCAGTAGTCCAATGGTCTGTCAGAGCGTGTGGTACAAACATTCAAGAACGGGATGAAGAAAGAGCCAACTGGTTCCATGGGCCCGACGTTGGCTCGATTCCTCTTTAATTACAGAACCACACAATGATGGGGGTCGCACTGGTGGAATTATTGATTGGATGGCAACTGTGCACCAGGCTGAAATTACTATTTCCCAACTTGGCAGGGAAAGTGGAGTTCAAGCAGGAGAGCCAAAAGAAGAATTATAATGCCAGGAAGCACAAAAGACTTTTAAAACAGGCGATGGCGTATACGTGTGAACTTTATGGCTGGCTCCAGCTGGATCCCTGGAATCATTCTGGAGAAGGCAGATCTGGTTTCCTATGAGGTCAAGGTTATAAAAAACACCTGGACCACCTGAGGAGCAGTGAGCCCACTCCAGCCGGAGCTACATCCTCAACGCCAGTCACAACTACCTCTGGGGGACCCGAGCGTTGCCACCCCCAACGATGATGACTCGGGATCCGAGATGGTGGCTGATTAGACTAGCTTGCCTCCGGAGGCCAGATCGGAGGACGGGCCCCCAACCCTAAACCTCAGATGCTCATGAAGGAAGCGAAGATCGCCAGTCAGCTTCACACCCCCCAACCTGGCTCCACCTTCCACAGACTTGAGGCCTAGCGTCAAAAGGTGGAAGAGATCTCATCGCCGGGGGAATGAAGGGGGTGATTCGGACTTAAGGGGGAGGGATGTTATGACCCTCAGGAAGACCACAGAGGATCACTGATTGATCTCCACGTGGGATTCATGGAATATGAGTTCCCATGGTGAATAGGGGCTCGCTAGCGGGGCCTTAAATATAGACCCAGACTTGCAGCTCCCGATAGTCGCGGGTTGCGACATTTGTTTTGTATGCCATGGCTGTGGCTTTATTTTGTGTTTGAATAAACCGGGTGTTCCTTTTAGCCTGCGTTTCCCGGAATTATTACAATTCCCGAACAATTTTAAATATGTAACCCGATTACAATTTTGAAAATATTTAACATTGTTGCAGGTAAAATTAAGATTTGTCATGTGCAAAACATTGGCATCAATGGATCGGCAATGGACTACAGCTTATTCTATGAGAGGAAGAGAAGGAGATTGTCAATAGAACTTAACTTAAACTTTACTGCATGTGGGCCCTCCTTGCCAAACTGTATTTTTAGTTTGGTTCACATGATAGCCTTTGAATTTGAAGATCCATTTCAGAACACAAGTGTATAATTTAGGTTGTCACTCGACCGAGGGCGCATCTCTTTTGGATAAGATATTAAAACAAAGTCTCCACTTGCCTGTTCCGGTATTTCTTGTGAAAGATCCAGAGCAGTGCAGGTCAACATTTATCCCGAATCAGTGCCTCCAGGATTAATTTGTTCTATTTTGCCTAGGTAATTCCTGATATAGAATAGCTGCTAAGTTTGCCTTTGTAATGGTTGCACCCTCTCATGCCAAACACCCCCAAACACTTCAAAAGTAATTCATTGTGTAAAGTGTTTGGAGGAAGCTACATAAATGCATGCATTACGATTGGTGGCCATCATGGAGCCGGCTGTGTCTGGCTGAGCTTTCTCCAGTGGCCTTTCAGGGAAAGAAATGCAAAAATTGGGATAAAATTGAAAGTCAAATAAAAATGATAATGCTGCTGAGTCGTATTTCCAAGGCCAATTACTTTTCAGAAGGCCAAACACAAACTCCCATTGTTATCTAGGAAGAAATAGCAGCTCACAGGTACACAATCCACAAGGCAAACTCTGCTCACATTGAATTATGTGCCACTGAAAGGTTTAACCCTCTGTTGCCTTTATTCCAGATTGCTACCTCAAATAGGCTGTCATTTAAAATGTAAGTTAGAAACAAATTACAATGTTGTCAACACAGGGAATGGGTATCCCTCCCTGAATCCCATTTCCTTATCTTAACAAATCCGCTGTACACAGCTGAAACTGCAAGAAAATGAATAAAATACGCTGTGTGGCGACTATTGGGGGAAAAAAATACAAAACTCAAAGCAAGTAGTTTGAGGTTCTGACAGTGTTGCAAATCTGGGTGCCAGCCAAAGTTCCCACTATTCGAGGGGACTTCTGGCAAAGTTACAAGAGGGATACAGTGAAAATGTCTTGGACATTTGGAGCACATATTTACTGATATATTGGTAGATCTTCCTAAATTTGAGCTGCAAGCACCTTGTGCAATACTGTTTCCACAAGGCCAAGTTCCACAATTTCACCTATAATTCTGAGTTTAAAGTAGATACTTTTGTGTGGAACACAAACACCAGCTTGGACCAGTGGGGCTGAATGATCTGTTGCTGTGTTGGATATTCTATGTTAAAGTCCTCTTTAACTGAAAGATTGTAATCGTCCACTACCAGATTTGAAACAAAAAATGATGATAACACAATGACCAGGCATTTTATCATAAAAACAAATTGAAACATTTCTAATAAGCTACTAGACATCGAGCTAATATTGAGATAAACTTGGTTCAGATATTTTATCCGACCATTCTGAACATCAGAACTCCTGAATTGGAAACATAGGAATTGCTAGATGAAAAAAGACCACTGTAGTTCACCTTCGACCGTCCTGTTGGTCACATAATGCCGCAATAATGGAGTTTACTAATCATTGCAATCAATCACTAACAATTAGTCTGCGACAGAAACAAACATGTGGTGAGGAAACCGCCAGTGGGGATGGGGAACCTTAGGTTCAACGTCGCCTGTTTTCTCAGGCATGCTACACTTCCAGATACATCTCAAATTATTCATATCCCAAAATATTGTTTTCTGAATGAAATCTATCGAATTTGCGTCTGAATGAATCAACATTATCTGCTCCCACCATCTCCATTAGGAACCTGTTCAGTAGAATGACCACACACTGAAATGATATTTCCATATATTGGTTTTGAATTTACCCCACTTCAATCACAGGTCATGTCCTCTGGTTCCAGTGTTGTGGGCAAGGTGAAAGAGCTACATTATCCAGCCTATTTAGAATCTTTAGAACAGCAATCATGTCAACTCTCAACATACTTTCCAATGGGAACAGATTTAATTTATGATATTGCCTGTCATAATTCAATCTCTCAGTACCCTCAATCATTCTGGTTGCCCTCAACTTTCAAAAGCTGTCTTTTGCTTTAAGGTGACCAGAGCTGTACATAGTATTCTAAGTGAAATTGTTTCAACGCTCTAGTGGTTTCTAAAGTGTGTATGTAAATAAAAAGTTCATTAGCGTATAACATTGTTACAGCAGGTCAAGCAGCAAAAATGAAACAGCAGCATGTTTTCCTGCATAGTGCATCAGACTGTGTACAGGCTGCAGAGAGCAAACACAGTGAAGAAAGATTCTGGCATTGACTGATAACATCAACAAACAAATACAGGTCCTAAAGTCATTGGGGATATGATTAAACGTCCCTGAGAAGTTATCCCCATAGAGTGACCCAAATAAGTCATTAGAAATAAGTAAGAGAGGGGTGGTGCAGTGGTTAGCACTACTGCCGCACGGCGCTGAGGACCGGGTTCGATCCTGGCCCTAGGTCATTGTCCGTGTGGACTTTGCGCATTTCCCTGTGTCTGCATGGGTCTCACCCCACAACCCAAAGATGTGCAGGGTAGGTGGATTGGCAACACTGAATTGCCCCTGAATTGAAAACAACGAATTGGGTGCTGTAAATTGTTTTTAAAAAGGAATAAGTAATGGTTTTAATTATGAGATCCTGGGCGGGATTCTCCAATAATGGGGCTATGTCCCCATACCAGCATCAAAACACGGGCATTTCACTCTGGACTTTCCTTGAGAAAGTCCAGAGCGATTCTCCAACCTGCAAGGGGCTTGCATGGCCCGGAGTGCTCCTCGCAGCTCTGGCTGCGGATACGGGGCCCTGCACTTCCGGTCGGGAGTCCGCGCATGCGCACAGCACCGGCCTGTGGCGGCCGCCCTGCGCAACATGGTGGACTCGCACCGCGGACTCTGATGCAAGAAGTAGGTCCCCACAAGACCGCGTGCGCCCGTGGATCGGTGCCATCTGATCGCTTGCCTGGCCGACCATGAGGCCCCCACCGGTGAAGGATCCCCCTGCCCCCCCCCACCAGGGCGGTCTTAGTCCGCAGCCGCCACCGGCCGTTCCCAACAGGCAAAACGTGGTCAGAACAAGGCCGTCGGGAACTCGACCAGTTACCCTCGGTGAATCGCCGGATGCCTCTGTCAATGGACCCCGACCTGCGCCGCATAAACGCCCATTCTCCGCCCCCGCGCCGATCACGATTTTGGCGTGGAGGCTCGGAGAATCCAGCCCCTTGTTGAGGTTTATATTTTAATTTTAATGTTGAATCTGCTGATTGGCTTATCATTCAGAAGTAACCAGACACAGTTTTGGGCACAAAGATAAAAGCAAATTACTGCAATGCTGGAATCTGAAACAAAAACAGAAAATACTGGACAATCTCAGCAGGTCTGACAGCATCTGTGGAGACAGAAGGGAGCTAACGTTTCAAGCCTGGATGTTTTGACAAAGAGTTATCCAGACTCATAACGTTAGCTTCCTTTTTCCTCCACAGTTTTGGGTATGTTATTATAGAAACTACATGAAGGTAGACAGTTTATGTTGTGGAATCACCAAGAAAATAAGTAGAGTCTTGAGATGCTGGGGCTATTCCCACTGAAAGACGATTCTTCGTTTCAGAGACTATATGTTGACACCGGGAAAGACTTCTCCAACAGCAGAATTGGCACCGGTCCCAGAGCAATTCCGGAATCGTTAATGGGTTAACGCCAGTGCCACGTGGAACACAAGCAATTCCAATGAAAAACAGTGTCCAATTCGCCGTTTGGGAGACTATATTCCCCTGGCTGAGATTCAAGCAATTCACTATCCCTCGCCATGCTAATTTATGCACTGCAGGGATTGTGAGGTATTTCGTCATGAATCCCGCTATCGGGCCATCATTTTGAGTGGGTGGCCCGATAGCGAGGTCCGGCATCTGGGCCCCATCTCCAGTTAAGGGCTCTCTCTTCCTCTTTGTCTCTGCAGAAAGCACTTAACTGCCTGTGATGTAGTCCAACAGCTGTCAATCATCGAGATGCTTATGAACATTGCGGTTAGTTTCACAGCAGGCTACTTTAAATCCATTCAAGTGTGAAAAGAAATTAGATTAAATAATCCCGACAGCTGGGTATGCTGTCAATTGCAGCCTAGTAAAATCAATTTCACAGATTTGAATGAAAGCCTCACAGATCAAAGATCTGATCGGTTTATACCCAGCTGGAATGGTTTTTCCATTCTTGGAATTTACAACTTCTGCTTTCTCTTCCTGAGCCAGCAGGTGTATTGCACAGGTAAGTTTTAAAGCAGTGATTATTTTTCACTGTCTCTTTCTGGATTATTCTCTAGCTTCCAGGGATCTCTGTAATGGCAGGGGTTCCAGGAAGGGATCTCTGTAATGGCAGGGGTTCCAGGAAGGGATCTCTGTAATGCGGGACTTCCAGGCAGTGTTCTAATTAATGGGGAGTTTCCAGGCAGGGGTTTCTGTAATGGGGGTTTCCAGGCAGGGGTCTCTAATGGGGGGTTTCCAGGCAGTGTTCTAAATAATGGGGGGTTACCAGGCAGTGTTTTCTGTAATGGGGGGGTTCCAGGCAGGGGTCTCTGCAATGGGGTTTTCCAGGAAGTGTTTTCTGTAATGGGGGGTTTCCAGGCAGTGTTCTCTGTAATGGGGGGCTTCCAGACTGGGGTCTCTGTAATGGGGGGTTTCCAGGCAGTGTTCTCTGTAATGGGGGTTTCCAGGCAGGTATCGTTGTAATGAGGGGTTTCCAGGCAGGGTCTCTGTAATGGGGGATTTCCAGGCAGGGTTCTCTGTAATACGGGGGCCTCCAGGTAGGGGTCTCTGTAATGGGGGGCTTCCAGGCAGTGTTCTCTGTAATGGGGGGGTTTCCAGCCAGTGTTCTCTGTAATGGGGGGCTTCCAGGCAGTGTTCTCTGTAATGGGGGGGTTTCCAGGCAGGGGTCTCTGTAATGGGGGGGTTTCCAGGCAGGGGTCTCTGTAATGGGGGGCTTCCAGGCAGTGTTCTCTGTAATGGGGGGGGTTTCCAGGCAGGGGTCTCTGTAATGGGGGGTTTCCAGCCAGTGTTCTCTGTAATGGGGGGCTTCCAGACTGGGGTCTCTGTAATGGGGGGCTTCCAGACTGGGGTCTCTGTAATGGGGGGCTTCCAGGCAGTGTTCTCTGTAATGGGGGGCTTCCAGACTGGGGTCTCTGTAATGGGGGGCTTCCAGACTGGGGTCTCTGTAATGGGGGGCTTCCAGGCAGTGTTCTCTGTAATGGGGGGCTTCCAGACTGGGGTCTCTGTAATGGGGGGCTTCCAGACTGGGGTCTCTGTAATGGGGGGCTTCCAGGCAGTGTTCTCTGTAATGGGGGTTTCCAGGCAGGTATCGTTGTAATGAGGGGTTTCCAGGCAGGGTCTCTGTAATGGGGGATTTCCAGGCAGGGTTCTCTGTAATACGGGGGCCTCCAGGTAGGGGTCTCTGTAATGGGGGGCTTCCAGGCAGTGTTCTCTGTAATGGGGGGGTTTCCAGGCAGGGGTCTCTGTAATGGGGGGCTTCCAGGCAGTGTTCTCTGTAATGGGGGGGTTTCCAGGCAGGGGTCTCTGTAATGGGGGGTTTCCAGCCAGTGTTCTCTGTAATGGGGGGGTTTCCAGGCAGGGGTCTCTGTAATGGGGGTTTCCAGCCAGTGTTCTCTGTAATGGGGGTTTCCAGGCAGGTATCTTTGTAATGAGGGGTTTCCAGGCAGGGGTCTCTGTAACAGGAGGGCTTCCAGGCAGGAGTCTCTGCAATGGGGGGGGGGGTCCAGGCAGGGTCTCTGTAATGGGGGGCTTCCAGCCAGTGTTTTCTGTAATGGGGGTGTTTCCAGGCAGGGGGCTCTGCAATGGGGGGTTTCTTTTGAGGGGGGGTGTCTACTGGGGGGGTATCTCCTTTTGGTGGGTTGTTGGGAGTGTCTAGCGGTGGACAGGATTTGCATTGTGGAGGTGAGGGTGGCTCTCTGATGGACATTCGGAGCAGCTCCCTAAACAAATTATCCCCTTGACCCACTGTGAGGTCTACAGTGCCTGGGTCATGTTGGGAAATACCTGCACCAATTCCCGCATACATGAACCCAGCTCCAGACGACTGAAGAATCCCGCAGGCTTGGAGAGTGCAGTGGCCACCCTGTTTATAGGATCTAAATGGGTCAATTTGACCCAATTTCAGTTGTGGGGCACGAACCTCGATGCCACCGCAAAAAGGGACCAGAGTGCCAGAACAGGGTCGTCGCCCGGCGCTGATCCCACTTTTTGGCCAATGCTGGATTGTCCGCCACATCGGGAACTCCACTATCGACAGCGGGCCGTGGAGAATTCAGCCCAAGATGTCCAAGTAATTTGCAGTGTGTAAAAAACAGACAAAAGAAATCATGATGCACATTAATAGGTCAAACGTCTCCAGAACAGGGACAGGAGACAGAGAGCACAGATTCTGGTGAACAACTAACGATGACATCACTCAACAAGTGGACAGTGCAGCTCATACCTCTGCCATACTGTCTTAACAAGATTATTGCAATTCCGTAGTTCTTCCTTGGCATGTTTCCTTGCCTGGTTGATGCACTAAAATTTCAAAGTTGAGAAAAAGAAAATGGGCGGAATTTCCTCATTTTTTTGACCAAGTGTCAAGTGAGAAAACAGTGCGGCCTACCAGTCCCACTCCCAGCTTTTTCTGCCATATTGTTTGACACTTACGCAGGAACAATCAAGGTGGTAGGTCCAGTGATATCACACTGATGGGTGGGTCCTGAATGAGTGCATCCTGCCAGCATCCACGCCTCAGGACAGATAGAGGCGCCCTTTTCAAAAAGGATTTCCCAAAGCCAGAAAGAAAAAAATAGAATGAGGGAACACCCTCCAGATGGAACTCCCCCCTATGGAGTCCTCCATTCCCTACAGAGCCCGCCACTCTTCACCCCATGGATACTTCCCTCTGTCAGGGGCTGTGCTGGGGCAATGCCAGGGACAGTGCCTGGGAAGTGCCAGGGTTCTATTCCTTGGGCATGGCCAACTAAGCCCTGGTGGCTATAGTTACCCGTGCCTCCCCCGGCAGGTTCTGTTCGCCAATTCCTCATTTTTTAAAACCTTTTGCAAACCCTGCTGACATGATGTCACACTGCCTAGGGTGGGAAGCTTGTCTACGTGGGGGATGTTACAGTGGGGAGGCCCACTATTTATATTAAAATGAATTGAAATAGGATTCCCGTCATTGCATGGCGGGAGCCCTGTTCCGTCACTGGCGGGGACAATCAAGTGGGGAAATCCTGCCTGTGTAAAAGCTGTTTTGGAATCCCCCTCGATTCTCCGTCCCCTCCGCCACTGGAAACGAGGGTATAAAATCCCCATCCCCCCCCCCCCCCCCCACCCTCCCGCAACATTTTATTAAGTGCTTCCATTTCACGGAGGAGGTTTCTGGACTATCCACATTCAACAAACTGCTCGGCAACTCTGATCACATTTTGATACCTGTGACACATTCCACCGTAGCAGCTTGAGACAATCCTAAACAATCTAAAACAACCAATAATATTCTAAATAAAACAACCCACAATATTCTAAAAGAAAATGTCAATTTGCCCCACTTCCCTACAGTAATAGATGGTTCCTTTAAAAAATTCCAGGATCTAGATCTGCACCTTCACCAAAAGCTAATCATTTATGACCGAAATCCCTCCATTTTGAGATATAATGGGTTGGATTCTCCATTCTGGTGCTCCCGCTGAAGTAGTATCGCTCCTGGTCTCCGCTCGCACTAAGAGCGATGTCCAGGAGTGATTCCCTTTCCTTTTCCATGCGGATTTAAACACGGTGAGGAGCTCACGGGATCCCGGTAACAGGCCCTCATTTTGTGCGGAGCCTGGCCCTCCTCCCCCCATCAAAATCCTATCCTCCCCCTCCGCTGACAAGTAGGGTCATCCGCCCCCCCCCCCCCCCCACACCACCACCACCACGGGAATAACTGGTCACCCCCGCACAGTACGCAGCATGGTGACCTGACCCCCCATGACCCCCCCCCCCATCAAAACTCCCACCGTCTCCCCATTAGACTCTCATCAGACCCCACAATCTGACTCCCAACAGACATCCCCAGCTCCCCCATTGGAACCCCTCAGCCCCCGCCATCAGACCCCTCAGCCCCTCATCAGTCCTCCCCAACCACCCCCGCCCCCCTGTCATCAGACTCCTCTCCCCATCAAAGACCGCTGCCTGAAAGCTGAAGAACAGTCCAGGCAGTAGGTTGAAAGATTATTGAATTTTCACTTGCCCTTTCTGAACATCTGCTGTCTCAGACAAAAGTGTCGAAAGCAGAAGCTGTAACAGGTGGCAGAGGCTTTCTGAAAAACTCGATACACTTCAAAGGGCTTGAAATCCCTTTACAGCCTTTGCAATGAAAATCTTCCATTCAATTTCACAGCAGTACATTCTAATAGCCAGTGATAGTTTTATTACTCCAGCGATAGCTGCTTGGTGAATTATTTTGTGATCTTTCCCTTCACACCTGAATGCATCTCCATCACTCTGCTTTGAAGTTAACCACATTGTTTATAAACACTCTTGCTATGATTGACAGCTCCCAGCACATCAAAAGCAGCTAAGAGCTTCCTGCTGTGAAAAAGAGGATGTTGTGAGGGGTTGTCAATCATGTGATCTCCAGACTCAACTAGCCCAATGATTTCCTGGCCCCCTGCCCATCTTCCAACTTGCATAAACAAAATCCTTCCAAACTCTGCAACCTCTATCTTAACCTTCACCTAGGCACCAGTCACCCCATGCTCATTGGTCTATATTAGCTCTCAGTCACCAACACATCAATTTTAAAATTCTCTCCCTCGTGTTCAAATCTCTATGGCCTGCGGCCCTCTGCTTTCCTTCAGCTCTGCACTCTTGTGCATCCTCTGCTTCCTTGCCCGAGTATTGGCCACTGTGTTTTCAGTTGTTTAAGTTGTAAGATCTTGAAATGGCCTCTCTAAAGAACTGCCTCTCCATCTTTTACTTCTTCTATAATGCACTCCATAAAACCTATTTCTTTGGCCAAGCTTTGGTCATCTATCCTAATTCTCCTTTTGCCTGCTTCATGACATGAGAGGTGCTACCGAATTCCAGTTATTGCCCAATGTTTGCATTTTCCAGCAAAGGGGAATGCAATTAAATTGTTATCAGAAATTACAGTTAAGTGCTCCCTGCTGTGAAAAAGAGGAATTCCATGCATTTAGCTGGGTTTAATATGGTGAAAAGCTGTCAGTCATAGCAAGAGTGTTTAGAAACATTGTGGTCAGCATCAACACAGGGTAATAGAGATGCATTCAATTGTGAATAGAAAGATAGATCAACAATCCCCTAGCTGCTGTCTCTGAAGTAATAAAACTGTCAATCACTGACTAATTCAAAGTATTGCTCTGTGAAGGTGAATGGAATATTTGCATTTCAAAAGCTGGCAAGAGATTTCAAAACTTTGAAGTGTACTGTACTTTCGAAGATGCCTCTGACACTTGTAACAGCTGCTGCTTTAATCACTTTTGTCTGAGATAGCAGATGTTAGGAAAGGGGGAGTGAAAAAGCAGTGATCTTTCAACCTACTGCCTGGACTGCTCTTCAGCTTTCAGGCAGGGTCTGTGGATGGGAGGGGCAGGGGCTGCAGGGCGAAGTGCTGGTGGCAGGGCTGGGGGTCTAAAGGGAGGGTCTCTGTTGGAGGTCTGATGGGGAGTCTCTGTTGGGGGCCTGTGGGAGTTTCTGTTGGGGGTCTGATTGGGTGTCTGATGGGGGGTCTCTGTTGGGGTCTGATGGGGCATCTCCGATGGGGTTCTCCATTGGAGACCTGTTGGGAGGTCTCTGATGTGGGGGTCTCTGTTGGAGGTCTGATGGGGGTCTCTGTTGGGGATCTGATGGCAGTTTCTGTTGGAGGTCTGATTGGGGGTCTCTGTTGGGGTTTGATGGGGCATCTCTGATGGGGTTCTCCATTGGGGGTCTTTTGGGGGGTTTCTAATGTGGGGGTCTCTGTTGTAGGTCTGATGGGGGGTCTCTGTTGGGGGCCTGTGGGAGTTTCTGTTGGTGGTCTAATTGGGTGTCTGATGGGGGTCTCTGGTGGGGGTCTGATGGGGCATCTCTGATGGGGTTCTCCATTGGGGGTCTGTTGGGGGGGTCTCTGATGTGGGGTTCTATATTGGAGGTCTGATGGGGGTCTCTGTTGGGGGCCTGTGGGAGTTTCTGATGGTGGTCTAATTGGGTGTCTGATGGGGGTCTCTGGTGGGGGTCTGATGGGGCATCTCTGATGGGGTTCTCCATTGGGGGTCTGTTGGGGGATCTCTGATGTGGGGGTCTCTGTTGGAGGTGTGATGGGGGGTCTCTGATGGGGTCTGCTGGGGGATTCTGATGGGGGTATGATGGAGGGCTGGGGGGCAGGATTTGGGTTGTGTGGGGCCCTTCCTATGGACTTTGGGGGTCACTTCCATGGCAGACTGACATCCTAGACTCACTGTGGGGTCCACCGTGTGAGGGTCGTGCTTGAAAATACCTACACTAATTCATGTCCACGTGAATCCCAGTGGAGATGCCTGGAGCATCACGGGGTCCTGGAGAATCGGGCTTCCAGCCCATTAAACAGAAGTAATTGGATGCAAATGACTCATTTTGCATCTTCCCGCCGACATGGGGCCTGTAGCCCGCTGCCGTTGGAGCAACCAGAGCATTGGAATGGCACTGATCCCGTATTTAGGGCAGACTTGATTCTCCGCTGGATTGGGAAATCCACTACAGGCATATGGTGTGGTCCAGTAGCTAAATAAGAAACTTGGCAGGCTTGATTTGACGATCCCCATGCCCTGTTTCCTCATACCTTTTTTAAAGGTGATCACCGCTCTTTAGGATAGACCGTTTGAGGAAGGATGGTATGAGGCTGTTCGGATGTGCTTCACTTTGTCCGTCTTCATGAAGTGAGCAAACTCTTTGCTCGTGAATGGTGTACCATTGTCTGTAACCAATGCCTTTGGGACGACATGGGTGCTAAATGAGAGCAGCAGTTTCTCAACGGTGGCCTTCTACGTGGTGGACGACATCCAATGGTGTCTACCGTGAGAAAGAACATGGAACCTTGGAAAGGTCCAGCAAAGTCTGCGCGTCAGCATACCCAAGGTTGGTCTGGTCATTCCCATGGGTGTACTGGTGTGGCGGACAGAACTTCTGCTGCTCCTGGCACGTGGTACGCTGCAGGCCAGTCATTCAACCTCACCATCCAAGCCTGGCCACCACACGTAACTTCTTTTTAAAAAGATATTTTTAATTCTCCTCCTTTTTCACATTTTCTCCCAAATTTACACCCTCCAACAATAAACAATAATCAGTAACAAATATGTCAATCCCCATATCAATAACAACGGTCCCATCCTCCCACCAAACCCCAAACATTAGCCCGCATGTTCACATAAACAAATGGCACAAAGGAATCAGGAATCACCCGTAGTCACCATCAGCACACACCGCCCCCCCTCCCCCCAACCCTCCCACCCATCCCCACCAACTAATGTTCGATGTTACCCAGTTCTTGAACGCGCATGATGAATAAAGCCCATGAATTGTAGAACCCCTCCATCCTTCCCCTCAGTTCAAACTTAACCTTCTCAAGAGTCAAGAATTCCAACAAGTCCCCCCGCCACACCAGGGCACAGGGTGGATAGGTTGCTCTCCAACCCATCAGGATCCGCCTTTGGGCGATCAACGAGGCGAAGGCTACAACATCTGCCTCCGTCCATTTCCAACCCTGGCTGGTCCGACACCCTGAATATGGCCTCCCGGGGGCCCGGGTCCAGTTTCACCTGCATCACTTTAGAAATTACCCTAAAAACCTCCTTCCAGTAATCCTCTAGTTTTGGACAGGACCAAAACATATGAACGTGATTAGCGGGGCCCCCCTCCCCGCAACGTTCACACACATCTTCTACTCCTTCAAAGCATCGGCTCATCCTCGCCCTCGTGAGGTGTGCTCTGTATACCACCTTCAGCTGTATCAGCCCCAACCTCGCGCATGAGGTGGAGGCATTCACTTTCTGGAGCACCTCACACCAGACCCCCTCCTCCATATCCTCTCCCAACTCTTCCTCCCACTATGCTTTGATCCCTTCCAGTGGTGCCTTCTCCTCTTCCAAAATAGCTCCGTAAACCGCTGACACTACCCCCTTCTCCAGTCCCCCTGTCGTCAACACCTCCTCCAGCAATGTGGAGGCCGGCTCCACCGGGAAGCTTTGTACCTCCTTTCTGGCAAAATCTCGAACCTGCATGTATCTAAACATTTCCCCCTGCTCCAGCCCATACTTCGCTTCCAGCTCCTTCAGCCTTGCAAACCGACCCCTAAGAAACAAATCTTTTAGTGTCTTAATCCCCTTCTCCTCCCATTTCCGAAAATTTCCATCCCACCTCCCTGGCTCAAATCTGTGGTTCCCCCGAATCGGCATTTACCTTGACCCTGCCCCCAACCCGAAGTGTTGGCGAAACTGCCTCCAAATTCTCAATGAGCTATTATTACAGGACTCCCTGAATACTATCGGGAGCGGCGCTGTTGCTAGTGCTTTCAATCCCGACGCCCTGCACAAACTCTACCTCACGTAACTTCTGATCAGCATTTTCATTTTCGACTCCCCCAGGTGACCCTTGTGCAGGTATCAGGGTAGGGTCCGTCAGCCCTGGTTTGGGATCACGACGCAAGCCTCCCACAGGAGGATGCCGCCTCCACAATAAGCTCTTGCTGCTTGGCTTCAAAAGCTTGGAGCTCTTTGGGTCGCTCCCTTTGCTGGCCCCCGTGCAGGTCTACGTGGTGCAACTTCACCAACACTGGGTCCTTCTGCGTCCAGTCGCGAAAATGGGTGGCGGTGACCGGCAAGGTGTCCATGAAGTTCAGGCCAGATATGATCTCATCAGCCCTCGGTGGGGATGTGGGGCTTTCAGCAGTGGAACCAACTCAGAGCGTCCGCATTTGTGATCTGTGTGCCCAAGCGATGCTCAAATACGTACTCGATGCTCAAATACGTACTCGTACGCTGCTAGCAACAGGGCCCATTGCTGTATGCGGGAAGATGCTATGGGTGGAATTGCCTTGTCTTCTTTAAATAAACAGAATACTGCTTGTGGTCCATCACGATGGTGAATCGCGCCCGTACACGTATTGTGAAATTACTGCAAAAACGTTGCCCAGCCCTTCGTTCTCGATTTGGCTGAAGTTGCATCCCGCAGCAGTCAGACTGTGAACCATATGCTATTGGCCTCTCCAGTCTGTCATCCATGCGGTGTGATAACACTGCCCTGATTCTGTAAGTTCAGGTGTGGCATGGCACCAAAAGGGTCATAATGGGTCAACAACCCCGGTGATGACAGCCGCTGGTTCACCCTGGCGAAAGCCTCCTCCTGAACAGGTTTTGCTAAATGAAACTATTTTCTCTTGTGGTGGAATCAAGAGCACAGAAACGTAAGTTTAACATTGGAACTGGGTCATTTGAGAGGAAAATCAGGAAACATTCTTTCGCACAAGGAACAGGAGAAAGCTGAAACTCTATCTTTAAAGGTCTGGGTGTTGGAACAATTGGAACTTTCAAGATTGGGATAAATATAATATTGTTAAGTAAGGGTATAGAGGGATATGGAACAAAGGTGGGAAAACTGAGTAGTGGCACAGATAAGGCATTATCCAATTAAATGAGGCCAAATGACATACTCTCCTTCCTAATATTAACCAGTAATAATAAAAATTCTAAAAGTAACCATTAAATATAATGGATGGAATTCCATAAGTGACTGACCTCAGCACTACATAGAGCACGTTCACGCCTCTGTGTCCTGTAAATAGTGTTTTCACTTCATAAAATAGAAATATATTCTGCAGAGGAGATTTGAACCAAGGATGCTGAAATCGTAGTGGCAGCTCGGGTTGCCTGGTTCTTGCTGCAAACTCCGTCAGGCTGAGAAACAGTACGTTAATATGATGAGCCATCAGTTGTTTCTCAGAAACCCGAGTGCTTCTCCTCGGGTTTCTGAGAAGTAATTAGACCAGACAATCACTAATTACGAGAGACTTTACAAGGATGATTGATTGTCAGTTACCCATTTATGAGTTGTAAACATTTTTGTCAGTAAGATATTTTAATTATTTGGTACCACATGATTTTTCGGCATGTGCATTATGTAATCCGTCTCACTGCAGTCTGCTCCAGTGGTGCAAATGATGTTGCAGGAGAAAGGAAAGAACATTTTTTTAAAAATACCCATTTAATTCAAAGTTCGCTAAGTGTCACAAAGAATAAATATGTTTGTTTTACTCACTTTTCAAGTTTGCCATGATTTGATTACAAGATATATAACTAGCTGCTCTTCAATAAAGTCTGTGAAGTACTTGGGACATCCTGAAAGGCATTAGCTAAATAGGAGTTCTATCCATCTCTGTATCTTCAAACATAATTTACCCATCACAGCTGCTGCTGGATATGTGACCACAAATCTAATCTGCTAGCCTTCCTTGTGGTTTCAATAATCCTGAAAAAAATAATCATATTTTACAGCAAAACGATCACTCCCCTGAGGGTATAAGATTTTATTTACACAAAAGCTGGACATGAGTCAACTATGACTGTAGCACGCTACTAAAATCAAGTTTCTTTCTTTTCAGTCTCCCCTAGCAACCCAGAGTAACGGTCTGGAGATGACTAAATGCTTTTGTGAGCTCTGTAGGCAGAATCTCACTGGTGAAATGAAGGTAGATGACATTTGCAGACTTAGTATCACCCAGACTGTTTCAAAGCTTTATTCATTTTACATGCCTAAAGGTACAGGCTTAGCTTTGATGCTTGCCTTGCAATGGTGGCAGTGGCTTTGTGGGAATGTCACTGGACGAGTCATCCAGAGGGCCAGGCTAATGCTCTGGGGACCCAGGTTCAAATCCCACAGCTTGTGGAACTGAAATTCAATTAATGAATACGGAATTTAAAGCTAGTCTCAATAATGACGACCATGAAACCATTGTCGATTGTCATTAAAAAACTACCTAAGTCATTAATATCCTTTAGGGATGGAAATCTGCCGTCCTTACCTGGTTTGACGCCAGACCCACAGGAATGCGGTTGACTCTTGAATTCCCTCTGAAGTGGCCCAGCAAGCCACCCAGTTATTTCAAACCGCGAGAAAATCTCAAAGGAATAAAACCAGATGGGCCATCCGACATCGACCTAGGCACCGGAAATGACAACGGCCCTGCAAAAACCTACCTTACAAACACCTGAGTGCTTGTGTCAAAATTTGCAGAGCTGTCCCACAGACTTGTCAAGACACAGCCTGACATAGTCATTCTCGCTGAACGATACCTGACAGACAATGTCCCAGACACCACCATCACTATCCCTGGGTATGTCCTGTCCCACCGGCAGTGCAGAGGTAGCAGCATAGTGTTATACAGTCAGGAGGAAATTGAGCTGGGAATCATTAAAATTGACTCTGGCGCACATGAAGTCTCATGGCATCAGCTGAAACATGGGCAAGGAAACCTACTGCTGATTGCCACCCACAACCATCCTCCCCCCATTCCCTCCTCACTTCCATCAGCTGATGAATCAGTGTTTCTCTATGTTGAATACCACGGGAGGATACACTGAGGGTGGCAAGGGTGCAGAATGTACTCTGGGTAGGGAACTTCAATGTCCATCGCCAAGAGTGGCTCGGTAGTACCACCACAGACGGAGCTGGGCCGAGTCCCAAAGAACATAACTACTGGACTGGGTCAGAGGCAGGTGGAGAGAGAAAATTCCACTTGATCTCAACCTCCCCAATCTACCTGTTGCAGATGCATCTGGCCACAACAGTATTGGCAGGAGTGGGCACTTGACAGCCCTTGTGAAGATGAAGTCCCGTCTTCACATTGAAGATACCCTCCATTGTGTTGTGTGGCATGGTTAGTGTGTTAAATGGAATAGGATTCAAACAGATCTAGCAGCTAAAAACTAGGCATCCAAGTCGTGCTGTGGGTCAACAGCAGCAGCAGATTGTACTCGACCACAGTCTGTAAACTCATGGCCCAGCACATCCCCCATGCTACCATTACCACCATGTCAATGGATCAACCCTGTTCAATGAAGAGTGCACGAGGGCATGCCAGGAGCAGCACCAGGCATAAGTATCGACCTGGTGAAGTTGCAACACAGGATAACTTGTTGCCAAACAGTGAAAGCTGTATGCAACAGACAGAGTAAACAATCCCTGATCAACGGATCAGATCTAAGCTTTGTTGTCCTGCCACATCCTGTTGTGAATGGTGGTGGACATTTAATCAACAGGAGGAGGAGGCTCCACAAGTATCCCATCCTCAATGAGGGGTGAGCCCAGCACATCTGTGAAAAAGATAAGGCTGAAGCATTTGCAACAATCTTCAGCCAGAAGTGCTGAGTGGATGATTCACCTCGGCGTCCCCCGGAGGTTCCCAGCATCACAAATGTCAGTTCTGAGTATATATGTTTCACTTCACCTGATTTCAAGAAATACTTGAAGGCACTTGTTATATTTTAAATAATGACTTATCTAAAATATATATATTACTCTTGAATCCACCAGGATGATAAAATGACCAATAGTCTTGTCGAAAGATGAACTATTTAATGAGTAATAAAATAATAAACTGAGTCCTTTTATTCAATACTAAACTAACAATAAAGAAATAAAGTACAATACAGATAACTATATAACTATACACTATAATAACAAACTAGTTCTAACGTCCCTCACTCTAGCTATTCTAAGTCTTGCTTATTCACTGTTCTGAATCACATCATCATGTTACTTAGAAAAGGCGGGAATCCAGTTCTTATAGTATCTGACTGTGAGCCATCTAGTGTTGAAATGACTGTACTATATTTACATACATTTATCATGTATATTGATATCTGAATATCACTACAGCACTGGACACTTCAAAGACTATGGGCGAAATTCTCCGGTATCGGCGCGATGTCCGCCGACTGGCGCCCAAAATGGTGCAAATCAGTCGGGCATCGCGCCGCCCCAAAGGTGCGGAATTCTCCGCATCTTGGGGGGCCGAGCCCCAATTTTAAGGGGCTAAGCCCGCGCCGGACGAATTTCTGCCCCGCCAGCTGGCGGAAAAGGCCTTTGGTGCCCCGCCAGCTGGTGGGGAAATGACATCTCCGGGCGGCGCATGCACGGGAGCGTTAGCGGCTGCTGACGACATTCCCGTGCATGCGCAGTGGAGGGAGTCTCTTCCGCCTCCGCCATGGTGGAGACCGTGGCGAAGGCGGAAGGAAAAGAGTGCCCCCACGGCACAGGCCCGCCCGCGGATCGGTGGGCCCCGATCGCGGGCCAGGCCACCGTGGCAGCACCCCCCGGGGCCAGATAGCCCCGCGCACCCCCCAGGACCCCGGAGCCCGCCCGCGCCGCCTTGTCCCGCCGGTAAGGTAGGTGGTTTAATCTACGCCGGCGGGACAGGCATTTTAGCAGCGGGACTTCGGCCCATCCGGGCCGGAGAATCGCAGGGGGTGGCCCGCCAACCGGCGCGGCGCGATTCCCGCCCCTGCCGAACATCCGGTGCCGGAGATTTCGGCAACTGTTGGGGGCGGGATTCACGCCAGCCCCCGGCGATTCTCCGACCCGGCGGGGGGTCGGAGAATCTCGCCCCATGACGCATTCTTACAATGCTGCTGAAGACTTGTGCTCCAGAACTAGCTGCATTCCTAGCCAAAAACAGCACCAACACTGACATCTATCCAGCAATGTGGAAAATTGCTTAGGTATGCTCTGTCCACAAAAAGGACAAAGGCAACCCATCCAGTCACTGCCCTTTCAGTCTAATATTGGCCGTCAGCAAAGTGATGGAATGGGCATCGACAGTGCTATCAAGCAGCACTTACACAGCAATAACCTACTTACTGATATTCAGCCTGGGTTCTGGCAGGGCCACTCGGATCCCGACAGGTAAGGATGGCAGATTTCCTTCTCTAAAGGATATCAGTGAACCAGATGGATATTTGCAACAATCTATCCTAGTTTCATGGTTACCATTACCGGGACTAGCATTATAATTTCATTTTTTATTATCTAATGGTGGGATTAGAACCTATGTCCTCAGAACATTAGCCTGGACCTCTGGATTGCAAGCCCAATGATAATATCATGATACCACCATCTCCCCAAATATACTGAATATAAATTCCCCAGCAGCCACGTGGGATTTGCATCATGAATTGTGGACCATTTGTCTCGGCCTCTGGATTACTATTGCCGGGACAGACCACTATGCATACCATTAACTAACTGTGCTCCACCCCTAGTATCATCCTCTAAATATTGCAGAATGATAGATTATTAATTACAGAGCAATACACAAGGTTCCACTGCTCAGTGACCCAAGACAAAAGGAAGAGGTGCAGAATTATTGAGCACATGAGGTTAGTACATTATTTAATTTGCTCTTTACAAAACCAAGCATGGACTTTTGTTCCTGCAAGAAGTGGGAACAAACGGAAAAATGTTGGAGGAAACCACTAATGCTGAATGCTAAAAGTATAATCAGAGTTAGCTGTAGAAACCTGGAACTTTTCTTGATTTATTTGGAGTTTTTACACTACATGTGGGTAATTTAAACTTTACCGCCCCAGCAGAATACTGACCAGCTCAGATTGGGAACCTGTTTTATGTTCTGTCTGATGTTACTTTCCATGGAGTGATCAACAATGCCTTCTCTTCTTTGCCCATGCCCTCCTTTCCCTGTTTCTATGCAGTTTTGTCTTATCTCCCTCAGGATCTACATCATTGTGAATCAGAACTTAAAATGACATGGTTCGTGAGATCTCAATCTCTGTGCAGCCCAAATTCCCACAAGCAAACAGTTCTCCCCTTCCCTCACAGGAAATTTCACGTTAGCTATGGTCATACAATGTTGAAGGAACAAAATTTATCACATAACCCATTTGCCTCTGTACTAATGATCATAGATGGGTATAGATAATGAGGGATAGGTATAGATAATGGGACATGCAGTTGGCTTTTTATCTCAGAGGTAGGAATCAGGACACAGTGCTAATCCCACTGTTGTGGCCGAGCCTTCTTCGTCTTGTTGCCAAAAAACAGGATTTTATGGCTGCTGTGGCCTTAATCAGCCAGGAGATGTGGCAGGCTTAGGGCGGGGATGGAAAGGAGATGATTCTGGTGGGTGCAGGTTAAAAAGCCCACCTCCATTTGCAAAAAATATTGGTCCAGTTCTTCTCATAGAATCAGCAGTGAATGTTTAGCTATATTTGGAAAGCCTCACAATCTATAGAAATGTAAACCTTCTAATAAATTTAAACCTCTCCTCACCCTACCCCTCACCCCCCCCCCCCCCCCACCTTAGTCCCATCCTCACCCTCTCACCCTACACCTTTGTCTCCTTACCCTCACCTCTGTCAGAAATTATCTGTTTTATGAACAGCACTCACAAGCCCTATTGTAACAGTTGAATGCATTGAATAGCCCATAATTCTCTCCAAGTAAAAAAAGATAGCTTCAAACACAGTTGTATAAATGGAGTCAATATAAATAGAGTCAAGCATTTTGTAAAATTATTAGGCGGTATAATTGCGACCAAGAGTTCATAACTCTCCCCAAATAAACAAACTGACCAGAACTGGTATCTCAACAGATGTCTGGACTGAATAAATAAAAGCAATGGGAAAACCCTAAACAATTTGACATTATCATACCAGGCTACAATTTCAATGTGTTAAAATATATTTTATCTAGTCCTGTAATTAATTTTCCACATTTATAATATTGATTTTTACTTGCTAGCTTTATTAATAATAATAATCTTTATTGTCACAAGTAGGCTTACATTAACATTGCAATGAAGTTACCCTGAAAAGCCCCTAGTCACCACATTCCAGCACCTGTTCGGGTACACAGAGGGAGAATTTAGAATGTCCAAGCCACCTAACAACACGTCTTTTTGGGGAAGGAAACCGGAGCTCCCGGAGGAAACCCACGCAGACACAGGGAGAACATGCAGACTCCGCACAGACAGTGACCCAAGCCGGGAATCAAATCTGGGACGCTGGCGCTGTGAGGCAACAATGCTTATCCATTGTGGTACCGTGCTGCCCGCATAAGTAAAAATGTGGAAAATATTACACTATATTCGCGCAATTTCACAATTAATTGTGAAAGAGGAAAAGCCATTTTAATTACCTTTTAAAAACTTCCTGCATTCAATCCCTAGTTCATAGATGCATGCAGATGGTGGAAAACCCAACAGCTCCTAAAGTCTGGCAGACTCCCTTAAAATTAAAAACAATACCTGGGGCAGGTTCCTTTTTAAAATTATATCATGGGGTGTGGGCATCAGTGGCTAGGCCAGTATTTATTGCCCATTCCTAGTTGCCCTTGAGAAGATGATGGTGGGCCACCTTCTTTCACCGCTGCAGACCATATAGTGTAGGTACACCCACAGTGCTGTTATCGAGGGTGTTCCAGGATTTTGACCCATCGACAATGGAGAAAATACTTCCAAGTCAAAATGGTGCACGGCTTGGTGGGGAACTTGCAGGTGGTGTTCTCATGTACCTGCCACCCTTGCCATTCCTCGCGATGGTCCATGCTTTTGGAAGGAGCCTTCATGGGTTGCTGCAGTGCATCCTGTAAATTGGTACATGCTGCTGTCACTATGCACCGGTGATGGAGAGTGTGGATGTTTAAGGTGGTGAATGGGGTGCCAATCAAATAGGCTGCTTTGTCCTGGATGGTGTCAAGCTTCTTGAGTTCTTGAGTGTTGTCCAAACCCCCATTCCCCATATCCAATCTGAACAACCCCCGATATCTGACCCCTTCCCCAAACACCGACCCCACTCCCCCGAACCCCTCAAATCCTACCCATTGACCTAAGATACTTATCTTGTCCATGGCCTGTCAATTTTAATGAATATGTAACTTAATTTGTTTACGGAAGCTGGTGCTGCAAAAATGTGGGCATGTCCTCCTTCAATCTGATTCTGCTGGACTGCGACACTGAGCCTTGAGGACTTGCCCTTCTGCCTGGACCTCACCCGTCCTGAGTCAAAAGGCCGGGCAAGACGGACATGGAAGAAATTTCACATAAGTAATTGGGCATGGAGTGTCAATCCGACGCCGAGGAAGTTACTGCCCAAATTTTCAGATCAATCACCATTTATCAGAGGTCCTGATGAAAGGCCATCAACTCAAAATGTTAACAGGTGATGCCAAACATGCTGAGTATTTCCAGCATTTTCTGATTTTCTTCCTTATACTTGTTTCTCCCTCATGTGCTTATTTAGCTTTGGGATGATTTCACCAGTCTCAAGCCTGGCTTACACATCGTGGAAGGAGGTTTTTCTTTAAATTCTTACAACTCTTTGATGAGGCTGTACTGGGGCTATTGTGCCCATGCTTCATCTCTTTATGTCCAAACAGACATAGGCCCTAATTAATATTCACTCTAGAAAAGAGAAGAAAATCAAAAGTTCAATGGTATCTTACATTCTCCTCGGATTCACAAGTGCGGATAAAAGCAACATGCACTCCCTATATCGAGATAGGCTACGCAGAATTAATTATTTTTAAAAATTCATTTACGGGATATGGACGTCGCTGGTTAGGCCAGCATTTATTGCCCATCCCTAGTTGCCCTTCAGAGGTGGTGGTGAGTTGCCTTCTTGAACCGCTGAAGTCCATGTGCTGTAGGTACATTCACTGTGCTGTTCGGGAGGGAGTTTTAGGATTTTGCCCCAGCGACAGTGAAGGAGTGGCGATATATTTCCAAGTCAGGGTGGTGACTGACTTGGTGGGGATTCTCCAGGTGGTGGGGTTCCGAGATATCTGCTGCTGTTGTCCTTCTAGATGGCAGAGGTCGTGGGTTTGGAATGTCTTGTCTAAGGAACCTTGGTGAGTTACTGCAGTGCATCTTGTAGATGGTATACATGGCTGCCACTGTTCATCGGTGGTGCAGGGTTTGAATGTTTGTGGAAGGAGGAGCAATCAAGTGGGCTTCTTTGTCCCGAATGATGTTGAGCTTCTTGAGTGTTGTCGGAGCTGCACTCATCCAGGCAAGTGGAGAGTATTCCATTACACTCATGACTTGTGCCTTGTAGATGGTGGACAGGCTTTAGGGGGCCAGGAGGTGAGTTACTCATCGTAGGATTCCTAGCCTTTGACCTGCCCTGGTAGCCACAGTATTAATATGGCTGGTCCAGTTCCATTTCTGATCAATGGTAACCTCCAGGATGTTGATTGTGGGGGATTCAGCGATGGTAATGTCATTGAATGTCAAGGGGTGGTGGTTAGATCCTCTTTTGTAGGAGGTGTTCATTGCCTGGCACTTGTGTGATCCGAATACAACTTGCCACTTGTCAGCCCAAGCCTGAATGTTGACCAGGTCTTGCTGCATTTGGATATGGACTGCTTCATTATCTGAGGAATCGCGAATGGTGGTGAACATTGTGCAGTCATCCAAAATAATCCCCACTTCTGACCTTATGAGGGAAGGGAGGTTATTGATGAAGCAGCTGAAGATGGTTGGGCCTAGGACACTACCCTGAGGAACTCCTGCAGTGATATCCTGGAATTGAGATGATTAACCTCCAACCACCACAACCATCTTCTTTTGTGCCAGGTATGATTCCAACTAATGGAGAGTTTTCCCCTCATTCCCATTGATTCAAGTTTAGCTAGGGCTCCTTGATGCCATACTCGGTCAAATACTGCCTTGATGTCAAGGGCAATCACTGTCACCTCACCTCTGGTGTAGATGTTTGGCCTTATGAGTAGCATGCCAACCTTATGGAAAGCGCCCAATATTCACGTCAAGCTATGAAGACAGAAATCTATCCCAGCGACGTCAGTGTTGTGCCAAGAGTGTCAGGCAGGCTAAATATACTAAGGAACAGGCACTAAAGATAATTAAAAATGAGTGATCAGAATCTGGGGAGGTACCAATAGTTTGAAAAAAGGCTAACGGGGTAATTTCAAAATATGATGACAAAATAAACAATGGCAACTATAGATTCATTTCTCGCTAACCCTGCACAAGCTAATGAGTTTGATTATAAGAAGTAAACCTTGGAAATATCTGCACAGCATTACCTCAGTTAATGACAGTCAACATGGATTCAGAATGGGAAGATCCTGCTTCAACAAACTCTTTTGACTTTTTGACTAAGTGACATCTCAAGTAAATTATGGGATGCTCTGTTATGTAGATATAATTAGATTTCCAAATGCACAAGAGAAATTATTGATTACGTTGAAAGCTGTGAAGATTTATCGCAAATCTTAGGAATGGATTTTTAAAAAAATTACTGAGGGATAGATTTTGTTTCCAAGAGGAGTTATCTCAGTTTGGAGCCACTACTATTTTTCATGCACACAAATCACTTGCATTTGCAAACTTAACACACATTTGTCAACGATTAATCAAAACATGGGATGGGCCAATGGAGTTGCAGGGGTAAAATGCTCAGGAATCAACTAGTTATTAAAAACTGAAAAGTTGAGGACAATCAACATCTCCAATAAAAAAAAATCTAGAGAGCGGTTCATCAAGCCTCCATTGAAGTTGAACCACTGTGCTGTATAAAGTAACGGTTACGCTAAATGAACAATCACTAGAGGACTCTAAAATGACTGCACTTTTTAAAACAGGAGTTATGTTTATCCCTTTGTTTAAAAGGGAGCTTTAAGGTAAGGATGAGAAAAAGCCATTCAGTCCATTAAGTTCAACTGTCTGGTATTTCAACTCAAAATGTGTAGCATCCAGCTGCATCTTGGTGCGGGATGCAGTCGGGCTGACAGGGGTCTCGCCCACTGGTCAGAGAATTGGTGGGGAACCACTACCAGTTCTATCTGTGAGGCCTGACAGTATTAAGTGGCCACAGTCAGGCCTTACACAGGATTCAGGACCTTGCCAGCAGAAGTGATGGGCGGTGAGAGCTGCCGGCCAATCATAGGTAGTTCTCCGACCAGTATTATAGAGGGACTTCTGATCAGAGGTGAGCGAGGGAGGATTGGGGTCCTGCCAACAAGAATGCCCGTCACACACACAAGGCCATGGCAGTGTTTGCTGGGCAGCCTTCGGGAAATGGATGAAAGCCATGCTAGTTGTTCGCGTTTAATCTCTAAACCACCACTAAATTTCAATGGGCTACGGGCAATGGGTGTTAATTGGCTTGTTAATTAACTTAATAGACATCCCGCTGTTGGCGGCTGAAAATCCTGCATCAGCACCTTCTACCCCTTTATCAGGGAGGCTTTCCAGCTGCCGGGAAACATGTGGAACCTCGCCCATGATTAAATAGGCCCAAGGGTTTTCACTATGATGGGCTGCATTAATTCCAGCTCTTGAACTCCTTCAATAATTTTGTGAGGGCCACGAAGAATCCAGCACGAGTTGAAGGATAGAAAGAAATAACATTTATTTACAATAACATATATATACAACAGCAGCAGCAACTCCTTGCTGCTCACTCTCCTCTAGCCAGTTCCAAACTGGCCAGCTTTATTTATGCAGGGAATCTGCTAATGATTTCTCCGCCCCCCTCATTGGGGAAGCTCATACTCCCAAAGGATTGTGGGATTGCCATTAGTCCCCAGCCAGTGGTAAGCAGGCAGGTTATAACATCCCTCCCCCAAAAAGTCCAAGGAATCCACCGAAGACCCTGGCGAAGGAGGGCATCGGACTCGTTTTGCCGCAGGCCGGACACCATTTGAACGAGGCGCTGGATCGGATGGTGTGTAACGAGATGGAGAACGGCGCTTCCGTGATGAACGGTTGTACATCCGCGGCCCATGGGCCCGAGGATTCCCCCTCTGAGGCGTCCTGTGTCTCCATCTCGGAGTCGGAGTCCGCTGCCTCCGTCATCTTGGCGTCTCTATCTCCACGCGGTTCTGTAATGACCTGCGCAGGCTTTGAGTGCGGCACCAGAGGAAGATTGTGAGGAATACTTTCCACTGTGTCTGGTCTCTGTGGCTGTAGAAATTAGCTCCGGGGGCGGGGAATCTTTGGAAGGGATGGTCTTCTGGACTGAACGTGGTTTACATGCTTGCACTGGAGACGACCCTGGGCTTGCACCTGGGAAGAGATAAGGCCCATTTTGTGAAAGATTACGCCAGGGACCCACTGGGCACCACCAGCAAAATTCCAAACGAACACTGGTCACCGGGCGCAAACTGCCAAATTGGCCGATGCCGAGAAAAACCATGTCCCTGCCGTTCTTGTGTGCAGCGTTCTTGTGCGCCAATGTCCGGGAAAACCATGCTAAGGCAGGTGCGAAGTCTCCGGCCCATTGGGAGTTCCGTGGGAGCTACCCCAGTCACCGCATGTGGGGTGGTCCTGCATGAAAACAAAAAACGAGCCAGTCTTGTGTCCATCGACCAGGAAGATTGCTTCTTTAGGCCTCATTTGAATGTCTGCCAACCCATTTGAAGCCGGGCGGTGCGGCTATGGCGTATGCCGTCCATCTTCATGAACGTCGCAAACTTCTCACTTGTGAATGGAGTGCCGTTGTCCGTGACCAGCACCTCGGGGAGGCCATGCGTACTGAAAGACAAGCGCATCTTCTCGATTGTTGCGCAGGACGTTGTGCCTACCATCTTATGCACCTCTAACCATTTAGACTGGGCATCGACTAACAGAAGGAACATGGATCCTTGAAAAGGGCTGGCGAAATCCGCATGCAAGCACGCCCAAGGTGGCCATTCCCAGTGTTGTAGGGGCGCGGCCGGCGGAAGCTTCTGATGCTCCTGGCAAATGGAGCAGTTTTGGGCCACCTTCTCAATGTCGGTGTTGAGGCCTGGCCACCAGACATAACTCCGGGCCAACATTTTCATTTTGGTCACACCTGGATGCCAATTGTGCAAGTCTCTTAGTATCAGCTCCTGCCCTTTTTCCGGGACAATAACATGCGTCCCCCAAAGAGGATACCGTCTTCCACGCTGAATTCTGACAGCTTGTAGGAAAATGCCCGCAACCCGCCTGGGAGCTGTCTATGCTGCCCACCATAGAGGACTATGTGCCGAACCTTTGACAGGACTGGCTCCGTCTGGGTCCACTCAGGGATCTGTGATGCAGTGACAGGCAAGGTGTCCATAAAATTTAATAAGAAGTCTTACAACACCAGGTTAAAGTCCAACAGGTTTGTTTCAAACACTAGCTTTCGGAGCACTGCTCCTTCCTCAGGTGAATGAAGAGGTATGTTCCAGAAACATATATATAGACAAATTCAAAGATGCAAGACAATGCTTTGAATGCGAGCATTTGCAGTTAATTAAGTGTTTACAGATCCAGAGATATGGGTAACCCCAGGTTAAAGAGGTGTGAATTGTCTCAAGCCAGGAAAGTTGGTAGGATTTCGCAAGCCCAGGCCAGATGGTGGGGGATGAATGTAATGCGACATGAATCCCAGGTCCCGGTTGAGGCTGCACTCATGTGTGCGGAACTTGGCTATAAGTTTCTGCTTGGCGATTCTGCGTTGTTGCGCGTTCTGAAGGCCGCCTTGGAGAACGCTTACCCGGAGATCAGAGGCTGAATGCCCTTGACTGCTGAAGTGTTCCCCGACTGGAAGAGAACATTCCTGCCTGGTGATTGTCGCACGATGTCCGTTCATTCGTTGTCGCAGCGTCTGCATGGTCTCGCCAATGTACCATGCTTCAGGACATCCTTTCCTGCAGCGTATGAGGTCGGCAACGTTGGCCGAGTCGCACGAGTATGTACCGCGTGCCTGGTGGGTGGTGTTCTCACTTGTAATGGTGGTATTCATGTCAATGATCTGGCATGTCTTGCAGAGATTGCCATGGCAGGGTTGTGTGGTGTCATGGTCGCTGTTCTGAAGGCTGGGCAGTTTGCTGCAAACAATGGTTTGTTTGAGGTTGCGCGGTTGTTTGAAGCAAGTAGTGGGGGTGTGGGGATGACCTTGGCAAGATGTTCATCTTCATCGATGACGTGTTGAAGGCTGTGAAGAAGATGTCATAGTTTCTCCGCTCCGGGAAAGTACTGGATGACGAAGGGTATTCTGTCAGTTGTTTCCCGTGTTTGTCTTCTGAGGAGGTCGGTGCGGTTTTTTGCTGTGGCGCGTTGGAACTGTCGATCGATGAGTCGAGCGCCATATCCCGTTCGTACGAGGGCATCTTTTAGTATCTGTAGATGTCTGTTACGCTCCTCCTCATCTGAGCAGATCCTGTGTATACGGAGGGCTTGTCCTTAGGGGATGGCTTCTTTAATGTGTTTAGGGTGGAAGCTGGAGAAGTGGAGCATCCGTGAGGTTATCCGTGGGCTTGCGGTAAAGCGAAGTGCTGAAGTGACCGTCCTTGATGGAGATGAGTGTGTCCAAGAATGCAACTGATTTGGAGAGTAGTCCATGGTGAGTCAGATGGTGGTATAAAATTTAGGGTTGCAACCACCTCACCGGTCATGGGGGTCGACATGGGGCCGGTCGATAAAGGCAATTGACTCAGTGCATCGGCATTTGCTATCTGGGTTCCTGGTTTGTGCTCTAGAGAAGACAGCGAGCAACAAAGCCCAGCGCTGGATCCGTGCAGAAGCAATAGGCGGTACTGGCTTATCCTCTCGGAAAGGTCCCAGCAGAGGCTTATGATCAGTCACGATAGTGAAGTGGCGGCCATACACGTACTGGTGGAAGCGTTTCACTGCAAAGACCACCGCCAGGCTCTCCTTCTCGATCTGCGCATATTTCTTTTCCGCTGCACTCAATGTGCGGGAGGCGAAAGCTATCGGCCGCTCGGCCCCGTTCCCCATCTTATGGGACAGGATGGCCCCAATACCATACAGGGATGCATCACATGTGATGAGCAAATGCTTTCCAGGATCATAGTGGGTTAGTAACCCAGACGACGACAATTGTTGTTTTACCCGCCGGAAAGCGGTTTCTTGCGGCTGACCCCAAACCCAGGTGTGATTCTTCTTTAGCAGAAGTTGCAACGGGGCCAGTGTAGTTGCCAGATTGGGGAGGAACTTCCCGTAATAGTTTACGAGGCCGAGAAAAGAACGAAGATGCGAAGAGTCAGTCGGGGCGGGGGCCTGTTGAATTGCGCGCTCCTTCTCTGCGACGGGATGCAAACCTTTGATAACCCAGGTAGACTACTTCCTTCACCTGAAAGACGCACTTTCTGTGACGTAAACGGACTCCAGCCTCTGAAAAGCATCTAAGGACAGCCTCCAAATTTTCCAAATGTTCCTGCTCCGACGTCCCTGTAATCAAAACGTCTTCTAAGTAGACAGCGACATGCGGTAAACCTCTCAAAATGCCCTCCATGACGCGTTGGAAAATAGCGCAGGCAGAGGATACCCCAAAGGGCAACCATGTATATCCATACAGGCCCTGGTGTGTATTAATCGTTACATATGGCTGGGAGGCAGGGTCCAGCTCCAACTGTAGGTAGGTGTGACTCATATCTAATTTCATGAACGAGAGTCCGCCTGCAAGCTTCGCGCAGAGATCCTCTATGCGAGGCATTGGATATCGGTCGAGCCGGGAAGCCATATTCACTGTAAGTTTATAGTCACCGCACAAGCGAACTGTGGCATCTGGCTTCATTACAGGTACAATTGGTGCTGCCCAGTCAGCAAAATGGACGGGCCTGATAATACCCAAAGTCTCCAAATGAGTGAGCTCCCCTTCTACCTTCTCGAGCAAGGGGTAAGAACATAAGAACTAGGAGCAGGAGTAGGCCATCTGGCCCCTCGAGCCTGCTCCACCATTCAATGAGATCATGGCTGATCTTTTGTGGACTCAGCTCCACTTTCCGGCCCGAACACCACAACCCTTAATCCCTTTATTCTTCAAAACACTATCTATCTTTATCTTAAAAACATTTAATGAAGGAGCCTCTACTGCTTCACTGGGCAAGGAATTCCATAGATTCTCAACCGTTTGGATGAAGAAGTTCCTCCTAAACTCAGTCCTAAATCTACTTACCCTCATTTTGAGGCTATGTCCCCTAGTTCTGCTTTCACCCGCCAGTGGAAACAACCTGCCCGCATCTATCCTATCTATTCCCTTCATAATCTTATATGTTTCTATAAGATCCCCCCTCATCCTTCTAAATTCCAACGAGTACAGTCCCAGTCTACTCAACCTCTCCTCGTAATCCAACCCCTTCAACTCTGGGATTAACCTAGTGAATCTCCTCTGCACACCCTCCAGCGCCAGTACGTCCTTTCTCAAGTAAGGAGACCAAAACTGAATACAATACTCCAGGTGTGGCCTCACTAACACCTTTTACAATTGCAGCAGAACCTCCCTAGTCTTAAACTCCATCCCTCTAGCAATGAAGGACAAAATTCCATTTGCATTCTTAATCACCTGTTGCACCTGAAAACCAACTTTTTGCGACTCATGCACTAGCACACTCAGGTCTCTCTGCACAGCAGCATGTTTTAATATTTTATCATTTAAATAATTATCCCTTTTGCTGTTATTCCTACCAAAATGGATAACCTCACAGTAAGGCACTGGGCGCGCCTGGAAATAGCACGGCATGGCTCCTGGTTCGATTTGGATATGGACCTTATTTTCACCAAACCAGGCTGGAATACATCTGGGTACCGTCCTAGCACCTCAATCAACCCTCCAGAAACTGTTTGGAGGATGTGTGGCCACTGCAGCTGCAAATGGCGCAACCAGTCCCGACCCAACAGGCTGGGCCCGTGGCCGCGCACCACAATAAGTGGGAAATGCCCCTCCTGGCATCCATAAACAACAGGGATCATCGTAGTTCCTGCAATGTCCAATGGTTCCCCCGTATAGGTGGCCAGCCTGGCCTGTATGTCGGTTATTGTAAGGGTCTGTATACCCTGCTTGATGCGGTCGAATGTCCTCTGGGCAATCACGGAGACCTCTGCGCCAGTGTCCATCTCCATCTCAAGCGGGTGACCATTGACCCGTACTGTCACCTTAATGGGGGCCACATGGGGAGCTGCCACACAATGCAGCTGCAGGCAGTCGTCCTCCGTCTCCACGTCCTCGGGAGTAGTCGCCGCAGGTTCATCCCCTGGGCTGGCCCCAGTTTCTGTCGGAACGGCGGCGCCTCTGGCGCCCCCAGGACTGGCATCCACGATGGGGTCAGCGCCCACAAGTCTGACACGGACATGGCTCCTCATCCATTGGTTCTGGAGATGGCTCCCTTCGGGGAGGAATGTCCGATGGCCACTAGCGTCGATCCGGATGTCGCCTTGCCCAAGGTACCACAGGGGTGCGGGGGGGCGCTTTCGGGCGGAAGGGGTTGCGCCCCAAGGCATGTACCTCCATTCCCTGTAGCTCCTGCACTCCCCGTTCTGCGCTCTCTCGGGACAATACTATTTGAATGACCTGCTGAAAAGTCAATGTTGGTTCAGCTAACAACTTTTCCGGGTGGCCGCATTATTAATACCGCAAACCAAATGTTCGGGTAACATTTCTGACAAGGTCTCACCATAGTCACAGTACTCCGCAATCCTGCGTAGCCTGGATAGAAAACCGGTAAGGGATTCTCCTGGGGTCCTCTCAGCGGTATTAAACCGGTAACGCTGGACTATTGTGGACGGGGTTAGGTTAAAATGTTGCCCCACTAAGTTCCCAAGTTCATCAAACGTTTTGGTGTCCGGCGCAGCTGGGTACGTAAGGCTCCTAATCACCCCAAACGTATGCGGGCCGCAGGCGGTGAGCAATATGACCACCTGCCGCTCATTTTCGGTGATGTTGTTTGCCTGGAAATAGTAACGCATCCGTTGTGCGTACTGGTTCCAGCTTTCCAGTGCAGCATCAAAAACATCCAAACGTCTATACAGAGGCATGGTGTAATAGAAAACAACTTCCAACCTGTATCCAACAAAAATCCAGGGAGGTGGCTTCAGCATTGTAGACAGCTATTCACTTTAACCCTCGTCGCCAGTTTTGTGAGGGCCACGAAGAATCCAGCACGAGTTGAAGGATAGAAAGTAATAACATTTATTTAGAATAACATATATATATACAACAGCAGCAGCAACTCCTTGCTGCTCACTCTCCTCTAGCCGGTTCCAAACTGGCCAGCTTAATTAATGCAGGGAATCTGTTAATGATTTCTCCGTTCCCCTCATTGGGGAAGCTCATACTCCCAAAGGATTGTGGGATTGCCATTAGTCCCCAGCCAGTGGTAAGCAGGCAGGTTATAACAAATAACTTCCATTACGCTACCCGATGGATCATTCTAAACATTTTTCACCCTTTTAGTAAAGAAATTGTATCTTCAGAATATTAGTATAATTGGTACATTATGTTTTGTGTCGCCACTGAAGTAAAGCATAAAGCATATAATTAAGAAAAGTACCCAATTGACTAAAACCAGCCCTGAGTTACAGTGTTTAGGTTATATGTTTTGTGAAGCGTTTTCAGATATAAAGACACCAAGTAATAAAAAAAAAACTGTGATGTGAGTAAAAACTATCATTAAAGCCTAACAATTTGATTTTGCCAATTCCTGTTTTGTTTTCTACTTTTCTGTGGATAGCATTTAACTTTACATTCTCTCAACTCCTTTCAACCAGTTTGCTCGATTCTGTTTTGAAAAAGGGCATGGGACGTTTTACTCCCCCCCCCCCCCCCCCCCCCAAAGATGCTATATAAAGGCAAGGGGCAAAATTTCCCATTTCGGAGACTGATTCCCTCTGGGCAGTAGGATGGGTGAACCTCAACTCATTAATTATACATCTGCGAGGAACTTGGCAAATGTTGTCGCGAGGGTGGGGGGTGGGGGCAGTAAGTCCTCAGCCCCGCCATTACCTCAGGTGTCAAAGGTCGTAGTGTCATATTTAAAGGGCACCCGGATAGGCATTCACTCATTGCAGACCAGCTGGCACTGCACTACGCTTCCAGTGTCCTTGTGGCTGCGACTGGAGGAGCTGGCAGATGTGAGCAACCACATCCTGGGACATATGAGGGCACCCCGGCATTGTCCATTACTCATCTCTAGATAAGAACATGGCCAGCGATATATGCATGGTCATGTCATGTTCACAATTGCAGTGTTCCATTTTCACAAGCCTTTTGACATTATAGAGGCTCCGCTGCCTCTTGCCACAGTGACAGACCCTCCATTTCCTCACCTACGTAGAGTCGGGAATCAGACAGCCCGAATAATCCGCTGGTGGGGCATTTAATTTGGAGGAGGAGCGTAATTCTGGTGAGTTGGCATTTTAATGAGAATGCATGACATGTAAATTAATGCAGATGTGATTCTCAACGTAGATCAGCTGGAAACCCCACCTGCATTCAACCCACCATCAAAATTGAACAAAATTTCCCACCGATGGGAGACTGATTTTTTCCATCCTGCAAATGTGGTGCACGGCACTCCACGATTGCTGCCACAGACGGGAGCGGAACATTTCGCCTGCCGTTGTTGAAAATAATATGTTGGTAGATCTTCAAGTTGCCTGCTGTGATTTGGGGCACTGTTAATATCTTCTGTCATATTTTATTTCATTTAATAGGATATATTTGCAGCCATTGTACTTCTCAGCTGGGTTTGTTATACATGGTTTTATCTGTTTTGCCTTATTTAATTATCATGCTTAACGTAGGATGTTTTTCCACTGAAGATGCGACAAAATGGTTCAGAGTGTTCAAGACAGGAAGGGAGGAGGAGTAGTGTAAATGTCAGGGACACCGTTATAGTATAAAGTGAGCAAAGAAGACGGAATTAATTATAATGTAAAGAATAAATCCCCAAGGATAAAATGAGCACAATACATCAGATTATTAATGAATTCTGCAAAGTGTCGATGGCTGTCATGTCTCAGGTTCTTTTGACAATTTATCTGGAGAACTTTGGGGTAATTTACACCAAGTGCTAAGTGCTGGCTCAGGCGAGAAAAGCAGTGTGCAGCAGCTTTTTCACCATACTGTCCAGCACTTAACAGAAAGAGATCCTGGAGGTGTGTCCGGCACCATCATGGCAGGGTGGGCCTGAGAAAGCTGACAATTCCGGCTTTCCAAAAGGGCACCTCGAGACCTCTGGTTAAAAAAAAACCCAGCCCTCACGCACCTGGGCAAGCCCCCTCTTCCCTCCCCCAGGACATGGGGAATGCCCCCCCCCCCCCCCCCATGTAGATCCCCTGAGAGGGTGGCACTATCCCGTGCCAGGGGACAGTTGCTAGGGTTCCAGGAGTGGTGCCAGGTGTCATGATATTCAAACATACATCATAACACATACATAATGATAGACAGACCAACGGACCAATTAGCACACATAACACGACAGCCGATCACAGACAAGAGCAGACACAGTATAAGACAAGAAAGACAACACTTCCTGGGCAGTCCATCTGGAGACAGCACAGGGCCAGGACCTCATAGCAAGACACTCACACAGTCACAACGTGCTGAGTACCAAGTCTGATGTATAAATAGTTAGATGGAATAAAACTGCATTGTACCAATCGCAACCGTGTTGGTTCGTCTGTACCTCAGAGCACCCAACACCTCATGATACCAGGGGTGAATCGATACCTACTGGCAAATCTGCCATCCTGAGCCATGGACACCCGCAACAAATCGCAGCCGTTGCAAGTTGCTGGGAACCTGGGCACAAATTGGAAGCTCTTCAAGCAGCGTTTCGAACTCTTCATGCAAGCCAATGAAAAACAGGGTGCCTCGGACAAAACAAAGATTGCCATGCTCCTCACTAACGCAGGTCAGCACGCCATCGATGTATACAACTCCTTGGTGTTGGCGGAAGGCGAGAACAAAGTTAAGCATGGCACGGTCCTCCTCAAGCTCGACAAGCACTTCAACGTTGAGGTCAACGAAAGCTTTGAGAGGTATATTTTTCAGCAGCGCCTGCAAGGTAAGGATGAGCTCTTTCAGTCCTTCCTGACGCACCTCCGCATACTCGCGCAGTCCTGCGGTTACGACACCACCTCAGAGTCCATGATCCGGGACCAGATTGTTTTTGGCGTTGCCTCCAGTGGCCTACGCCAGCAGCTTCTAAAAATTAAAGGCCTGACCTTAGCATCTGCAGTTGAAGCCTGTGTCCTGCATGAGAATGCGACTAGCCGATATGCCCAATTTCAGGCGACCGAATCGGCATGGAGGGGGTCTGACGCGATCGAATCGGCAAGCCAGGCCGCCCACGAGGCCGAATGCGTCCAGGCAATCGAGTTCCTCCCGGCCCGCGGCCCGGACGAGGGTGGCCGTTTCGCGCGCTTTTTAAGGCCTCCCGCATTTGTGCGCGCCAAAACCTATGGCAACACTGAGGGACGTGCTGCGCAGGCGCGCCCGAAGCAAGACCGAACTGCGCATGCGCAGTGGCGTAACGAACGCCATGACGTCATGACATGCGGCAACTGTGGAGCTGCACATTTAAAAGGGCAATGTCCTGCAAAAACCCGACAATGCCTACGCTGTGGCAAGATGGGCCACTATGCTGCCTACTGTCGAGCGGCTCAACCTGTTGAGCCTCCACATCACGACATCCAAACCGACGACACAGATGACCAAGACGCCTTCCGGGTTGCGGTCATTGATGCGAACCGGGTCAACACCATCAATCCGGGCGATGAATGGAGTGCCACCCTAACGGTCAACCGATCGCCGATCACTTTCCGCCTGGACACTGGTGCCTCCGCCAACCTCATAGCATGGTCAGCCTTCTACGCCATAAAGGTCAGACCACCAATCCAGCCATCCCGGTGCAAGATGGTCGACTACAACGGGAACGTTATCCCGGCCATGGGATCCTGCCAGCTCCAGGTGACACACAACACACACACGGCCACACTCTCATTCGAGATAGTCAGATCGTCGAAGGACTCCCTGCTGAGCGCACAGGCTAGCAAGGCTCGCCACCTCGTGCAACGAGTCCACTCTCTCTCTCCAGACGGAACGTCTGACTTCCCGGATGCAGAGTTCTACGCACAGCTCCAATCGCTCCTCGCCCACAACCAGGAGGCATTCGAAGGCATGGGAACACTGCCATACACCTACTGAATTCGCCTCAAACCGGACGCCATCCCGGTCATTCACGCACCTCGCAGGGTTCCTGCGCCACTTAAAGATCGCCTCAAGCAGCAGCTGCAGGATCTCCAGGACCAAGCGGTCCTATCTAGGGTCATGGAGCCCACGCCATGGGTCAGCTCCATAGTGTGTGTCAAGAAGCCCTCTGGCGAGCTCCGCATCTGTATTGACCCCAAAGACCTCAATAATAATATTATGAGGGAACATTATCCCATACCCAAACGGGAGGAGATCACCAGTGAAATGGCCCAGGCGAAGATATTCATGAAACTGGATGCTTCTAAAGGATTTTGGCAGCTCCAACTGGACCCGTCCAGCCGAAAACTATGTACCTTCAACACCCCTTTCGGCAGGTTCTGCTACAACCGGATGCCATTTGGCATCATCTCGGCATCTGAGGTCTTCCATAGAATCATGGAGCAGATGATGGAAGGCATCGAAGGGGTGCGCGTATATGTGGACGATGTCATCATCTGGTGCACCACACCGCAGGAGCACATATATCGTCTCCAACGCGTTTTTGCCCGCATACGGGAAAACGGCCTGCGCCTCAACCGAGCCAAGTGCTCCTTTGGCCAGACCGAGTTGAAGTTCCTGGGGGATCATATCTCCCGGTCAGGGGTCCGTCCGGATGCAGACATCACAGCCATGCCGCAGCCGGCCGACAAGAAGGCTGTCCTACGCTTCCTTGGCATAGTCAACTTCCTGGGGAAGTTCATTCCCAACCTTGCCTCCCACACGACGACTCTGCGCCACCTCGTCAGAAAATCCACAGAGTTCCAGTGGCAACACACGCACCAGCTGGAATGGGAGGAGCTCAAACGCAAACTCACTACGGCACCAGTGTTGCCGTTTTTTGACACGTCTCGTGCCACCAAAATCTCAACTGATGCCAGCCAATCCGGCATTGGAGCAGTGCTCCTGCAGAGGGATGACACGGCATCATGGGCCCCAGTGGCCTATGCATCGCGGGCCATGACCCCCACAGAGCAGCGCTACGCGCAAATCGAAAAAGAATGCCTGGGCTTGCTAACCGGTTTAGACAAGTTCCACGATTACGTCTATGGTCTTCCACGGTTCACGGTCGAAACTGACCACCGCCCCCTGGTCAGCATAATAAACAAGGACCTGAACGAGGTGACCCCTCGCCTCCAGTGCATCCTACTTAAACTCAGGAGGTACGACTTCCAACTGGTCTACACTCCAGGGAAGGACCTCATCGTGGCGGATACCCTATCCAGAGCAGTGAGCACGCCGCCAGATGCGGAGGGGTTTGTATGTCAGGTCGAGGCACAGGTGGCTTTCACATCGGCCAACCTGCCAGCTACTGATGCACGTCTGGCCCACATTCGCCGTGAGACTGCGGCTGACCCCCTTCTACAACGTGTGATGCGCCACATGACGGAAGGGTGGCTCAAGGGGCAGTGCCCACAATTCTACAATGTACCGAGACGACCTAGCCATCATTGATGGTGTCCTTCTGAAGCTGGACCGGATTGTGATTCCGCACAGCATGCGCCAGCTGGTTCTCGACCAACTACATGAAGGCCACTTGGGGGTCGAGAAGTGCAGACGGAGGGCTCGAGGGGCGGTATACTGGCCGGGCATCAGTGACGATATTGCCAACATGGTGCTCAACTGTACAACCTGCCAAAGGTTTCAGCCGGCACAACCTCCTGAGACGCTTCTGCCCTATGAGCTGGTGACGTCCCCCTGGGCGAAGGTGGGTGTCGACCTATTTCACGCGCTCGGCATGGACTATGTCATCATAGTTGACTACTTCTCAAACTACCCAGAAGTCATACGCCTGCACGATTTGACGTTGTCTGCTGTCATCAGGGCCTGCAAAGACACCTTTGCTCGCCACGGCATTCCGATGACTGTCATGTCGGACAATGGGCCCTGTTTTGCCAGCCAGGAATGGTCATCCTTTGCTGCTTCGTATGGCTTCACACACGTGACGTCCAGCCCTCTGCATCCCCAGTCCAATGGAAAGGCGGAGAAGGGCGTTCACATTGCCAAGCGGCTCCTCTCCAAGGCTGCTGCTGCCGGGTCGGACTTCTACCTCGCCCTGCTGGCCTATCGCTCGGCCCCACTAGCCACTGGTCTCTCACCAGCACAGCTGCTGATGGGTCGCGCCCTCAGAACCACTGTGCCTTCCATCTTGGCACCAACAATAGACCATGCTCCGGTACTGCATAGGATGCAACTGCAGCGCGATCGCCAGAAGAGATCGTACGACATACGGGCAACTGATCTTCCCTCCCTGGCCCCTGGAGACAACGTCCGCATCCACTTACCAGATGGTGGCTGGTCAGCACCTGCCGAAGTTCTCCCGACGCGTGGCTCCCCGCTCGTTCCTGGTACGCATGCCGGATGGATCCGTGCGTAGGCGCAATCGCCGAGCCCTTTGCTTACTTCTACACTCGCAACGGGACCCTACACAGATGCCGTGTCCTCCACTGGTTCTTGATAGCGACTTTGTGGAGCTGCCATATACCATGCCCCTTCTGTCGCCGCCCGTGGCCAGGCTCGCACCTCAGCCGGTGGTTCTCGACCCACCCTTGAGGCGGTCAACCCGAATTCATCGCCCACCTACTAGACTGGACTTATGAGACTGTTCACACGTCAAACTTTTGCAACCACTGTTTTATAACATGTCACTGTTTTATCGTTACAGGCCTCGTTTGATCGTTCCAAATTTCCACGTTGTTCTTCTTTTGTTATGGTACAACCTCGTTAGCATGTCACACCTGACATTGCCCCTTGTATATAGTTAAGCCCCATGTACATGATGTAAATATTACCCACACACACACACCTTTAGCTGCACTCAGGACACATTTATATTTATAACCACGTAGGCACATAATCTTGCAAAAAAAGGAGGGATGTCATGATATTCAAACATACATCATAACACATACATAATGATAGACATACCAACGGACCAATTAGCACACATAACACGACAGCCAATCACAGACAAGAGCAGACACAGTATAAGACAAGAAACACAACACTTCCTGGGCAATCCACTGGAGACAGCACAGGGCCAGGACCTCATAGCAAGACACTCACACAGTCACAACGTGCTGAGTACCAAGTCTGATGTATAAATAGTTAGATGGAATAAAACTGCGTTGTACCAATCGCAACCGTGTTGGTTCGTCTGTACCTCAGAGCACCCAACACCTCACCAGGGTGCCAGGAAAGTGCCAGGGAGCACTGTCAGGGTACTGCCTTGGCATGTTCCCCTCTCCCAGGAGGCTGTACAAACCGATGCGCCCCCGGGGGGGCTCCCCTCACCTGGTTTCTATTTTTAAAAGCCAATTGTAAACCTTGCCGATGTGACGTCATGCCGGCGAGGTGTGGGTTCGGTGCAACAGGGAAGTCCACTGTTACTAACTTTAACTCAGCACGTCCACATTTTGGGGAATAAAAATTAAATCCAATTGGGGAATAATAATTAAATCCAAAGAACCAACTAGCTAAGATGTTCTTTCCACATACAATATTAAATTGGGTCAAAGGAGGTTTGTTAAGGAACCATTTCAGGAACCATTCTCAACAATGCGTCAGAGATGCATCTTTTCTGTGAGCCCAGCAAGGAATCGTTGCCAGGAAAGCTCACGTCAGAACTGTTACACTGAACTGTCATCAGAAAGGTCACAGATATTAACCTTGCTTCTCTCTCCACAGGTGCTGCCAGACCTGCTGAATGTTCCCAGAATTTTAATTTTTTTCCTTCAGGGTCGGGATTCTCCCCTACCCGGCGGGCCGAGGGGTCCCGGCGGGATGGAGTGGCGGGAACAAGTCCAGCGTCGGGCCGCCCCAAAGGTGTGGATTTCTCTACACCTTTAGGGGACAAGCCCTCTCTTTGAGGGGCTAGGCCCGCACCGGAGTGGTTGGCGCCCCGCTGGCCAGCGGGAAAGGCCTTTGGCGCCACACCAGTTGGGGCCAAAGGGACCTCGCCAGTCGGCGGAAGGCCGCGCATGCGCGGGAGCGTCAGCGTCTCCTGACGTCATCCCCGCGCATGCGCGGGGGGTGGGGTCACTTCCCCATCGGCCAGCGCGGAGGCTATGGCCGAGGCGGAAGGAAAAGAGTGCCCCCACGGCACAGGCCCGCCCGCGGATCGGTTGGCCCCCGATCGCGGGCAAGGCCACTGTGGGGGCACCCCCCCGAGGCCAGATCGCCCCCCCCCCCCCCAGGACCCCGGAGCCCTCCCGTGCTCCAAGTCCCACCGGTAAGGTAGGTGGTTTGATTCACCCCGGTGGGACTGGCATGACAGCAGCGGGACTTCGGGCCATCGCGGGCCGGAGAATCGCCGGAGAGGGCCCGCCGACCGGCGTGGCGCGATTCCCGCCCCCGCCGAATTTTCGGTGCCAGAGAATTCGGCGGCCGGCGGGGGTGGGATTCACGCCGGCCCCTGACGATTCTCTGACCCGGCGGGGGGTCGGAGAATCCCGCCCCAGATTTCCAACATGCGCAGTATTTTGCTTTTGATTAATTGCAGACTTGTTTGTCTCAACAAATTAATAACAAACAAATCAATACTATTCTGGAATTTGAGTGGCAGCATGTTTAAAATGGAGATCAATTGCAGACAAGAAGAATAGAAATGCTTGCTGTTGAAAAGCAGTGCATCAACTTAAAAATCTCAATTTTAGAAGCATGAAAACCACAGGTGGAATTCTCCCACCTGTCAGCTGCATTTTCCTCGACAGCCGCCCTGGCTGGCAGTGGCATTCTCCTTTCCTAACACCTGCCAATGGGATTTCCCATTGTGGCCACCCCACGCTGTCGGGAAACCCGCGGGCGTGAGTGCGCTGCCGGCCCAACGGAGAATCCCGCCAGCAGAGAATCCCGCCCCACAGATTTAAAAACATTATACAACGAGCGTTGGATGCATTTGTTTCTCAATCGTGATGCTGATACAAATATGGATCAGAATGTTGCGCTCCCCTCATGGCAGTTTCTGAGGCGGTGGAGGGTGATGGGGGGGGGGGGGGGGGGAGGGTGGGGTGGTGTTTGGGGTGGAGGGTCAAATGGAAAGGCAGTATTACCCCCAAGAGCCTGCCTTCCCAAACCTAGATGCAATTTCACGCATGGGCGACTGTGCCCGGCCGGGTTGAAGAGCTGTCGGACAATCTGATCGGTTGACAGCTCTCATGGGTGGGACCTCCTTCCAAGGGCATTGGGAAGTCCCACCCACTGCCAATCAATGCTGAAATGAGCGTTAAATGGCAGTGGGAGTTCGAGAGTTGGCAGCTGCATGTTAGGCGCTGATTGTTTGTCATCCTTAAAATCATACCCATGCTGTTTATTTCACATTACCAGAAATGCATTGAGAGATGTAAAATGTTTAGATACTATCTGCACAGCGGTGCACGTAACTCACAATAACTGCCATGTAATAAAAATTCAAAGTGAATGCTTAAACTGAGGAAGTGATATTACTTGGAGGTTTTACTTGAAGGCTTTTTATACAGCCCAATTAATATAAAAGGTAAGGGTTTTATCATCGTAGGCTATCTTTCAGGATCAAGATGACTTGCTCCCGCTCTTGTTCGATGGGTTCTGAGATGGCTGATATTCCAGTCTGTGATCTGCACACCCTGCCACATGCAGGACAGATGGTGTTTGAAGGGCTGGGCGGGTGGGGTGTTTGGAGATTTGTATGCTCCCTCCGATGTTTCGACTTCGTCTTTGCATATTCCAGACAAAATCTCTCGATGTATTTGGTGTTTTCGGTAATGAGCTGCCTCCATTTTGGTCGGTCACCATAAGTAAACGTCTCCCTGGTGGGCATTTGTTTTTATAAAATTCATTCATGGGATGCAGGTGTTGCTGGCAAGACCAGCATTTATTGCCCGTCCCTAATTTCCCTTGAAATGAGTGGCTTGGTAGGCCATTTCAAAGGGCAGTTCAGGGTCAACCACATGGCTGTGGGCCTGGAGTCACATGTGGGCAAGACTAAGTAAAGATGGCATATTTCCTTCTCTAAAAGACATGAGTGAACTTGATGAGATTTTATTACAATCGACAATGGTTTCATCATTAGACTCTTAATTCCATATTTCTGGGGGTTTTCTTTGAGGCTTGAATGGCAATATGACAGCCGATTGAATACGACATGATTGGGTAAAGGAAGAAGCGAGACAGCAAAAAGAAAATCACCGTTTTTGCCAGCTCTAGCGTGCTGCCATCATCTTCCCCTGCTCTTCCCTTTCAGCATTCTGAATGGACGAGTGCCTCCATGATACGCCAGTCCACTCCTCAGTCACCCCTCATATCCCCTTCCTTCCCTAAGACACCTTTACCTTCAGTCGCAGCAGATGCAACGCCTGTCCTTTCGCCTCCTCCCTTCTCACCAACCAAAGCCCCAAATACTCGTTCCAAATGAAACTGTGATTTACTTTTACTTCTTTCAAATTAGTGTGTTGCACCTGCTGTTCACGATGTGCTCTCCTCTACACTGGGGAGACTAAATGTGGACTGGGTGATCGCTTTGCGGAAGACCACCGTTCTGTCTGCAAGCATGACTCTGAGCTTCCTGTCACTTGTCAGTTTAATTCTCCACCTTGTTCCCGCTCTGTTTCTTCTGCTCATGGCCTGCTCCACTGAAGCTCAATGTAGGCTTGAGGGGCAGCACCTCATCTTTCATCTCAGTATTCTACAGCCTTCTGCACTTGATATTAAGTTCAACAACTTGATATCATAACCTCGGCCTCAATCTTGCTCCGTTTATTTTGTTTTACTTTGCTGCTTCGCTTCTTTCTTCATCCCTTCACGCTGCATTCGGATGGCCGCTATAGTCATTAACACCTCACACCACACCTCACACTAGCTGAAAATCCTTGCATTTCTGTCTTTCTTCATCTGTGCTGAAGGATTTTTGGTTTGAAACATTGCCCTGAATTTTCACAATGACGGTGAAGGTCTCAGGACTAACCAAAATTGCACCAGCACCCTGATTCCAGAAATCCCACCTGCAAACCCAGCACCACCATTTCCAGCGGGGACGGAGGGAATGGAGGCAGATTTCAGTTTGCACAGCCATGGTTCAAACAAATCCAAATTTTGTTGGGGAATGTTCAAGTCACGAATTTGGGATTTACACTTTTCAACAGAAGGCCTAAACTCATTGGAGTTCTTTGGAGAGTTGGGTTGCCCCTTTAATAGGTCTAGGGACACATTTAGGAGCGATCAAGTGACATTCGGGAAAGGTGAACACCCTTTGGAATTGTTCAAATTCGGCATGCAAGTGCTACAAAGTGGATAAACTTGTGGGAACTCTCAAGTTGGCGAGTCATTTAAATCTCCTGGCCTTTAAATTTTAAAAGTCTCTAGTTTAAAAAAGTATTTGGACAAAAGCCTGGGGATTATCATTATAGGATTTGTGCTGCTTAACTGATTCTACAATATCTAGCATTATCACAATGGAGTGCCTGTCAGTTCACAGTTTGATTGACTTCTTCAAGTGATTATGTAGGGTGGGATATTCCCATCCTGTCCCTCCCAATTGGAAATTCCCTTTCAATTGTCTGTCAAATTGTCCATTCTGTCTGCAACAATTCCCGTGGAGGGTAGGATCGAAACATTTATCCCAAAGTCCCTGACGTGGTGCTAGGAATACAAATGCTTGTTTTTGTAAGTTAAATGAAGATAAAAGTAGTGAATTGGTTTTTATCAATGAGTGTGTTTTTAATATTGAAATTATCATTAGGCACTTATAAATTTATTTCATAGAAATTATAGAAATTACAGTGCAGAAGGAGGCCATTTGGTCCATCGAGTCTGCACCGGCCCTTGGAAAGAGCACCCTACCCAAGCCCACACCTCTACCCTATCCCCGTAACCCAGTAACCCCACCCAACCCTTTTGGACACTAAGGGCAATTTAGCATGGCCAATCCACCTAACCTCCACATCTTTGGACTGTGGGAGGAAACCGGAGCACCCGGGGGAAACCCATGCAGACATGGGGAGAACATAAAGACTCCTCACAGACAGTGACCCAAGCTGAGAATCAAACCTGGGACCCTGGAGCTGTGAAGCAACTGTGCTAACCACTGCGCTAACATGCTGCCCCACTCAGTGTGTATCCTGAGGTCTGCCCATTGTGGATACTGGGTGAGTTGGCATAGAGGCTATAAAAGGTCATGGGGGAGTGGATGATGGATATAGGTTCGCATGAAGGGTATGATGGGCCATGGGAGTGGATAGAGGAACATGAGGTGTCATGGATAGGCATGGTTGGGGTTTGGGGAGGGAACATGAATGAGGGATTGTGAGGGGCTATTTTTAATTTTTTCATAGCTGGGAAAAGTGTTGGAACACCAAGGTCCGCTTTTCAGACAACTTGCCTCCAAACCGACAGCCCTTGTGGCTGTCTCTGAACTGTTTCCGGGGTCAGTAGTCCCCAACTCCCATTAACACCCGCTTCCCCCATGAACCAAAATTAGACCATCCGTGGAACTTTCTGCTGACTCAGGATTGCAAAGTCGGAAATTTTCCTGGCTCTGTGCTCCCAACTGAGGAGTGAAAATTCAGGCGTTTCTTTCCACTGCCTGAACATTTCCAGCATTACTTAGTTTTCACTGAGATAGGGTTTGTACAATAATACAATTGTACTGTGTACAATCTACAAGGTTAGGGTTTACTTCCCTGTGAGATTTCACCAACCTTTTACTCCTTTGCCTGGTTTTGTCTTCATTACGGTGCACCAAAAGGTTTCATCTATAATCTAAACTGCTTGCCCTTTATCATTAATTCATCTGTTTGAAACATGCACTGAAGAGAGGTTAATGGCAGCTAAGCTCAGTAGGTTGTGTATCTGAAGGTTTAACTTTCTATGAACTCACCGGACCTGAAGCGTATTTTTATTTCTAAAACCACCAACCAGGAGCAAACAGATGACTGTTTTGCTGTAATCAAATACCTCTGAAGCTATTTGTATAATCAACAAAAGGGTACTGTCAGAAGTTGAATGGGTTCCATAAGTGTACTTGTACAGAATATTAACTGTGTGTCGAAGCGACAACGTATGGTCAAAAATTAAAAACTGAACCTGGAGATAGGTGTCGTTTTGTATTCATTTAACCCCAGTGATATTTTTGTCGGAGATCAAGTCCGTTTTATAATCTGAATTACATTTCAACACCTTCAGAAAGTCGGCCCTGAATTTTTAATCAACGGTTGACTGAAGACACAAAGAATGGTGCAATTCATGTTTAAAACTTTTCAACGATGAAGGAGAGTTAACTGTAACTAGACATCAGCCAGAAAAGAGTTACAGAAAGCTCCAGTGAGGCTATTAATATGGCCAAAGTATGAAAGGCTGCAGTTGAAGTGGATATGGAAATGGTGCCGTTGTTTTTGGCTGCTATAAGAACTCTGTTTGCCTGTTACTACAAAGAAAAAGTAACAATGCCTATCTTATCAAATTCATTTGATATAAAAGGAGCACAGACTTTGTGAAAAGAAAGAGGTTGGCAAATGTTTCCAAACAAATGGCATAATGAGGTGAATATACCTTGAAATCATTGGGTCAGTTGCAAATTGTACCAAAGATGTTCATTTTTCTGTTCAAGTGATAAAGGTTGATCAAACATTTTTTGACGACAGCTTTGTGCCATTAACATTCGGGGCAGCAAGCTGCTTGTGTGGCAGCCATAACTGCGGCTCCATCAAGAATAAAAGCCCTAATTTGAACTTGGTGCAGAAATTGGGCAGAGATGAGCAGCAAACCATCCTGACATCAGAAGTAACCTGAGAGATTTTAATTCCTGTACTGTCTGCATGCTTCCAGTTGGTTGCCTGGCCAAAACTGGCTAGAGGCAGCATCTAGCTGATGGATGGGAGTGCAATATTCAGAGGCTTTGACAAAGGATCTGGACTCAAAACTTTAGTTATTTTCTCTCCCTACAGATGCTGCCAGACCTGCTGCGATTTTCCAGCATTTTCTCTTCCTGTTTATTCCCTTACTTCACCTTTCTTTTATTTTGCAGTTATTATTTTTGATCCATGAATGATAAATGGACATGTATCTTACAGTCAAACAACAGAGAAAATGAGTAAATCAAAAGTTACAGGAGAGAACACTCTGCTAGTTTGAACAGGAGGCGCTTCAGATGCCTCGGTTTGATTGATTGGCTAGTGCCCAATGATTTGACCCAAAAGGCCATACTCTGCCTGGTAACAGGTGGTGATTGGATCCTATTCCACTGGAATGATTTGCAGAGTCTCAAGGAGTTTCAGTTTTGACCCTGGCAGCACAGAGACAATGCCCTGCTACTCTCTCTCCTCTTTCCTTCAGAAAAGCTGTGAGGGCTGTACTTCTGACATTGCAGATAACCTGAATGAATCTACATGAAAACCATTACAAGCTGCAAACAAACACCAGAACCTGCTATCTCGCTCCAGAAAGACTGTGGGGGCGATTTTCCGAGCCCCGCACCGGGCCGGAGAATCGCCTCAACCGCACCCCGACGCCCCAACGCCAGCGCCGATTCTCCGAGGTGCGGAGAATCGGCCACAGTTGCGCCGCCGAGTTTGACGCGGTGCAGGCCGCGGGCCGCTGGAATAGGCGGGGCCGCCGATTCTCCGGCCCAGATGGGCCGAGCGGCCGCGCGGATACGGCAGAGTTCCGCCGGCGCTGTTCACCACTGGTCGCTGCCGGCGGGAACTCTGCGCGAAGGGTCGGGGCGGCCTGTGGGGCGGGGAAAAGCGCTCCTTCACCGGGGGGGCCTCTGATGGGGTCTGGCGCACGATCGGGGCTCACCGATCGGCAGGCTGGCCTCTCCCCCCCGGGCCTTCTTTGTTGCGTGGCTGGCCCCTGAATCCCGACGCCATGTTGATTCGGGGCCGGTGCGCTGAAGAAGTCCCCCGTGCATGCGCAGGTTGGCACGGCACCCATTTGGCACCAGGAAGGGAGGCTGGAGCAGCGTGAACCGCTCCAGCGCCGTGCTGGCCCCCTGTGGGGGACAGAATCGGTCGTCCCCGTGCCCGTTTCGTGCCATCGTGAAACGCAACGGCGCGAACACTTGGTCTCCATTTTGGAGAATCGCCCTCTGTGAGTGCTGTATTTCTGAAACTACAGAATTCTGAACGAACCTGCAATAAAGACTTCAAACCAAAAGTAGAGTTTGAAGAGGGGTGAGGGGCTGAAAACCCACCGTCTGAAGCAAAGATTCTTTATTCCTTTACTTATGATTTTTACCCGTTTCCACCCCTCTGTGTTTGTCTGCCTTGTGTATGTGTGTGTGTAGAGGGTGATGGGATCAAGTTTAAGTGGGAAATTAGGAATTAGATAATAGTGAACCAGTTGTATGCTGCATATTTCATTATAGTTCTTGTTATAAATAAACAGTAATTGTGTTTACATTGACTGTAATTATTGGGTAACCAAGGTCCAAAGACTTCGGTTATTTTTCTAAGAATTATTCGGTTAAGTCCCTTGTGTTGTGACTCCGGGTCAGGTGGGGCTGAAATTGGCTGTACACTAGCCCAGGGGCGTTGTAGCAATAAAAATAAGTTGCTATTGACACTGATACAGGAAAAACTAACCAATTACATGGCCACATGCATAAAGCAACATTAGTAAGTACATCTTCTATTTAGACAAATGTATTCCATATTTCTTAGTACAGCTGAAAACCCCGTACAATACTGATATTCACCTATTCTTTTCCAAATGTCGCCCCTCAACCTCCTTCGTTCCAGTGAGAACAAACCAAGTTTATTCAACTGCTCCTCATAGCTAATGCCCTCCATACCAGGCAACATACTGGTAAATCTCTTCTGCACTCTCTCTAAAGCCTCCACATCCTTCTGGTAGTGTGGCGACCAGAATTGAACACTATACTCCAAGTGTGGCCTAACTAAGGTTCTATACAGCTGCAACACGACTTGTCAATTTTTATACTCAATGCCCCATGGCAAAGAACCCGAGGCATCGCCTCAGTTCTTTGGGGCAGGTGGGAATGGGGAGTTCGAGAAGGGGGCGCAGGCGGTCGGGATCGGGGCCGAAGACACCGTTCTCCACCACGTAGCCGAGTATGGCGAGGCGGGTGGTGCCGAAAACACATTTTGCCTCGTTTCGGACAATGAAGGCAAGCATGCCGTATGCCTTCTTGACTACCTTCTCCACCTGTGTTGCCCCTCTCATTGACCTGTGGACCTGTCCACCTAGATCTCTCTGACTGTTAATACTCTTGAGGATCTATCATTCATTGTATATTCCCTACCGTATTAGACCTTCCAATATGCATTACCTCACATTTGTCCAGATTAAACTCCATCTGCCATCTCTCCGCCCAAGTCTCCAAACGATCTTAATCCTGCTGTATCCTCTGACAGTCCTCATCGCTATCCGCAATTCCACCAACCTTTGTGACACCCGCAAACTTACTAATCAGACCAGTTACATTTCCCTCCAAATCATTTATATATACTACAAACAGCAAAGGCACTGATCCCTGCGGAACACCACTGGTCACAGCCCTCCAATTAGAAAAGCACCCTTCAATTGCTACTCTCTGCCTTCTATGACCTAGTGAGAAGTCTTACAACACCAGGTTAAAGTCCAACAGGTTTGTTTCAAACACTAGCTTTCGGAGCACTGCTACTTCCTCAGGCGAATGAAGAGGTACGTTCCAGACTAGACAAATTCAAAGATGCATCTCCACTTCTATGACCTAGTCAGATCTGTATCCATCTTGCCAGCTCACCTCTGATCCCGTGTGACTTCACCTTTTGTACTAGTCTGCCATGAGGGACCTTGTCAAAGGCCTTACTGAAGTCCATATAGACAACATCCACTGCCCTACACTGCGACAATCATCTTTGTGACCTCCTCGAAAAACTCTATCAAAGTAGTGAGACACGACCTCTCCTTCACAAAACAGTGCTGCCTCTCGCTAATACATCCACTTGCTTCCAAATGGGAGTAGATCCTGTCTCAAAGAATTCTTTCCAGTAATTTGCCTACCACTGACGTAAGGCTCACCAGCCTGTAGTTCCCTGGATTATCCTTGCTACCCTTCTTAAACAAAGGAACAACATTGGCTATTCTCCAGTCCTCCGGAACATCACCTGAAGACAGGTAGGATACAAAGATTTCTGTCAAGGCTTCAGCAATTTCCTCTCTTGCCTCCTTCAGTATTCTGGGGTAGATCCCATCAGCCCCTGGGGACTTATCCACCTTAATATTTTTCAAGATGCCCAACAGCTTGTCTTTTTGGATCTCAATGTGACCCAGGCTATCTACACACCCTTCTCCAGACTCAACATCCACCAATTCCTTCTCTTTGGTGAATACTGATGCAAAGTATTCATTTAGTACCTCGCCCATTTCCTCTGGCTCCAGACATAGATTCCCTCGCCTGTCTTTCAGTGGGCCAACCCTTTCCCTGGCTACCCTCTGGCTTTTTATGTACGTGTAAAAAGCCTTGGGATTTTCCTTAACCCTATTTGCCAATGACTTTTCGTGACCCCTTTTAGCCCTCCTGACTCCTTGCTTAAGTTCCTTCCTTCTTTCCTTTTTTTCACACAGGATTCATCTGTTCCCAGCCTTTTAGCCCTGACAAATGCCTCCTTTTTCTTTTTGATGAGACTTACAATATCTCTCGTTATCCAAGGTTCCCAAAATTTGCCATATTTATTCTTCTTCCTCACAGGAACATGCCGGTCCTGAATTCCTTTGAACTGACATTTGAAAGCCTCCCACATGTCAGATGTTGATTTACCCTCAAGCATCCGCCCCCAATTTAGGTTCTTCAGTTCCTGCCTAATATTGTTCTAACTAGCCTTCCCCCAATTTAGCACATTAACCCTAGGACCACTCTTATCCTTGTCCATCAGCACTTTAAAACTTACTGAATTGTGGTCACTGTTCCCGAAATGCTCCCCTACTGAAACATCTACCACCTGGCCGGGCTCATTCACCAATACCAGGTCCAGTACAATCCCTTCCCTAGTTGGACTATCTACATATTGTTTTAAGAAACCCTCCTGGATGCTCCTTACAAACTCTGTCGCGTCCAAGCCCCTAGCACTAAGTAAGTTCCAGTCAATATTGAGGAAGTTAAAGTCTCCCATCAAAACAACCCTGTTGCTTTTACTCCTTTCCAAAATCTGTCTACCTATCTGTTCCTCTAGCTCCCGCTGGCTGTTAGGAGGCCTGTTGTAAACCCACAACATTGTGATTGCACCCTTCTTACTCCTGATTTATACCCATATAGCCTCGCTGCCCTCTGAGGTGTCCTCCTGCAGTACAGCTGTGATATTCTTCCTAATCAGCAGCACAACTCCTCCACCCCTTTTACATCCCCGTCTATCCCGCCTGAAACATCTAAATCCTGGAACGTTTAGCTGCCAATTCTGTCCTTCCCTCAACCAGGTCTCTGTAATAGCAACAACATCATAGTTCCAAGTACTAATCCAAGCTCTAAGTTCATCTGCCTTGCCTGTTATACTTCTTGCATTAAAACATATGCACTTCAGGCCACCAGTCCTGCTGTTTTCAGCAACACCTCCCTGTCTGCTCTTCCTCAGAGCCATACTGGCCCTATTTCCTAGTTCTCCCTCAATCTTTTCACCTTCTGACCTATTGCTTCGGTACTAACCCCCCTGCAATACCAGTTTAAACTCTGCAAGGGCAACATCCGCAGTGGAGACCTAGGCGCAGGAGGTGCATTCCATGGCAGGAGATGTCCGCTCTATGGTTCAGCTCATGACCCCGATGGCTAAGGGCATGAGCTCCATGGTGCAGGCCTTTGACTCCATGAAGAGTTGCAGAGATTCGAATGGCAGCGAAGTCAATCAGGTGAAGTGCACTGCCTTGGATGGTGTCAAATGTTTTGAGTGCTGTGGCAGCTGCACTGATCCAGGTGTGTAGGAATATTCTACCGCAATGCTAATTTTTAAGTCTTGCCGATGTTGGAAAGCTCTTGAGAGTCAACATATGTCCCACTGATCACAGAATAACCAACATCTACCTTGATATAGTAACCACAGTGTTGGCATGGTAGCACAGTGGTTAGCACTGTTGCTTCACAGCGCCAGGGTCCCATCTTCGATTACTGGCTCGGGTTACTGTCTGCACGGAGTCTGTACGTTCTCCCCGTGTCTGCGTGGGTTTCCTCCGGGTGGTCCGAATTCCTCCCACAAGTCCGAAAGATGTATTAGGTGAACTGAACTCTGAATTCTCCCTCAGTGTACCTGAACAGGTGCCGAGTGTGGCGACTGGGGAATTTTCACAGTGTTAATGTCAGCCTAATTGTGACAATAAAGATTATTATTATATGACTGATCCATTTAAGTTCCTGGTCATTGGTTACGCCTAAGAAGGTTCAAGAAGGTAGATTCCCATCACCTTCTCAAGGGGATTTAATGAATGGGTAATAAATGCTCACCTTCCAGGCTCACGTCCCAAAAACAAATTTAAAAAATGTTGCAGATGAAAGATTCTACAGTATTGAAGATGAGAGAGACAGCTGCAGTATTGACGATGAGGGAGATAGCTGCAGTATTGACGATGAGGGAGATAGCTGCAATATTGACGATGAGGGAGATAGCTGCAATATTGACGATGAGGGAGATAGCTGCAGTATTGAAGATGAGGGTGATAACTGCAGTATTGAAGATGAGGGTGATAACTGCAGTATTGAAGATGAGGGTGATAGCTGCAGTATTGACGATGAGGGAGATAGCTGCAGTATTGACGATGAGGGAGATAGCTGCAGTATTGACGATGAGGGAGATAGCTGCAGTATTGACGATGAGGGAGATAGCTGCAGTATTGACGATGAGGGAGATAGCTGCAGTATTGACGATGAGGGAGATAGCTGCAGTATTGACGATGAGGGAGATAGCTGCAGTATTGACGATGAGGGAGATAGCTGCAGTATTGACGATGGGGGAGATAGCTGCAGTATTGACGATGAGGGAGATAGCTGCAGTATTGACGATGAGGGAGATAGCTGCAGTATTGACGATGAGGGAGATAGCTGCAGTATTGACGATGAGAGAGATAGCTGCAGTATTGAAGATGAGGGAGATAGCTGCAGTATTGACGATGAGGGAGATAGCTGCAGTATTGACGATGAGGGAGATAGCTGCAATATTGACGATGAGGGAGATAGCTGCAGTATTGACGATGAGGGAGATAGCTGCAGTATTGACGATGAGAGAGATAGCTGCAGTATTGACGATGAGGGAGATAGCTGCAGTATTGACGATGAGGGAGATAGCTGCAGTATTGACGATGAGGGAGATAGCTGCAGTATTGACGATGAGGGAGATAGCTGCAGTATTGAAGATGAGGATGATAACTGCAGTATTGAAGATGAGGGTGATAGCTATACTTTCTCTTATTTGAGGTGCTCACTCCCTGATACTTTTAGGTGTGATGAAAATATGATCTTTCAAAAATCAGCCCAAATGGGGACAATGTTACAGGTTTGCTTAGGTTAGGATGTCATGGGTGCCTCCATTATCAAAGACAGTGGACGAGATTCTCCCTTCTGGGGACTATTTCCCTACGGCGGTGGGAAAACTGGCGCCAACCATTCCGGCGCCAACAACCCCGAAAGTGCGGAATTCTCCGCATTTTCGGAGGCTAGGTGGACGTCGGAGGAGTTGGCGCCGCTCCAGCCGGCGCCAAAGGACCGGTGCGAGTTTGCACATGCGCGGAACGGCCGGCGTGATTCCGCCCATGCGCAGAACGACCGGAGTATTTTCGCGCCAGCCTCCGGGCAATATGGCAGAGCCCTACCGGGGCCCGGCGCGAAAGAAAGAATTGCCCCCACGGAACAAGCCCGCCCGCAGGTCGGTAGGCCCCAATCACGGGCCAGGCCACTGTGCCCCCCCCCCGGGGTCAGATCACCCTGCGTTCCCCCGAGGACCGCACCCGCATACTCATCTGCCGTGCGTTGAGGTGAGTAATCCTCGCCGGTGGGACTGGCCAAAAATGGACGGCCGTTCGGCACATCGGGGCCCGGCGAATCGCCGGGGGGGGGGGGGGGGGGGCGCTGTCAACAGCCACCGACCGGCGTGGCAGGAATCCCGCCGCCATCCAAAAAATGGCGCCGGAGAACAGGGCAGCTGGCGTTGGGGCGACGGGGCGGGATTTGCGCATCCTCCCGGGGATTCTCCGACCCGGCGGGGGGGGGGTTGCAGAATCCTGGCCATTGTGAGTGGAAATGAACCCTCTGAAATCATTAGTGAATAATATTACTCATGACCATGCAGTCACTAAAAATGACAGACGTAATAATTAAGATGGTTAGAGTGAATGGTTAGTCTTCACCAAGGAACATCAACAATTGGTGGCGAGCTGCGGAGAATCCAGCCCCATATATCAAACAACAACCTGCATTTATATAGTACATTTACAGTGATAAAACACCCCCTAGGTGCTTTACAGGAACGTTATAAAACAAAATTTGATACTGAGTCACGAGAAGATGCAAGAACAAGTGATCAAAAACTTGGTCAAACAAGTCGGTTTTAAGCAAAGTTTTAAACGGAGGATAAATGAGAGTGAAGAAAATCATGGATGCAAAAGAGATGAAAAGTGAAGGAGCACAGAGATCTTGGAGGCTTGTAGGGCTGGATGAGGTTAGAGAGATATGGAGGTGCAAGGCCTTAGGGGGACTTAAACTAGCTGGATCAAAATCTAGAAAGTTTGCCCAAGATAAGAGCTTGGAGTAAGAGGCCAGGGGGGGGGCTAAGGATGCAGTTAATTCTTAAATTATGAATTATTGATTGGAAAAGATAAGCTATAGAAATCAAAGGGACAGTTTTAATTCTTCTGAAGTGGGATGGGATAGAAGGTCAGGCTGATGCGATGTTTTCAGTGAGTGTCGGGTAAGTGATGAAAGGGAGTAACTGGGTGGGGAAAATATGAGAGTGGCCATTGGAGGACAAGATGGGGTCGGCTGAGGTCATTACATCATTCAAACTAGGGTATGGTGACTGACAAAGATCCACATTCTTTGAATGTAAAGCCCGGGAAAGCACATCTGCTCCTCCCAGTTCCACATTACATTAATATATTTTGAAATCTTACCTTGTTGGTTACAGAATGCAGTGGTCTCTTTAAGGCCACATGTAGAGGCAGAAATGGTGATTCTTGGGAAAAGCAGTTGTGCAGTGAGGACTGCAAACAGTAAATAAGTGCCTTTTTTACGGATGGCACGGTAGCACAGTGGTTAGCACTGTTGTTTCATAGCTCCAGGGTCCCAACTTGGGTCATTATCTGTGCGGAGTCTGCACGTCCTCCCCGTGTCTGAGTGGATTTCCTCCAGGTGCTCCTGTTTCCTCCGACAGTCCAAAGATGTGCAGGTTAGGTGGATTGGCCATGCTAAATTGCCCTTAGTGTCCAAAAACGTTAGGTGGGGTGATTGGGTTACGGGGATAGGGTGGAGGTGTGGGCTTAAGTAGGATGCTCATTCCAAGGGCTGGTGCAGACTCGATGGGCCGAATGTCCTCCCTCTGCACTGTACTTTCTATGAACGGTTGCCTGTTTCATGTGTGTGTATAACAAACCAAATTTCATGGGCGCGATTCTCCGTCCCGCTGCACACATTTTCTGGTGTAGCGTGCCCCCACCGGCAGTGGGATTCTCCATCCCGGCAGCTGGCCAATGGGGTTTACCATTGTGGGCATCCCCATGCCTTCAGGAAATCCGCGGGCTTGAGTGTGCTGCCGGTGAAAATGAGGTTCCAGCCGATGGAGAATCCAGCTCATGACATTTACCAATACAACCTGCAGCACATTTCTGGTTTGTAATGAGCGGGTGCTTCCTCCCTGTCATACTGGAGACATAAGGAGCCTTTTAGATAGCCCAGTCCAGCCAGGTTTCTATGTCTTCAATCTAAGATCATAAGACCATAAGATATGGCAGCAGAATTAGGCCATTCGGCCCATCGAGTCTGATCCGCCATTCAATCATGGCTGATATGTTTCTCATCCCTATTTTCCTGCCTTCTCCCCATAACCCCTGATCCCCTTATTAATCAAAAACCTATCTATTTCTGCCTTATAGACAGTGACTTGGCCACCACAGCCTTCTGCGGCAATGAGTTCCACAGATTAACCACCCTCTGGCTGAAGAAATTCCTCCTCATCTCAGTTTTAAAGGATCATTCCTTCAGTCTGAGGCTGTGCCCTCAGGTTCTAGTTTCTCTGACTAGTGGAAACATCCTCTCCACATTCACTCTACCTAGGCCTCTCAGTATCCTGTATGTTTCAATAAGATCCCCCCTAATCCTTCTAAACTCCAACGAGTCCTCAACCACTCCTCATATGACAAGTCCTTCATTCTGGTGATCATTCTTGTGAACCTCCTCTGGGCCCCTCTCTAAGATCAGCACATCCTCCCTTAGATACGAGGCCCACAACTGCTCACAATATTCCATACAGGGTCTGATCAGTGCCTTACACAGCCTCAGTAGTACATCCCAATATACCCAAAGGCCTCTGCACACTCATATATAGTGCAGGAAGAGGTGTAAGAGCATCAACAATATTGAAGGGTGAAATAGGGATTGGTAACAAATCACAATGTAAAATATACATATCACCTCCAATATTTGTGTGAGGATGTTAATATGCCACAAGCTCAGCTTTTGTGAACGTACTGAAAGAAGCATTCTCACTAATTTAGCTGCTTTTGGTCCTTTAAAATTAAAATGACAGCAGACCAATGTACAGTTGATTACAGTTGCCAGGTGATTATATATAGTTTATATATATTTTTAAAAAGCTTGCATGTATTTTATGGCCATTGTATCATGATTAAATGAGAAAATTAACCTTATAATTAGGGAGTTCAACACCAATTTTTGATTGCTGGTTTACAAATCAGAATAATCATCATTGCCATTCTTGCCTGTTCAAATTTTAGAATAACCTTTTCACCCGCCTGGATAAATGAAAATTGGATTTAGAAAAAATATAATGCAGCCAATGTCTTCATGAATAGCAGAATATTAATGATTCTCACTTTGAGTACAAAATGGATTCACTTTAGAAGTGAGCTCCTGACTCTTAATTTAACAATTCCTGTTTAAAGTTAAATTCTGCAGACTCGCAGACATATGAAGGCAGAACTGCCGATCATCAAAGTTTATACGAAAATAGAGAATATGCGTGAACCACATTGCTATCTTTGCACAACTGTTAACCATTTCAATGTGAATGTGTTAACGTCTGCATAACATCTTATATGTGCCCAGCCAGGAATGATTCCTGCCTAGCCCAATCAGATGATGTTAGATTTTCCTTTCATGGCACTCATTACCTGTGGCCTAACTTGCACCAAATCCTTTTCACCCCTGTGTTCATTGACTGACATTGGTTCCCAGTCTGCCAACGCCTCAATTTTGCTTTTAAATCTCCCCATGGCCTCGCACCTTTCTGTCTTCATAACCCCCTCCAGCCTTACAGCCTTTCAGGATTTCTGCACTCTATACCAATTCTGGTGTCTTGTGCATCCTGGATTGCTGATCGTGCCACAGCTTCCGAAGCCCTGGAATTCCCTCACTGAACTTCTCCATCTCTCTGGCTTTCTTTCATCCTTTAGAACACCCGTTCAAATCTACCTTTTTGGTCACCTGGCCTGTGTCTCATGTGGTTTGGGGTCAAATTCTGGTTAATACTACTCCTTTGGTATGTTCTGGGACATTCTCAATGGTAAAAGACTAGGTAAAGACTAGTTTGGCACAACATCGTGGGTCGAAGGGCCTGTACTGTGCTGCACAGTTCTATGTTCTATGTTCAAAAGTAATATATGCGGCATATACAATGGCAAGATGGAATCAACTTCACAAATCAAATTTAAGCCAAATGGTCAAGTGCTAGTTGTCCCCACCCAGCAGAAAATTGAGGGTTTTTCATCAACATTCTTCCTCCCTTTTATGTGGAAATTGTATGTAGCACAGGCATAATTCCCTGACCAAGAGCACTGAAATATGCTTCTAGCCTCTGCTAATGCTGCTTTTGTCGACCATCTTCATTTGATCTCCAACTCTCTGAAGAAACTTAACTGGATGTTGGCCCAGACAATGTAATGGAGTAAATAAAAACTGCAGAAGAAATTCATGTGTACTGTCTTATACCAGGATTAAGTGTTAGAGCACCAATATGCTATGTAATAAAAGTCCTGAAAAATACACATACTTTCACAATTAATGCTGATTAGCCTGAGATTGCTGCACATGAGAAAATGATTTTCTGTATCCATTTCTCTTCAATTTTCTTTCCAAAATATGATGAATTAATAGATGTTCCACATACAACAAAAGGTTTTTGCCATCTTACAAATCAATTGAAGTTTAAAGGGTTAAGTTTCTACCTAAGGTATGTGTTGAAATTTAAGCACTGTCTTCAGGTCACCACTTTATGTGTAGGAGAAATGAAGGGGTTAATATTTCCTGCTGCTGCTTGGGAACCTCGCCTGTGTGTTTCTCATGAAGTTCTATTTACCACAGGGTTTGTTTTAGAGAATGGATTTTATTCAGAAGGTGGCTCATCTGTTTGTTTCCCAGGAGTGTCCTCCTCAACAGGTACAAATGACTTGTTGTTCCCCTGTTCTGTCTGCCTCCTTGGCGACTGATAGACGAGAGTTGTTCCCCATGCAATGAGACTAAGTGATCTGGGTCGAGTTAGCAGCAGGCTTGCAGTGGGCGGTGGTTTGGGCATTGGTGGGGGTGGAGTGAGGGGTGGGGAGGTAGCCTGCTGTTTACTGCAGAATAAAATTACTTTTCTCCTCCGATATCTTTCAAGCTGAAACTTTTAAAACAAAGAAGCTAACTTTTCGCAATGGAGCTATAAGGTCATTTAGGTTTCACCACTTTCTTCATGTAAATTTCCTGTTTACAAATGACACCTCCTTGCTCGGGTATATCAGTTTCACTTCTCGGCAGAAAGAAAGCTGGGCTCTGCGACTAACCAGCTGGATTGAAAGTCTAGCTTGCTGCTGACAGATAAATGCACTAATTTTCTTCTGGAGCTGACTTTGACCTGTACAGTGAACCTGTTTCCAATAATTGTTTCGGTGGACCCTATAATCTGTCCAAAAGATGATGTCAAGTACTACAAGGGCCTCTGCAAAAGCATTACTGGTTACGTTTTGGCGATAAAGTTACAAGGCTGCTTTAGAAATCGGTTACTTTAGCTTGGGCCTGGCTGGGAAATGAGTTTCATGAACTGCTCCACCAACACAAGTTACACTCTTTGCCAGAACTGACAACATCCCCTCTTGCAGCAAAATAGATCTAGCCTCAAGCTGGGAAGTTCTTTTACTTTCTGAAGAATGTAATTATTATGACCGCCCCCCAAGGAAGGAGTCCACGTCAGGTTGCGGGATAAACGATGAGTTTGTTGGAGTTTAATGCAGAGGCTTCAGGCAAACATGAATCCGAGTGAGGTAACCGGCCGACTTTATACCGGAGGTCCTCGCAGCCCCTTTCAGCGGGTGAGCGTGTATTCTCTGAGGGCTTCCGGGAAAATCAAATCCTCGACTCCGTAAGCTTTTGTTGGGTCCCCGATATGACAGCAATATTCTCACTCACGACTAAAATAAAGATATCAGTAATAATACTGAGTACCAAAAGAGCTTCCTGTTTTAAAACACACGTGATTTAAAAAAAAAAATATTCATGTGATAAGGGCATTGCTGACAAAGTCAGTATTTATTGCCCATCCATAATTGCCCATTCCCTTAATTACATGCTGTGGTGAGCTTAGTGAAGGGGATGTTCCAGGATTTTGACCCAACAACAGTGAAAGGGGCAGCGACTTGCAGGTGATGTTGCACCCACTGCACCTGTCTTTTTAGGTGGCAGAGGTCACAGGTTGTGGGAGAAGCTTTGTTGCAGTTCATCACGAGGCAGACCCAGTGCACTGGCACTTGGAGGGCGAGTGAATGTTTAAGGGTTTGGACGGGGTAGAATCAAGTGAGCGGCTTTGTCCTGGATGGTGTCCAGCTTTTTTGAGTATAGTTGGAACCACATTCATCCAAGCAAGTGGAGATTATTTCATCATGCCCCTGACTATTGCCTTGTAGATGGTGGACAGGCTCTGGGGCGTCAGGTGATGAGCTACTTGCCACAGAATTCCCAGCCCTTGTGGCCACAGCATTTTTGCGACTGGCCTTGTCAATGGTAACCGCACAGAATGTTAATGATGGGGTATTCAGCAATGGAAATGTTATTGAATATCAATGAAAGGGGATTAGACTCTCTCTTGTTGGACATGATCACTGCCTGACACTCATGTGGCAAGGATATTCCTTGCCATTTGAGCCTGAACCTGAATTTTCCCCAGGGTTTTGCTGTGAGTAGGCATGCACTAGTTCATTATCTGACGAGTTACGAATGGAAGTGAACACTACACAGTCATCTGCTCAGCATATTGCCCTAAAGAACTCTTGCAGCATCTTCGGCTCAGATAATTGGCCTTCAACATCCACAACCACAAGTAACTTATTTTTTGCTCGGTATAACTATAATGATTGTAGACTTTTCTCCCCAATTCCCATTGATTTCAATTTTCCTAAGCCTCCCAGATTCCCCACTCATCTAAATGCTGCCCTAATGTCAAGGGCAGTCTGTCACGACTCATCTCTGGAATTAAACTTCCTTTGTGTAAGGGGACGATGTTTGGGCCAAGGCTGTAATCAGCGGCCCGAGCCATTTCTTGATATCAAATCAAATTACTTGAAAGCAGTCTCCTGTGATGGTGGGATCTTGAGAGTAGGCTGAGACGAATTATCCATTCAGCACTTCTGGCTGAAGAGGGTTGCAAATGCCTAGTCTTTTGCCATCACGTGCTGGGTTCCCCTATCATTGCAACGGTGGATGTTCATGGAGCCTGCTCTTCCTGTTAGCTCTTTAATTGTCCATCACCACTGAAGGTTGGATGTGGCAGGACGGCACAGCTTTGATCTGATCCATTAGTTATGAGGTCACTCACCTCTGTCTACCACATGCTACGTCCACTGATTAGCACACATTGTAACATCACCGGGTTGATACGTCATTTAAGTTATTGGCTAGGATTGGTCCCCTGGTTTGATAGTGATGGTGGAGTGAAGGATATGCCAGGGCATGAGATTGCATACAGTTCTTCTGCTGGAAGTGACCCGCAGCGTTTCATGGATGCCCAGTTTTGAACTGCTGAATCTGTTCTAATGGTAACCCAGTAACCACAGTTGTAGTGACATTTTTATTCATATTATGCTTTGTTATAGCTGTTTGATACATCTGAGGGTTTGCTGAGCCATTTCAGAGGGGAGTTATGAGTCAACTAGATTGCTCTGAGTCATGTATAGAACAACAGGGTAAGGATGGCAGATTTCAACGACTTCCGGGTGCGGCTATGCAGAGCTAGGTCGCATATTCGCTAGCTCCCGCTTGGAACGGACTTTTGGGCTCTTTTACAGGGCCCCCACGGCATTTGTTTGACATTTCCCGGTGTGGGAAGAAGACTGCAGCATTCCCCTGACAGTGTCCACCAGGAATGTTATGTCTTTTGGCTACCAGACCCGGCAGAAACAGTAAAAGATTTGGCTGCAACAGGATAAACAGGGTCTCTTCCAGCATGCAGGCGGGGGAAGGGCAAGCTTAAAGCTGCAATCTGACTTGACTCTATCAAAGGTGAATTCTAGCAGCAGAGGGAACAACTGTGAAAAGATCTACCAAGGCCATTGAAGAAGCGGGGACGAGGCTTCCGGTGGCGACCATGGAGGAGTAGGTTGCGCATTCGGCAGCTCCCGTCTGGAATGGACTCCCAGACCTTTTTCAGGAGTTTCCATAGACTTTTTGGGGCAGACTGGTGAAGAGAACACTGCCAAAAGGATTCCCTCTCGACTTCCGGTTGCGGCTATGCGGAGCTAAGCCGCACGATTCGGCAGCTCCCGCTACCACGGACTTTCGGGCTCGTTAGAGGAGCCCCAACGGAACTTTTTTAAATTTTTTTGACGCCGCCCGTGGGGAAGGGAAGAGCGAGGTCCCCCTCCAACTTCTATGAAACGGACCAGAAGTGTAACAGCCAAAGGAGCGGCACTGGAGCAACTGGAGAAGCGAGGGAAAGAAAACAAAATGGCGGCAGCCAGGGACAAAGGGGAGCTGCAGGAGTTCATCAAGCGCTGCTGTGAGGAGCAGCGCGAGGAGATGCGCAAGGAGATATTGGCGCCTATGCTTTCGGCAATTGAAGGACTCGGGATCACCCAGAAGGCCCACAAAGCTAAGATCCAGGAGGCCGAAAGGGAATGGACACAGAAGAGGTGGTCGGGACGGGGGTCCCCCCTCTGGGGGACTGGAGGGTGAGGGAGGCGTGGACACGGGACTGGACCAGAAAAGGAGATGGCTAGTCGGCGGGGCGTGGGGGTGGTGAGAGCCCCTCCAATCCGGCTGATAATGTGGAATGTGAGGGGCCTGAATGGGCCGGTGAAGAGGGCTCGAGTGTTCGCGCACTTAAAGGGACTGAAGGCGGACGTGGCCATGCTCCAAGAGACACACCTGAAGGTGGCGGACCAGGTCAGGCTAAGAAAGGGATGGGTAGGACAGGTATTCCACTCGGGACTGGACGCGAAGAATAGAGGGGTGGCAATATTGGTGGGAAAGCGGGTGTCATTTGAGGCCAAGACTATTGTAGCGGACAATGGAGGGCGATATGTAATGGTGAGTGGTAGGCTGCAAGGGACGTGGGTGGTGTTGGTAAACGTATATGCCCCGAACTGGGATGATGCAGGATTCATGAAGCGCATGTTGGGGCGCATTCCGGACCTGGAGATAGGAGGCCTGATAATGGGAGGGGACTTCAATACAGTGTTGGATCCAGCACTGGACCGCTCCAAATCAGGGACTGGAAAGAGGCCGGCGGCGGCCAAGGTACTTAGGGGGTTTATGGATCAGATGGGGGGAGTGGACCCATGGTGGTTTGCAAGGCCGCAGGCCAGGGAATTTTCTTTCTTCTCCCATGTACACAAAGCCTACTCCCGGATAGATTTCTTTTTCTGGGTAGGGCGCTCATCCCGAGGGTGGAGGGGACGGAGTATTCGGCTATAGCCGTTTCGGACCATGCCCCACACTGGGTGGAACTGGAGCTGGGAGAGGAGAGGGACCAACGCCTGTAGTGGCGGCTGGATGTGGGACTGCTGGCGGACGAGGTGGTGTGTGGGAAGGTGAGGGGGTGTATCGAAAGGTACTTGGAGGCCAACGACAACGGGGAGGAGCGGGTGGGTGTGGTATGGGAGGCGTTGAAGGCGGTGATCAGGGGAGAGCTAATTTCCATTAGGGCTCATAGGGAGAAGGCAGAGGGTATGGAAAGGGAGAGGTTAGTGAGGGAGATTTTGAGAGTGGACAGGAGATACGCAGAGGCCCCGGAGGAAAGATTACTTGGGGAAAGACGACGGCTCCAGACGGAGTTTGACCTGTTGACCACAAGGAAGGCGGAGGCACAGTGGAGGAAAGCGCAGGGGGCGACCTACGAGTATGGGGAAAAGGCTAGTCGGATGCTGGCACACCAGCTCCGTAAGAGGATGGCAGCGAGGGAAATAGGGGGAGTCAAAGATGGAAGGGGAGCCACGGTTCGGAGTGCGACGAAAATAAACAAGGTATTCAAGGCCTTTTATGAAGAGCTGTACAGATCCCAGCCCCCAGCTGGGGAAGAGGGAATGAGACGATTCCGAGATCAGCTGAAATTCCCGAGCGTGGAGGAGCAAGAGGTGGCTGGTTTGGGGGCACCAATTGGGTTGGAGGAGCTGAGCAAGGGTTTGGGGAGCATGCAGGCGGGGAAGGCCCCGGGACCGGACGGATTCCCGGTGGAGTTCTACAGGAAGTACGCAGATCTGTTGGCCCCGCTACTGATGAGGACCTTTAATGAGGCAAGAGAGGAGGGGACCCTGCCCCCGACAATGTCGGAAGCGACAATTTCTTTGATCCTAAAGCGGGACAAGGACCCACTGCAATGTGGATCGTACAGGCCGATCTCGCTCCTCAATGTGGATGCAAAGTTGCTGGCAAAAGTGCTGGCCACGAGGATCGAGGACTGTGTCCCGGGGGTAATCCACGAGGACCAGACGGGATTTGTAAAAGGCAGGCAACTAAACACCAATGTGTGGCGGCTCTTAAACGTGATCATGATGCCATCGGAGGAGGGAGAGGCGGAGATAGTGGCAGCTATGGACGCGGAGAAGGCCTTTGACCGAGTAGAGTGGGAGTACCTCTGGGAGATGCTGCGTAGGTTTGGGTTCGGGGTAGGGTTTATCAATTGGGTTAAGCTCCTTTACAGAGCCCCGATGGCGAGTGTAGTGATGAACCGGCGGAGGTCGGAGTATTTTCGACTGTGCCGAGGGACGAGGCAGGGGTGCCCCCTGTCCCCCCTGTTGTTCGCATTGGCGATCGAACCATTAGCCATGTCATTGAGGGAGTCTAATAAATGGAGGGGGGTGGTCCGAGGGGGAGAAGAGCATCGGGCGTCGCTATATGCGGATGACCTGTTGCTGTACGTGGCGGATCCAATGGAGGGGATGGTGGAGGTCATGCAGACTCTAAGGGAGTTTGGGAAGTTTTTGGGCTATAAGCTCAATGTAGGGAAGAGTGAGCTCTTTGTATTACAGGCGGGGGACCAAGAAAGAGGGATAGGGGACCTACCGCTGAGGAGGGCGGAGGGGAGCTTTCGGTATCTGGGGATCCAGATAGCCAGGAGTTGGGGGACCCTGCATAAACTGAATCTGACGAGGTTGGAGGAGGATTGCAAAAGATGGGACATGTTACCGCTCTCGCTGGCGGGTAGAGTGCAGTCGGTCAAAATGGTGGTCCTTCCGAGGTTTCTGTTTGTGTTTCAGTGCCTTCCCATCGTGATCACTAAGGCCTTTTTTAAGAGAGTAGGCAGGAGTATTATGGGGTTTGTGTGGGCGAATAAGACCCCGAGAGTAAGGAGAGGGTTTCTGGAACGCAGTAGGGACCGAGGAGGGTTGGCGCTGCCAAACCTGGGGAGCTACTACTGGGCAGCAAATGTGGCGATGATCCGCAAGTGGGTTATGGAGGGAGAGGGGGCAGCATGGAAGAGGATGGAGATGGCGTCCTGTAAAGGAACGAGCCTAGGGGCGTTGGTGACGGCACCGCTGCCGCTCTCGCCGACAAAGTATACCACGAGCCCGGTGGTGGCGGCAACGCTAATGATCTGGGGCCAGTGGAGGCAGCACCGGGGTGCAATGGGAGCATCGGTGTGGTCCCCGATCAGGGGTAACCACCGGTTTGTCCCGGGGAAGATGGACGGGGGGTTCCAGAGCTGGCATCGGGCGGGGATTGGAAGAATGGTGGACCTGTTCATCGACGGGACGTTTGCGAGCCGAGGGGCACTGGAGGAGAAGTTCGAGTTACCCCCGGGAAATGCCTTTAGATATATGCAGGTGAGGGCTTTTGTGAGGTGATAGGTGAGGGAATTCCCGTTGCTCCCGGCACAAGAAGTTCAAGATAGGGTGATCTCGGGTGTATGGGTCGGGGAGGGCAAGGTGTCGGAAATACACCAGGAGTTGAAAGAAGAGGGGGAAGCGCTGGTAGAAGAGTTGAAGGGTAAATGGGAGGAGGAGCTGGGGGAGGAGATCGAGGAAGGTCTGATGCCCTAGGTCGGGTTAATTCCTCCTCCTCGTGTGCCAGGCTCAGCCTCATACAATTTAAGGTGGTCCACAGAGCGCACTTGATGGGGGCGAGGTTGAGTAGGTTCTTTGGGGTAGAGGACAGATGTGGAAGGTGCTCAGGGAGCCTGGCGAACCACGTCCATATGTTTTGGTCATGTCCGGCACTGGAGGGGTTCTGGAGAGGAGTAGCGGGAGCAATATCTCAGGTGGTGAAAGTCCGGGTCAAGCCAAGCTGGGGGCTAGCAATATTTGGAGTAGTGGACGAACCGGGAGTGCAGGAGGCGAAAGAGGCCGGCATTCTGGCCTTTGCGTCCCTAGTAGCCCGGCGAAGGATCTTGCTAATGTGGAAGGAGGCGAAGCCCCCCAGCCTGGAGGCCTGGATAAATGATATGGCTGGGTTCATAAAGTTGGAGAGGATTAAGTTCGCCTTGAGAGGGTCTGCGCAGGGGTTCTACAGGCGGTGGCAACCGTTCCTAGACTATTTCGCGGAGCGTTAGAGGAAGGTCGGTCAGCAGCAGCAGCAACCTTGGGGGGGGGGGGGGGGGGGACGTCCTGGGAGGGGGGGGGGGGGGGGCGGGCCGAAAGGGGGGACTGCCTGGGAGGGTGGATGAGCAAGAGATAACCTAAAGGGTTGGGGAAACTGGCACGTACGGGTGAGGGCCAGTGTACAAAGCTGTGTAAATATATCATTTTGCCATGTATATATCTTGCTCTGCCCGATTTCTCGTTTTTGTTTTGTTACGAGGGGGGGGCGGTTTCTAACAATCTGGTCGTTACATAATCCCCATTACTTTTTATTTCAAATTCATGTGAGGAACTCAATTTAAATTTCCCCAGCTGACATGGTAGGAGATGGACTCCTGTATCCAGATCATTGCACAGGTCACTATATTACCTGAAACTGAGTTTCCAAATATTACTGAACACGAAAACTACCGAATTTGCATAATATGATTGTTAGATATTCCAATTTGGATAATCTCAGAGAGAAAACTAAATCTCCTCCTGCAGATCAAAACTAAAAGGATGGAGTGACTGTATGAAGTAACAGAATAATTGTTGCCTTTCACCTCTTGACCCGGGTTAGATTTCATCGCAGACAAATTGGATTAAAGCTTCCTCTTCTTATTGGTTATAAAACTCTCTAAAGGAAACAAAATTAGGCAGTCTAATCTGCTTCCGGTTGTAGAGATATCCACAGCTCAAAATAAATGAATATGCCACCTCCAAACCAGCCTAAAGAGTGACTGGTACGTGGAAATTCATACAGATGCAGCAAAGCTTGCTCTTCTAAAGTTTGGGGTCAAGATACAGCATTTACAATCAAATTAATTTGTTCAAAACTAAACGTGCAGCCTACGTGTTGGATCAATGGTTAAGATGGTCAGTAGCTGAGGCTCTACAGCTCAGGAATCTCTGGACTGTGTTGTTGTAGCTGCTTGTTATAATGTAAAAACTGACCTCATTGCCGTGCCCAAATCAAAGAATCTACCTCAAATCTTTGAATCAGACAGACTGCTCAGGAAGGAAAAAGAAAGCCAGAAAAGAATATTGCTTCTATCGTTGTTGACTGCAGCAATCTCACATTATTCGCCTCATTTTCCTGGGGATGTGCCCTGTTACAATGGTGGGTCAACATTACAACAGTGCATAAGAAAAAGATGATTAAAATAGGTGATTTATATCATAACTTACGCCATGCCATAATTTTCTCAGACTTTTGTGCCACTTTGTGTTACTATTGCTGAAAATAGTTAGAAGGTAATTATCAGAGCTCTGTCGGCCTGTTAAAATCAATGATGATTGCAAGTTTGCTAGACTAATGCCTATTTTCTCACCACTATCATTTATAATAATGGCGTTGGCGGCTGAACAGCTGCATGGTTTATTGCTCTGAGTTTGGTTCCTTTAAACATATCTCCAATACGTATGTGATTACACTGCCGAGTGGCAAACCATTTCATTAACTTATCCAATCACCGGCTGTAGTGCTCAGCGCAGGGGTGGAATCTCCAGACTCAAGTTCCACACAGAAGCCCGCCATCCAATGCAATTACTCATCCTCCAAGAAGAGATTGGCCTGCTGGAATAGCGTTTGGAAGAGTGCAGATATATTTAAATTGCCACCCAGTTTCCAATCAATTTTGTATCACCGGAAAAAAATTGGCTTCGACATTTCTGAGTTGCTGCCGTAATATTTTTAATCAGAAACACAGGAAAATAAGGGGGTAGTTATTGACAGCAAGATCGATAAGCTAGATGGTGAAATGCACATTGTGCGCCTCTACAGCCATTGCAGGAAAATCGGGGCCATTATTTTCTATTGTCGTTCATTCTGTTTTTGTTCGGCAAAAAGAATGAATCATATAACATCAGTATAACCAACGCACTTGTTCTTTTCACCTGTATACTGGTTTCTAAAGTTTACTATATTTGCACAACACATCCACCATACCACTTTCCTATTCAGCTATGTTTTTCTCTGTCACTTTGGCCTTCCCTGGCAGCCTCACCCTACTCCACCATCTAACACTTACTGTTAAACTGGTCTAATGAAAGTAGCATGAGAAAGAATCATGTGGGCCCAGGAGTACTATGAAAACACTTATCAGGCTGCCTTTTCATAAGCTTATCCAAAATAGTGGATGTGAACTGGGGCCTTAGAAATATAATTCTTAGCTTGGAAAGTAGCTTGCAGGGTAAAATCACTTTTGTGGAAAATGAAAACATTACAGAAAGAAAACTTCATCAGTTCAGTGGTTCCGAAATGCAAACATTACTGGTGCAAACATCCATGCTTTTTTCCATTGCTCTGGCTGCCAACAGCAGTATCCTCTCCCAAGCCATATCAGCATTGAGGCGCTATAATCACTCTGAACCAGCTCCTCTTTGGCCGGGACGGGGAGCGGGGGGGCGGTGGGGGGGGTGCATGTAATTCACATGCGTAACAATTGGCTCCAGAAGCGTCTTCTCAGGATGTGGTCGTGGAAAGAGACTCCCAGGAAGACAGTGAGTGTGCGGATAGCATCGCTAAAGAGGCCAAACGTACCCGCCAACTCATGGGCGATCCTGGCTTCTGAACAACCAAAATGGAGAAGGCTCACTCAGGAAGGCGCCAAATACACAGAGAGCCTTTATCGGGGACATAGGTGACGTTGAAGCATTGGAGAGGGTGCACACACCTCCAAACAACCCGTATACCTAATCCTTTAAGCAACACCTGCAGAGTTTGCAGATCACACAATGGACTTACCGGCCATTTCAGAATCCACCAAACTGAAATGGAAGCAAGTCAACCTTGATCTCCTGATAAGGAAAAGCAGAAGCTGCTGTAGGAGGCACAGGGAACGGACTTTAAAAATCGGAATAAATCCTTATTAAGTTTGGTTGAATACAAAAAGAAAACCTCACATCCTCTTAACACATACTTCCACTCCCAGCATTTAGACTAGCATTTAAACCCCATCCCCCGCACTCCCGACCCCTTTACAAATGTAACTCAGTTGAAATGAGTTAGATACTTTACAAATAAGCCAACAAGAATCTGGTCCCCATACTTACACCCGAAAGGATTCAAATGTTTTCCAGAAATCTGTACAAGACAAGGTCCTCAGGCAGAATTGTGCTGGTTGTACAGGTAACACTACAATCATTCAAATCAAATAATGCATAAGCCACTGAGACAGTATTTTGGGGATATATGCAGGGATTGACATAGGAGTGCAAATACTGTCAATATTTTGGGATAACTCAGGCTAATTTTAGTGGTAATAGCATCTAATTGGCATTAGGTACAGCATACTCGCATGGATGGGCCCTCAGGCAAGTGGACAAATGTCAATTATTGCTGAAAACAAATTAACATAAAGTTTTTAAATGGCTTGGTCATAATCATCTGGGCTTCAGATGAACGCAACACATTGAATTTGCTTTATTTCTCCCATCTTTTCGGCCATCCTGGTGTTCCATGCCGTTCCTAAACACAGAGCTGGCAGCTGACCGACGCCCAGGTCCTGCCATTGGAATTCCTGAGCCAGTCTCCAGAGAAATGCATGACAACAGCTTGAATAGTTTGTTCACTCAATTTCCCTGCATATCTTCCACCTACTGTCTCTCTTGATGCCACAATGCAACAATGAAGCTGTGGATAACTGTGCAAGAAAAGCACAGGAGTAAAATGTCACCCTACCATTTGCTGTCACAGCTCATTAAGGTGCCAACATATTACAATCCTGCACTGCCAAATATGCCCATCATTTAAGGAAAACCGGCTGACACCTTTGGACAAAAGAGAATGGGAAAATCATTGATTCGTGGTAGTTAAAGCATACTGACAAGCCAAAGATAGGAGAAACGTAGAAAGATTTATGCCACAGAAAGATGTCACTAGGCTCATTGTGTCCATGCCAACAAGAGTTGACTCATCCAATCTAATCCCACCTTGCAGTCTGTGGTCCTCTAGGTTACAGCCCCTCAAGTGAATATTCAGGAATTTTTTTTATGTGATGAGGATTTTTGCCTCTCACAAGCTTTCAGGCAGTGAGTTCAAAAGCCCTATCATGCTCTTGGTGAAAACATTTCTCCTCAATTCACCCTTCTGCCAATGACATTCTCTGCCCACTGATTATGAACCACTCTATTAATGGAAATATATCCTTCCTATCCACTCCAGTTGGGCATCTCATAGTTTTATACACCTTAGCCTATCCAAACTTTCTTCATAGTTAAAATTCTCAATTCATGGCAACACAGGCCGGAATTCTCTGGCTGTTGGGATTCTCTTTACCTGCTGGCTGCACATCCCCGCGCATAGGTTTCCTGGTGGCGTGGGGTGGTGTTAACTTTTGGTTGGTTCAATTGGCTCTGTTTTATAACCTTTGCTCTCGAGTCGCCAGGTATCTTTATGATACCGCCACGAGGTTCAAGTTCAAGTAATGATCAATAACTCAATTAGTAAGATTCAAATCAAAGCACGTTAATTTACACACAGTCAAATCTACTCATGCATAAACTCTACTTCTAAGCTATTTCTATCACTAACAGGCCAATACTTAGGTTCGGACTGGCCCACCATGTCAGGGGAACAAATGGCCTTTTGTTCGGGTTCTGAGTCTGCGGGATTAAAAAGCTGGTATGGACTGGTAGGTAGGAGCGCCTATCTCATAGCGAGCGTTGATTTGAGACTTACGGTCTTTTGGCGGCAGCTGAACAGGTCACTGTCAAGGGTTGGTTCGCGTTGCTGAGTGGCCCTGTCAAGAAGGACGATTTGAACTTGGGGGCTTTACTTTATAGTCCCCAGGGGCTTCCCGCCTTTTGGGGCGGACCCTGTACCTGGTTCCAAGTGATTGGACGTCGTTCCAATCGCTTGGTTCGATTTCTCCAATACTGGAGCGGTTCCCTGATCGATGGGCGGTCTTGAGGTGTCCGTTAACCTCTTTTGTGTTGGCTTCTGCTGGCGCCGAGGAGTCTGGCTTGGCCTTGTTTATCTCAAATGTTTCGATTGTTCCCGGGGATCGCTCATTATTATGCAGATGGCTGCTTGTATCAATGCTGTCTGGGCTTTTGCAGAGTTTAATACACAGTAAACTTACACCTGCTAGTTTCTGCCTGTGTTGGCTGAATTTCCCTTCAGCCTTTGCTGTTCTCCATTTTACGTCGGGAATTGGCCAACCCAGGTGGCTACACTCCCTCCCTGTGATCCTAACGCGAAGCGTGAAGGATCACATAACTGCGTTGTTCTTCATTCCCTGACCCGGCGCGCACTCTTCTATGGCCTTTACACTGACCATAACTATGCAAGAAATTTTTAACTGACAATTCTGAGGGGCGCTATGTCAAACAGGGACATGCATTACAAGAAAATCGGTATCTCTAACTATCCTTAATAAACTACACTCACTCAAACATTCAATCATACTAACTGCCTAAACAATACACACAAAATCATAGCAGCATTATACACATTTTTCCTGGCTTGGCAGTTAAGCTCAGGATTGTACAATCGCTCATAAAACATTTCTTTATTCACAAAAGCGCAAACGAATGTTCTTTATTAGAGATCGCAGGGGTCGGTGGTCTGGTCATATCCGAAATTAGGGGATCTTATCCTATATACCGGAGTGTGAGCACGGCAGGCTCTCTTTCTCCATTTCCTCAGACGAATAGTCTGCACAATGCAGCAGAGTATCGCCAATACTAGTAGGGATTCTATCAAATAGGACAGGGAGTACCAGGTTATAAACCTGTCACACCAAGATGGTGTGGTGTCGCTTGTGACTGGGCTCTGGGTACTGTGGGGAAGTGAATCATTAACGGCTGGGGGGGTTGGGGTCAGGGGGTTCGCACGCAACCAAATGTCCATTATGGTGATGAGCAACACGGAGGATGTCCTCATGGTTCTTCTTCTCTCTTTTCTCTTCTCTTCTCTGGTCCTGGAGCTTCTGGAGTTCTGTGGGATCAAGGATAGTGTCTGTTACTATCTTGGTTTAATATCGCGTATGATAGCCTGTCTGTCCTTTAGTGCCAATTACTCCCTTTATAATTGGTCACTATGTGTGACTCCCTCATTTTTTCTTTCCAAAAACCGAATTTCAGGACAAGACACACTTATAAATACTGAAACAGTGTGAGCCGTCTCGCAGACTGTGCGATCTACCATCCAAATGTTTGAGGATGTAAATAGCAGAGGGTTGGCAACCTAAGAGTTTCCTGAAAACAAAACAAAACTTTTTGAACAAAACTTGCCGAAATGAGGTGCGTATGGGCCGCGGCGGGTAAGATTTGGATGGAGTCCCCGGGTACGACGGCGACCAATGCCGTGTGTGCTCTACCCGAGTGTAGCTGACCAGAGGGGGGTTCCCAGGCAGGGCGGGTGTCAATGCCATTTCTCCACTGCCTGAGCAACCGACAAGAAAGGGCAAGAAATGTAGTCATCGTGGGGGGTTGCCGTATTGGTTCTTCCTTCGAACCAGAAGGGCAGTTACGAACGAGGATCTGTGTATCTGTCGACAGACGAGTTCCTCTGAACTGGCGTCTGGGACATTAACAAGTCTCTGCGGACAAACTAGTTTCTCTGACTGCCAGTGGGTGTCGGAAGGGTGGTGGTGTGGGGCCGTGGAAATTTTTTTCCGGTCCAACATACAACATTTAACAATACTAGTACAAACAACATTAAACATGCTGCAGGTTCCATCAGAAAGGACACCGTTTTCTCCCAAGCGGTTCCTTTTTAAAACATCATCTGGACCACCTCAGTTATCGGTTGCGAACAGGGTCGCAAAGGGGTTCTCGTTTTGTGAGTCAGACTCAAAGTCGTCATCTTCTCCCGGATGCCAAACTCTCGAGTGTATCAGGGCTGATAGGGCTGCTTGATGTGATTTTGGATCGCTCTCGTCATTCCGGACGAGTCTGTAAGAATTATCTCGGTGCCAAAAGGTGGTGTCTAGTTCTGTGGGGACTGAATCGGGGTCGTCATTGTAGGTCTGTGGTCGGTGGTGGGGTTTGTTTAAGAAAGTGATCGTGAAGGGATCACTCGAATCTTGGTCAGATTCGCTGGGTGTGGGTCCTGTTGCATGGGGATAGTGGGAGGTGTGCTGTGGCTATTGTCCGAGTCACAGTCGCTGTCGCTGCTGCTGCAGTCTGTGGGCGTTCCGGGGCGGAGTGTATAGTTCGGGGGTGGGGTCGGGGTGGAGTCCGTGGCTGGGCTGGACGTGTTGGGGGAGGGTAGGGTTACGTTGGCTGTGGGCGGGGCATGGTCTGCTGCGTCGAGCATGACGTGATGTGTGTGGTTAGACTGTGTTCCATATGCCTTCAGCTAGTTGATATGGAACCACGAAGTCTTTCCATTGGGGTACTTTATTTTGTAGATGGAAGGGCTTACTTTGTCCGCAATGGAGTACGGACCCGAATACTTAGGTGACAGGAATGTGCTGGGGTTGCATACGGAGAGCATAACTTGCTGTCGTACACTGAACTCAGTCGCATGCACTGTCTTATCGAAACAGGCCTTGCTCTGTTTCTTTCTTGTGCCCAATTTCACTGCGGCTGCTAGCTGAGCCGTTTTAATATTCGCCACTAATTGTTCTATTGCTTTCTCGTGTGTGAGGGCCGTCACTTCAGGGCTGGTCAAATCTAATCCTAATAAAAATTCTGTGCCTTTCATGGGGCATCTGGTCATGAGAGTGTGTGGGGTGTAACCTGTGGATGTTGAAACTGTATTTCGCAAAAACATCAGCGCAAAGGGGAGGACTGAATCCCAAGTGGTGTTGTTTTGCTGGACCATTTTTCTGAGGGTGGATTTTAGGGTCCGATTCATGCGCTCCACGATACCACTTGACTGGGGGTGGTGTGCAATGTGGAATTTTTGGGTAATGCTAAATATCGTGAGGACGTTCTTCATGACACGTCCCGTAAAACGAGGAACCTTGGTCGGATTCAATGCTGCGGGGTAGTCCCCATCTCGTAAAGATGTGGTGGGTTAAAATCCTGGATGTGGTCTTTGCCGTTCGTTCTGGATGGGAATGCTTCCACCCATTTTGTAACGTGTCTATCACCACGAGTACATATTGATAACCATTCCTGCAAGGGGGCAATGGTCCAATATAATCAATCTGGAGGTTAGTCCAGGGGCCATTAATGGGTCGGATGTGACTCAGCTGAGCCTTTTTTGTGTACCTGTCCGGGTTGTTCTGGGCACAGATAAGGCAATTCTCAACGTAGTGTGTTACATCGTCTTTTAAACTTGGCCACCAACAGAGCTGCCTGAGGTGGGCTGTAGTGGGATCAATTCCCTGATGTCCATGACTGTCATGGAATAAACAAATCAGTTGATTCCTGTCCTGTTCAGGAACCACATAAGGGGTGTCTTTTAACACCACACCGTCATGTGTGGTCAGAGCATTTTTAAACCTATCATAGGGTGCTGGATAGTTTCCTTTTAAAATCTCCCTGAGGTTTCTGTCCTGCTTCTGGGCCTGCACAAAATCCTCTATATTCGTCTGCGAGACCTGAACTGCATTCACTGGTGCGCCTTCGGGGGGTGTCCAAAAGTATCCGTGCCTGGAACCTGCTTTAGCCAGTGCGTCGGCTTTTACATTTCCAGGGGGGGAGGAACGATGGTGACTTTGAACTTTAACTATTCCAAAAGTCCTGTTCTGTGCTCGCTCTAAAATGTGACGGTGCAATGGGGCTGAAGGGAGGGGTTTTCCGTCTGCGGAAACAAATCCTCTTGCTTTCCACAGGGGTAGGAATTCTGTAAGGCTGTTGCAGACATAGAGGCTGTCCGAATATATGTCTGCTGGGCTGGGGAAGGAATCTGGGTGTTCCACTATGTATGCGATGCCCACAAGTTCTGCTGCCTGCGCGCCTAAGTGTCCTGGTAGTTTTATTGCTATTTCTTCTAGGGCGCGTCCCTGCGCGTCCTCGACGTAAATGCTGCATCCTGTTATGTGCTTCCCTTCTAATATTGTGGAAGATCCATCCACATATATCCTAATGGGTTCGCATGTGTCTGTGTGCTTGGGGCTCTGGGTTGGATTACCTATCTTTCTGGAGGGTGTTTTCGCAATAAAGGGGCCTGTGTTGTGGTGTGGAGTGATAATTTCACATTCATGGGGGGTTCCGGGGTACTGTAGGTTATCGGCTAAAAAAGTGTGGGTCTTTGTCCTTTTAACAGTGATGAACCGTCCCTGCAAAAGAAGGGTCCATCTGGCTGCTCTAATCTGACTAACTACCATCCTTGAGTCGTCCGTCTAGTAAAAGTTGGGTGGGGGGGGGGGGGGGGGGGGTGTTCCGTCAGGATTGTGATGGGGTTTAGTCCGGTAATGTAAGAAAAATACTGTACTGCCCAAAAAACTGCGAGCAGGTGCCTTTCACAGGCTGAAAATCCTTGCTCCACAGCATCTAAAACTCTGGAGGCGTAAGCCACGGGCCTTAACTGTTCGTGCCGTTCCTGGAGGAGCACGGCCGAAAGAGTGCGGTCTGTGCTTGCTACCTCTATAGCGTAAGGGGAAAGCGGGTCTGGAACTTGTAGTGCGGGGTCTGCTATGAGTGCTCTTTTCAAAGAGTCCGCAGCATCCGTATGCTGTGGAAGCCATTCCCAGGGGGCTCCTTTCTTTAGGAGGTCTGAGAGGGGTACTGCCTTGCTGGCGAAACCGTCAATGTGGTTTCGGCCGTAGCCAACCAGTCGTAAAAACGACCAGCGGGCTGAAACGTTCTGGAGAAAGGGCAATTTAGCAATCGAGTCAATCCTTTTATGCACAATCTCGCGTTTACCATGTGTGATAATTGTTCCCAAATATATCACCTTTTCTCCCCAAATCTGGGCCTTTTTGAGGTTGACTTTACAACCGATTGAGTGTAAGAGTTCCAGGAGTTCGGACAGAAGCTCAATGTGCTCTTCCTTGGTGTCTGTCTGCAGTAGTAGGTCGTCTACGTACTGGACCAGACATTCGGGGCGAGAAGATTTGGCTAAACCATTTGCCAGCTGTCGGTGGAAAATGGAGGGGGAGTTGTGGAATCCTTGTGGTAGGCATGGCCACGTGTACTGTTGGTGTTTAAAGGTGAAGGCAAATTTGTACTGGCACGGCTTTGCCAATGGAATGGACCAGAATCCATTACTGATATCCAAAACCGTAAAGTATCGGGAATTGAGTCCCTGCTTGAGCATGGTCTCGGGACTTGTGGCTACCGTGGGGGCTGCTGCGGGGGTGACTTTGTTGAGTTCCCGGTAATCGATGGTCAGTCGCCATGATCCATCGGGCTTTCTCACTGGCCAAATCGGGGCATTATTAGTGGAGGCTACTGATCTAAGTACGCCCTGCTCTAATAAGCTGTCGATTACTTTTGCGATTTCTCCCGCTGCCTCTTGGGGAAATCCATATTGCTTTTGGGGTCTAGGGTCAGCTCCTGTGATTTGTACAGAACCAGTCATCCGGCCACAGTCGCGTTTGTGGGTCGCGAATGCTGTCTTGTTTTTTTGTGAAACTGCCCTGACCTGCTTGTCCGTGCTAATCGTAGTCGGGTTAAACCAAAATTTGCCTACTGCGCTAATCTTGTTTGCATATTCTCCTATGGTGAGCGTTGCGGGGGCTCTTACAGATTTTGCCATTCTCCAGACACATTGGTTGATTGGATCAAAGGATAGATTGTGGGAATTCATAAAGCCTATGCCCAAAATGTGTTCTGCTGTGTGGAGCAGGTCAACTAAAACTATGGGGTGCTTGGTGGTGATGTTGCCGATTTGAATGGGTACAGGGGCGGTGATGTGGCCCTGCTGTGAGTGGCCTGTAAAGCCGCTGAGGGTGATAGTGGCTGTAGTGGGCCAAGTGTCCTTTTGAAACATGGTGGAGGAATTTATTGTGGTGCGGGACCCTCCTGTGTCCCAGAGAAACTCGATGAGCTGTCCCCGTATTTTTGCTGCAACTACTGGTCGGCCGGACCTATCCCAAAGGATGTCGCAGACCCAACTGGGGGAGCCTGAACACCGTCAGTCCGTTCCGTTCAGGTCCGTCTGATCTGAACGGGTGCTCACACTATGTATAGGCTCTGTCTTATTCTTATTCAGGGTGCTTGCCTGCTGTGCTCTCGGTGGCTTTCGTGGACATTGCATTCTCTTGCAAAATGTCCCAACTGTCCACATTGTAACACTCCTGTGACTTTTGTGGGGGCTGTTCTTGCCTTCATTTACTCATGCGGGGTTCTGGTGTGCCTTTACTGCGTGTACGTCTGCTTCTGCCTGCTGTTCTTCGGGATTTTTAACTGCGGGTTTGTTTTGTACCGACTGCTCCCAGGTTCGGGACAATCTTTTTATGACTCATTTCTCATTATGAGCCTCCTCTGAGGGATCATAATTCGCACAAGCTTTTTGTCCTGTTTCTGTGGCATGGGAGATAAGGGTGCGGGTCCATTTGGCCATGTTGTCTGGGGACAAATGGGCGCGGTCTAAGTCTCCGAAAGCTGCTGCAAAATGGATCCACAGGCGTCCAGCAAACGCTGTGGGGTGCTTGGTTTTCTTTTGCCTGCACTTATTGAGGCCATCTACGGGGTCACCCCGGTTATACCCGATCGCGTCTTGGATCGCGGTATGCATTTCTGCAAGGGTGCCTCCTCCTACATTCTGTGGGTCGGGAAGGGCTGCTACGACCGAAGGGTCTAAACTCAAAACTGTGAGCTTCACGTGCTCTCGCTCATCCAGGCCATACATGGTCGCCTGCTGCTTTACTCTGGCAAAGAAGTGGTGGGGGTCTGAGGTGGGGAGGAACGGTTTGATTTTATCGCACGCGTCCCGTAATTGGGTCACTGTTAAGGGGGTGGTGTACAGAAGTTCCGTATTGTCCGATGTGGCTGTGCGGTGGGTGGTGACTGGGTTCATTGGAGCCTGAACTATCTGCTCTGTGGGGGGTTGGGGCGCTTTTCTCTTCTGGGGCTTTCCCTGCGCACATGTTCCCTGAACATATCTCTGAGCTGTCTCATTTAACTCTTCCCAATCAGGGCCGTCTTCCTCATCTAGCTGTGATCCGAACGTTTCCTGGAATCCTTTTTGAACTGAAAGCAGAGATTGCAGTTCTGCAATCTGCTTCTGGCACTTTGCGTGGACTAATGAGCTTTGTCTTTGCTCCGTGGTGGCAGCATGGAGTGCTCTTAACGCTGCCTTCAGGTCACTACACTGCCTCTGCAATGCCTCTGCCTGCTTCTCGATTTCCTCTCGTACCAGGACTGCACGTTGCGTGTCCTGATAGGCCTTTTCGTACTGGGATTGGAAGCTGCTTAAGTGCGCCAGACAAGACTGGTGTGCCCACTTGGCATCATCCACCTCTCCGTCCTTTGCTGCTAACTTCCTCCTTAACTCTGCGTTCTCTTTCTCTACCTCACTGACATCGATCTTGCTCATTCGATGTATGCCTTCTATCTCTTTCTGGAGCGTCCTAATGACCTCCTCTGTGCCTTGCAATTGTGCCAAACAGGACACGATTGCCATCAGCTTGCAAGCTTTTCCTAAGCTCTTCTTGTGAATCTCGCTCAGGTTCTCCCACCAAGTATGTCCTGTACTCCCGGGACCTGTTCCCTCATTGTTACAGAATTCGCTCCAAAGGGGCCATCCTTTCCCTTTGAGGTACTTCCTGATTTCCTCTTCCCAAACGGGACACTGTCCTACTCTACTGCTGCTGGTCGCTGCGACCATGAATTCTTTGGGGTTCATGAGGCGTTCCATTGCCTGCATTGCCATCTTTCCTCTCTGAATACTTTCTTAAAATTTGGAACAAGGGGTATTAAGGCGGTGCTGTAATTACGGGTACCGCTTTCGCTATTTTCCAAAATACAAACTCCCGACAGTTTTGTTGCAACAAAAATCTATCAGTTTACCTTATCGCTCTGTTAGTTATGCATGCATTTAACACACTTCCGAATTATGAGGATTGATCAGAACTGCTTGAACACTTGTGGTTTTTCTGTTCCCAATTGGATCTCTAATTCAAATTTTTGGGTTCTCCCGGAGTGGTGAAGACACTTCTAGATCGGGTCCTGTCAGATGTCACCAGTAATATGTTGCTAACTTTTGGTTGGTTCAATTGGCTCTGTTTTATAACCTTTGCTCTCGGGTCGCCAGGTATCTTTATATTACCGCCACGAGGTTCAAGTTCAAGTAATGATCAATAACTCAATACACCAATTAGTACGATTCAAATCAAAGCACATTTATTTACACACAGTCAAATCTACTCATGCATAAACTCTACTTCTAAGCTATTTCTATCGCTAACAGGCCAATACTTAGCTTCGGACTGGCCCACCAGGTCAGGGGAACAAATGGCCTTTCGTTCGGGTTCTGAGTCCGCGGGATTCAAAAGCTGGTATGGACTGGTAACTCGGAGCACCTATCTCGTAGCGAGCGTTGATTTGAGACTTACGGTCTTTTGGCGGCAGCTGAACAGGTCACTGTCAAGGGTTGGTTCGTGTTGCTGAGTGACGAAGGACGATTTGAACTTGGAGGCTTTACTTTATAGTCCCCAGGGGCTTCCCGCCTTTTGGGGCAGACTCCGTACCTGGTTTCAAGTGATTTGACTTTGTTCCAATCGCTTGGTTCGATTTCTCCAATACTGGAGCGGTTCTCTGATCGATGGGCAGTCTTGAGGTGTCCGTTAACCTCTTTTGTGTTTGCTCCTGCTGGCGCCGAGGAGTCTGGCTTGGCCTTGTATATCTCAAATGTTTCGATTGTTCCCGGGGATCGTTCATTAGTATGTAGATGGCTGCTACATTATTATGCAGATGGCTGCTTGTATCGATGCTGTCTGGGCTTTTGCAGAGTTTAATACACAGTAAACTTGCACCTGCTAGTTTCTGCCTGTGTTGGCTGAATTTCCCTTCAGTCTTTGCTGTTCTCCATTTTACGTCGGGAATTGGCCAACCCCGGTGGCTACAGTGGCTTCAATAAAAGTCCCATTGACAAGCGGTGGGAGTAGAGAATCCCACCACCAGCGAATTCCGCGCCACTGAGAAACACAGGGCTGGGAGCATGAGAATCCCACCCATAATCTTCATTACCCTTTCTTGTGTGATTGTATCTTTCTTGTAATATGGTTCCCAGAACTGAACTCAGTACTCGCGGTTGAGTCCAACTGATATTTTGTATAATCCTAGTATAACGATATATCTCTTATAATCTAGCTAGGCCTTGGACAATGAAAGAAGGTCTTCTTGACCATATTATCTAACTATCGTGCTACCTTCAAAGATTTGAAGACATAGACTCTAAGGTCCCTCTGCCCCTCAATCCTTCCAGTATTCTGCCATTTATTGTGTACTCCTTTTCCTTTTTTGCCCTCCCAACTGTAATATCTCACATGTCCCCGATTGAATTCAAGTTGTCACCTTTCTGCCCAGTTGATCAGTCCATTTATATCCTCCCGCAGCTGTCTTCCTCACTATCAACCACACAACTCATAATTTACTTCCCTGTCATTGTATCTGCAGAATTGTGACAAACAACCCAAAGCGGCATATTCCACGTTGTTTTGAGAAGAGAGGACTCTAACAAAAGTGAAAGCCTGCAGCTTTTGAGATCGTAATAAACAGACAATTTCTCCGATTGGTATTCACATCAAGGGCCAGGAAGCCCCACTTGCCAACCGGTTTGCGGGAGATGATTCTCCAGCTCTGCCAAGCTCAAAAATGAAGAAAAGTGACAGCATGTGAGATAAATGTTGATCAGGACATGGAGAGAATTTCACTGTTAATCTTTGAATGATGTCGTGGGATCTTTTGCAATCATCTGAGAAGTCAGGTGAAGCCTTAGTTTAATGTCCAATCAAAGAGACGGTGTAACACTCCCTTCGGACTGCACTGAACTGTCAGCCTGGATTACGTGTTCAAGTGTCTGCAGTAGAGTTTGAACCCATGACCCTTTGAATCAGAGGAGAGAGTGCTACAATTGAGCCAAGGCTGACATAAAACCCAACACAGACTGGTTGGGCCTGTTTCGCTGTTGTAATTTCTATGTAATTCTATGTTGGGGTTTCTTTCACTGAAGCTGAGAAGGTTAAGGGGTGATCCAATGGAGATCTCGATGATTAGGAGGGTTATAGTGATGGATTCTTTCCATTGGTCAGTTAAAAAGGTAACAAGGGTGCATAATTTTGGGATGATCACAAACAAAGAGAGGAACTTAGAAAAAACATCCCTTTACACACAGCTGATTAGAATTTGGAATTCACTGCCACGGACTGTTGTTAAAATTAGAATCAACGAATTATGTTAAAAGGGAATAAAATAGTTCGAGAAAGAGGAATATTAAAATGGTCGGGAAAAAGATTTAAATTGAAAGGTAAACGGAATAAATCACTAGCACTGACTTGAGGAAGTAGCTAGGCTGCTTCTGTACTGCAACAGTTAAGTTTCTTTAATTCAATAATATATCCAGCAGTGACTCCACCATTTGTTCGAGAAGTATGGCATCTAATTTATTTGAGTGGTACACCAGACCTTATTTATAGTAAGCCCCACAATAAACAAGGTAATAGAATGGAAGGCTTAGAGGGGACGGTGATATCACGATTCTTGCAATCTGTGCTGCCTCGTCATCCACCAGGTCCTTAACATTGTGCTGAGTAAAAGAAGGAGAAAACAAAATTTAAAATGCAAAAAAAACCTACTCTTTCTCAATAGCAACAAACCAACAATGCTTGCATTTATGTTTGAAATGATATAGAGCATGTTTGAGCACAGTCCTCAGTTGCTTAGCAATAAGATTCTATTTTAGTTAGCAATCAGGCCATAAGAGCTCCTGCCCACAAAACGAACACACTTTTCACTCCGAGAATTGATAACAGCTTCCTTTACTGTTTTATACCTAACACTTCCTTGAGATCGTTTCTTATTGACAATCAGATTCTGCTCCCTTTAGTACAAGAACACTTCAGGAGGATGTACTACAGCTATCATGCAACCAGTTCAAATAGTGGAGTATTTAACTCTGAATTGTAACAAACCCATACATCTGCCACAATCAAACAAAGTTAGCAAGTTGACTTAGAACGTATAAGTATATCAGCCATCCTGTGTGAAAAGAACCCAATGATCTTTTCTTTATCTTGACTATGTTTTTCACTAGAGGGCACTGCCACTGCATTGGCTTTCTGTCTCTGACTAGAAAGTGGTGTGTGGCCATTAAAAAATAATTGTGCCACATTTTCTCATAAACTGCAAGCAAAGTTTAAAAAATATATTTTGTGTGGTATTTTATTTCTTATTCCATCGACTTGACTGAGATAAACAGGTCACGGCACTTGTGGTTACAGACCGTTTTTTTTCCAGTCACAGATGTTTATTGCACATTATGAGCTACGGACAAAACATTGCAGTAAACCAGACCAGCCTGTAGTGAGACTGCTACCCAGAATTCAAGTAGTGCTGGATAGTTCCCACTAAGTTGTGGTCGACTTGGAAACAGCAACTTATTAATCTTCTGTTGGAGGGCCAGCTGCAGCCCTGGCAGATACCATATTTTACCACCAACCTGGGTCTGGACACTCATTGTCCATTTAAGAAGAGGGAAAAAAAATCGTACAAATCAGCTGCTTTCTACGTGCAGAAATTGAGCTTTGCTATGATAATTTTGGTGTGTCATCTTACTGTGGCTAAGATTTACCAACATAGAGAGGCTGCCTTGTTTTCAGCATTAATCATATTCCTCCAGCATATTGCCATGGTTGCCTGGACACAGGATTTGAGCAAGGCCCCTCATTTGATTCCCACACATCAGATCCTGAAAAGCACTTTTTTTCTTCAGCTTTTGATTGTCCCTCCGCTGAAGCCCTTCCCCCTGCTGTGTCAGTATGGGTGGGCAGAACACTGGCAGAATAGGCCAGGGGTGAGGGGCAGCCTAGGCTGCTGGTCACACATCAAGGCCTGAAAACAAAGCCCCCAGGAATCATCCTTACAAACACAAATTCCCTTCAGAGAAAACAAATTTGGTTTCCCCTCATAGTGTGGGTGTCACTTTAGTACTTTCTGAAACTTTATTAAACATGTTGCTTTGTATTGCATTTGTGATCATACAATATACAATAAAGAAACTTTCCTTAAATCTAACAGGTAATTAAATTAGATCATGGTTATAATAAATATATATACTGGTAAAATAGGTTTAAAGCAGTCCAAATCTCTGCTACATTTAGTCGATGACTCCTTCACAGTATATTAACGAAAAAAACAAGTCTTTGTGCAAACTCTAAGTGAAACTTTGACAAACTTAAAGGTCATGCCTTCTTTGTAACTTGGTGACCCTACAATCAAGGAATAAATCTAATCTTTAAAGATTCAGCAATGCCCAACAGTTAAGCACTATGACTTTGAAGAGGCATTGACAACCATCAGTAAAGCAGAATGTAGTGCGGATATCATCCAACTTAAACCAGTTATTGCTCCAAATAGCTACATAGATGATGCCCACATGAAGAAAATAAAGGAAGGAAAAAAAATCACAGTGCTTTCAGAAGTTTTCTTTGGCTGTTATCTGTGTGCTGTGTTTGTCCTCGTGTAGCTCCACCTCGAGATGCCTGAGCGTTGATGTAAGACTTTGAAATAAGCTTGCACAGGAGTGCCCAGATTAGCAGCTTTGCCAGGCTTTAGCCACTGTGACCCTTTACACTTCAGCAGTCTGAGCCAGACACTTTGAAAAGCACTATTTTTTTGCAAGGATTCCTCAAGTTTTAGTTTTATCAGCGGGTTTTATTTCTCCCGGCATAGTAGTCATCCTTCTTGCTAATCAGAAAAGTGAAATTCTTGTGGGTGGTATAAAAATGTAAGCAACAGCTGAAGATTTAGAAAGAGCAATGATCACTTTTTAAAACATGCAAAATTGTTTGAATGATTTAAGATTCAGCTGTTTACAGAGAAGTGTTTAACATGAATATGAATACAGGCAGGCAAACGCTAACTCTAAAAGTTGGACAGCTCAGCAAATATTCAATGGCAACAACTTGCAAGATGGGAAAAGGGAAAACCTTTCAAACTGCATTTCAGCTTTATATAATCCCTTTCTGAGTAGTTTTAAAATGGTCTAGCTCCGTGCTATATAAATATTATAGTGCCATACTAGTGTCCGACTTCATTGCAGATTATATATTCTTTGCCAACAGGATTTTGAGCATCACTTAATAATGTACCTAGACGCAACTGAGCTTTAATATTAAAATGAAAGCAAGGTACTGCGAATTCTGGAGATGTGAAATCTGTTCCATAAAGATTCACATTGGGCTCAAAGCATTAACAATGGGAGGAATTTTCCATCACTTCCCATTGGCAGGGTCTTCTGGTCCCACCAAAGGTGACCCACCCCACTACAACCCCCGTGGCGTGTTCCCGGGCTGTGAGATGGGCTGATCCATGCAGAACACCATAGACGGTGGTGGGACTGGAAGATCCCAGTGGCGGCCAGTTGCTGCAAAATATGGCCCGGTGGTGGGGGTGCGGGTGGGGGTGGAAAATCCCGCTCTCTCTCTCTCTCTCTCTCTCTCCACAGAATCGGCCAGAACCGCTGAGTTTTCACAGCACTTCCTGTTTTTATTTGAGTTTTAATATTAACTTTCAAATGTTCTTAACACTGCAGGATACTATAACTTTTAGCCAGCCACACAGGGCCAATCAAACTGCCACGCTGCACCCGAAAAGAAGTACGTCGCGGTGCAAAGTGGCCGATAGAAGCCGGGTTAACCTTGCTCTCAGATCTACCCGGCTTGCAACGCCTTGCGAGATCAAACGCGATCTTATGAGATGTTGCGATGTGAATCCTGCCCATTGAGGGCAGGATGATCTTTTGGAAAATCTGCATATTAGAGCCCGACAGCTAGCCTCACTTTAATGTGCAGTTTTCTGAGGCACGTGAGGAGTATGGATCAATCTCCCTCACCTTGGAGACCTCGGGTGAGCACCCCGGGTGAGTCTCCACAGGACTCTGTGCTCTACGGACTGTTTCCAGGGACACACACCGAGACAAACATCAACTGCTGCTGGAAGGTCATGAACTCAGTGAAAGACGCTCTTTGGTCTGCCCGAAGCTTGCTGATCTTCCAGTGCAAAGAGCTGTCCTCGACCGAGTGTTGCAGACTGGCACATTCCAAGGTCCAGGACTATGTGCTGAGGGACGCATTCAAGCTTGGGGCAGCTGCCGCCAAGGCGCAATGGGGAAAGACCACTGTGTAAGGTCTTACCAGCAAATGTACACCGAGGGGCGGGTAACAGTGTAAACCCCCCTCGGTCTGGGTCATTAACACTCCAATGCATAAAAGAAACATGACAATGTAAATGTTTAAGAAGGAATTGTAACGTAAAGAGCGATATGTGTGTAAGGTTATCAAAATTGAATGGAAGAAAGTCAAGGGAATGTGTAACTCTGATGGAAATGTACAGTCAAGACAATTCGAAATGTTCTGTCATGTTTATGATAGATTTTATGAATAAAGTATATTTTTTGAAAAAAAAAGTCTCCACAAATGGGGACCAGACGGGACAGCACTTGTGCGGGTCTCGCATGGGTTTGGCGACCCCCAGCTGCATGCCCTTTGGTCAGGGTTATACCTTGGCACTGGTAATGGAGCCCGTGCACCCTGGCAGTGCCAACGTGACACACTGCCAGTGCCACCTGGGTGCCAGCCTGGCACTGCCAAGGTGCCCAGGTGGCAATTCCAGCTGGCAGGGGCACTGTTAGGGTACACGGTTGGCACTGCCAAGCTGGTATTTTGTGCTCCGTGGCGATCCGACCAGGGGTTTGATAGCGTTGTGTTTCACAGCGCTGCCAGTGCTGAGAAACACGCGGCTAATCACATTCGCTATGGGACTTTGTTTCCATTTAGTTAAATCGTGCCTACAGTGAATACTGAGATAAAAGCTAAGTTTGCAAAGTTTATATTAAATCAGGCAATGTACAGGTCAAAACAATCCTGTCATACAGGGTGCACAGGAGTACAGTGAAGGATGTTCCAACAGTGATGTTCCAGGTCATAACCTATAGAGGTAAAAATGTGGAGTAACTGCTACAGGCCAGTGCTTGCACTAGATCTATGCGAGGCTGAGCTGCAGTGTGATGTGAGGTAGGTTAAGACTGGTGTTAGTTACTGCATGGAAACAAGTCTGCTCACAGGTTTTCCACTCCAACTCTCTTCCATGCTGCATTTGTTCAGAAATAAAAAGTATACAAGCATGACTTCCTCACTCTCATCCTCCAAAGTGTGTTAGGGAGAGGGGCAAAACTTCAGCCCCTACACACAGGAGACACGAGTTAAAAACATTTCCAAAAGGATGAGTGAGGTAATGCTGTGCTTTCAAAATGTAGAACGTAAACAAATGTTTCACGAAAACTTGGTTGCAAGTACTTCTATTGTCAAAGTGGAATAAACAACGGAGGAAAGCCTTGTTGAAAGCTTGCCGAGTAGCGTCTGAACATTTGCTCCCTTGTTTCCCTAAACAAGTCGTTGAAACACATCATTCATCCTGCTGGGTTAAGGAAGTTTACTGATCCTATCGACTCAATCATATATAGCTACATTCAAAGCAATGCAGGAGGCTGTTTGCTATTGTTTCCACTTCTCAAGCATGGTCAACATCAGTAAGTCCAATTGTGTTCTTTATCTTCATGCTATAGATGAAAAGGAGCAGATATATACACTTCAGAGTTTATTGCTTTCCTAGTTCTTTGGGAGACGGTTAAAATGTTTTATATGAACTAACATGTCACTTCTTGTGACCCGTGCAACCTGATGCATTTTAAAAAGTGGGAATGAAAAGTAAGAAACGGAGACTGAAAAGCGGAATGTAAAAGTCAAAAGAAGCACAATAAAGAAAAAAAGGGAAAATTAAATTTGTGAGAAGGTGTACCTCTCCCGATATATTCTCATCATTACAGTGGACAGCATGGTAGCACAGTGGTTAGCACGGTTGCCTCACAGCTCCAGGGTCCCAGGTTCGATTCCGGCTTGGGTCACTATCTGTGCGGAGTCTGCATGTTCTCCCTGTGTTTGCGTGGGTTTCCTCCGTGTGCTCCGGTTTCCTCCCACAACCCAAAGATACGCAGGTTAGGTGGATTGGCCATGCTAAATCGCCCTTAGTGCCAAAAATGTTGGGTGGGTTTACGGGGATAGGTTGGAAGTGTGGGCTTAAGTGGGGTGCTCTTTCCAAGGGCTAGTGCAGACTCGGTGGGCCGAATGGCCTCCTTCTGCACTGTACATTCTATGATTAAATCCATCGTCCATTTTGGAAACCTGCTGTCATCGTATTCAGTTCCACAGAAAATACGAGAAAGATAAGCAATGCATTTAGTTACCTTTATTTCTGTCTAAATATTGATGTAAATCTCAAACCTCCAACCTTTACAAGTTGTGAGTTGTGCACAGGCTTTCCACTGCCAAAGTTGTCAACTCTATGTAATCCCAAACTGTGAAAACTTTGTTCTTAACTCTGTTATTGGTCTTTCCTCTCCCCTCCCATTCCTGCAATAATTCTTCAGAGATATGAAATGCAGATTCCAAATTATCCCCATTTGCCAAACAATGAGCAGTCATTTATTAATTAGTGCAGCAGGGCAGCACGGTGGGACAGTGGGTTCGCCCTGTTGCCTCACGGCGCTGAGGTCCCAGGTTTGATCCCGGCTCTGGGTCACTGTCCGTTGTGGTTTGCCCATTCGCCCCGTGTTTGCGTGGGTTTCGCCCCCACAACCCAAAGATGTGCAGGCTAGGTGTATTGGCCACGCTAAATTGCCCCTTAATTGGAAAAATGAATTGGGTACGCTAAAATCTTTTAAAAAATTAATTAGTGCAGCAAAAGATTGTTTCCTGTAAGTCTCCCCCCCCGCTTTAGATGACTGGGCCATGGTCATTTTTGAGAGGCGATCCTGGTTGAAACAAAATCTAAACTCAATATTCTTAGTTAAAAACCTAACATCCTGATGTGTAACACTATAAAAAATAATAAGTTAATTAAAAGAATCAGTTTTTTTTGGTTACCAGGAGTGCTTTTGAAATGATCTTTGTCAAACGTTTACCATTACTCGAGTTTCTACCTTAAGGTATTGTAAAATAGATTACTGAATGAAACTAATCTAATTGACATATAATGGCAATTTTTCCTGAGCCTGAAACATAAATAAGCCAAGAAGAGAAATTCATCATGTCTTAAGAAGACTTGCTCCATGAAGTCACAAAAATTTGTGCACGTGATTTCAAGGGGTTATTTTAATGGTCGTCAAAGGGGTGAAATCTCACTGTTTACATGTTAGGAACTAACACAGCCTTGCCTATCTTCATAGGCCATTCCCATGCTCATATACTTAGCAAATGCAGCTTTGTGTACATTTCACAGAATTTTGGCAGCATTACTGACTTTTACAGAGAACTGAGCCCTTTGGTAGACATAAGCCACAAAGAAGAGGATTATAGGGGTTACTCTATGGCTGTCTGTCACACAAATAGCTAATTAACTGCTGATTGTATCCTCTTAAATCTCCCCTTATATTCAGAATATTGGCCAAACCTACAAAAATAATTACAACACATCTGAAAGCCTAGTCAAATACATGCAGAAAATCTGTGGAGTATATCTACATGGGAAAGACAGTTAATTTTCACTGTAAGCAGTAAGACACACACAGGTACAAAGCCTTGGTACCCATTTTCCAACAAGCTACCTGTGGAATTTAGTTTTACAAATTCTAAATGTGACATGAATTATTCTGAATATGAGAAAGCAAAGTTCAAACTAAATAGATGGGAGGGAATCCAAAGCAAAAACAAGTTAATCAATAATTATTTCAACAAGGAAGTCATGAGACTTCTTTATCCAAACAATGGTTAGAATATGGAGCTTGCTCCCTCGTGAAGAAGTTGAGGTGAAGGGCATAGATTCATCCAAGAGGAAGTGTGTAATGGAGAAAGCAATGGAGGGCCATGATGAGGTTAGGTGAAGTAGTGAGAGAGAAGGCTTGCATGGCACATGAGGCAACTGGGCCAAGTGGCCTATTTCTCTGGCTGCAAATTCTATGCCGCTTATTACAAGCACAATCACCAGGATTAGACTGGAACTGCTGATGCTAATTGAAACAATGAAGTGTCCTTCAACTCCTGCTTTCTCATCCAGCCCTCTCTATATTGGTTCTGTCTTTGCAAATGAGAAAGACAGATAAAATAAAATTGGGGTAAACATTCCAAAAAGATGAAGACACAATTGAACTGAGATAAAAACAGAAAATTCTGGAAAAACGTGGCAGGTCTGGCAGCATCTGTGGAGAGAGCTAATGTCTCAAGTCCATAGGGTTCTTCTTCAATCAAATTGAACATGCAAATGCACAAAGAATTCAAACCAGATTGAAGAGTTAAAAACATCATGATTCTGGGCAGGCCTGATATAGTGGGGTGATTTTGAGCCCAGCAGTCAGCGTAAACGGCAAAATCTTGCGAGAGTCGGAAAACGAGATCTTCGCTGACAAGATCACGTTTTCTGATTTTCCATGCCCCTCCCTGGTGACTTAACAAGGTTCCCGCCCAGAAAAGGCAGAGACCTAATTTCAATAGATATTAATACATTTAAATGGAGAAAGCAATGGAGGGCCATGATGAGGTTAGGTGAAGTAGTGAGAGAGAAGGCTTGCATGGAACATGAGGCAACTGGGCCAAGTGGCCTATTTCTGTGCTGCAAATTCTATGCCACTTACTACAAGCACGATGCCTTCCTCTTGGATGAATCTATGCCCTTCACCTCAACTTCTTCACGAGGGAGCAAGCTCCATATTCTAACCATTATTTGGATAAAGAAGTCTCATGACTTCCTTGTTGAAATAATTATTGATTATCTTGTTTTTGGTTTGGATTCCCTCCCATCTATTTAGTTTGAACTTTGCTTTCTCATATTCAGAATAATTAATGTCACCTTTGGTTTGCACTGAGTGCTGAATTTGGGTGCATTTGAGTGGTACAGTGAGAGTTTGGTGACTGAGGGAGTTAGGTGAGGAGGGAGTAAGGTGCTCCTTTCATTTCATTTCCTACATTTCCTCAAAGAACGTGAAGGGAGCCAGGAGTTTACAGAGAGTGCAGCTGACTGGTCGCAGAGTCGGAGGGCGGAGTTCCAGTTGGTCCACAATGCAGCAATATTCTGTAAGGTAAGAGGGGATGGAGGGTAGGGCAGTTGCATGCTCCTCCTGTAGGATGTGGGTGGTGAGGGATACCACCGGTGTCCCCGCTGACTATACCTGCGGGAAGTGCACCCAACTCCAGATCCTCAGAGACCATGTTAGGGAACTGGATCTGGAGCTGGATGAACTTCGGTTCATCCGGGAGGCAGAGGGAGTAATAGACAAGAGTTACAGGGAGGTAACCACACCCAAGGTACAGGACAAGAGTAGCTGGGTTACAGTCAGGAGAAAGAAAATGAACGGGCAGACAGTGCAGGGATCCCTCGTGGCCGTTCCCCTTCAAAACAAGTATATAGTTTTGGATGCTGTTGGGGGGGATGACCTACTGGAGGAAGGCCCTAGCGACCAGGTCTCTCACACTGAGTCTGGCTCTGGGGCTCCTAAGGGAAGGGGGGAAAATAGAAAAGCAATAATGATAGGAGACTCAATGGTTAGGGGAATAGATAGGAGATTATGTGGTCGCGAGTGAGACTCCCGGAAGGTATGTTGCCTCCCAGGTGACAGGGCCAGGGATGTCTTGGATCGTGTCTTCAGGATCCTTAAGAGGGAGGGTGAGCAGCCAGAAGTCGTGGTGCACATTGGTACCAACGACGTAGGTAGGAAAAGGGGTGTGGGTGTAATAAACAAGTTTAGGGGGTTAGGCTGGAAGTTAAAAGCCAGGACAGACAGAGTTGTCATCTCTGGTTTGTTGCCGGTGCCACGTGATAGCGAGGCTAGGAATAGGGAGAGAGTGCAGTTGAACACGTGGCTGCAGGAATGGTGTAGGAGGGAGGGCTTCAGTTATTTGGATAATTGGAGCACATTCTGGGGAAGGTGGGACCTGTACAAGCAGGGCAGATTGCATCCAAACCAGAGGGGCACCAATATCCTGGGAGGGAGGTTTTCTAGTAATTCGGGAGGGTTTAAACAAATTTGGCAGGGGAATGGGAACCGGATTTGTAGTCCAGCAACTAGGGTAGCCGATGTTCAGGACGTCAAAGCATGTAGTGAGGCAATGGGGAAGGGAACACTGACAAAGGAGAGTATTTGCAGGCACGGAGATGGGTTGAAGTATGCATACTTCAACGCAAGAAGCATCAGGAATAAGGTGGGTGAACTTAAGGCATGGATCGGTACTTGGGACTACGATGTGGTGGCCATCACGGAAACTTGGATAAAAGAGGGGCAGAAATGGTTGTTGGAGATTCCTGGTTATAGATGTTTCAGTAAGATTAGGGAGGGTGGTAAAAGCGGTGGGGGGGTTGCATCGTTAATTAGAGATAGTATATCAGCTGCAGAAAGGCAATTTGAGGAGGATCTGCCTACTGAGGTAGTATGGGTTGAAGTCAGAAATAGGAAAGGAGCAGTCACCTTGATGGGAGTTTTCTATAGGCCCCCAATAGCAGCAGAGATGTGGAGGAACAGATTGGGAAACATATTTTGGAAAGGTGCAGAAGTCACAGGGTAGTAGTCATGGGTGACTTCAACTTCCCAAATATTGAGTGGAAACTCTTCAGATCAAATAGTTTGGATGGGGTGGTGTTTGTGCAGTGTGTCCAGGAAGCTTTTCTCACACATTATGTGGATTGTCCGACCAGAGGGTGGCCATATTGGATTTAGTACTGGGTAATGAACCAGGGCAAGTGATAGATTTGTTAGTGGGGGAGCATTTTGGAGATAGTGACCACAATTCTGTGACTTTCACTTTAGTATTGGAGAGGGATAGGTGCATGCAACAGGGCAAGGTTTACAATTGGGGGAAGGGTAATTACGATGCTGTCAGACAAGAACTGAAGTGCATAAATTAGGAAAATAGGCTGTCAGGAAAGGACACAATTGAAATGTGGAACTTGTTCAAGGAACAGATACTACGTGTCCTTGAAATGAAAATGAAATGAAAATCGCTTATTGTCACAAGTAGGCTTCAAATGAAGTAACTGTGAAAAGCCCCTAGTCGCCACATTTCGGCGCCTGTTTGGGGAGGCTGATATGGGAATTGAACCGTGCTGTTGGCCTGCCTTGGTCTGCTTTAAAAACCACCTATTTAGCCCAGTGTGCTAAACCAGCCCCTAAGGTCCTTGATATGTATGTTCCTGTCAGGCAGGGAAGAAATGGTCGTGTGAGGGAACCATGGTTGACAAGAGAGGTTGAATGCCTTGTTAAGAGGAAGAAGGATACTTATGTGAGGCTGAGGAAACAAGGTTCAGACAGGGCGCTGGAGGGATACAAGATAGCCAGGAGGGAACTGAAGAAAAGGATTAAGAGAGCTAAGAGAGGACATGAAAAATCTTTGGCGGGTAGGATCAAGGAAAACCCCAAGGCCTTTTACACATATGTGAGAAATATGAGAATGACTAGAGCGAGGGTAGGTCTGATCAAGGACAGTAGCGGGAGATTGTGTATTGAGTCTGAAGAGATAGGAGAGGTCTTGAACGAGTACTTTTCTTCGGTATTTACGAATGAGAGGGGCCATATTGTTGGAGAGGACAGTGTGAAACAGACTGGTAAGCTCGAGGAGATACTTGTTAGGAAGGAAGATGTGTTGGGCATTTTGAAAAACTTGAGGATAGACAAGTCCCCCGGGCCTGAAGGGATATATACAAGGATTCTATGGGAAGCAAGAGATGAATTTGCAGAGCCGTTGGCAATGATCTTTTCGCCCTCACTGTCAACAGGGGTGGTACCAGGGGATTGGAGAATGGCGAATGTCGTGCCCCTGTTCAAAAAAGGGAATAGGGATAACCCTGGGAATTACAGGCCAGTTAGTCTTACTTCGGTGGTAGGCAAAGTAATGGAAAGGGTACTGAGGGATAGGATTTCTGAGCATCTGGAAAGACATTGCTTGATTAGGGATAGTCAGCACGGATTTGTGAGGGGTAGGTCTTGCCTCACAAGTCTTATTGAATTCTTTGAGGAGGTGACCAAGCACGTGGATGAAGGTAAAGCAGTGGATGTAGTGTCCACGGATTTTAGTAAAGCATTTGATAAGGTTCCCCATGGTAGGCTTATGCAGAAAGTAAGGAGGCATGGGATAGTGGGAAATTTGGCCAGTTGGATAATGAACTGGCTAACCGATAGAAGTAAGAGAGTGGTATTGGGTGGCAAATATTCAGCCTGGAGCCCAGTTACCAGTGGCGTACTGCAGGGATCAGTTCTGGGTCCTCTGCTGTTTGTGATTTTCATTAATGACTTGGATGAGGGAGTTGAAGGGTGGGTTAGTAAATTTGCAGACGATACGAAGATTGGTGGAGTTGTGGATAGTGAGGAGGGCTGTTGTCGGCTGCAAAGAGACATAGATAGGATGCAGAGCTGGGCTGAGAAGTGGCAGATGGAGTTTAACCCTGAAAAGTGTGAGGTTGTCCATTTTGGAAGGACAAATATGAATGCGGAATACAGGGCTAACGGTAGGGTTCTTGGCAATGTGGAGGAACAGAGAGACCTTGGGGTCTATGCTCATAGATCTGTGAAAGTTGCCACTCAAGTGTATAGAGCTGTGAAGAAGGCCTGTGGTGTGCTAGCGTTCATTAGCAGAGGGATTGAATTTAAGAGCCGTGAGGTGATGTTGCAGCTGTACAAAACCTTGGTCAGGCCACATTTGGAGTACTGTGTGGAAGCTTTGGAAAAGGTGCAAAGGAGATTTACCAGGATGTTGCCTGGAATGGAGAGTAGGTCTTACGAGGAAAGTTTGAGGGTGCTAGACCTCTTCTCATTAGAATGGCGAAGGATGAGGGGAGACTTGATAGAGGTTTATAAGATGATATGGGGAATAGATAGAGTAGACAGTCAGAGGCTTTTTCCCCGGGTGGAACAAACCATTACAAGGGGACATAAATTTAAGGTGAATGGTGGAAGATATAGGGGGATGGCAGAGGTAGGTTCTTTACCCAGAGAGTAGTGGGGGCATGGAATGCACTGCCTGTGGAAGTAGTTGAGTCGGAAACATTAGGGACCTTCAAGCGGCTATTGGATAGGTACATGGATTACGGTAGAATGATGGGGTGTAGATTAATTTGTTCTTAATCTAGGACATAAGTTCGGCACAACATCGTGGGTCAAAGGGCCTGTTCTGTGCTGTATTTTTCGGTGTTCTATGTTCTAAATATAATTATAGGGCTTCCCTGCAATGTGTTCCCCACTCATGTTCATCACATCGGCAAAACTCACAACAGGCATTTAAAAACCTAAAGTTGTTGAGTGGAACCTGCTGGGGGTGAAAAGGTAAGCGTAGAACGCCCAGAAGGAGAGGGCAATCTCAGGCAGTGCACTGTCACTGCCCCCGACACTGCCCCCCTGGAACTGACCCCTGGCAGTGCCAACATGGCAGCGTCAAGGGTGGGCCCTGAGGAGTCCCATTGGGGGGTGGGTTCATCTTTTGTGTGCGTGGGGAGGGGTTGCCCCAATGCTTGTGAGGGGGCCCCCCATGTCCGTGGCCTCGGGGGAGCACAGCTCAAATGCAGATTAAAACTCTTTAAAGATGGTGCCCTGATCTCTGCAGAGTTAGCGCTGCCGGCTCTATCAGGCCCCGCCATGCCAGAATGATGGCGAAAGCCAGGTCTCCAGATACAGCTGGGAAGCTACAGGCCAGTCTTCTTGCTGAATCCGACACTCTGAAAAATTATTGGAAGATTCCACCCAGTAGCTTTAATGGAGGTACAGTTTGGTCAGGGTAGGGACTTAATATTCCTGATTATAACATTTATAGTAGAGATCGGGAGCAAAACAAAGGGTGTGGGATAGAAGCGTTAGTGAAAGATTCTGGGTGCGAATCAACAGAAAAATTTCAAAGTCCGGCTTTGGGCGCATTTAGCTGGGTTGTTCGTGATAAGAACATAAGAACTAGGAGCAGGAGTAGGCCATCTGGCCCCTCGAGCCTGGACCGCCAGTCTATAAGATCATGGCTGATCTTTTGTGGACGCAGCTCCACTTTCTGGCCCGAACACCATAACTCTGTATTCCTTTATTTTTCAAAAAACTATCTATCTTTATCTTGAAAACATTCAATGAAGGGGCCTCAACTACTTCACTGGGCAGGGAATCCCATAGATTCACAACCCTTTGGGTGAAGAAGTTCCTCCTATGATCAGTCCTAAATCTACTTCCCCTTATTTTGAGGCTATGCCCCCTAGTTCTGCTTTCACCCGCCAATGGAAACAACCTCCCCGCATCTATCCTATCTATTCCCTTCATAATTTTATATGTTTCTATAAGACCCCCACCGCACCTTCTAAATTCCAATGAGTACAGTCCCAGTCTACTCAACCTCTCCTCATAATCCAACCCCCTCAACTCAGGGATTAACCTAGTGAATCTTCTCTGCACACCCTCCAGTGCAGTACGTCCTTTCTCAGGTAAGGAGACCAAAACTGAACACAATACTTCAGGTGTGGCCTCACTAATACCTTATACAGTTGCAGCATAATCTCCCTAGTCTTAAACTCCATCTCTCTAGCAATGAAGGACAAAACTCCATTCACCTTCTTAATCACCTTTTGCACCTGTAAACCAACTTTTTGCGACTCATGCACTAGGACACACAGGTCCCTCTGCACAGCAGCATGTTTCAATATTTTATCATTTAAATAATAATCCCTTTTGCTGTTACTCCTACCAAAATGGATAACCTCACATTTGTCAACATTGTATTCCATCTGCCAGACCCTAGCCCATTCACTTAGCCTATCCAAATCCCTCTGCACACTTCCAGTATCCTCTGCACGTTTTGCTTTACCACTCATCTTAGTGTCGTCTGCAAACCCGGACACATTGCACATGGTCCCCAACTCCAAATCATCTATGTAAATTGTGAACAGTTGTGGGCCCAACACTGATCCCTGAGGAACACCACTAGTTACTGATTGCCAACCAGAGAAACACCCATTAATCCCCACTCTTTGTTTTGTATTAATTAACCAAACCTCTATCCATGCTACTACTTTATTCTTAACGCCATGCATCTTTATCTTATGCAGCAACCTTTTGTGTGGTACCTTGTCAAAGCTTTCTGGAAATCCAGGTATACCACATCCATTGGCTCCCCGTTGTCTACCGCACTGGTAATGTCTTCAAATAATTTCACTAAATTAGTTAGGCATGACCTGCCCTTTATGAACCCATGCTGCATCTGCCCAATGGGACAATTTCCATCCAGATGCCTTGCTATTTTTTCCTTGATGATAGATTCCAGCATCTTCCCTTCTACCGAAGTTAAGTTAACTGGCCTATAATTTTTTTTTTAAAATTTAGAGCACCCAATTATTTTTTCCAATTAAGGGGCAATTTAGCGTGGCCAATCCACCTACTCTGCACATCTTTGGGTTGTGAGGGTGAAACCCACGCAGGCACGGGGAGGATGTGCCAACTCCACATGGACAGTGACCCAGGGCCGGGATTCGAACCTGGGTCCTCAGCGCTGTGAGGCAGCAATGCTAACCACTGTGTCACCGTGCTGTCCCCAACTGGCCTATAATTACCTGCTTTCTGCCTACCTCCTTTTTTAAACAATGGTGTCACGTTTGCTAATTTCCAATCCGCCGGGTCCACCCCAGAGTCCAGTGAATTTTGATAAATGATCACGAGTGCAATTGCAATTTCCCTAGCCATCTCTTTTAGTACCCTGGGATGCATTCCATCAGGGCCAGGAGACTTATCTACTATTAGCCCCATTAGCTTGCCCATCACTACCTCCTTAGTGATAACAATCGTTTCAAGGTCCTCACCTGTCACAGCCTCATTTCCATCAGTCACTAGCATGTTATTTGTGTCTTCCACTGTGAAGACTGACCCAAAAAACCCATTCAGTTCCTCAGCCATTTCCTCATCTGTTAGCCGTGTTGGTGAGATTGTGGCCCATATTCAACTCCAAAAATGAGCCCCCACGAGGTTCTCGACATTGCTGACTGCCTCGCCATCTGATTCACCCGATTCCGTCTCAACTTCTCACCACTAACAAGGGGGAGCTGTTTTAAAACGCTCCGTCACCACTCACTCCCAGACAACACACATGCATGGCAGCGCGCAGACCTGCTCCTCGCTTTGGGGATTCCAACCTCACAAGGTTCTCAATGCAGTCGATGAAAGGATGGGCAGCCTTCCTATGTTCCCCCGAGGGGGTCGGACCAGCAGTAGGGTCAGCAATGCTGCCTGGGAGGCAGGGGCAGCGGCTGTCAGTGTGGGGAGCATGACCAGGACGATCGCCGTACACTGTCAGAAGAAGACCAACGACCTCCACTGAGCTGCACGGGTAAGTTACCACCTCTCTCCTGGCATTAGTTCCATGGGCCACCCCTCAAATTCCCAACTCACCACCCCACACATATCACTGGCTGACACCTCGCACCCTTCTCACATCAGATCTTCGTGCTTGTTCCTCAGCACCACCGGTACCCACCAGGGCAATCTCTTCATATCCAGGTGCGGTGCCCACACATGCCACCTGCTATAGACCCCTCTGACCCACCAAATGTGTGGCTCACTATGCGCTCTCTTTGTTCCCGCAGGAGAAGATAGCCCATAATAAACGGGAAAGGACCAAGATGGGGGCGGAATCCCAGAAATTTGAGCTTTCCCACTATGAGGAACGCGCCCTGGAAATCGCAGTGTTGCCCAAGGAGAAAACAGTCACTGACAGCAAGGTTGGCCTGCCCCTTCACCCAGGTGACCTGTCTCAAGTGAGTTTTTCATGCCAGACAAAATGATCCTTCCCTCTCAGTGACCACATGTCCATTGTCTTGCAGGATCGCCATCTGATGAGGCCAGACCATCTGGAGTCATTCCACTCCGCCACCGAAGCGACCACTTCAGAGGAGAGCTTAGAGGAGCCCACCAGCGAGGTGTCACAGTTTTCATCCTCGCCTTCCACCAGCGCAGAGACACACACCTCACTGGGTGACATTAGTGGGCAGAGTTCTGGGGCACAATCTGGTGAGCACCACACATATACTGATGCACATCAAGTGGAGGCAGGAACATCCAAGAGAGGCAGCAGTCGGAGGTCTGCTGGAACCCAACACATCAGAGTCCCAGTCAGGTCCCGAGCCTCTTGGCAAGGGTCTCCCAGAGCTGATGCAGAAGATAGGCCAGAACCATGGCATTCAGGAGTGGGTGTCAGCAACATTCTAGTGACTGCAAAGCCAATTGGCGGAGTCTCAAAGGCTGCAGGCACAGGAGATGCTGACAACAATGCGTGGCACTGAGGCCAATACTGCTAGTGTGGCGACCGCAGTGAAAAGCAGTGGAGCATGACATCTATATCCAAGGCATGGCTCAGTCTGTGACAGCCCTGGCTGAGGGCCTTGGCATCATGTTCCACTCACTGAGGAACATGTCGCAAAAGCAGGTGGACATTGTCCAGTCACTGAGGACCATCGCTGAGGGCACAACACCATGGCGCAGACAATGGGGAGCCTCCAGGACTGGGAGCTCAGAGGCCTCTTAAGGTCACTCCAACTACCTCTCCGTCCCATGGGTCCCACAGGGTCCTACGGGCACAGCCAGGGAAGAGGATGCACTGGAGGCCAACCAAGGGTCTGCCACCAAGGAGACAATGGCGGTCTCCAGTTCTTCTGAATCCCCCCTCCTGACACTGACACATTTCAAGGGCAGCGGACAGAACTGGATGGCATAGCGACACCAGTGACACCAGTAAATCAGTTGGGGCCCGCTAGCTCCAGGCTCCCTAAAGGACGTCCGCCAAGGCATCAAAGTTCAGAGGGTGCAGAAGGCAGCAGGCTGCCTCCCCCTCTGCTGTGCATCCTGGGGACACACCTAGACATAACAGTAGACCACAAAGTAGACAGTAGACCATAACAGTATTCTCAGTCCCAGGATGCCTGGAATGCGTTCCCCGATGGGACAGAGAATCGGAATTCGGGGGAAACTTAGGATTGGCCCTGGACGCTGACCAGAACACGATGCTCTGACCGCCCGTTACTGGCGGGGGGTGTAAATAATTAAATGAGTCTTAATGACCAATTTGCATCTATTTAGCGGGCCTGCCACCCTATGTTCCAGACTTCTGTGATTCTCAGGTCCCTGGATTGGGTTTACATTTTTTGATGGTTCTTCCTTCCCTATATAGCCTCCTCCAGCAGTACACTCCAGCTTTTTGTGCATCCTCCTATTTTCCAATGGCAGTTATACATTCAACTGCCGAAGCCCATGGTCTAGGCCTTTGCTTCTCTCCCTCTCTATCTTCCTGTATAATCCCCTTTAAACGTATCTTTTTGAACCATCTTTTGTTCAGCACACCTAATATCGCTTTCTTTTCCTTGCCACTCATTTTCGACTGATTGCACCTCTGTAAAGCACATTGGGGTGTTTCTCTGCAATAAAGGCACTAAAATGAAAGTTACTTTTACTTCCACTGAAGCACAGAAGGCGAAGAGGAGATTTAATAGAGATTATTAACTTCTGATAGAATGAATAATGGAAAACTTTGGGCACAATTTGGTGGACTTGAAATTCAATCTCCTTTCTACCTTTTTTTGGGCCTCGGGGAGATAATCCGCTTCAAGGCCACACTTCAGTCGACCTCCTGCAGGAACAGCTCCTCGCAGTTCGTTGCGCCATTTTAACCGCAACCCCGATCTCTGTACCGCCCCCATCAGACCTCCATGCTTTATGGACCTCCCCTTCCCCACCCCCACACAACCTTAGTGGCCCCTGGAAACCACCCCCCCTCACCTCCCCTCTAATGGACAAAGCCCCTCCCGAGCCTGAACCCTGACTGCCAACCTTGTACCTTGGCACTACCAGCCTGACACCCTGACAGTGCCACCTGGGCATCCTGGGTAGCACTGCCAGGGTGCCTAGCTGGCAATTTCAGGGTGCCCAGGCTGGCAGCAGGAGTACCAGGGTATTACCATGCCCTCCCCTCAACCACCCATGGGTCGCTAATGGTCTGCAAGACCCCCGAAGTGCGGTCATGCCTGATCCACGTTTGTGAAAACCAGTGCCAAACGGCGTCCTATCGAGGTCTCGTTGCTCCCTTGGCCCATTGGAACGTCCACCATGTTAGGAATTCTGTGGCCACAAGTGAACCTAGCCCACGTGATTTCTGGCTGCAGCGACAGGAGAATCATGGGAGGGTGGAGCATAGGACATTGGGCCCACTAAATAGATACAAATGGGCCATTACAACCCTATTGCATTTATTTCCATGCTCCTGCTAGTTTGCTGCGTGGAACACGTCCATGCCGCCAGCGGGTAGTCGGAACATAGCATTCGGACCCGATTCTCCATTTCATCGGGAAACCCATTCTAGGCATCCCGGGGACGGAGACTACCCCCCCCCCCCCCCCCACAGTGTTTGGCTCTGCTCTCACCGCAAAACTGGACTTTGCTGTTTTCTCTCAACAATTTCTCTTGTTTTAGGCGGCTTCAGCAAATGAAAATTTGTGGTAAACTCACGTTTTCCCATGAGTAATGCTGGAGAACTTTGGGTTGTCGAATGTGTTGTGTTCCTGTATATCATCAAGAATTAGCTTAGTCGTTCAGGCAATGATTCTTGCTCATGGGTTAGCTTCAATGAATGCTTCATTGTCTGAACAAACCTTTCAGCCAGCCCATTTGTGGCAGGGTGATAAGGAGCGGATCAGATGTGTTGGATTCCATTCTCCTCGAGATAATTTGTGAATTCTTGCGAAATGGACTGTGGCTCATTGTCACGGCTGTTCATGGTAACATGTTGTTCACGGTAACCAAATCGTACAAAAATCTCACCCAATTTTTCTGTTGTTCTCTCTCAGGACGTAGTCTTCATAATGGCCACTTCAGGCCATTTCAAGTGTGCGTTTACCACAATGAAAAACATTCCTCCTTCAAATGGTCCGGCTTAACCTACATAAACTCTTTGCCATGGCCCTTCTGGCCATTCCCATGGGAGTAATGGAACAAGCGGTGGAAGGTTTTGAACCTTTGCACTAGCCGAACACATGCCCGCCTTCTACTTGATTTCAGTATCGAAACCTGGCCCCCAAGACTAACTTCTGGCTATCTCCTTATCCTTACAATATCACAATGGCCTTCATCAAGCTGGGTTAGGAAACGTTTCCTGAACAATGGCGTAATGATGACCCTGAGGAGACAACCAGCCTGTACTGATAGTATGAGTCTTTAGGTAACATCTGGCTTCAACTCCGTATTTACTCCCGCTATCTTACCACAAAGAACCATCTCCATAACTCCGAGTGCATTATTGGGGATACTTGGGTCCACCCCCCCTTGGGTCCACACGCCCCCCCCCCCCCCCACCCCGCCCTCCCCCACCACACACACACCACCCACGGATCCTTGGGTTCCGGGTGGGGATGGGACCAAACTAGACCGCAGGTGGAGACGGGACCAGGCTAGACTCAGGGTGGGGACGGGACCAGACTAGACTCCGGGTGGGGACGGGACCAGACTAGATTCTGGGTTGGGATGAGACCAGACTAGACTCCGGGTGGGGATGAGACCGACTAGACTCCAGCTGGGGATGGGACCAGACTAGACGCCGGGTGGGGACCGGACCAGACTAGACGCCGGGTGGGGACGGGAACAGACTATACTCAGGGTGGGGACGGGACCAGACTAGACTCAGGGTGGGGATGGGACCAGACTAGATTCTGGGTCGGGATGGAACCAGACTAGACTCCGGGTGGGGATGAGACCAGACTAGACACCGGCTGGGGATGGGACCACACTAGACTCCGGGTGAGGACGGGACCAGACTAGATTCCGGGTGGCGATGGGAGCAGACTAGACTCTGTATGGGGATGGGATCAAACTAGACTCTGGATGGGGACGGGACCAAACTAGGCTCTGGGTGGGGACAGGATCAGACTAGGCTCCGGGCAGGGATGGTACCAGACTAGACTCCTGGTGGGGACGAGACCAGACTAGGCTCCGGGTGGGGACGGGACCAGACTAGACTCCGGGTTTGGACGGGATGAGATGAGGCTCCGGGTGGGGACGGGACCAGACTAGACTCCGGGTTGGGACGGGACCAGACTAGACCCCGGGTTGGGACGGGACCAGACGAGGCACTGGGTGGGGAGTGGACCTGACAGGGTTCCAGGTGGGGATGGGACCAGACTAGACTCCGGGTGAGGGCGGGACCAGACTAGACTCCGGGTGGGGACGGGACCAGACTAGACTCCGGGTGGGGAGGGGACCAGACTAGACTCCGGGTGGGGAGGGGACCAGACTAGACTCCGGGTGGGGACAGAACAAGACTAGACTCCGGGTGGGGACGGGACCAGAATAGACGGTGGACGGGACCAAACTGGGCTCCGGCTGGGGACGGGATCAGACTAGACTCTGGGTGAGGACGGGAAGAGACTGGGCTCCGGGTGGGGACGGGATTAGACTCGACTCCGGGTGGGGACGGGACCAGACTAGACTCCGGGTGGGGAGGGGACCTGACTGGGCTCCAGAATGGGATGGAACCAGACTAGACTCCGCGTGGGGATGGGACCAGACTGGGCTCTGGGTGAGGACGGGAAGAGACTGGGCTCCGGGTGGGGACGGGATTAGACTAGACTCCGCGTGGGGACGGGACCAGACTAGACTCAGGGTGGGGACGGGACCAGACGAGACTCCGGGTGGGGATGGGACCAGACTAGACTCCGGGTGGGGACAGAACAAGACTAGACTCCGGGTGGGGACGGGACCAGAATAGACGGTGGACGGGACCAAACTGGGCTCCGGCTGGGGACGGGATCAGACTAGACTCTGGGTGAGGACGGGAAGAGACTGGGCTCCGGGTGGGGACGGGATTAGACTAGACTCCGGGTGGGGACGGGATCAGACTAGACACCGGGTTTGGACGGGATGAGATGAGGCTCCGGGTGGGGACGGGACCAGACTAGACTCCGGGTTGGGACGGGACCAGACTAGACCCCGGGTTGGGACGGGACCAGACGAGGCACTGGGTGGGGAGTGGACCTGACAGGGTTCCAGGTGGGGATGGGACCAGACTAGACTCCGGGTGAGGGCCGGACCAGACTAGACTCCGGGTGAGGACGGGACCAGGCTAGACTCCGGGTGGGGATGGAACCAGACTAGACTCCGGGTGGGGAGGGGACCAGACTAGACTCCGGGTGGGGAGGGGACCTGACTGGGCTCCAGATGGGGATGGAACCAGACTAGACTCCGGGTGGGGATGGGACCAGACTAGACTCCGGGTGGGGATGGGACCAGACTGGGCTCCGGGTGGGGACGGGATTAGACTAGACTCTGGGTGAGGACGGGAAGAGACTGGGCTCCGGGTGGGGACGGGATTAGACTAGACTCCGGGTGAGGACAGGACCAGACTAGACTCCGGGTGGGGACGGGACCAGACTAGACTCCGGGTGTGGACAGGACCAGAATGGGCTCTGGGTAAGGACGGGACCAGACTTGACTCCGGGTGTGGACAGGACCAGAATGGGCTCTGGGTAAGGACGGGACCAGACTAGACTCCGGGTGTGGACAGGACCAGAATGGGCTCTGGGTAAGGACAGGACCAGACTAGACTCCGGGTGGGGACGGGACCAGACTAGACTCCGGGTGTGGACAGGACCAGAATGGGCTCTGGGTAAGGACGGGACCAGACTAGACTCCGGGTGTGGACAGGACCAGAATGGGCTCTGGGTAAGGACGGGACCAGACTAGACTCCGGGTGAGGACATGACCAGACGAGGCTCCAGGTGGGGATGGGACCAGACTAGACTCTGGGTGAGGACGGGACCCGACTAGACTCCGACTGGGGACGGGACCAGACGAGGCACCGGGTGAGGACGGGACTAGACGAGGCTCCGGGTGGGGATGGGACCAGACCAGACTCTGGGTGAGGACGGGACCAGACTAGACTCCGGCTGGGGACGGGACCAGACGAGGCTCCGGGTGAGGACGGGATCAGACTAGACGGTGGGAGGGGACGGGACCAGACTAGACTCCGGGTGGGGAAGGGACCAGAATAGACTCCGGGTGGGGAGGGGACCAGACTAGACTCCGGGTGGGGACAGTATCAGACTCGGCTCCGGGTGAGTACGGGATCAGACTCTGCTCCGGGTGAGGACGGGACCAGACTAGGCTCCGGGTGTGGACAGGTTCAAACTAGATTCCGGGTGGCGATGGGACCAGATTAGATTCCGGGTGGCGATGGGACCAGACTAGACTCCGGTTGGGGATGGGAACAGACTAGACTCTGGATGGGGACGGGACCAGACTAGGTTCCGGGTGCCGATGGGACCGGACTAGACTCCGGCTGGGAATGGGACCAGACTAAACTCCGGGTGGGAACGGGACCAGACTAGATTCCTGGTGGCGATGGGACCAGACTAGACTCCGGGTGGGGATGGGACCAGACTAGACTCTGGATGGGGACGGGAACAGACTACGTCCGGGTGGCGATGGGACCGGACTAGACTCTGGGTGGGGATGGGACCAGACTAGACTCCGGGTGGGGACGGCACCAGACTAGGCTCTAGGTGGGGACAGGATCAGACTAGGCTCCGGTTGGGTCGGGACCAGACTGGGCTCCGGCTAGGGATGGGATCAGACAAGACTCCTGGTGGGGACGTGACCAGACTGGGCTCCGGGTTGGGACGGAACCAGACTGGGCTCCGGGTAGGGATGGGACCAGACGAGACCCCTGGTTTGGACGGGACGAGATGAGGCTCCGGGTGGGGACGGGACCAAACTAGACTCCGGGTTGGGACGGGACAGACTGGGCTCCGGGTAGGGATGGGACCAGACGAGACCCCTGGTTTGGACGGGACGAGATGAGGCTCCAGGTGGGGACGGGACCAAACTAGACTCCGGGTTGGGATGGGACCAGGCTAGACCGCGGGTTGGGACGGGACCAGACGAGGCACAGGGTGGGGAGTGGACCTGACAGCGTTCCAGTTGGGGATGGGACCAGTCTAGACTCCGGGTGGGGACGGGACCAGACTAGGCTCTTTGTGGGGATGGGACCAGAATAGACTCCGGGTGGGGACGGGACCAGACAGACTCCGGGTTGGGATGGGACCAGACTAGACTCTGGGTGGGGATGGGACCAGACTAGACTCCGCGTGGGGACGGGACCAGACTAGACTCCGGGTGGGGACGAGACCAGACTGGGCTCCGGGTTTGGATGGGACCAGACTAGACTCCGCGTGGGGACGGGACCAGACTAGACTCCTGGTGGGGATGGGACCAGACTAGACTCCGGGTTGGGATGGGACCAGACTAGACTCCGGGTTGGGATGGGACCAGGCTAGACTCCGGGTTGGGATGGGACCAGGCTAGACCCCGGGTTGGGACGGGACCAGGCTAGACCCCGGGTTGGGACAGGACCAGACTAGACTCCGGGTTTGGACGGGACCAGACTAGACTCCGGGTTGGGATGGGACCAGACTAGACTCCGGGTTGGGATGGGACCAGGCTAGACTCCGGGTTGGGATGGGACCAGGCTAGACCCCGGGTTGGGACGGGACCAGACGAGGCACTGGGTGGAGGAGTGGACCTGACAGGGTTCCAGGTGGGGATGGGACCAGACTAGACTCCGGGTGGGGACGGGACCAGACAGACTCCGGGTTGGGATGGGAACAGACTAGACTCTGTGTGGGGACGGGACCAGACTAGGCTCTTTGTGGGGATGGAACCAGAATAGACTCCGGGTGGGGACGGGACCAGACTAGACTCTGGGTGGGGATGGGACCAGACTAGACTCCGGGTTGGGACGGGACCAGACTAGACTCCGGGTGGGGACGGGACCAGACTAGACTCCTGGTGGGGACGGGACAGACTGGGCTCCGGGTAGGGATGGGACCAGACTAGACTCCGGGTTTGGACGGGACGAGATGAGGCTCCGGGTGGGGACAGGACCAAACTAGACTCCGGGTTGGGACGGGACCAGACTAGACTCCGGGTTGGGATGGGACCAGACTGGACTCCGGGTTGGGATGGGACCAGGCTAGACCCCAGGTTGGGACGGGACCAGACGAGGCACTGGGTGGGGAGTGGACCTGACAGGGTTCCAGGTGGGGATGGGACCAGACTTGACTCCGGGTGGGGACGGGACCAGACAGACTCCGGGTTGGGATGGGACCAGACGAGGCACTGGGTGGGGAGTGGACCTGACAGGGTTCCAGGTGGGGATGGGACCACACTAGACTCTGTGTGGGGACGGGACCAGACTAGACTCCGGGTGGGGACGGGACCAGACTAGGGTCTTTGTGGGGATGGAACCAGAATAGACTCCGGGTGGGGTGGGACCAGACTAGACTCCGCGTGGGGACGGGGCCAGACTAGACTCCATATGGGGATGGGACCAGACTAGACTCAGGATGCGGATGGGACCAAACTGGGCTCCGGCTGGGGACGGGATCAGACTAGACTCTGGATGGGGACGGGACCAGACTAGATTCCGTGTGAGGACAGGATCAGACTCGGTTCCGGGTGAGGACGGGATTAGACAAGACTCCGGGTGGGGACGGGATCAGACTAGACTCCGGGTGAGGACAGGATCAGACTAGACTCCGGGTGGGGACGGGACCAGACTAGATTCCGGGTGAGGACAGGATCAAACTCGGCTCCGGGTGAGGACAGGATCAGACGAGACTCCGGGTGGGGACGGGACCAGACTAGACTCCGTGTGGGGAGGGGACCTGACTAGACTCCGTGTGGGGACGGGCCCAGACTAGACTCCGGGTGGGGACGGGACCAGACTAGACTCTGGGTGGGGAGGGGACCTGACTAGACTCCGGGTGGGGATGTGACCTGACTAGACTCGGGGTGGGGACGGGACCTGGCTAGACTCCGGGTGGGGACGGGACCAGACTGGGCGCTGGATGGGGATGGGACCTGACTGGGCTCCGGATGGGGATGGGACCAGACTGGGCTCCGGATGGGGATGGGAGCAGACTGGGCACTGGATGGGGACGGGAACAGCCGAGACTCCGGATGGGGACGGGACCAGATTAGACTCCAGGTTGGGACGGGGTCAGACTGGGCTCTGGGTAGGGATGGGACCAGACTAGAATCCTGGTGGGGACGAGACCAGACAGGGCTCCGGGTTTGGATGGGACCAGACTGGGCTCCGGGTGGGGACGGAACCAGACTAGACTCCTGGAGGGGACGAGACCAGACAGGGTAGGGTAGGGATGGGACCAGACTGGACTCCGGGTTTGGACGGGACCAGATGAGGCTCCAGGTGGGGACGGGACCAAACTAGACTCCGGGTGGGGATGGGACCAGACGAAGTCTGGGTGGGGACGGGACCAGACTAGACTCCGGGTTGGGACGGGACCAGACTAGACTCCGGGTTTGGACGGGACCAGACGAGGTCCGGGTGGGGATGGAACCAGACGAGGTCCGGGTGGGGACGGGACCAGACGAGGTATGGGTGGGGATGGGACCAGACGAGGTCCGGGTGGAGACGAGACCAGACTAGACTCCGTGTTGGGACGGGAGCAGACTAGACTCCGGGTTGGGACAGGACCAGATTAGAATCCGGGTTGGGACGGGACCAGACGAGACTTCGGGTTGGGACGGGACCAGACGAGGCCCTGGGTGGGGAGTGGACCTGACTGGGTTCCAGGTGGGGATGGGACCAACTAGATACCGGGCGGGGACGGGGCCAGACTAGATTCCGTGTGGATCGGGACCAGACTATACTCCGGATGGGGACGGGACCGGACTAGACACCGGGTGGGGAGTGGACCTTACTGGGCTCCAGGTGGGGATGGGACCAGACTAGACTCCGGATGGGGAAGGGACCAGACTAGACTCCGGGTGGGGACGGGACCAGACTAGACTCCGGATGGGGAGGGGACCTGACTAGACTCCGGGTGGGGAGGGGGCCTGACTTGACTCCGGGTGGGGACGGGACCAGATTAGTCTCTGGGTGGGGACGGGAACAGACTAGACTCTGGGTGGGCACGGGACCAGACTAGAATTCGGGTGGGGATGCGACCAGACTAGGCTCTGGGTGGGGACAGGTTCAGACTAGGCTCCGGGTGGGGATGGGACTAGACTGGGCTCTGGGTAGGGATGGTACCAGACTAGACTCCTGGTGGGGACGGCATCAGACTAGTCTCCCGGTTTGGATGGGACCAGACTGGGCTTCGGGTGGGGACGGGACCAGACTAGACTCCTGGAGGGGACGGGACAGACTGGGCTCCGGGTAGGGATGGGACCAGACTAGACTCCGGGTTTGGACGGGGCCAGACGCGGTCCGGGTGGGGATGTGACCAGACGAGGTCCGGGTGGGGACGGGACCAGACTAGACTCCGGGTTGGGACGGGACCAGACGGGGTCCGGGTGGGGATGGGACCAGACGAGGTCCGGGTGGAGACGGGACCAGACTAGACTCCGGGTTGGGACGGGACCAGACGGGGTCCGGGTGGGGATGGGACCAGACGAGGTCCGGGTAGGGATGGGACCAGACTAGATTCCGTGTTTGGACGGGGCCAGACGCGGTCCGGGTGGGGATGTGACCAGACGAGGTCCGGGTGGGGACGGGACCAGACTAGACTCCGGGTTGGGACGGGACCAGACGGGGTCCGGGTAGGGATGGGACCAGACTAGATTCCGGGTTTGGACGGGGCCAGACGCGGTCCGGGTGGGGATGTGACCAGACGAGGTCCGGGTGGGGACGGGACCAGACTAGACTCCGGGTTGGGACGGGACCAGACGGGGTCCGGGTGGGGATGGGACCAGACGAGGTCCGGGTGGAGACGGGACCAGACTAGACTCCGGGTTGGGACGGGACCAGACGAGGCACTGGGTGGGGAGTGGAACTGACTGCGTTCCAGGTGGGGACGGGAACAGACTAGACTCCGGGTGGAGACGGGACCAAACTAGATTCAGGGTGGGAATGGGACCAGACTAAACTCCGGGTGGGGACAGGACCAGACGAGGCTCTGGGTGGGGACGGGACCAAACTAGACACCGGGTGGGGATGTGACCAGACGAGGTCCGGGTGGAGACGGGACCTGACTAGACTCCAGGTGGGTTGGGACCAGTCTAAACTCCGGGTTGGGACGGGATCAGACGAGGCTCCGGGTGGGGATGGAACCACACTAGACTCCGGATGGGGACAGGATCAGACTAGACTCTGGTTGGGGACGGGATCAGACTAGACTCCGGGTGGGGACGGGACCAGACTGGGCTCCGGGTGAGGATGGGAACAGACTAGACTCCAGATGGAGAGGGGACCAGACTAGACTCCAGGTGGGGACAGGACCAGACTAGACTCCGGATGGGGAGGGGACCTGACTAGACTCCGGGTGGGGAGGGGACCTGACCAGACTCCGGGTGGGGACGGGCCCAGACATGACTCCGGGTGGGGAGGGGACCTGACCAGACTCCGGGTGGGGACGGGCCCAGACATGACTCCGGGTGGGGACGGGACCAAACTAGATTCAGGGTGGGGATGGGACCAGACTAAACACCGGGTGGGGACAGGACCAGACGAGGCTCCGGGTGGGGACGGGACCAAACTCGACACCGCGTGGGGATGTGACCAGACGAGGTCCGGGTGGGGACGGGACCTGACTAGATTCCAGGTTGAGACGGGACCGGACTGGACTCCGGGTGGGGACGGGACCAGATTAGTCTCTGGGTGGGGACGGGAACAGACTAGAATTCGGGTGGGGATGGGACCAGACTAGGCTCTGGGTGGGGACAGGATCAGACTAGGCTCCGGGTGGGGACGGGACTAGACTGGGCTCCGGGTGGGGATGGGACCAGACTAGACTCCGGATGGGGAAAGGACCTGACGAGACTCCGGGTTGGGACAGGACCAGACTAGACTCCGGGTGGGGACGGGACCAGACTAGACTCTGGGTGGGGACTGGACCAGACTAGACTGCGGATGGGGAAGGGACCTGACTAGACTCCGGGTGGGGACGGGACCAGACTGGGCTCCGGGTGGCGATGGGACCAGACTAGACTCCGGATGGGGAGGGGACCTGACTGGGCTCCGGGTGTGGAACGGACCTGACTGGGCTCCGGATGGGGATGGGACCAGACTGGGCTCCGGATGGGGATGGGACCAGACTGCGCTCTGGATGGGGATGGGACCTGACTGGGCTCCGGATGGGAATGAGACCAGACTGGGCTCCGGATGGGGATGGGACCAGACTAGACTCCTGGTGGGGACGAGACCAGACAGGGCTCCTGGTTTGGATGGGACCAGACTAGACTCCTGGAGGGGACGAGACCAGACAGCGCTCCGGGTTTGGAGGGGACCAGGCAGGGCTCCGGGTTTGGATGGGACCAGACTGGGTTCCGGATAGGGATGGGACCAGATGAGGCTCTGGGTGGGGACGGGACCAGACTAGACTCCTGGTGGGGACGAGACGAGACAGGGCTCCGGGTTTGGATGGGACCAGACAGGGCTCCGGGTTTGGATGGGACCAGACAGGGCTCCGGGTTTGGATGGGACCAGACTGGATTCCGGGTAGGGATGGGACCAGTGTGGGCTCCTGGTAGGGTTGGAACCAGACTAGACTCCGGGTTTGGACGGGACCAGATGAGGCTCCGGTTGAGGACGGGACCAAACTAGACTCCGGGTTTGGACGGGACCAGATGAGGCTCCGGTTGAGGACGGGACCAAACTAGACTCCGGGTTTGGACGGGACCAGACGAGGTCCGGGTGGGGATGGGACCAGACGAGGTCCGGCTGGGGACGGGACAAGACTAGACTCCAGATGGGGAGGGGACCAGACTAGACTCCAGGTGGGGACAGGACCAGACTAGACTCCGGATGGGGAGGGGACCTGACTAGACTCCGGGTGGGGACAGGACCAGACGAGGCTCCGGGTGGGGACGGGACCAAACTAGACACCGGGTGGGGATGTGACCAGAGGAGGTCCGGGTGGAGACGGGACCTGACTAGACTCCAGGTTGAGACGGGACCGGACTGGACTCCGGGTTGGGACGGGACCAGACGAGGCTCCGGGTGGGGATGGAACCACACTAGACTCCGGATGGGGACGGGATCAGACTAGACTCTGGTTGGGGACGGGATCAGACTAGACTCCGGGTGGGGACGGGACCCGACTGAGCTCCGGGTGGGGAGTGGACCTGACTGGGCTCCAGGTGGGGATGGGACCAGACTAGACTCCAGATGGGGAGGGGACCAGACTAGACTCCAGGTGGGGACAGGACCAGACTAGACTGCGGATGGGGAGGGGACCTGACTAGATTCCGGGTGGGGAGGGGACCTGACCAGACTCCGGATGGGGATGGTACCAGACTAGACTCCTGGTGGGGACGAGACCAGACAGGGCTCCTGGTTTGGATGGGACCAGACTGGGCTCCGGGTGGGGACGGGACCAGACTAGACTCCTGGAGGGGACGAGACCAGGCAGGGCTCCGGGTTTGGATGGAACCAGACTAGACTCCGGGTTTGGACGGGACCAGATGAGGCTCCAGGTGGGGACGGGACCAGACTAGACTCCTGGAGGGGACGAGACCAGACAGGGCTCCGGGTTTGGATGGGACCAGACAGGGCTCCGGGTTTGGATGGGACCAGACTGGGTTCCGGGTAGGGATGGGACCAGATTGGGCTCCGGGTAGGGTTGGAACCAGACTAGACTCCGGGTTTGGACGGGACCAGATGAGGCTCCGGGTGGGGACGGGACCAGACGAGGTCCGGCTGGGGAGGGGACCAGACTAGATTTCGGATTAGGATGTGACCAGACGAGGTCCGGGTGGGGATGGGACCAGACGAGGTCCGGGTGGAGACGGGACCAGACTAGACTCCGGGTTTGGACGGGACAAGATGAGACTTCGGGTTGGGACGGGACCAGACTGGGCTCCGGGTGGGGAATGGAGCGGACTGGGTTCCAGGTGGGGATGGGACCAGATTAGATACCGGGTGGGGACGGGGCCAGACTAGATTCCGGCTGGGGATGGGACCAAACTAGATTCCAGGTGGGTTGGGACCAGTCTAAACTCCGGGTGCGGACAGGATCAGACGAGGCTCCATGTGGGGACGGGACCAAACTAGACAACGGGTGGGGATGGGACCAGACGAGGTCCGGGTGGGGATGGGACCAGACTAGACTCTGGGTGAGGACGGGACCAGACTAGACTCCGGGTGGGGACGGGATCAGACTAGACTCCGGGTGGGGACGGGTCCAGACTGGGCTCCGGGTGGGGAGTGGACCTGACTGGGCTCCAGGTGGGGATTGGACCAGACTAGATTCCGTATGGGGACGGGACCGGACTAGACACCGGTTGGGGAGTGGACCTGACCAGACTCCGGGTGAGGACGGGACCAGACTAGACTCCGGGTGGGGACGGGACCAGATTAGACTCTGGGTGGGGACGGGACCAGACTAGACTCTGGGTGGGGACGGGACCAGACTAGACTTCGGGTGGGGACGGGACCAGACTCGACTCCGGGTTGGGACGGGACCAGACGAGGCACTGGGTGGCGAGTGGACCTGACTGGGTTCCAGGTGGGGACGGGACCAGACTAGACTCCGGGTAGGGACGGGGCCAGACTAGATTCCGGGTGGGGATGGGACCAAACTAGATTCCGGGTGGGGATGGGACCAAACTAGATTCCGGGTGGGGATGGGACCAGACTAAACTCCGGGTGGGGACAGGACCAGACGAGGCTCCGGATGGGGACGGGACCAAACTAGACACCGGGTGGGGATGGGACCAGACGAGATCCGGGTGGAGACGGGACCAGACTAGACTCCGGTTTGGGACGGGACCATACTAGACTCTGGGTTGGGACGGGACCAGACGAGGCTCCGGGTGGGGATGGAACCAGACTAGACTCTGGGTGAGGACGGGACCAGACTAGACTCCGGATGGGGATGGAACCAGACTGGACTCCGGGTGCGGACGGGACCAGACGAGGTCCGGGTGGGGATGGGACCAGACGACGTCCGGCTATGGACGGGACCAGATGAGACTTTGGTTTAGCATGGGACCAGACGAGGTCCGGGTGGGGATGGGACCAGATGAGGTCCGGGTGGAGACGGGACCAGACTAGACTCCGGGTTGGGACGGGACCAGACGAGGCACTGGGTGGGGAGTGGACCTGACTGGGTTCCAGGTGGGGATGGGACCAGACTAGACTCCGGGTGCGGATGGGACCTGACTGGTCTCCGGATGGGGATGGGACCAGACTAGACACCGGCTGGGGACGGGACCAGACTAGACTCCGGGTGGGGACTGGACCAGACTAGACTCCGGGTGAGGACCGGACCAGACTAGACTCCGGATGGGGAGGGGACCTGACTGGTCTCCGGGTGTTGACGGGACCAGACTAGACTCCGGGTGGGGAGGGGACCTGACTAGACTCTGGGTGGGGAGGGGACCTGACTGGGCTCCGGGTGGGGACGAGGCCTGACTAGACTCCGGGTGGGGAGGGGACCTGACTGGGCACCGGGTGGGGACGGGACCAGACTCGACTCCGGGTTGGGACGGGACCAGACGAGGCACTGGGTGGCGAGTGGACCTGACTGGGTTCCAGGTGGGGATGGGACCAGACTAGATAGCAGGTGGGGACGGGACCAGACTAGACTCCGGGTAGGGACGGGGCCAGACTAGATTCCGGGTGGGGATGGGACAAAACTAGATTCCGGGTGGGGATGGGACCAGACTAAACTCCGGGTGGGGACAGGACCAGACGAGGCTCCGGATGGGGACGGGACCAAACTAGACACCGGGTGGGGATGGGACCAGACGAGATCCGGGTGGAGACGGGACCAGACTAGACTCCGGTTTGGGACGGGACCAGACTAGACTCTGGGTTGGGACGGGACCAGACGAGGCTCCGGGTGGGGATGGAACCAGACTAGACTCTGGGTGAGGACGGGACCAGACTAGACTCCGGATGGGGATGGAACCAGACTGGACTCCGGGTGCGGACGGGACCAGACGAGGTCCGGGTGGGGATGGGACCAGACGACGTCCGGCTATGGACGGGACCAGATGAGACTTCGGTTTAGCATGGGACCAGACGAGGTCCGGGTGGGGATGGGACCAGATGAGGTCCGGGTGGAGACGGGACCAGACTAGACTCCGGGTTGGGACGGGACCAGACGAGGCACTGGGTGGGGAGTGGACCTGACTGGGTTCCAGGTGGGGATGGGACCAGACTAGACTCCGGGTGCGGATGGGACCTGACTGGTCTCCGGATGGGGATGGGACCAGACTAGACACCGGCTGGGGACGGGACCAGACTAGACTCCGGGTGGGGACGGGACCAGACTAGACTCCGGGTGAGGACCGGACCAGACTAGACTCCGGATGGGGAGGGGACCTGACTGGGCACCGGGTGGGGACGGGACCAGACTAGACTCCGGATGGGGAGGGGACCTGACTGGTGGGGAGGGGACCTGACTGGGCTCCGGGTGGGGAGGGGACCAGACTAGACTCCGGATGGGGAGGGGACCTGACTAGACTCCGGGTGGGGAGGGGACCTGACTGGTGGGGAGGGGGCCTGACTGGGCTCCGGGTGGGGAGGGTACCAGACTAGACTCCGGGTGGGGACGGTATCAGACTAGACTCCGGGTGGGGACGGGACCAGACTAGACTCCGGGTGTGATGGGGAAATGACTAGACTCCGGGTGGGGACGGGACCAGACTAGACTCCGGGTGAGGACCGTACCAGACTAGACTCCGGATGGGGAGGGGACCTGACTGGTCTCCGGGTGTGGACGGGACCAGACTAGACTCCGGGTGGGGAGGGGACCTGACTAGACTCCGGGTGGGGACAGGACCAGATTAGACTGCGGATGGGGAGGGGACCTGACTGGGCTCCGGATAGGGAGTGTACCTGACTAGACTCCGGGTGGGGAGGGGACCTGACTGGTGGGGAGGGGACCTGACTGGGCTCCGGGTGGGGAGGGCACCAGACTGGGCTCCATGGGGGGTTGGGAACAGACTAGGGTCCGTGTGGGGAAGGGACCTGACTATACTCCGAGTGGGGATGCGACCAGATTGGGCTCCGGATGGGAATTGGACCAGACTAGATTCCGGGTGGGGACGGGACCAGACTAGACTCCGGGTGGGGACGGGACCAGACTAGACTCCGGGTGGGGATGGGACCAGACTAGACTTCGGGTGGGGACGGGACCAGACTGGACTCCAGGTGAGGACGGGATCAGAATGGGCACCGGGTTAGGACGGGACCAGACTAGACTCCGGATGGGGAGGGGACCTGACTGGTCTCCGGGTGTGGACGGGACCAGACTAGACTCCGGGTGGGGAGGGGACCTGACTAGACTCCGGGTGGGGAGGGGACCTGACTGGGCTCCGGGTGGGGACAGGACCAGATTAGACTGCGGATGGGGAGGGGACCTGACTGGGCTCCGCGTGGGGAGTGTACGTGACTAGACTCCGGGTGGGGAGGGGACCTGACTGGGCTCCGGGTGGGGACAGGACCAGATTAGACTGCGGATGGGGAGGGGACCTGACTGGGCTCCGCGTGGGGAGGGCACCAGACTGGGCTCCATTGGGGGGTTGGGACCAGACTAGGGTCCGTGTGGGGAAGGGACCTGACTATACTCCGAGTGGGGATGCGACCAGATTGGGCTCCGGATGGGAATTGGACCAGACTAGATTCCGGGTGGGGACGGGACCAGACTAGACTCCGGGTGGGGACGGGACCAGACTAGACTCCGGGTGGGGACGCGACCAGACTAGACTCCGGGTGGGGATGGGACCAGACTAGACTTCGGGTGGGGACGGGACCAGACTGGACTCCAGGTGAGGACGGGATCAGAATGGGCACCGGGTTAGGACGGGACCAGACTAGGCTACGGGTGCGGACGGGATCAGACTCGGGTCCGGGTGCGGACGGGATCAGACTAGACTCCGGGTGCGGACGGGATCAGACGCGGTCCGGGTGGGGATGTGACCAGACGAGGTCCGGGTGGGGACGGGACCAGACTAGACTCCGGGTTGGGACGGGACCAGACGGGGTCCGGGTGGGGATGGGACCAGACGAGGTCCGGGTGGAGACTGGACCAGACTAGACTCCGGGTTGGGACGGGACCAGACGAGGCACTGGGTGGGGAGTGGAACTGACTGCGTTCCAGGTGGGGACGGGAACAGACTAGACTCCGGGTGGAGACGGGACCAAACTAGATTCAGGGTGGGAATGGGACCAGACTAAACTCCGGGTGGGGACAGGACCAGACGAGGCTCCGGGTGGGGACGGGACCAAACTAGACACCGGGTGGGGATGTGACCAGACGAGGTCCGGGTGGAGACGGGACCTGACTAGACTCCAGGTGGGTTGGGACCAGTCTAAACTCCGGGTTGGGACGGGATCAGACGAGGCTCCGGGTGGGGATGGAACCACACTAGACTCCGGATGGGGACAGGATCAGACTAGACTCTGGTTGGGGACGGGATCAGACTAGACTCCGGGTGGGGACGGGACCAGACTGGGCTCCGGGTGGGGATGGGAACAGACTAGACTCCAGATGGAGAGGGGACCAGACTAGACTCCAGGTGGGGACAGGACCAGACTAGACTCCGGATGGGGAGGGGACCTGACTAGACTCCGGGTGGGGAGGGGACCTGACCAGACTCCGGGTGGGGACGGGCCCAGACATGACTCCGGGTGGGGACGGGACCAAACTAGATTCAGGGTGGGGATGGGACCAGACTAAACACCGGGTGGGGACAGGACCAGACGAGGCTCCGGGTGGGGACGGGACCAAACTCGACACCGCGTGGGGATGTGACCAGACTAGAATTCGGGTGGGGATGGGACCAGACTAGGCTCTGGGTGGGGACAGGATCAGACTAGGCTCCGGGTGGGGACGGGACTAGACTGGGCTCCGGGTGGGGATGGGACCAGACTAGACTCCGGATGGGGAAAGGACCTGACGAGACTCCGGGTTGGGACAGGACCAGACTAGACTCCGGGTGGGGACGGGACCAGACTAGACTCTGGGTGGGGACTGGACCAGACTAGACTGCGGATGGGGAAGGGACCTGACTAGACTCCGAGTGGGGACGGGACCAGACTGGGCTCCGGGTGGCGATGGGACCAGACTAGACTCCGGATGGGGAGGGGACCTGACTGGGCTCCGGGTGTGGAACGGACCTGACTGGGCTCCGGATGGGGATGGGACCAGACTGGGCTCCCGATAGGGATGGGACCAGATGAGGCTCTGGGTGGGGACGGGACCAGACTAGACTCCTGGTGGGGACGAGACGAGACAGGGCTCCGGGTTTGGATGGGACCAGACAGGGCTCCGGGTTTGGATGGGACCAGACAGGGCTCCGGGTTTGGATGGGACCAGACTGGATTCCGGGTAGGGATGGGACCAGTGTGGGCTCCTGGTAGGGTTGGAACCAGACTAGACTCCGGGTTTGGACGGGACCAGATGAGGCTCCGGTTGAGGACGGGACCAAACTAGACTCCGGGTTTGGACGGGACCAGATGAGGCTCCGGTTGAGGACGGGACCAAACTAGACTCCGGGTTTGGACGGGACCAGACGAGGTCCGGGTGGGGATGGGACCAGACGAGGTCCGGCTGGGGACGGGACAAGACTAGACTCCAGATGGGGAGGGGACCAGACTAGACTCCAGGTGGGGACAGGACCAGACTAGACTCCGGATGGGGAGGGGACCTGACTAGACTCCGGGTGGGGACAGGACCAGACGAGGCTCCGGGTGGGGACGGGACCAAACTAGACACCGGGTGGGGATGTGACCAGAGGAGGTCCGGGTGGAGACGGGACCTGACTAGACTCCAGGTTGAGACGGGACCGGACTGGACTCCGGGTTGGGACGGGACCAGACGAGGCTCCGGGTGGGGATGGAACCACACTAGACTCCGGATGGGGACGGGATCAGACTAGACTCTGGTTGGGGACGGGATCAGACTAGACTCCGGGTGGGGACGGGACCCGACTGAGCTCCGGGTGGGGAGTGGACCTGACTGGGCTCCAGGTGGGGATGGGACCAGACTAGACTCCAGATGGGGAGGGGACCAGACTAGACTCCAGGTAGGGACAGGACCAGACTAGACTGCGGATGGGGAGGGGACCTGACTAGATTCCGGGTGGGGAGGGGACCTGACCAGACTCCGGATGGGGATGGTACCAGACTAGACTCCTGGTGGGGACGAGACCAGACAGGGCTCCTGGTTTGGATGGGACCAGACTGGGCTCCGGGTGGGGACGGGACCAGACTAGACTCCTGGAGGGGACGAGACCAGGCAGGGCTCCGGGTTTGGATGGAACCAGACTAGACTCCGGGTTTGGACGGGACCAGATGAGGCTCCAGGTGGGGACGGGACCAGACTAGACTCCGGGTGGGGACGGGACCAGACTAGACTCCGGGTGGGGATGGGACCAGACTAGACTTCGGGTGGGGACGGGACCAGACTGGACTCCAGGTGAGGACGGGATCAGAATGGGCACCGGGTTAGGACGGGACCAGACTAGGCTACGGGTGCGGACGGGATCAGACTCGGGTCCGGGTGCGGACGGGATCAGACTAGACTCCGGGTGCGGACGGGATCAGACTCGGCTCCGGGTGCGGACGGGATCGGACTCGGCTCCGGGTGCGGACATGATCAGACTCGGCTCCGGGTGCGGACGGGATCAGACTAGACTCCGGGTGCGGACGGGATCAGACTCGGCTCCGGGTGCGGACGGGATCGGACTCGGCTCCGGGTGCGGACATGATCAGACTCGGCTCCGGGTGTGGACGGGATCAGACTAGACTCCGGGTGCGGACGGGATCAGACTCGGCTCCGGGTGCGGACGGGATCGGACTCGGCTCCGGGTGCGGACGGGATCGGACTCGGCTCCGGGTGCGGACGGGATCAGACTCGGCTCCGGGTGCGGACGGGATCAGACTCGGCTCCGGGTGCGGACGGGATCGGACTCGGCTCCGGGTGCGGACGGACCAGACTAGGCTCCGGGTGCGGACGGGATCAGACTCGGCTCCGGGTGCGGACATGATCAGACTCGGCTCCGGGTGCGGACGGGATCAGACTCGGCTCCGGGTGCGGACGGGATCAGACTCGGCTCCGGGTGCGGACGGGATCAGACTCGGCTCCGGGTGCGGACGGGATCGGACTCGGCTCCGGGTGCGGACATGATCAGACTCGGCTCCGGGTGTGGACGGGATCAGACTAGACTCCGGGTGCGGACGGGATCAGACTCGGCTCCGGGTGCGGACGGGATCGGACTCGGCTCCGGGTGCGGACGGGATCAGACTAGGCTCCGGGTGCGGACGGGATCGGACTCGGGTCCGGGTGCGGACGGGATCAGACTAGGCTCCGGGTGCGGACGGGATCGGACTCGGCTCCGGGTGCGGACGGGATCAGACTAGGCTCCGGGTGCGGACGGGATCGGACTCGGCTCCGGGTGCGGATGGGATCAGACTCGGCTCCGGGTGCGGACGGGATCAGACGAGGCTCCGGGTGCGGACATGATCAGACTCGGCTCCGGGTGCGGACGGGATCAGACTCGGCTCCGGGTGCGGACGGGATCAGACTCGGCTCCGGGTGCGGACGGGATCGGACTCGGCTCCGGGTGCGTACGGGATCGGACTAGGCTTTTGGGGGATGATCTGAATTGTGTGTTGGACCCGAAGGTGGATCACTCCAGGCCGACATCATGGGTCTCGGTTGGAATGGTGAAGGTATTGTCCGTGTTTATGGAGGAGACAGTGAGTGTAGACCTATAGCAGTTTATGCATCCTGGGGAGAAGGAGTTCTCCTTTTTTCCTGGGTACACAAGGCGTATTCAAGGGTTGATTATTTTAATATGATTTGGACTCTTCTCACTGGGGTGAGGGAGGCTGAGTACTCGGCGGTGGTTATTTCTGATCATACTCCACATTGGTTGGACCTGATGTCGGAGGTCAGTCGAAGGGGGTGGCGGTTAGACGTAGGGTTGCTGTCAGACTTGGGGTCCTGTGTGATGATTTTGAGGACCATACGAAGTATGCAGAACACAACGATAATGAGATGGTCTTGCCCTCGACTTTGTGGGAGGCGCTGAAGGCGGTGATCAGGCGAGAGATCAGACCGTATAATGGGCGGCACGACAGCACAGTTGTTAGCACAGTCGTTTCACAGCTTCAGGGTCCCAGGTTCGATTCCCGGTTTGGGTCACTGTCTGTGCAGAGTCTGCACGTTCTCCCCGTGTCTGCGTGGGTTTCCTCCGGGTGCTCCGGTTTCCTCCCACAAGTCCTGAAAGACGTGCTGTTAGGTAAATTAGACATTCTGAATTCTCCCTCTGTGTACCCGAACAGGTGCCGGAATGTGGCGACTAGAGGATTTTCACAGTAACTGCATTGTAGTGTTTATGTAAGCCTACTTGTGACAATAAAGGTTATTATTGTATGTGATGGGAAGATGAGGAAGGAGCAACAGAAGCTTGTAGATGAGATTCTAACATGAATCTTAGATATGTGAGGAACCCAGGTGTGGTAATACCAGGTATTGCGGTACCTGAGAGGTGGATGACCATTGGTTAGACCCAGGATTCTACCATTGGCTGATGTACGTAGCTCCGCCCTGAGAAGCGGAGTATATGAACCGGTGCCGTCCCAGCAGCCTTCACTTTCTGTATGGAAGCTGCTGGGGAAGAGTTCTAGCAGATTAAAGCCTTCAGTTATGGAATCACTTCGTCTTGAGAGTAATTGATTGCGCATCAATTTAATCTGCTACAACCTCAGTTGGAAGGATGGATCTCCGCATCAAGCCGGAGTGCCTTCAGCTCAGCCCCCACGCAGCCAACTCTGCTGCTATTTTCAAACATTGGCTGGCGTGCTTTAAGGGCTACCTCGACACGGCTGCCGACACCCCCACGGAAAGACAAAAGATGCATCTCCTACGCTCACGGGTCAGCCCTGGGATCTACCCTCTTATCAAGGAGGCGGAGAATTATGCTGCCGCGATCGAGCTGCTAGAAGGACATTATATCCGCCCTGTGAACCAGGTCTACGCTCGTCACCTGCTGGCGACAAGGAGGCAAAGCCCCGAGGAAACGTTGGAAGACTTCTACCGGGTGCTGCCCGACAGTTTCGGGGAGCGAGGACACGGAACTTTTGATCGGGTGGTTTCGTGGCAGGTATGACCTCCCCCGATATCTGCCGAAGGCTCCTAGAAATGGACACTCTGGGACTTACAGAGGCACGGGCCCTGGCAGGGTCCATGGACGTTGCCTATAAAAACGCGCTGTCCTTTGCACCCGATCGCGCAGCGGCCCCCTGGGCTGCGTGGCACCCCGTAGTGGCAGCCCCTCAGACCTTTCCCCTGACCCCACAAGCCAGCGCGGCGAGACGGCTCGCTAACGCTGCCGGACACCGGTGTTTCTTCTGTGGGCTGGCGAATCATCCCCGCCCGCGCTGCCCGGCCCGCACCGCCACCTGCAAAGGGTGCGGCAAGAAGGGCCACTATGTGGGGGTCTGCCAGGCCCGCCCCGTGGCTGCGGTCTCCAGCGACTATCGGTAACCCCCCTTTCAGGCCCGACCGCCCAGCGCTCACCGCCACCCCCCTATCCTAAGGCCACGTGCAACCCGCGGGCGTGGCCATTTTGCCCCCCGGACACCACGCTGGACGGGTGAGCGCCGCCATTTTGTCCCTCGCCGCCGCCATCTTCTTCATCCCCGGACACCATGTGCGACCCATGGGTGCCGCCATCTTGGATGGGGCCCCAGGCCCCCAGCACAGCCGACTACATGCTGCCCGACCAGAACTCTAAATTACTTCAGCTGGCCTCGGTGACTCTGGACCAGAGTCGGCCCCGGATGCTTGCAACAGCTACGACGACGATCTCCATCAACGGCCACGAGACGTCGTGCTTGATTGACTCTGGGAGCACGGAAAGCTTTGTTCACCCCGACACGGTAAGGCTCTGTTCTCTTGTCACCCATCCCGTAAATCAAAGGATCTCCCTGGCCTCCGGGTCACACTCGGTGGAGATACAGGAGTTCTGCCTAGCGAACCTCACTGTCCAAGGCAGGGAATTCAACAATTTCCGCCTGTACGTCCTGCCGCACCTCTGCGCAGCCACCCTCCGTGGGCTGGATTTCCAGTGCCATCTACAAAGCCTGACTTTTAAATTCGGCGGCCCTATACCCCCCCTTACTGTCTGTGGCCTCGCGACCCTTAAGGTCGACCTGCCTTCCCTGTTTGCGAACCTCACCCCGGATTGCAAACCCGTCGCCACCAGGAGCAGACGGTACAGTGCCCAGGACCGGACCTTTAACAGGTCGGAGGTCCAAAGGCTGCTGAGGGAAGGGGTCATCGAAGCGAGCAACAGTCCCTGGAGAGCTCAAGTAGTGGTGGTAAAGACCGGGGAGAAACATAGGATGGTCATTGACTACAGTCAGACCATCAACAGGTTTACGCAGCTGGATGCGTACCCTCTCCCCCGTATAGCTGACCTGGTGAACAGGATCGCGCAATACAAGGTTTTCTCCACGGTGGATCTCAAGTCTGCCTACCACCAGCTACCCCTCCGTAATAGTGACCGCCAGTACACTGCCTTCGAAGCAGATGGGCGGCTCTATCATTTTTTAAGGGTTCCCTTCGGTGTCACGAACGGGGCCTCGGTCTTCCAGCGAGAGATGGACCGAATGGTCGACCGGTACGGCTTACGCGCAGAGTTCCCGTATCTGGATAACGTCACCATCTGCGGCCATGACCAGCAGGACCACGACACCAACCTCCGCAAATTTCTCCAGACCGCGAAAATCCTTAACCTGACATACAATAAGGATAAATGCGTGTTTAGCACCGACCGTCTAGCCATTCTAGGCTACGTAGTGCGAAGTGGAGTCATAGGCCCCGACCCTGAGCGCATGCTCCCCCTCATGGAGTTCCCCCTCCCTCACTCCCCCAAGGCCCTAAAGCACTGCCTCAGGTTCTTCAACTATCACGCACAGTGGGTCCCCAACTACGCAGAAAAAGCCCGACCCCTGATCCAGTCCACAACCTTCCCCCTGTCGACGGAGGCCCGCCAGGCCTTCAGCCGCATCAAAGCAGACATTGCAAAAGCCACGATGTGCGCCATCGACAAGTCTCTCCCCTTCCAGGTCGAGAGCGATGCGTCCGACGTAGCTCTGGCAGCCACCCTCAACCAAGGGGGCAGGCCTGTGGTTTTCTTCTCCCGTACCCTCCATGCTTCCGAAATTCGCCACTCTTCGGTCAAAAAGGAGGCCCAGGCCATAGTCGAAGCTGTGCAACACTGGAGGCATTACCTGGCCGGCAGGAGATTCACTCTCCTCACGGACCAACGGTCGGGTGTCTTCATGTTCGATAATGCAAGATTAAGAACGACAAGATCTTGCGGTGGAGGTTAGAACTCTCCACCTACAATTACGAGATCTTGTACCGTCCGGGGAAGCTAAACGAGCCTCCTGATGCCCTGTCCCGCGGCACATGTGCCACCGCACAAGTGGACCGCCTCCGATCCCTCCACGAGGACCTCTGCCACCCGGGGATCACTCATTTTTTTCATTTTATCAAGACCCGCAACCTGCCCTACTCCATCGAGGAGGTCAGGACAGTCACCAGGGACTGCCAAATCTGCGCGGAGTGCAAACCGCACTTCTACCGGCTAGAGAGGGCGCACCTGATAAAGGCTTCCCGTCCCTTTGTCGCCTCAGCATGGATTTCAAAGGCCCCCTCCCCTCCACCGACCGCAACACGTATTTCCTTAACGTGATTGACGAGTATTCCCGGTTCCCATTCGCCATCCCCTGCCCAGACATGACTACAACCACCGTCATCAAGGCCCTCCAGGGTATCTTTACACTGTTCGGTTTCCCTGCAGACAGTCACAGTGATAGGGGGGCCTCCTTTATGAGCGACAAACTGCGTCAATTCCTGCTCAGCAAGGGCATCGCCTCGAGCAGGACGACAAGTTACAACACCCGGGGAAACGGGCAGGTAGAGAGGGAGAACGGAACGGTCTGGAAGACCGTCCTGCTGGCCCTACGGTCCAGGAATCTCCCAGTCTCCCGCTGACAGGAAGTCCTCCCGGTGGCCCTCCACTCCATCCGGTCATTGCTCTGTACAACCACAAATCAGACACCTCATGAACGTCTCCTTGTTTTCCCCAGGAAGTCCTCCTCCGGGACCTCGCTCCCAACCTGGCTAGCGACACCCGGACCCATCCTGCTTCGGAAACATGTGAGGGCTCACAAGTCGGACCCGTTGATCGAGAGGGTCCACCTACTGCACGCCAACCCCCAGTACGCCTACGTAGCGTTCCCTGACTGCCGCCAAGACACAGTCTCCCTTCAGGACCTGGCGCCCGCTGGAGTCCCACGCGCACCCGAACCATTGCCCCCACCCCCACCCTCCCCACAGCACCTAACTGGAGGGTCAGTACTCCCGCTGCTCCTGCCTAGGCCCGAACACACACCGACGCCCCCCACAGGCGCTTTCCCCCCCTGTCCACCTTTTGCCCCAACAGCACCGCCTAGGGGTGACGAAGCTGCCTGGGAGGACGACATCACGCTCCTGGAGTCGCAACCGCTTGGACCCCCATCAGAATCACCGCCGAAGCCCAGACGCTTCAGAAGGACGACCAGGCCACCCAATCGACTGATTGCTACACTATGAACACTTTGTCAATACCCTCGACATCACGGTACCTCCATACCTGGTCATACCATGCGAAAGGCGACTATTAACGCTGGCCATCACCCCGCCGGGCTCTTTTTTAACAGGGGGTGAATGTGGTAATACCAAGTATTGCGGTACCTGAGAGGTGGATGACCATTGGTTAGACCCAGGAGTCTACCATTGGCTGATGTACGTAGCCCCGCCCTGAGAGGCGGAGTATAAGAACCGGTGCCATCCCAGCAGCCTTCACTTTCTGTATCGAAGCTGCTGGGGAAGGGTTCTAGCAGATTAAAGCCTTCAGTTATAAATCACTTCGCCTTGAGAGTAATTGATTGCGCATCACCAGGGCAGCATGGTGGTGCAGTGGTTAGCATTGCTGTTTCACGGCGCCGAGGTCCCAGGTTTGAATCCCGGCCCTGGGTCACTGTCCGTGTGGAGTTTGTACATTCTCCCCGTGTTTGCATGGGTTTCGCCCCCACAACCCAAAGATGTGCAGAGTAGGTGGATTGGCCACGCTAAATTGCCCCTTGCTTGGAAGAAATGAATTGGGTCGTCTAAATTTAAAGAAAAGTAAAGATATGTGAGGGACCCGACCCCGGAGCTCTTGGCATGCAGGAAAAAACTGCAATTGCAGTTGACGTGTTGTCCATGGATAGGGCGGTGTATGAGTATGGGGAGAGGGCCAATCGTCTCTTGACTCACCCACTAAGGCTTCAGGAGGTGGCCAGGGAGATTGCTCAAGTTAGGGATTTGGAGGGTAGGCTGGTCTCTGTCCCGGAGAAGGTGAACGGAGTGTTCAGGGCCTTTTATGAGAAGTTGTATAAGTCAGAGCCTCCAGAGGACGAATGGGGAATGGCAGAGTTGCTGGGGACTTGGAGTTGCTGAAGGTGGGAGGGAATTGCGGGAGGAGCGGGAGGAACCACTGGGTTTGGAGGAGATTCAGATAGTGTTGAAGCACATGCAGGCAGGGAAAGCAGGGATGTGTTCCCGGTAGAATTTTATAAGACGTTTTTGGATCAGTTGGATCCGTTGTTGTGGGCATGTTTAGGGACCCTTTGGTGAGGGCGCCCTCCCAGAGAAACTGGGGCACGCGTCTATCTCTCTGTTTGTTCCTGAGCTTGGGGTCTTTCCGGTTGCATCAGGGTACGAGGCAGGGATATCCGCTATCTCCCTTGTTGTTTGAGTAGGCAATTGAACCGTAGCCGTTGCTTTGAGGGGCTCGAATGCGTGGAGTGGGATTGTTAGTGAGGAGGTGGAAAATAGGGCATCATTATATGCAGATGATTTACTGCTATGCAAGGGACCAGGACCATCGACAGGGAATATTATGGGTTATTTTGCAGATCTTTGGGACCTGAAGTGCAGGGGGGGAAGCCAGATTCTGGGGGTTGCTGTTTTGGTTAGTGGAGACTAGTTTCCGATACTTAGGGGTCCAGGTGGTGGGGGATTGGGCGAGGCTCTGGAGGTTGAATTATATGAATCTGATGAGTGGAATTAAGGTGGACCTTGCGGAGATGGGATAGTCTCCCATTATCTCTGGTGGACCTTGCGGAGATGGGATAGTCTCCCATTATCTCTGGTGGGCCTTGCGGAGATGGGATAGTCTCCCATTATCTTTGGTGGGCCCGTGTCCAGATGGTTAAGATGAACATCTTTCCAAGACTTTTGTTTTTATTTCAGTGTCTCTCGGTGTTCCTGCCAAGTCATTTTTCTGAAGGGTGGAGCAGTTTATTTGCAGCTTTACTTGTGCGGATAAGGCCCTGAGGATTCAGAAGGGGCTCCTTCAGAGAGAGAGAGACTGAAGGAGTTTAGCACTGCCACACTTGTTGTTTTATTGCTGGGTGGCCAACATGGAGAAGGTGTTGGTGTGGTGCAGGAATCCAGGGTCTCTCTGGGTTCAGACGGAGTCTGAGTCATGTAGAGGGACAAGCTTGGGGCCATTGGTAATGGTGCCACTTGCGTTGGCGCCGGCAAGGTACTCAGCGAACCCAGTGGTGGTGTCCATGTTAAAGATATGGAGGCAACTCCAACAGCATGTTAAGTTGGGGCCAACCTCGAGGCTGGTTCCCATTTGGGATCACCACCTGTTTGAGCCGGCACGGTTGGACGCCACATTTGGGGCATGTAAAGAGAAAAGGCTGCAGAAAGTGAGCGGTTTAATCCTGGAGGGGTGGTTTGCCAGGAATTGAAGGAGAAATGTGGGCTGTCAGGCTTGGACATGTTTAAGTACCTACAGGTACGGAGCTTTATTAGGACATCATTCTCGGATTTCCCAGTGGTGCCCCCATCCTTATTGGACAGGATTCTCTCCTGTTCGGAGTCGGAGGGAAGTACGTCTGGCATGTAGAAACAGATCGTAGAGGAAGAGTTGAGTTCGGTGGAAGAGATAAAGGTTAAATGGGTGGAGGAATTGGGGCCAATACTGGAGGAGGAGGTATGGAGTGAGGCGCTGCGGAGAGTGAACGTCACGTTGTCCTGTGCAAGACAGAGCCTGATCCAGCTAAAGGTAATGTTTCAAGCACACCTCACTAAGGTTAGGATGAGTTGGTTTTTTGAGGAGTGGAGGATAGGTGTGAGCATGGTTTTAGAGGGCATGCGCACCAGACACATGTTCTGACCATGTTCTAAGCTGGTGGATTTTTGGAGGTCCTTTTCTCGCACCATGTCGGCAACCCTAATTATTGAGCTGGAGCCCTGTCCTTTGGTAGTTATCTTTGGTGTTTCAGATGTGCCGGAGCTGTGGACAGGCAAGGGGGCTGATATTCTTTGATAACAACATTTAGAAAAAACAATGTAGCAGAGGATGGTTCCTGCTAGTAAATAAAAAAGGATTTCAAACTAAGATTTCTTCAGATGAAAGACAGGATTCTGAATTTCACAAGAGACCTCTTGTGAGATCTGCGGCGCTCGAATCACCTTGTGAGACTTGACGAAATCTTCATGATCTGGCTCTCGTGTTCACTGGTCATAATCCAGATCTGTACATTTAAATGAGCCATTGGGCTCCCAGTGCCTGGGACCTTACTGCCGCTGGGAGACCTTGTCAGGGCACCATTTAGTACTGGTTTCCACAAACATGGCACCTGGGGGTGGTCTCCAAGGCTATTACGACCCCAGGTGGTCAGAGACAGGGAGGGTCACACCCTGGCACTCCCTCTGGCACTAGGGCACTTTGGCACTGCCAGCCTGTCATCTTGGCCGTGTCACCCAGGCACCCTTGAAGTGCCAGCCTTGGGTGCTAGGTTGACAATGCCAGGGTTCGGATCCGGACAGGCCTTACCAGGTGGAGGGGAGTGAGACATTGTTCCGGGGGGGGGTCCCCGAGGTGGGGGGAGGTGTGGGGGGGAAGGTGGAGGTGGAAAATTGGGGGGGGGGGGGGGGTGGTGAGATAGGGGCAGCCTTCCAAAATGGCGTCCTGATCTGCGCGAACCCTTTCCTGACAGGAAATGACTCGAGTGCAGCCTCGACACTGGGAAACTCCCCGACAGCAATAAAATCGGCAAAGTTCCATTGAATAGTGGGGTCTTTCTCGGCCTGCAGCTGCTGAGAAACACCCTGCTAAACTCGCCCAAAACCGGACATAGATTTTCTTCCGTTGAATTGCGCCCGGTGTTAATGGGATGGCGAGGTGGTCTAGAAACAAACTGTAAATGTCCAGACGAAAGAAGATTTATAACTAAAACTAATGAGGACAGAAACGTCTTTAACAATTATGGTATGGGAAATCTCAACAGGAAAATTAACCCCAGAAATGCCCTGGGTGTGGTCAAGCAACGTTTTAGGTGTGATTTGAAATTCCATTATGCAATAAACTGTCCTAATGACAGGATGTTTGAATCTAAACAGGAGACAGAAGACTCTGAAGAGGAAGCTATTGACCACAGAGAAGGCATTGTCCTAGTAATGAGAAGCTTCAGTCTGGTGATGAAGGTGCTGGTTACAGAATCCTTCAATTGTTCTCTATTGGACAGCGAATGTACATCTACAATATGTTGAATGGACTGGTTGAAATGCTACCTGGACTCTTCAAGTGACAAAGATCTGAAGAAGGTTAAGGAATTTGGAAGTTCCACGGGTTTCAGATTTGGGGATGATAATACCCTTACGTCGCTGAAATGAGTTGTGATTTTTATAAGGAATAATTTTGTTAGCACAAATTTTGTATCCAACGACATACCTTTATCATTGAGCTGACCATTGATAGAGAAAGCACATGTGAAACTTAACATGGGAAACGTCAAGGGCATCGTATTTGGAAAAACGTTTAATTTACGCAGTCTAGACACTATTGTATCCCGTTAATCCTAACTTTTCTTGTAAAGAAATTAAGGGAGTGCTCTTAGCATCAGAGAACTGGAATCTAGAAGACAAAAAGTTGATTGCATCGGCAATTTGTCCATCCATCTTCCTAAAGATAAAAAATTTTGCTCAGGGATGGGGTATAAGTGATGAAGAATACACAAAGCTTATAGAACAGATCAGCAATAGATGATACATGTTAGAAATATAGAAGAACACCATCGCGACACATAGTGAGTATGCCCTTAGCGAGAGATTTTAATGAAATTGTGGCTATGAATCTTAATGTGTGGGATAAAGAAAATTACACTTTCACTTGGCAATGAGGTTTAATAAGTTGATGATTACATGAAGTAAAGAAAAGAAAATCATTGTGGGACAGATAATAGAAAAATGGATAGTGTTATTGGCCAGGGTTTAGAGAACCCCAAAGTGTATCATGGAGTTCACCTGACCCACAACTTTTAATAGATTGTGGTATGGGGAGCACACGGCCCACTCTACAGGTGCGATACAGCAGAAAATGGACCAGTGGTTCTTAAAATAAAACAATGTTTATTCTATGAACTCAAGTTAACCTTTCTAAAACAAACAGTGAACATCTTAGCAACCAGGAAATCAAATACACCCCCCAAAGAATACAACACTAAGTAATCTGTATGCTGTTCTTTTAACATCCAAAAACTTAACAAATCTCTAAACAAGAGCACATCAGGGTTTGCATTCAAGACTGAAAACATTTATAATTCTTGTGAATTCACCAAATGATTAAGAGATAGTCCTTCATGGCAGAGATCAACAGCAGTGCAGCTCACAGACACACCCAAGCCTTCTCAAACTGAAACTCAAAAAGCAGAAGTGGAGCTCAGCTCCACCCACACTCTGACATCACTCCAGTAACATGAACAGCTCCATTTCTTAAAGGTACATTTCTTAAACACCCATTTCTTAAAGGGTACTCTCAAATGACAATAGGGACCGGACTGGGGCCACCAGCAAATTTCCACACTGATAATGGAGGAATTTGCTAATGATAAATTTTGGGATATATGGGAGAGCATGAATATAATAGTTATGAATACAACTGCAGAAAGCCCATTTAGTAATGGGATGTACGAGAGAAATCAGGTGAGATAAAATGCTTCGTGAAATTTTGGCAGATAGGCCAAATTGTAAATGAAATTTGGCTTTAGCATGGGCCAATTTACTACAGATGGTAGGGGGATACAGTCCATATTAATTGGCTTTTGGGAGAAATCTCAAAATTCCTTCAGGCATGAATGACATTCTCCAGCTTGGGAGGGAACTATGATTATCTCTCCCTTTTCTGAGCATCTGAATGCACTGCAAGGGCGGCATGGTAGCACAGTGGTTAGCACTGTTGCTTCACAGCGCCAGGGACCGGGTTCGATTCCCGGCTTGGGTCACTGCCTGTGCGGAGTCTGCACAATCTCCCCATGTCTGCATGGGTTTCCTCCGGGTGCTCTGGTTTCCTCCCACAGCCCAAAGATGTGCAACCAAAAGAGAAAATGTTGGGCAATCTCAGCAGGTCTGGCAGCATCTGCAGGGAGAGAAAAGAGCTAACGTTTTGAGTCCAGGTGACCCTTTGTCAAAGATGTGCAGGTTAGGTGGATTGGTCACGCTAAATTGCTTACTAGTGTCCAAAAGTAAGGTTGACCCAGGAGGCAGCTTGTGTTGTGGGTTTTTGTGAAGCGAGTCAGACTTGCAAGTTGGTTAAAAATAAATAATACTATGCCTACAAATCCATCTCGAGTTTTATTGAGGCCAGACTGACGGGTAAAGAATTCAACATTTGTCAAGGTAGGGTTTCTGGGTTGCGGGGATGGGTGTGGGTGCAGGCTTGGGTAGGGTGCTCTTTCGGGGGCCGGTGTAGACTCAATGGTCTGAATGGTTTCCTTCTGTACTGTAAAATTCTACGATCTGTGATGAGCAGGAGAGCATTCCTTAAAAAGGAATCACAAAAAGTATTCGGAGAGCTTTGAGACACAATCGACCATCGGCCATCGGAAACTATTTTCAAACATGGAGACATGGTATACTGTAAAAGAATGGATTTAAAAGTGGAAAGGTCCAAGAAAAGTTATAGGTACAGATGGTCAAACAATCATTTTGCAGCATGGAAACCAGGCTGTTCGGGTGCATTCGTCATGATTAGTGGTCACAGATTACAAGTTTGCAGGTTCAAAAGGGGTTATCGAACATGCTGAGGAACCTAGTACTTCTCATACACATATGTTACAGAATTATGAAGTCCTGGTCGGTGTCTGAACAGAGAGACATAGTGATTCTGATGAACTGGATGAGGCTATTTATTCCAAAGGACAACTGCCAAATGTCGGGTCTAAAGTGACATATTTGCCAGAAGGGGACAGTCAGTGGAAGGATGCAACTATCATTGATAGAGCAGGGAAGGCCATCAGAAAATATAAAAACTGGTTGAATGTACAGATAAAGGGAAGAAGGTTAGGACCATGGATTAGGAACACAAAGCAGAAAAATGGAGCGCACAGCAATGTAGTGTCAGTAAGCCTGGCAGTGACATGCCCATAGGAAGAGATCAAGAACTGTTGAAAGAACATCTCATAATAAGAGGGGTAGATCTAGCTGTAGCAGTCCAGAATGAGATAAAAGGCAACTTAAAAAGGTCAAGAAATATGGTGCAGATTAGGAATGCTACAAGGAGCAGAAACCCATATGGTCGAAAAGTCTTAGTAGCTTCCGACAAATTAGATGATAAATTAATAAAATATGCAAAACTGCAAGAACTGCAAAGTTGGAAAAAATTTGGGGTGTACACGGAGAACCCAGATAGGGGACAACAAGTTATATCTCATATATGGATATGCAGAGAAAAGCTGCTTCCTGTTGGATCTTATAAGGCCAAAGCCAGGCAGGTGGCACAAGGTTTTGGGTAGATTCACATGTGGCAGGAAAGGTTACTTTGAAGATCTTCTTGGATCTCTTAGCCACCAATGCTTGAGAATGCAAGTCAATAGATATTAAAGCTACTTTCTTGCAGGGACATCAACTTCAAAGATAAATATTTCTTCATCCCCCGAAAGATGCAATACACAGAAAACTACCATGTAGGTACAGCTGGGACTAAGGAAGGCAGATGGAACTTTGTCATTTATAGCTAAAGGAATAGAGTATTAAAATTGGGAAGTGTTGCTACAACTGTACAAGACATTAGTGAGACCACACCTGGAGTGCTGTGCACAGTTTTGGTCCCCTCATTTGAGGAGGGATGTAGTTGCATTAGAGACAGCTCAGAGGAGGTTCACTAGATTGATTCCAGAGATGAGGGATTTGTCTTATGAAGAGAGATTGAGCAGTTTAGGACGATCTCTCTCGAGTTTAGAAGAATGAGAGGAGATCTAATTGAGGTGTATAAGATGATAAAAGGTATTGACAAAGCAGATGTAGAGTGAATGCTTCATCTTGTGGGGAAATCTAGAACGAGAGGTCATCGTTTTAGGATAAGGGGGAACAGATTTAAAACAGAGATGAGGAGAAATTACTTCTCTCAAAGGGTCTTGAATCTGTGGAATTCACTACTCAAGGGTGTGGTGATTGCTGGGACATTGAGTAAATTTAAGGAGGAGATTGGCAGATTTTTAATCAGTAATGGCTTGACGTTTTATGGAGAACGGGTAGGAGAGTGAATTGAGGCCGTGATGAGATCAGCCACGATCGTATTGAATGGCGCAAAGGGCTTGAGGGGCTGAATTACCTACTTCTGCTCCTAGTTCTTTTGTTCTTACGTTCTTATGAAAGGATATTCTGGAAGTTAAATAAATGAGTATATGGGCTGAATGACGCCTCTAGAGTTTGATATTTCTGAGTGAGGTTGGTTTTGTTAAAGTTGGGCTATCTTCAGTTGAAAGCAGACCCTGCAATGTTTTATTGGCACCATGAAGGGGAGCTTTTGGGTATCTTCGTGATGCATGTAGATGATTTTCTTTCTGGGAAGGTGGTAGCAAATTTGAAAGTACTGTTATTATCATGCTTAGAACAGAGTTTGAGATTGGAAGTCAGGCCTCTGGTGCATTCAAATACACTGGGTTAGAAATCAGGAAGAGTGGTTCGTATGTCACTCGACATTAGCAGCCTAATTTGGAGAATATTAACCCCACAGCAATTTCTTGTGGTGGGATTCACAAAAGGATACGGCAGCTTCAGAAAAGGATAAAGAGGAACTCCAAAGTTTTATTGGGCAGCTGATTGGTTAGGCGGGCAACAAAGGCCAGACACCAGTTTTGATGTTTTAGACTTAAGCACTAAAACAAACAATCCCAAAGTTGAAGAAATTGTTTGAGCAAACAAAGCATTGGCAAAATTAAAATGGGAGAATTGTGTTTTGACATTTCCATCGTTAGGTGATGTCAGACAACTGAAACTGTTTTTGGTGACGCACCTTATGCTAATCTCTGTGATGTTTTTTCAAGTGTAGGAGGATTTATAGTTTTTCTCCTGGGGGAGGAAGGTAAATGTTGCCATTTGGTATGGGAAACTAAAAAGATACAAAGAGTGGTAAAAATGTATATTGGCAGCGAGTCACTTGCCTGAGTGGAGGTAGTCAATATGGCATTTTCTATATCCAGGACCCTGTCTGAAATTTTGAATGGAACAGGGTACTCAGGAACCGAATCTATAGAGTGTCACTTAGACCAAAAATCCCTTTGGGAGAATGTCCACTCTACAAAAAGTGTCAATGGGTGGTGGCAGGGGCGTGGGGATGGTGGGGGGGTGGTCGCAGGGAAATGAGGATGGTGGTGGGGTGGGAATGGGAGTGGTGGAAGGGCGATGTGGTGGTTTGGGGAGGGGGGGGGTGATGGTGGTGCTGGAGGTGGAGTGAGGCTGGGTTACGGGTGCGTGGGTTGGGGTTACTGCCAGGGGCACAGTGCTGTATACTCACCCTGACCGCCCTGAGGAGGTGGTGTAGTTTTGTATGGCACTGCTGGCCTGTCATAGCAGTGGTACCATGGCGCTCACAGCCTGGCGCATGGCGGCAGGTGGCAATCTCCTCCCCTTCCCGGGGTACAGGGTAGCCCGCCACTCCTCCACTGAATCCAGCAGTGTCTCTCTAGTTCAGCATTGGTGAAACGGGGTGCTGCTCTTCTTGCTGCCATCTTGTTGACTGAGACGAGTGTGTGGTGGGGAGTGGAGTGCAAATATGCGGCTGCAGTCTGTCAGCCTCTCAAGTGTCAACACCTTTTTTCATTGAAATAAATTGTGGCACCACTGCTAGCCCATTAACGATTGGTGAATTGCTTGGGATCTCCGCCAATTTGCTGTCGCAGAACACCACTGATTCACTTTGTTTCTGAATGGAGAATTGCACCAATAGATATGTTAAGAAATTTATGTCAAACTTAAAGAGTAATTTTTTTTCTTTAGAGAAAGAATTAATGCTTTCCAGTGCTTAAGTTTGAATTAGATCTTTAATTGTTTAATCGACCACACTTATTCTGAGAGACTGCACATAGATATATAAAGGGGATACGGTGGCACTGTGGAGTTGGAGAAGAAGTGATTGTAGAAGACACCAAAATTGGAGTTGAAGAAGTCAACTCATTTTCTAGTTCTTATTACAGAGATATCATCAGAGCTTAACAGAGGGTACTGCTCTGTACACAGTACCAGATTGATAGTGGCTTTAAAATTGCCACAAATGCTTACTGAACCATCTTTCTTCATCATGGGCACTATCACCGTGGTCCAATCACTTACATTAACATGCTCGAGGACTCCTGTCTTGTCCAGCCTCTCTAATTCTGCTTCAACCTTAGGCCTGATGACATGTGGCACTAACCTTGAAGCATCTTGCTTGGCTTACATCCTTAACCTTTAGCTTGACAGATCTCTTTCATACTTCCCAGCTCTCCATTAAAGATTATGGCATGTTTCTTTAAATCTTCAGTAGATCTGCTTCTGACTCTGATATGAGATTCACTTCGGCCAAGTTTACCTTGATTCTCTCCAGCCAGGTTCTCTCCAGTAGGGTTAAATAATGATGTGCAGGGTCAAGTATGCGGTCTGTCCGTTTAGCTGCACATTTACTTTGAAAAGGCCCCTCAAGGGAAGCACTTTCCCACTACACATTTTTCGTATTATCTTTGAGGGTATTAAGGTGAAATGTCATAATTTCTCTTGGTAAACAGCTTCTGGTACCAACTAAACTGCCCCTCCAGTGCCACCTCAATTTTCACTGGTTGTACACCCAGCAACGGAGTGACCCAGTAATGATTTCCTTCACCCGCAATAGCCAGCAGGTTCTTTGACAATTTGTTATCTGACTCACTTTTTTACACCCTTTTAAGATCACGTGGATCCTTTTCCCCCTATTCGGTTTTCCATTTGATACACTTGGTTCTTGCTTTTTATAGTACTTGTTTGGAACTTATTGTTTCTTCCCCAAATACACATGTTCAGTGTGCCCCTTTTCTCCATAATTCATGCATTCTGCACTCGCCGTCTGTTGCTGTGTGCCCAGCCTTTGCACATCCGTGACAATTTCAAACCTAAGGGCGCAATCTTCCCAAAAGTAAACAAAGTGCTGAGAAACATGTGGCTATTGAACGCTACTCATGTTGAATAAGGGGCCTGAACGGGTATGGCTGAGGCCACACATAGCCCTGATTTTTACAATGGGCAGCTCTGCAGCGAGAGATCGGGACACCACTTTATGGCGCCCCGATCTCCGAGGCCCACAAAAAAAAATCCCCGACCTCCCCCAGCCCAAACACAACATGTGAGGGTCCCCCGCAGACCCCCACCCCACACCCCCAACACCCACAGTGGGCAAACCGGCCCAATCACATGCGCACAAAAAGTGCCAGCTTGGCACCTTGACATTGCCAACCTGGCACTGTGGCAATACCCCTGCCAGCTGGCAGTGCCACATGGGAACATTGGCAGTGTCAGGCTGGCACCCAGGTGGCAATGCCAGAGTGCCAGGCTGGCATTGTTAGGGTGCCTGGCTGGCAATGCTAGGTTACCCAGGTGGCACCAGCAGTGCAATGGCACCACCATGCCCAAAGGACATGCTGCTGGTGGCCTCCAATCCCCTTGGAATCCCCCAGGAGTGCCATTTCATCTGGTCCCTGTTTGTGGGAATCAGTATCAAACGAAGTCCCCGAGGCGAAGAAATTGAATCCCAAAACGTCAGGTACCTTGGAAATCTGCATATTAGAGTAAGGCTTACATCCTCGCTCTAATATGCAGATTTGCCAAAAAACGATCCTGCCCATCGTGGGAGGGATTCTCCTTGCAACATCTCATGAGATTTCGTTGAATCTCCCAAGGCGGTGCAAGCCGAGTGGATTTCAGGAGCGGGGTCTCCCGGCTTTCACCAGCCACGCTGCACCATGGCTAGATGCTTTTCCGGAGCAGCGCACCAGACGCTCGCGCACTACGTTTGTGTTCAGTGCTCAGCCAACATTTTATGGATTCTCGTGCTCGAATTTAATTGTTGAGTTTCCTTATCTGCTAACACCACAGAGCTTGCAACTTCTAAAGCCTTCTTTAGGTTTAAATTGTTTCTGTTAACAATCTTTTTGGATAGCTTCGCTTCTTAACCCACACACTAGTCTGTCTCCAATGGTGTCGTCCAAGACATCTCCAAATTCACAGTATTCAGCTTATTTCTTCAAGCATCAACGAACAGTGTGAATGATTCATCGTCTTGTTGGTCAAGTTTATGAAACCTGAACCTCTCAGCAACAGCCAAAAGTGTAGGTGAGAAGTGGCCCTGCAATATCTCCACAACCTCGTCATAGGTTTTCGAGCCTGGTCTTTCTGACCGCAGACTTCACAGAAGGTTGAATGCCCCACCCCCTCATTGTACTCAGGAAAGTTGGGACTACACTGTCCACTGCAATTTTATGCGCTTGGACAAAATAATGTAATCTAGCAGTACACACAGCGCCAAGGAATCCTGCCATTTTGACTATGCAAAGGCCTGGCATACGCACAATATGCCACAAAGTTTTTATCACTACTTTGCTTCTTTTCCTAACCTGGGGCGAAATTCTCCGTTATCGGCGGAAACTCCGCCGATCGGCGCACAAAACGGCGCAAATCCCACTTGCGTCACGTCATAAAAATGGGCCGATAGTCTGCGGCCCAAAATGGGCTAGCAGCGACGTAACGGGATCCGCGCTTGCGCAGTGGTTCACGCCGTGCAGCGTCATACGCGCTGCACGGCGTGACGGCTCATAAGGCCGCGCAGCTCCCCCCCACCCGACCGGAACAGCCGACCGCAACACCCGACTTGATGGCTGGCCGTCGCTCAGCCCCGAGGTTCGAGTCACGCGATGTGGAGGCGCCCCTGGATGCGGTGGAGCAGAGGAGGGACGCCCTGTATCCCGGGCACGGCCGCAGAGTTGCCCCACGCCACAGCCGGCGTCTGTGGAGGGAGGTGGCAGAGGCCGTCACCGCTGTGGGCCTAACACCACGGACAGGCACCCAGTGCCACAAGAAGGTGAACGACCTCGTCAGAGCAGGCAGGGTGAGCGTCCCCCATATCCCCCATATCCCCTCTCCCCCAAATCCCCCCCTCCCCCATATCCCCCCCTCCCCATATCCCCCATATCCCCCCTCCCCCATATCCCCCCCTCCACCATATCCCCCCTGCCCCATATCCCCCATATCCCCCCTCCCCATATCCCCCCCTCCCCCATATCCCCCATATCCCCCCTCCCCCATATCCCCCATATTCCCCCCTCCCCCATATCCCCCCTCCCCCATATCCCCCATATCCCCCCTCCCCCATATCCCCCCCTCCCCCATATCCCCCCTCCCCCATATCCCCCATATCCCCCTCCCCCATATTCCCCATATCCCCCCTCCCCCAAATCCCCCCCTCCCCCATATCCCCCCTCCCCCATATCCCCCATATCCCCCCTCCCCCATATCCCCCCTCCCCCATATCCCCCATATCCCCCCTCCCCCATATCCCCCCCTCCCCCATATCCCCCATATCCCCCCTCCCCCATATTCCCCCCTCCCCCATATTCCCCCCTCCCCCATATCCCCCATATCCCCCCTCCCCCATATCCCCCCCTCCCCATATCCCCCATATCCCCCCTCCCCATATCCCCCCTCCCCCATATTCCCCATATCCCCCCTCCCCCATATCCCCCCTCCCACATATCCCCCCTCCCCCATATCCCCCATATCCCCCCTCCCCCATATCCCCCCTCCCCCATATCCCCCATATTCCCCCCTCCCCCATATCCCCCCTCCCCCATATCCCCCCTCCCCCATATCCCCCATATTCCCCCCTTCCCCCATATCCCCCATATTCCCCATATCCCCCCTCCCCATATCCCCCCTCCCCCATATCCCCCCTCCCCCATATCCCCAAGTGAATCCAGCCCTAACCTTAACCTCTGCAATGCACGCGCAACCGATGGCGTGCATTCATATACCTGCCTAACACTGTTGCCTTTTACCCCTGCCACCACCCCCCTCCCCCCCCCCAGGAGAAGCGCGCACACAACAATAGGGAGCATGTGAGGACTGGAGGAGGGCCCGCTGATGAGAGGCCACTGACCGTACACGAGGAAAGGGCCCTGGAACTGGCTGGCGGACCTGAGGACCGGGAGGTTGCTGATGCAGAGGTCGGGGCCCCACGAGCAAGTGAGCCACCAACAGCCCGTCCCCATATCCCCCCTCCCCTATATCCCCCTCTCCCGTATCACCTGATCACTGCCTGATGTCTAACCATGCATGCTTCATTGTGTATCGCAGGACCAAACGTCCAGGCACCCATCCCCGCAGATGCAGACCGCCCGCAGGATGCCCCTCGGAGACCACGGGAGACGGAGAGACCTGCACCCTCCAGCATGCGACGCCCGCAGGATGCCCCTTGGAGACCACGGGAGACGGAGAGACCCGAACCCTCCAGCATGCGACGCCCGCAGGATGCCCCTCGGAGACCACGGGAGACGGAGAGACCCGCACCCTCCAGCATGCGACGCCCGCAGGATGCCCCTCGGAGACCACGGGAGACGGAGAGACCCGAACCCTCCAGCATGCGACGCCCGCAGGATGCCCCTCGGAGACCACGGGAGACGGAGAGACCTGAACCCTCCAGCATGCGACGCCCGCAGGATGCCCCTCGGAGACCACGGGAGACGGAGAGACCCGAACCCTCCAGCATGCGACGCCCGCAGGATGCCCCTCGGAGACCACGGGAGACGGAGAGACCCGAACCCTCCAGCATGCGACGCCCGCAGGATGCCCCTCGGAGACCACGGGAGACGGAGAGACCCGAACCCTCCAGCATGCGACGCCCGCAGGATGCCCCTCGGAGACCACGGGAGACGGAGAGACCTGGAGCAACAGGGAGACGACACCCCCGTCACGTGCGGGAGCGACCACCCAGCGATGAGGGGGGCAGCCACAGGCCCCCGTCACATCCGAGCCAGGACACCACTACCCAGGACACCACTATCCAGGACACCACTATCCAGGACACCACTACCCAGGACACCACTATCCAGGACACCCCTACCCGGGACACCACTACCCGGGACACCACTACCCGGGACAGCACTACCCGGGACAGCACTACCCGGGACACCACTACCCAGGACACCCCTACCCGGGAAGACGAAATACCGGACAGTGACTCAGAGTGGATGGGTGGAGACGAACCCCCACCCCAAAGTGCCATGGACTCAGAGTGGGACGAAGAGCACGACACAACGCCACTGCTGTCACCAACACCCTCCACCATCGCAGAAACACTCACCACGGTTGGGCACTTTAGTGATGAGGCGTCTGGTACACTCACTGGTGCGCACAACACAGCCGTCCCGGTACAGCAGGTGGAGGTAGGAGCAGCAGAGGGACCGGGCGGTCGGAGGGCAGCCCAGGCCAAGCGAACATCTGCCGCCCAGATGGATCCCGGGTTCCTGCAGTTACCACACCCACACATAGATCCGATGCAACCACCGACACGGAGACGAGCGAATAGGGTGACGGGTGGCTTGCGGCGGCTGCGGTCGCAGGTGGAGGAGTCCACCCGCGTCCAGGAGCTGGGAGTGGTCCCGGTCATGCGTGCCACCCAGGCTGACACCGCACGGGTGGCGTCCGCGGTGGAGGCAATGGGTGCGACGGTGTCAGACATGGGGAACGGTTTGCGAGGCCTGGGGCCTTCCGTGCAGGCGGCGTCTGTGGCCCAGGAAATGGCTGCCCTCTCACAGGAGGCCATGAGCCAGTGCCAGCGCCAGATGGCAGAGGCGCTCAACGCCATAGCCCAGTCTCAGCAGGCCATGGCCCAGTCTCAGCAGGCCATAGCCCAGTCTCTGCAGGCCATGGCCCAGTCTCTGCAGGCCATGGCCCAGTCTCAGCAGGCCATCGCTGAGGGCATCGGCGCCAGTGGCCATGTGCGAGCTGGCGTCGCACTGTCGCAGACAGGGTTCGACAACCCCCTGGGCTCCATGGCTGCAAACCTGCAGACCCCTGTCGATACCAGCACGGGCCTCCAGGACTGGCAGCGCCAGATGTCGGGGGCGCGTCGGATGGCCAGTCCGTTCGCATCCCCCACCCATGTAGAGGCCTGGGGGCCATCGGGCACCCCGAGGGAGGAGGAGGTGGTGTGGTCCGTCCCGGCTCCCTCTGTAGGGGAGGTCCCGGTACACCGCGACACCTCGGACTCCCCCCTTCCGTCCCAGGTGCATCGGGTGGGCAACGGGCAGGACAGGCTGGCAGCTCGCCATCCCAGTCGCCCGGGCCGCAGCCTGGCCCATCTAGGCCAGGACGCCCCAGGAAACGGCCGCCAAAGGGATCCAGTGTCAGAGGGCAGGAATCACAGGAGTCCACCTCCAGTTCTGCTGTACCGTCTGGGGAACCACGTAGACGTAGTCAAAGGGCCCGTAAGGCTAAACAATTAGACACTGAGTAAGTTGGCACGGGTGCAGGGCACAGATGAGTTTAGGCGCTAGGGCACATGCATGAACTCCTTTGGTTATTAAAGTCAATGTTACACCTACCGAAGCTGCCTTTGTGCTCTGTCCAAAGTGTGCGGGGGTGTCATGTACGTTGAGCGCAAGTGTGTGTGTGAGGGGTGGTCTTACCTCAGCCCCAGGTGAGTCTGCCCCCTTCCCCCTGGGCCGCCATCAACATCCCCCGGGCAGAGGATGGGACCGTGCGCTGCAGTGTCACAGCCGCATGCAGGGATGGTCCGGGTGGATGGTGGTACTGTGGCCATGGGTCAGACATAGTCCAACGATGTAGAGCCAGGAGCTCATCGGAGGCGGGTTGTCATCATTCTCCATGGCCTGCGATAGACACGCGTCCACCCGCAACTGGGTGAGCCCGGCCCGTTGTGCCGCCGGTGGATCGGCAATTGGGAGTGGGGGGGTGGTGTGCATGCGGGTGGGGTGTGTGGGGTTGGGGAGGGGGGTGAGGGTGCTGGGTGGGTGGATGGGTGGGGGGTGTGGGTGGTCGGCTGTTGTCATGGTGTGCGGTCTGTGGCCATACTACCCGATTCCCACGCCCATCTAGTCAGTGAAGCGGGCGTCTATCAGCCTGTCCCGTGCCCGCTGGGCCAGCCGGTAACGGTGGACAGCCACCCGTCTGTGTCTACCCCGTCTGCCCTGACCATTGCCCCCATCCCCCTCATCTGGGGAGGACTGGGCCTCTTCCTGCTGCTCCTCCACTCCGCCCTCCTCTGCCTGCGGCACATCGCCCCTCTGCTGGGCTATGTTGTGCAGGACGCAGCACACCACAATGATGCGGCCGACCCTATCTGACCGATACTGGAGGGCGCCCCCAGAGAGGTCCAGGCACCTGAAACGCATCTTCAGCACGCCAAAGCACCTCTCGATCACTCCCCTTGTCGCTCCATGGGCATCATTGTAGCGGTTCTCCGCCTCATTGCGTGGCCTCCGTATAGGCGTCATCAGCCACGATCGCAATGGGTAGCCCCTGTCGCCCAGCAACCAGCCCCTCAGCCGGGGATGGCGTCCCTCGTACATGCCGGGGATGGATGACCGCGACAACACGAATGAGTCGTGTACACTGCCTGGGTGACGGGCGCAGACGTGCAGGATCATCATGCGGTGGTCGCAGACCACCTGTACGTTCATCGAATAGGTCCCCTTCCTATTAGTGAACACGGCCCTGTTATCTGCAGGTGGCCGCACGGCGATGTGCATCCCATCGATCGCGCCCTGGACCATGGGGAACCCGGCAATGGCAGAGAAGCCCACGGCCCGGGCATCTTGGCTGGCCCGGTCCACGGGGAAGCGGATGTAGCGGTGCGCCATGGCATAAAGGGCATCTGTCACTGCCCGGATGCACCGGTGCACCGATGTCTGCGATATGCCGGACAGGTCCCCACTCGGTGCCTGGAATGACCCCGTTGCATAAAAGTTCAGGGCCACCGTAACCTTGACGGACACGGGGAGAGGGTGTCCCCCGCCAGTGCCACGCGGTGACAGGTGTGCCAGCAGGTGGCAGATGTGTGCCACGGTTTCCCGGCTCATCCGGAGTCTCCTCCTGCATTCCCGGTCCGTGAGGTCCTGGTATGACTGCCGGGGCCGGTACACACGGGGCGCCCTCGGGTGCCTCTGTTGCCGTGGGGCCGCGACGTCCTCCTCCCCCTCCTCGTCCTGTCAGTCAGGTGTCCCTCCAGCCTGGGCGGCTGCCGCCTGCCCCTCTGCGGCAGCCTGCGCCGCCTCTCTGGCACGCTCCTCCTCCTCCTCCTCCTCCTCATCCAGGGCAACATAGACATGAGCGGCTGCCACCACGACGGCCAACATCGCTGGATGATCTGAAAACATGACGACCTGGTGGGGGGGAGGGGAACGACGACATGTCATCATTGCCCATATCCCCTCCTCCCCCCAGCCAGGTGGCATGGACCGCATGGGTCCAACTGTTGGAGGCTGGCACCTGGCCAGGTGGACCAACTCATTTGCCCTCCCATCACCCACCCCGGCACGGACTCCCTCCCGGCACTCCCCCGGAGCCCAGCCTACTCTAACCACCCCCCCCCCCCCCCTCCCCCCGCCGCACACACACACAAGCCGAGACACACCTCTCCTCAGGCAATCAGTCTGCGGCCACGCCATTTCCTGCCCAGAGCCAACCCCCCAGGCCGTCACTCACCTCCTCGCTGGTCGGCGTGAGCCTGGAGCACCGGGTCACGCCGATGAAAAGGAGGTTTGATTCACGTCGACGTGAACGGTCATCACGTCGACGGGACTTCGGCCCATCCGGAAGGGAGAATATCGGCAGGCCGAAAATCGGCTGCCTTGCGCAGACCCGTGACATTCTCCGCGGCAGCGGCGCCATTAACGCCCCGCCGACTTTTCTCCCTTCGGAGACTTCGGCGGGGGCGGGGGCGGGATTCACGGCGGCCAACGGCCATTCTCCGACCCGGCGGGGGGTCGGAGAATGACGCCCAAGGTATCTGTGAGCTTAGCCTGTTTCCTTCTGAGTTTTGGATCACCCCAACACTAAACTATTGTTGCTTGGGAATTGCTGCTCACCGAGCTCCCTGGACCGTTCCAGATCTTTCAGCAGCTAAGCAGAGCACGCAACTGATCAGCTGCTTTTGATGTTGCTTCCTCTGAAATCTATGTTTAAATTTTTGTTCTTTCGATGGCTGATACTGATATTTGGCACCATTCCATCTTCAGCTTTGGTGGAGCAATGTTTTTAGCTTCTTATTCCTTTTTTGGATGCCTGCGCACGGATCAATGATTTTCCTTTTTTTTTCCTTCTCCGGGAGTTTCCTTGCGTGGTTCTGACCTCCTCATTGCCAGTTTCCTTTGTGGTATTTTTAAAGGATAGGCTTGCAGACCACAAAGGTAAAACAAACAAGAGGCGGGATTCTCCATTGCCCGACGCTGATATCGTAATCGGCGATCGGGCGGAAAATCAACTCCAAAGGCCAAATTGGGGCCGGTGGCAGTTTGACATCCGTCAGCCATGCTCCCCCCCTTGGAAGTGGCGTAATCACGTTGCGAGTGCACGCTGTTGCAACTGCGTTGGCGCGACATTGGAAGGCCGACCCGTGATGTTCCGCTCCCGATGGGCCGAGATCCTGACCGCACCGTTGATGTGTGGTCTGAGCAGTCAGGAAGCCGGCATGGTAGCTGCGGACTGTGTCCAACCCCAACCACACTCGGATGGGACCCGTGCCGCTGGCTGTGGGGGGGTTTCTGTGCAGGCTGGGGTGACAGATAGGGGGTGCCCAAGGGGTGGCCTGTGGCGTTGCAGATGGCGGGCCGGGTCCGCACACGGCCAGTACCATGTTGTATGGCGCGACCGCTGCAGTCCGTTTTCCGCGCTGGAGCCCGGAGTTTCACCGGGCGTCATTGCTAGCCCCTCACTGGTCCCGGAATCGGTGAGGCTTCGGAAAATGTCCGCGAATTCCCCGTTTGAGCAGGCACCTAGCTGCTGAAACGGAGAATCCAGCCCATGGGTTTTCTTGGAAAGATTTTTACCCCACTGTCCATTTGCCTGCGCAAATGGCCGTTGGTGTCATCAATACGTCATATGATTGGTCTCGTAAAGTGACGTTGTTCCAACTAGGAACAAACATGAATACACAGTATCCCTCTCCCGTGTGGATTTTATGGGCTAAGTTGATGTCCTATGCACACACTGAAATTGGGTGTGTACTAACAGCAGTAGAGGCTAAAGTTCATTGTATAACTCAGAGATGAGTCACTTGCTGCTATTTGCAGGTGTATGCTTAGACCAAGAGATGATTAAGCTCATCGGCAGTTTGAAGTGAAAGCACCCATTTAACTGAGTCACGCGTGGTAACTGTGACCTTTACAATAGTTAAGGCAATAAGCACACTACTGCTGACTGGGCTCCTAAATTCCATTGCTCCCGGTCAGGAGAGTATCTGCTGATACTGTGGAATAGAGCCATTTTAGAATCACGTACAAATCTTTCCAGATAAAAATGTTTGCATTTTATCACTCAATCATTTGCCATAGCATGATTCATCAACCTGCCTTAAACAAAGCATTTTAAACCATTTTGTGTGCGAGTTACTGAGTATTGCAGTGGTAGTTCACAAAGTTCAATATTTTGCCTCACTCAATACGATTCAGGCAAATTGACAATACAGAAAAGTAGAGAAAAGTGGTGGCGGGGGGGGTTATTCATTCATAACTGTACATCGAAGAATGATTAGTCTGTGGCAACAGAAATTAAAGTTGGATCAAATGAGATCAGGTTCATAAGAGAGGGTGGTACAGGATGGTGGTAGTAAGAAGAGATGGAACCCACAACACTTGTGTGTCCATTTCAAATGGCTGAATATCTAAAACGTTGTTGCTCATCGTGAGAAGCACAATGAACATGAAAAGTTTACAGCATAGAAAAAATAAACAGAGTGTATTTGTGCTGACTCTTGTTAAAATTGTGAAATTTATCACATTATTATATTTAGGGACTGTTTCCCTAAATTTAGGATAAATGAAGGGGGCCATGTAACCTGTTCCATCGTCTGCTTGACAGTAAGTTTGGATGGTTTGACTGTTAGAGATCAACAGCTAAGATTTTGTTAAAATAAGAAGGTGCAAGGTATTTACTCTTGGAGAGAATGGCAGCAGCCTCTGAGTTTGCAATGAATAGCCTGTGAGGGTGGAATTCCCCCACTTTGGGACTAAGTCCCGTGGCGGGGGATGGAACAGGAATATGGAGTGTTTTCCGCTCTGGAGTCTGGTGGGAAAATACCCCAAATCTTCTGGCACTGACCTCATTAATTATACACCCAAGTGTTTTGCACCGTGTTCCATGCCAAAGCAGTCCTAATGGCGCTTGGTCTTCCATCCTATCCGGCCACCCTATTGGAAAGGGGCCCAACATCATTGAAGAAATAAGGTGGATCTCCTGAAATTTAAGACAGTTCTGCAGGAACATTCTGGGGCTGGAAGATGGACTCCCTCCAGGACGCTGAAACTGGAAAGTCCACCTGAAGATGCTCCCCAGCCCACTGCTGTGGTGTTCCAGGGTTCAGGATTGCTGTCGGCCTCCATCCCAAACTCCTAAAGCAGTGCCAGATATTGTTCAGGCATATCGCAACACTTGAACATCATGGAGGGTTTGGCGTGGGCAGTCGGGCCTTCATCTGCATCCCATTAATGGTATCCAACTTAGTTTCAAGTTGGCCTCCGATAGAACTACTGACCCACTATGGTGTGCACCAACGGAAGATCCCGGTGTAAATACACTGGCATCAAAATTATTTCTGGGCCTCCCGCTATATTCTCAACACGTGCCATAGAACATAGAACATAGAACATTACAGCGCAGTACAGGCCCTTCGGCCCTCGATGTTGCGCTGACCTGTGAAACCACTCTAAAGTCCGTCTACACTATTCTCTTATCGTCCATATGTCTATCGAATGACCATTTGAATGCCCTTAGTGTTGGCGAGTCCACTATTGTTGCAGGCAGGGCATTCCACGCCCTTACTACTCTCTGAGTAAAGAACCTACCTCTGACATCTGTCTTATATCAATCTCTACTCAATTTAAAAGTATGTCCCCTCGTGCTAGACATCACCATCCGAGGAAAAAGGCTCTCACTGTCCACCCTATCCAATCCTCTGATCATCTTGTATGCCTCAATTAAGTCGCCTCTTAACCTTCTTCTCTCTAACGAAAACAGCCTCAAGTCCTTCAGCCTTTCCTCATAAGATCTTCCCTCCATACCAGGCAACATTCTGGTAAATCTCCTCTGCACCCTTTCCAATGCTTCCACATCCTTCCTATAATGCGGCGACCAGAATTGCACGCAATACTCCAAATGCGGCCACGCCAGAGTTTTGTACAGCTGCAACATGACCTCATGGCTCCGAAACTCAATCCCTCTGCCAATAAAAGCTAACACACCGTACACCTTCTTAACAACCCTCTCAACCTGGGTGGCAACTTTCAGGGATCTATGTACATGGACACCGAGATCTCTCTGCTCATCCACACTGCCAAAAATCTTACAATTAGCCCAGTACTCTGTCTTCCTGTTATTCCTTCCAAAATGAATCACCTCACACTTTTCTGCATTAAACTCCATTTGCCACCTCTCAGCCCAGCTCTGCAGCTTATCTATGTCCCTCTGTAACTTGTAACATCCTTCTGCACTGTCCACAACTCCACCGACTTTAGTGTCATCTGCAAATTTACTCACCCATCCTTCTACGCCCTCGTCCAGGTCATTTATAAAAATGCCAAACAGCAGTGGCCCCAAAACAGATCCTTGTGGTACACCACTAGTAACTGGACTCCAGTCTGAACATTTCCCATCAACCACCACCCTTTGTCTTCTTCCAGCTAGCCAATTTCTGATCCAAACTGCTAAATCACCCTGAATCCCATGCCTCCGTATTTTCTGCAGTAGCCTACCCTGGGAACCTTATCAAATGCTTTACTGAAATCCATATACACCACATCAACTGCTTTACCCTCATCCGCCTGTTTGGTCACCTTCTCAAAGAACTCAATAAGGTTTGTGAGGCACGACCTAACCTTCACAAAACCGTGTTGACTATCTCTAATCAAATTATTCCTTTCCAGATGATTATACATCCTATCTCTTATAGTCGTTTCCAAGATTTTGCCCACAACAGAAGTAAGGCTCACTGGTCTATAGTTACCGAGGTTGTCTCTACTCCCCTTCTTGAACAAGGGGACAACATTTGCTATCCTCCAGTTTTCTGGCACTATTCCTGTAGACAAAGAAACTTAAAAATGAAAGCCAAAGGCTCAGCAATTTCCTCCCTAGCTTCCCAGAGAATCCTAGGATAAATCCCATCCGGCCCAGGGGACTTATCTATTTTCACACCTGTTCCAGAAACAGGCCATAGGTATTGGGTTGTAGACAATTGTGCTGTAAACTGCCTCATGGCACCGAGGATCCAGGTTCGATCCTGGCCCCCGGTCACTGTCCATGTGGAGTTTGGACATTCTCCCCATGTTTGTGTGGGTCTCTCCCTCACAACACAAAAGGTTATGCAGGGTGGGTGGATTGACCATGCTAAATTGTCCCCTTAATTGGAAAAAAATAATTGGGTACTCTAAATTAATTTTTTAATAGATTAAAAGAAATTGGAGCGAAGATAGCTAATTAGCTAATTAGCATTTTCCCTGAATAATGTTTTTTTAAAAATATTTTTTATTCTCCTATTTCACATTTTCTCCCAAATTTACACCCACCAACAATAAACAATAATCAGTAACAATTATATGTCTATCCCCATATCAATAACAACGATCCCATCCTCCCACCAAACCCCAAACATTATCCCGCATGTTCACGTAAACAAATGACAAAAAGGAATCAGGAATCACCCATAGTCACCATTAACACACACCGCCCCCCTCCCTCCAACCCTCCCACCCAACCCCCCCAACTAATGTTCGATGTTATCCAGTTTTTGAAAGTGCATAATGAATAATGCCCATGAATTGCAGAACCCCTCCATCCTTCCCCTCAGTTCAAACTTAACTTTCTCAAGAGTCAAGAAGTCCAACAAGTCCCCCCACCACGCCAGGGCACAGGGTGGAGAGGTTGCTCCCGATCCCATCAGGATTGCCTTCGGGCAATCAACAAGGCGAAGGCTACAACATCTGCCTCCGCACCCGTTTCCAACCCTGGCTTGTCCAACACCCTGAATATGGCCTCCTGGGGACCCGGTCCAGTTTCACGTGCGCCACTTTAGAAATTACCCTAAAAACCTCCTTCCAGTAATCCTCTAGCTTTGGACAGGACCAAAACATATGAAAGTGATTAGCGCCCCCCGCCCCCCACCCCCTGCAACGCTCACACACATCTTCTACTCTTTCAAAGAATCGGCTCATCCTCGCCCTCGTGAGGTGTGCTCTGTATACCACCTTCAGCTGTATCAGCCCCAACCTCGCGCACGAGGAGGAGGCATTCACTCTCCGGAGCACCTCACACCAGAACCCCTCCTCCATATCCTCTCCCAACTCTTCCTCCCACTTTGCTTTGATCCCTTCCAGTGGTGCCTTCTCCTCTTCCAAAATAGCTCCGTAAACCGCTGACACTACCCCCTTCTCCAGTCCCCTGTTGTCAGCACCTCCTCCAGCAATGTGGAGGCTGGCTCCCCCGAGAAGCTCTGTATCTCCTTTCTGGCAAAATCTCGAACCTGCATTTATCTAAACATTTCCCCCTGCTCCAGCCCATACTTTGCGTCCAGCTCCTTTAGTCCTGCAAATCGACCCCTAAGAAACAAATCTTTTAGTGTCTTAATCCCCTTCTCCTCCCATTTCCAGATATTTCCATCCCACCTCCCTGGCTCAAATCTGTGGTTCCCCCGAATCGGCATTTCCCTTGACCCTGCTCCCAACCCAAGTGTTGGCGAAACTGCCTCCAAATTCTCAATGAAGCTTAAATTACCGGACTCCCTGAGTATTTCCCCGGGGCTATCGGGAGCGGCGCTGTTGCTAGTGCTTTCAATCCCGACCCCCTGCACAAACTCTCCTCCATTTTGACCCACTGGGAATCAACCCCTCTGACCCAGCTCCGCACCTTCTCCACATTCGCCGCCCAATAGTAGTATATCAGGTTCGGAAGACCCAAACCCCTGCCTGCCTTCCCCTCTGTAGCAACACCTTTCTAACTCTGGCCACCTTCCCTCCCCATATGAACGATGTAATTGTTCCCTCAATTTCTCTGAAAAAAGCCTTTGGCAGGAAAATCGGCAGGCATTGAAAGATAAACAGAAATCGCGGCAACACGTTCATTTTAACCGCCTGTACCTGACCCGCCAGTGACAGAGGGAGACCATCCCACCTTGCCAGATCAGCTTTCACTCTCCCCACCAAACTAAAAATGTTGTACCCGCGGAGCCTCCTCCCCACTCCCGGGCAACCTGCACCCCCAGGTACCTAAAGTGAGTCCCTGCCCTACGGAATGGCAGCCCCCTCCCCACCCCTGCCCCGACACCACAAAATACTCACTCTTGTCTAGATTTAGTTTGTACCCCGAGAAAGACCCAAACACTCAATGCAGCTCCAATATTCCCCCGATTGACACACTCGGTTCCGACACGTATAACAGCAAGTCATCGGCATATAAGGACACCCTATGCTCTATCCACCCCGGCACTATCCCTTTCCATACACCCGAACTTCTTAATGCGATGGCCAACGGCTGAATCGCGAGTGCAAACAGCAGGGGGGACATAGGACATCCCTGCCTACAACCACGGTGGAGAGAAAAGTTTCTCGAGCTGATGTTGTTTGTGCGGACACTCGCCCTCGGCTCCTTATATAGTAGCTTTACCCAGTTCACAAATCTTGGTCCAATCCCAAACCGCTCCAGAGCTGCCATCAAGTACCCCCATTCTACCCGGTGAAACGCCTTCTCAGAGTCCAATGCCACAACCACCTGTGGTTCCTTCCCCTCTGCTGGTGCCATAACAATGTTCAATACCCTCCTAATGTTTGAAAAGAGCTACCTCCTTCTCACGAACCCCGTCTGATCTTCACCTATCACCTTCGGGAGGCACTCCTCCAGCCTACCCGCCAGCACCTTCGCCAATAATTTTGCATCCATAGTCAGAAGTGATATGGGCCTATATGACCCACACGCCGTCGGATCCTTATCTTTTATTAGCAACAGGGAAATCAACGCCTGCTCCAAAGTTTGTGGCAACACCCCCTTCCCTACCACCTCTTCAAACATCCCCACCATCAGGGGTGCCAGCTTGTCCTTGAATTTTTTAAAATACTCCACCGGAAACCCATCCGGCCCTGCCACCTTCCCCGACTGCATACTCCCAATCGCATCCTTTATCTCCTGCTCCACTATCACTCCTTCTAATGTAGCCCTATCCCCCTCCCCTAACTTCGGGTACTCCAGCCCATCTAGAAATTCCTGCATCTCACGGTCTCCCCCAGGTGGCTCTGACCTGTACAACCTCTCATAAAATTCTTCAAAAACCTTGTTAATCAGATCCGGAGCCACCACCAACTTCCCGCCCTCTCCCTCACCTGAACAATTTCCTTTACCGCTGCTTCCCTCCGGAGCTGACCTGCTAACATACTTGTTAGGTCCCGCCTTATCTCCCTGTTCGTAAACTGCCTCCCTTGCTCGTCTCAGTTGGCGCACTGCCTTCCTGGTAGATAGTCGGTCAAAGCTCGCCTGTAGTTCCTTCCTCTTTTCCAGCTTTGCTGGGTCTCCATCTTCTGCATAACTCCTATTTACCTCCAACATCTCATCTATTACCCTCTGCCACTCCAACCTCTCCTCTTTGTCCACCCTGGCCTTAAACAAAATCACCTCCCCCCTCACCACCGCCGTTAGAGCCTCCCAGACAACTGCCTTCGACACCTCACCCGTACAATTGAAACCTACATATTCCTTAATTACCTTTTCAATTTTGCCACAGAACACTTGGTCCCCCAAAAGTCCCACATCTAATTTCCACCCCGGCCTCTGCGTTACCCCCTTCTCCAGTACCATATCCACCCAATGCGGAGCATGATCTGACGCTGCAATTGCCGAGTATTCCGACCCCTTAACCCCAGCCAGCAAAGCCTTCCCCAGCACGAAAAAGTCGATCCGCGAGTATACCTTATGGACTGCTGAGAAAAACGAGTACTCCCGTTCCCTCGGTGCAGAAACCTCCAAGGGTCCACCCCTCCCATTTCCACCATTAGCCCAGCCAACGCCTTCGCCCCCCATGATGGGACCAGCGAGCATGGGCGTGACCTGTCCCACCTTGGCTCCTGCACCAAGTTCCAGTCCCCCGCCCCCCTGCTATCAGTTTGTGTGTGTCCAAGTCAGGGTGGCCCCAAACACCTTCTTTGCGAATCCCACATCGTCCCAATTGGGGCCGTATACACTTAACAGTGCCACTAACCTCCCCTCCAGCGGCCCTGTCACAATCACATATCTGCCACCACCTTCTCCATCTGGAAGCGTACTCTTTTGCTGACCATTACCGCTACCGCTCTAGCCCTTCCGTCAAATCCAGACTGAAACCCCTGACTAACCCAGCCCTTTTTAAGTCTCACCTGGTCCTTCACCCTCAAGTGAGTCTCCTGCAGCATTGCTACATCGGCTTTCAAACTTTTAAGATGCGCAAGCACCCTTGACCTCTTGACCGGACCTCCTAACCCCCTCACGTTCCACATGACTATCCTAACTGGGGGTCTCTCCCCCTCCTTATCCACTATCATCATACCACTGGGCCCTGCCCCATGAGCCTGACCCGCCCCTATCCATTATTAACATCGAACCCCATCCCCCCCTCCCAAAACACCCCCCAACATTTCCTCTCGAAAAAACATCTCCCAGCATCAATCCATTCCCCATCCCCCCTCGCTCGCCTCCTAGGCCCATCGAAACTTGCAAAACTGGCTCCAATGTCCGCAGCCCTCCTCTCACCTCACCTCCGTTCACTAGCCAACTTTAGTTAGCTAGCGCGGTGGCTCCCCGCGCCAAGATATACTGTCCCCTCCCACCCAGTCCCAGAGAGAAAAAAAACCCCCAAAACAACAATCCAACCCATACAATTCACTAAACTAAGATATAACCGTCGCAACACAGAACACCAATCAACCCAGCCATTAACTTGAACTCTGTAACAATGTGAAGAGAAGTAAATTACAATACATGTCAGTGAAAAGAAAGTTATAGCATTTATACATTTTCCAGCTCCCCAATCACAGTCCACAGTCTCTCTTCCAGCTCCGCTCCTCACATCTGTCCCAAGCCTTCTGCCCTCATGAACGCCTCAGCCGCCTCCACTGTCTCGAAATAACAGTCTTTGGCCTCATATGTCATCCTCAGGGTAAAAAATCGCACCCCCTTTTTGTACAGTGCCGCCTTCACTCGCCCGAACGCCGCTCGTCTTCTTGCCAACTCCACCGTCACGTCCTGGTAGATCCGAACTCCAGCACAATCCCACTGCACCTCGCGCTTCTGCTTCGCCCAGCTTAACACCTTCTCCTTCATGCAGTACTTATTGAAGCAGATAATTACTGCTCTTGGCGGCTCATTCAAAGAACAAAGAACAAAGAAAAGTACAGCACAGGAACAGGCCCTTCGGCCCTCCAAGCCTGCGCCGACCATGCTGCCCGTCTAAACTAAAATCTTCTACACTTCCTGGGTCCACATCCCTCTATTCCCATCCTATTCAGTATTTGTCAAGATGCCCCTTAAATGTCACTATCGTCCCTGCTTCCACCACCTCCTCCGGCAGCGAGTTCCAGGCACCCACTACCCCCTGTGTAAAAATCTGCCTCGTACATCTCTTCTAAATCTTGCCCCTCGCACCTTGAACCTATGCCCCCTAGTAATTGACCCCTCTACCCTGGGAAAAAGCCTCTGACTATCCACCCAGTCTATGCCCCTCATGATTTTGTAGACCTCTATCAGGTCATCCCTCAACCTCCGTCGTTCCAGTGAGAACAAACCGAGTTTATTCAACCGTTCCTCATGGCTAATGCCCCCATACCAGGAAACATCCTGGTAAATCTCTTCTGCACCCTCTCTAAAGCCTCCACATCCGTCTGGTAGTGTGGCGACCAGAATTGAACACTATACTCCAAGTGTGGCCTAACTAAGGTCTTATACAGCTCCAACATAACTTGCCAATTCTTATACTCTATGCCCCGGCCAATGAAGGCAAGCATGCCGTATGCCTTCTTGACTACCTTCTCCACCTGTGTTGCCCCTTTCAGTGACCTGTGGACCTGTACACCTAGATCTCTCTGACTTTCAATACTCTTGAGGGTTCTACCATTCACTATATATCCCCTACCTGCATTAGACCTTCCAAAATGCATTACCTCACATTTGTCCGGATTAAACTCCATCTGCCATCTCTCCGCCCAAGTCTCCAAACGATCTAAATCCTGCTGTATCCTCTGACAGTCCTCATCGCCATCCGCAATTCCACCAACCTTTGTGTCATCTGCAAACTTACTAATCAGACCAGTTCCACTAGTCACAGCCCTCCAATTAGAAAAGCACTCTTCCATTGCTACTCTCTGCCTTCTATGGCCTAGCCAGTTCTGTATCCATCTTGCCAGCTCACCCCTGATCCCGTGTGACTTCATCTTTTGTACCAGTCTACCATGAGGGACCTTGTCAAATTCACTTTGGGCTTTGGCCTTAATGACCGATGAGCTCGGTCCAGCTCGTACAAGGAGGGGTCCTCATCCTCCCCCATCAGCTCTGCCAACTTCTTAGCGAAGTACTCTGTTGGCCTTGGACCTCTGTCCCTTCAGGCAAGCCCACAATTCTCAGATTGTGCCGCCTCGAGCGGTTCTCCAAGTCCTCGAGCTTTGCTCGGAGTCCTCTGTTGACCTTCACCACCCTCCGCAGCACGTCCCCCATCGAGGTGAACTGGTCGCTGTGCTGCGACACGGCCTCCTCCACTTCCTTCATCTTCTCGCCCTGCTCTCTCACCTCGGTCGATGTCTTTGCCACAGCTACCCTCACCGGGGCGATTGCCACCTCCACCCATGACTTCAATGCGACCGCCGTCTTCTTCCTCAAAGCCTCCATGTGCCTCGCAAATTGCTTTTCCAGCTCCACCGCCATCACCTAGGTCATCCTTTCCACTGTAAGTAGTGTGGCCCCACCAAGCGGTCCGGCATGTGCCATCTTGTCAGCACTTTTGCTCGTCTTCTCATTCAAAGGCGAGCCCGCGTTTCCTCCCTTCCTCAACGCTGCTTTTCGCATCCTTTAACGGCGTATTATTTTTCCTTTCTTTTCCACCCGTCTTTCCTTCTTCGATCCTTTCTTTCTTTTTTAATAAAATAGAAAAAACAAAAAAAAATTCTTCCAAAAAAAAAATGGGAAAAAAAAACTTTCACCAAATTTCTTTAAAACTTCTTTCTCTTTCTTTTGTATTCCTCCAGAATTTCCCTGGGACCGGGCTTCAGTCTTCTTACGAATTCTAGGTGGGAGCCATCCGATGTGGGACATCTCTCCTACATCACGCCCTGGCTTCGGGCCTGCCGCCTCGGCCCCTGTTTGGCTCCGCCCCCGCTACTCCTTTCAACTTTTCAGGTCCGGCTCTCAGGCTGTCCCGCTCCTCCTCCACGTGCAGCCGCTCCGCCGATCACACCGGGACCAGCTCCATGAAAAGGAGCTTTAACGCTTGGGTGAGGGAGGCAGGGCCGACCCCAGGGAAGTTTAATTTTTTTTTAAACAGCGGGGAACCCCCCGAAAAAGACCGCGATATCGCGGACCGGCAGGAACTTCTCCTCAACATGGCCTCTCCGCTCGCGAACACCACTGAAGTCCAGGTAAATGGCCCCTGGATATAATGTTAATGTGTTTCATCTTGTCATAGCGAAGAGGGCAAAGGAAGCCATTTTTGAGATCAGGTTGCAGGCTTCCCTACAAATCAATAAATATCTCAGTTAGACAGAAGTCCTGTATGGTCAGCTGAAAGAAGTAGCCCATTGATTTTGTGAGCTATCATAGCCAGATGTGGTTTGGAGACAATCTCTAATTAAAGAGATGTATTCTGCAGTCTTTTTTTTTAAAACTTAGAGTACCCAATTATTTTTTCCAATTAAGGGGCAATTTAGCGTGGCCAATCCACCTATCCTGCACATCCTTTGGGTTGTGGGGGTGAAACCGATGCAGACACGGGTAGAATGTGCAAACTCCTCATGGACAGTGACCCAGGGCCGGGATTCGAACCCGGGTCCTCAGCGCCGTAGGCAGCAATGCTAACCACTGTGCCACCGTGCTGCCCTATTCTGCAGTCTTTACGGATTTTGGGTGATTTGCTCTGATATGTCCTGGGTGAAGAAGAATCATCAGAATAGGTTTTACTGCTGGTGCTGGATTTAAGAAACTCTCCAAAAACTGAAGATAGCACCTAGGTTCAGTTACTTAAAGTTACTATTCAGTGAAACAAGGATACAGAAACCCATTGGAAGTTGAAAGCGACTATGGACTGTCTGCTAAAAGAACTAATTCTGTAGAGAGTGCAATGGGTGTTGAGTATAAAAGAGGAATGTTCCTTTCTTTAGTTGAAAGTATAAATTGCCTTCAAAAAGAAAATAGTGTTCAGTCAAATACATGAATAGGATGGGAATGGTGTTTAGTTCAAATACATGAATAGGATGGGAATAGAGGGATATGGACCCCAAAAGTGGAGAAGGTTTTAGTTTAGACAGCAGCATGGTCGGCACAGGCTTGGAGGGCCGAAGGGCCAGTTCCTGTGCTGTACTTTTCTTTGTCCTTTGTTCTAATAATGCTTTTTGTCATTGGTTACAGCAAAAAGTTTTAAAATGTAAAATCTAGACATGTCATTCTTTCAGACATTAACTGAAAGTTCAAATTTATTATCAAAAGTTCTCGGTCTCTACTGAGATTGTAATACACTGCTGGAACAATCCTAAACATCTCAGTATGCTACTCTCTTCATACACTACTACATCTTCTGCTTCATATATCCAATCACCTTTTCCTTAAACGATCCAATGACCTCTACCCCAGCTATTCCCTGTAGCAAACAATACCACGCTCCAACAATTCTCTGTGTAAATAAGTTTCTCCTAACCTCTCTCCTCGCTCTCTTTTTGGTAATTTTAAATTGATGACCCCTTGGCACTAACTCCCCTGCCAGTTGAAATAATTTGTCCTTATTCACCCTACCAATGCTCCTTATAATTTTAGAAACTCATTTAAATCTCTTTTTTTCCTTCCATGTTCCAGTGGAAATAGTATCAGCAGTTCACAGAAGAAAACTGAAGTGTTAAATTCAATTATAAAGGGTCAGTTCATGTTATTAACCCTCATTCAATGAAAAAGGTGCAAGGTTAGGAGAAGTGGTGGAACAAATATTTTTAAATGTCCAATGTACAATATGTTCGGTAAACCTCAATTTGCTGCAGTTAGTAGCTCTGTAGTATAAAAACAGACAGAATTAGAGGGCCTTGACTCTAAATTGGGCCATCTCATTCAGGAAGGTCACAATAATGGCTGGTATGTGAAATGGAAATGGTGCGACGCATGGGAGGGAGCTCTTATTGAGATTGAGGAACTTTGCTTTGGAGCAGAGTAAAGGAATTATTACAAATACACTTGAAAAAGTGGCTGTTGTTATATATGTTGCCCGTTGCTTCTCCTATGAGGTCCACTGTGTTATACACTCTGATCTGCAGCTGAGAAGATAAGCAGGAGAACACGGGGCATCTTCAGAGATCCAAAGAACAAAGAGAACAAAGAACAATACAGCACAGGAACAGGCCCTTCGGCCCTCCAAGCCTGTGCCGACCTTGCCTAAACTAAAACCCGTGGTCGGGATACTCCGAGCCTGCGCCGGGTCGGAGAATCGGCGGTGACGCGGGAAATTCCCGCCACGCCGCTCCAACGCCGGGACGCGATTCTCATTCTTCCACGTATTTTTCCATTCCCACCCTATTCATTAATTTGTCTAAATGCCCCTTGAATGCCGCTATCGTACCTGCTCCCACACCTCCCCAGGCAGCACGTTCCATATATTTACCACCCTCTGTGTAAAAACCTGCCTCGTACATCTGTTCTAAACTTTTCCCCACACACTTTAAACCTATGTCCCCTAGTATTTGACTCTCCTACCCGAGGAAAGAGCATCTGACTATCCACTCTGTCCATGCCACTCATAATCTTGTAGATCTCTATCAGGTCATCTCTCAACCTCCGTCATTCCAGTGAGAACAGACAGAGTTTATCTAACCTCTCCTCATAGCTAATGCCCTCCATACCAGGCAACATCCTAGTAAATGCTTCTGTAGCTTCTGCAAAGCATCCACATCCTTCTGGTAGTGTGGCGACCAGAATTGTACACAATATTCCAAATTAGGCCTAACTAAGGCTCTGTACAGCTGCAACATGACTTACCAATTTTTATATTCAATGCCCCAACCGATGAAAACCAGCATGCCGTATGCCTTCTTGACCACCTTATCCACATGTGTTGCCACTTTCAGTGATTGGTGGACATGCACGCCCAGATCTCTCTGCCTGTCAATACTCGCAAGAGATCTACCATTTACTGTGTAATTTCTACATGCATTCAACCTTCCAAAGTGCAATATCTCACACTTGTCCGGATTAAACCCCATCTGCCGTTTCTCCGCCCAAGACTCCAACCAGTTTATATCTTTCTGTATCCTCTGACAATCCACTTCACTATAAGCAACTCCACCAATTGTTGTGTCATCTGCGAACTTATTAATCAGACCAGCTACATTTTCTTCCAAATTGTTTATACACACTACGAACAACAAAGGTCCCAGAACTGATCCCAGTGGATCGCCGCTAGTCGCAGCCTTCCATTCAAAAAAGCACCCTTCTACTGTGCCCCAGCCAGTTCTGTATCGAACTTGCCAGCTCTCCTCTGATCCCATGTGACTTCACCTTTTGTACCAGTCTACCATGAGGTACCTTGTGAAAGGCTTTACTGAAGTCCATGTGTATAACATCTACTTCCTTTCCCTCATCTATCATCTTTGCTACTTCCTCGAAAAACTCGATCAAATTAGTGAGATACGACCAACCCTTCAAAAAACGATGCTGTCCATCACTAATAAGTCCATTTGTTTCCAAATGTGAGTAAATCCTATCTCTAAGAATCTTTTCCAATAATTTCCCTACCACTGACGTAAGGCTCACCAGCCTATAATTTCTTGGATTATCCCTGCTGCCCTTCTGAAACAATGGGACAACATTGGCTACTCTCCCGTCCTCTGGAACTTCACCTGTAGCCAATGAGGATACAAAGGTTACTGTCAAGGCCCCAGCAATTTCCTCCTTTGCCTCACTCAGTATTCTTTTAAAAAAAATATATTTATTAAAGTTTTTAACACAATTTTTCTCCCTTACAAACAATAACACCCCCCCCCCCCACCCCCCACCCCCTCACAAAAAAAAAGAAACGCAAAATCACGCGGAGCAAGATATATACATGGCAAAATAGTATATTTACATAGCTTTGTACACTGGCTCTCTCCCGTACGTGCCAGTTTCCCCGACTCTTCATGTTATCTCTTGCTCATCCACACACCCAGGCAGCTCCCCCCCCCCTCCCCTCCTCCCCGGACGTCCCCACCACCACCTCCCCCCCCAGGTTGCTGCTGCTGCTGACCGACCTTTCTCTAACGCTCCGCGAGATAGTCTAGGAACGGTTGCCACCGCCTGTAGAACCCCTGCGCAGACCCTCTCAAGGCGAACTTAATCCTCTCCAACTTTGTGAACCCAGCCATATCGTTTATCCAAGCCTCCACGCTGGGGGGCTTCGCCTCCTTCCACATTAGGAAGGTCCTTCGCCGGGCTACTAGGTACGCAAAGGCCAGAATACTGGCCTCTTTCGCCTCCTGCACTCCCGGTTCATCCACTACTCCAAATATTGCTAGCCCCCAGCTTGGCTTGACCCAGACTTTCACCACCTGAGATATTGCTCCCGCCACTCTTCTCCAGAACCCCTCCAGTGCCGGGCATGACCAAAACATATGGACATGGTTCTCCGGGCTCTCTGAGCACCTTCCACATCTGTCCTCTACCCCAAAGAACCTGCTCAACCTCGCCCTCGTCAAGTGAGCTCTGTGAACCACCTTAAATTGTATCAGGCTGAGCCTGGCACACGAGGAGGAGGAATTAACCCTACCCAGGGCATCAGCCCACAGACCTTCCTCGATCTCCTCCCCCAGCTCCTCCTCCCATTTACCCTTCAACTCTTCCACCAGCGCTTCCCCCTCTTCTTTCATCTCCTGGTGTATTGCCGACACCTTGCCCTCCCCGACCCATGCACCCAAGATCACCCTGTCTTGAATTTCTTGTGCCGGGAGCAACGGGAATTCCCTCACCTGCATATATCTAAAGGCATTTCCCGGGGGTAACTCGAACTTCTCCTCCAGTGCCCCTAAGCTCGCAAACGTCCCGTCAATGAACAGGTCCCCCATTCTTCTAATCCCCGCCCGATGCCAGCTCTGGAACCCCCCGTCCATCTTCCCCGGAACAAACCGGTGGTTACCTCTGATCGGGGACCATACCGATGCTCCCATTGCGCCCCGGTGCCGTCTCCACTGGCCCCAGATCCTTAGCGTTGCCGCCACCACCGGGCTCGTGGTATACTTTGTCAGCGAGAGCGGCAGCGGTGCCGTCACCAACGCCCCAGGCTCGTTCCTTTACAGGCCGCCATCTCCATCCTCTTCCATGCCGCCCCCTCTCCCTCCATAACCCACTTGCGGATCATCGCCACATTTGCTGCCCAGTAGTAGCTCCCTAGATTAGGCAGCGCCAACCCTCCTCGGTCCCTACTGCGTTCCAGGAACCCTCTCCTTACCCTCGGGGTCTTATTCGCCCACACAAACCCCATAATACTCCTACCTACTCTCTTAAAAAAGGCCTTGGTGATCACGATGGGGAGGCACTGAAACACAAACAGAAACCTCGGGAGGACCACCATTTTGACCGACTGCACTCTACCCGCCAGCGAGAGCGGTAACATGTCCCATCTTTTGAAGTCCCCCTCCATTTGCTCCACCAATCTCGTCAGGTTCAGTTTATGTAGGGCCCCCCAACTCCTGGCTATCTGGATCCCCAGATATCGAAAGCTCCCCTCCCCCTCCTCAGCAGTAGGTCCCCTATCCCTCTTTCCTGGTCCCCTGCCTGTAATACAAAGAGCTCACTCTTCGCTACATTGCGCTTATAGCCCGAAAACGCCCCAAACTCCCTTAGAGTCTGCATGACCTCCACCATCCCCTCCATTGGGTCCGCCACGGACAGCAACAGGTCATCCGCATTTCGCGACACCCGATGCTCTTCTCCCCCTCGGACCACCCCCCTCCATTTATTAGACTCCCTCAATGACATGACCAATGGTTCGATCGCCAATGCGAACAACAGGGGGGACAGGGGGCACCCCTGTCTCGTCCCTTGGTACAGTCGAAAGTACTCCGCCCTCCGCCGGTTCGTCACTACACTCGCCACCGGGGCTCTGTAAAGGAGCTTAACCCAATTGATAAACCCTACCCCGAACCCAAACCTACACAGCACCTCCCAGAGGTACTCCCACTCTACTCGGTCAAAGGCCTTCTCCACGTCCATAGCTGCCACTATCTCCGCCTCTCCCTCCTCCGATGGCATCATTATCCCGTTTAAGAACCGCTGCACATTCGTATTTAATTGCCTGCCCTTTACAAATCCTGTCTGGTCTTCATGGATCACCCCTGGGACACAGTCCTCGATCTTCGTGGCCAGCACTTTTGCCAGCAACTTTGCATCCACATTGAGGAGCGAGATCGACCTGACGATCCACATTGCAGTGGGTCCTTGTCCCGCTTTAAGATCAAAGAAATTGTCGCTTCCGACATTGTCAGGGGCAGGGTCCCCTCCTCTCTTGCCTCGTTAAAGGTCCTCACTAGTAACGGGGCCAACAGGTCTACATACTTCCTGTAGAACTCCACCGGCAACCCGTCCGGTCCCAGGGCCTTCCCCGCCTGCATACTCCCCAAACCCTTGCTCAGCTCCTCCAACCCAATTGGTGCCCCCAAGCCAGCCACCTCCTGCTCTTCCACCCTCGGGAATCTCAGTTGGTCTAGGAATCGTCTCATCCCCTCTTCTCCCGCTGGGGGCTGGGATCTGTACAGCTCTTCATAGAAGGCCTTAAATACCTTGTTTATTTTCGTCGCACTCCGAACCGTGGCTCCCCTTCCATCCTTGACTCCCCCTATTTCCCTCGCTGCCATCCTCTTACGGAGCTGGTGTGCCAGCATCCGACTAGCCTTTTCCCCATACGCGTAGATCGCCCCCTGCGCTTTCCTCCACTGTGCCTCCACCTTCCCTGTGGTCAACAGGTCAAACTCCATCTGGAGCCGTCGTCTTTCCCCAAGTAATCTTTCCTCCGGGGCCTCTGCGTATCTCCTGTCCACTCTCAAAATCTCCCCCACTAACCTCTCCCTTTCCATGTCCACTGTCTTCTCCCTATGAGCCCTAATGGAGATTAGCTCTCCCCTAATCACCACCTTCAACGCCTCCCATACCACCCCCACCCGCACCTCCCCGTTGTCATTGGCCTCCAAGTACCTTTCGATACACCCCCTCACCTTCCCACACACCACCTCGTCCACCAGCAGTCCCACATCCAGCCGCCACAGCGGACGTTGGTCCCTCTCCTCTCCCAGCGCCAGTTCCACCCAGTGCGGGGCATGGTCCGAAACGGCTATGGCCGAATACTCCGTCCCCTCCACCCTTGGGATGAGCGCCCTGCCCAGAACAAAAAAATCTATCCGGGAGTGGGCTTTGTGCACATGTTCCCTCAGTATTCTGGGGTAGATCCCATCAGGCCCTAGGGACTTATCTACTTTAATGCTTTTTAAGATGCCCAATACCTCCTCTTTATTAATATCAACATGACTCAGAATATAGAACATAGAACATAGAAAATACAGCACAGAACAGGCCCTTCGGCCCACGATGTTGTGCCGAACCTTTGTCCTAGATTAATCATAGATTATCATTGAATTTACAGTGCAGAAGGAGGCCATTCGGCCCTTTGAGTCTGCACCGGCTCTTGGAAAGAGCACCCTACCCAAACTCAACACCTTCACCCAACACCAAGGTCAATTTGGACATTAAGGGCAATTTATCATTGGCCAATTCACCTAACCTGCACATCTTTGGATTGTGGGAGGAAACCGGAGCACCCGGAGGAAACCCACGCAGACACGGGGAGGACGTGCAGACTCCGCACAGTCAGTGACCCAAACCGGAATTGAACCTGGGACCCTGGAGCTGTGAAGCAATTGTGCTATCCACAATGCTACCGTAATATCTGCACACTCTACCCTATACTCCTCAACCACCAAGTCCTTCTCTTTGATGAATACTGAAGCAAAGTATTCATTTAGTATCTCACCCATTTCCTCTGGTTCCATACATAGATTCCCTCCAATATCCTTGAATGGACCAACCCTCTCTCTGGCTACACTCTTGCTCTTTACATATGTATAAAGCGCCTTAGGATTTTCCTCAATCCTGTTTGCCAATGACATTTCATGACCCTCCAGACATTTCATTGCTGCTATTTCTAGGTAGCCAGTCCAGGGTGCTGAAGTGTGATTAGGATGCAATTCCTCACAACTTTTCACCGCCCCAACTCACCAACTGAAATGAAGAACAGCATCAGGCAAGACTGTGGACTCAATTCCATCAGCCTGTGTGTGGCTCTCTAATCTGTTATACCCCTCAACCAGCCAACTGAATGAGAGTTCTAGATATTAACATTAAATAGATAGGTTCAGTATGGACAGAGAAATATCTTGATTGAAACAAAAGCTGGTGACAAGCTACATCAGGACAGAAAGGCCCAGATAAGGGAAGTGATACTTTTCAAAAACATTGCGGAGAGGTTCCTTGGGGTTCAGAAAGGGCAGGGGTGCTCCTGTCGTTGCTACAAGGAAACCCTCAGGCCGAGGACATCTTTGCCTCTGGTTTAATCCTGGGCATTAACAAAGAACATACAGTGCAGAAAGAGGCCATTCGGCCCATCGAGTCTGCACCGACCCACTTTAAGCCCTCACTTCCACCCTATCCCCATAACCCAATAACCCCTCCTAACCTTTTTGGACAATAAGGGCAATTTATCATGGCCAATCCACCTAACCTGCACATCTTTGGACTGTGGGAGGAAACCGGAGCACCCGTAGGAAACCCACGCAGACATGGGGAGAACGTGCAGACTCCGCACAGACAGTGACGCAGCGGGGAATTGTACCTGGGACCCTGGCGCTGTGAAGCCACAGTGCTATCCACTTGTGCTACCGCGCTGCCCACGGTTGCACATTCTGGCCATGATTAGCCCGATCCTGATTGTGTCGCTTGGTCTGTTACCTTGCCAATAACCATGTCCCAGGTCGTGGACAGTTTGCTATTCTCAATAATCCATATCATCCCCGCATGCTTGGGAAAAGTAAATAGGGAGTTGGAATTACAATCTCCTGGGCCTCATGCCAGACAGATATTTTGGCAATTCCTACCCAGAGTTAAATCGGGACTATATAGCTAATTAGGGAACAGTTGGTACACAATATCCTCATTATAGAATTACTCAATACTGTAGCATACTAAAAGGAAATATAATAATGGTTTAATTCATTTCACATAATCATTTTGTGTAAAAGTCTTAATAATCGAAGCTGCATCAAGAAGAGCTCTAAATATGAACTGTGGTCACATCCATTCACGCTGTTTGAAACATAATTCTTTCATACTTTGAGCAGCCAAATACATCCTGGCAATCAATCAGGAATTATTTTTCATTTTAATGGCTAAAATATTCAGGAATTCCAGAAAACAAAACACACATTATACACAGTTAATAAAGAGAACATCTAATTCTGGTAACAAATAAATCAGTCTGCCTGGATCTTGAGAGTTTCTGGATCAAATAATGAAGGGGCATTGAAACATTTGTCTTTGGACTTATAAATTTTGGCTTCTTCGTTTGGAAATGCAATGTTTCCAGAGGTTAATAGAAAATCTCATTCTAAAACATTTTCAAAAAGTGGGAAGAAGAGCATAAATCAGCCTCCAGATTTGTTTGGTCACTGAGGTGTAGCAGTTTACATTTGGTGTATTTATTTACTATATTTTGTCTGTCAACTATATGGGTGTGACCAGGTACAGAGGCTCCAGTCTGACAACAGTTTGTGTTCCTAGATGTGATAAAGTGAAGCATGAATGACGAGAAAAACAAAAGTACCAACATTAATAATTTTAAAGGAATGCTCCAGCAAAAATGTCTCCAAGCTTCCAAGGCATGCCCTATTCATAGCTATGCGGGCGAGAAAACTAATTAATTTGCATTAACTTTAATATTTATGACACTATGATTAGTCTCTAAACTGGGGCTGCCTCAGGCTCCAGCATCCCAGCAAACAAGATTGGTAAAACTAGAATTTTAAAATCAGGTTGCCAAAAAATACCTGAATGAGATTAAAATTGAACAAAATGTAACAATCCCTTTCTGGCAGATTTAGATCCGGGTAATCCGAGAAATAATAGCTTCAATTTTGATAAACCCAGTTTTTCCCTTGGGTACAAAGAACAGAAATGGGCTGGCAGAAGTTCAGAACAATATTTTTGGAAAATGTGCAGCCAGCTGTGCTCTACCCCCTCTACACCCCCTTTTCTACTTCCCACCTCCCTACACCTTCTCTCTTGGAAATTGTTCTCTGAGTGTGCCACTCCTCTATAAACTGCACAAAAAGGTGTTTCACTCTCTGGCTCTAACGTCAAATTCAACATCAGAATGGGATGTTCCTATACTTGCACCGTAGGCACAGACAATGCTCATTACAGAAAATTAACTTTTACAAATGTAGATTCTCATTCCTTCAGATTTTTAAGTTTGGAGAGATTCTTCTAAAATACACTTTTAAACTTTATTTTTATTTCTCTTACCGCTATCTATTTCTTTGTCAAATCTTTCTTCCCCTCGCTTTATTTCACTTTTTGTGCCTGATTTGACATTGAATGAATGATTCTAACTTACATTGCCAACCTAGAGGTTTTCCTGTTACTTAACAATATTTCAGTTGGATTGGTTAAAGAGATACACAGTTGGTTATCCTGTTCACAAAGTGCCAGCTGCCCAAGAGAGTGTTTTGCACTGTTTGGATCTCTGGCGTACAATATCTTCCAGGGCAAATGGTCATAGAAATTAAATTGTCAAGGCCCAGTCTAACAAACAGCAGATGACGTTCATCAACCAACTACAGTGAATTCTTGTTCAATATGTATTTTCTCTTATTTCACAGGCTACACAAAATGCCAATGATTAAGAGTAACTATGTTATTTCCTCTAAATATTCCATTAACGCCACTGTGAAAATAGTCACTGTGAAGGCTGACTTAACTGCCCTGCTGATCTACTCTGTGTGGAGATGCACCTAGTAGCCATTACCACCTCCCGACAGCAGCAGGTGGACGATGACTCATACACTCTCACGTTGTATTGTATCATGTCCGAATTTCAGAAAATTGTGCCAACCTGTTGGCTGAATCAGCTTAGTCAGTTTGGAAAATACTTGACAAACCTAGTAGCATTATGCATAAAAATCATTGGCACATAGTCACTCTCACAGTGAATCATTCAAATACATGTGCCTTTGGCAGAAACAAACTAAGTTTCCAGTTATAGATAAATTGGTTTCACACACACTGACTCAAATGTATGCCAATATGCAAGGCATTTAATTCGGAAAAGAGAAGGCATTTACAATGAATCTCAGCTTTACTTCCTATGCTTTATGGCACTCGTCTCTTATACCCGACCACAGAGCTTTGCTAAAACATTTGCTACTTCCTTCAGATTAACTGACAACTTTCAGGTAACACCCTTCTTAAAAATGTTGGACATAAATTGCACTGGCACTTTACATCCTTCAGTCTGTTTACCCCAGTTGAACCTGACCAACAAGTTAAGGCAGTCTCCAAATTATACAATAAGCTGCATCTGAAACAGAAAGTGTAAGATAATTAGGAGCACAAATTAGTTAACCATGAACTGTCTTATTTCAGCAATGAACTTGCTCTGATTAGAATCACTTTGATGTATTATAGTTAGCTAACTATAACTTCAGATCTAAAATCACAAATAATCAGAAGCAACCCTTTGTACCTTCTGAATACTAAGGCATCAGCTACTTTGCTTAACTTGTATTATTTGCTATTTAAAGTTATGGCCAAATCATGTACGCCAAGAAAATATAGTTTGGAACTAGATATTAGGTGTATGTGGAAAATGTTACACTGTAGTACCAAACGATAGATCAGATATTAAACAGGGTACCCATTTTCTCTATCAACTTGATGTAACAGATGTTGAAAGAGGGCAGGGGAATTCTCCACAGTGTTGTGGCCAATTCTTATCCCTCAACTCATCCCAATAAAATAGATTATCTGAGCATTATCACACTGCTGTTTATGGAACCTGCCAAGTGCAAATTTAATGTTGGGTTTTGTTCACTACACTTCAAAAAACGCACATCGTTGTGCAAATTTCATTGAAGAAGTGGTTTGGAATGTCCTGAGATTGTGAAAAATGCCAAATAAATGCAAGACTTTTCTCCCAATGCAGAGATCATGAAGTGAGGCAGAAAACGATAGAGGAGAATTAAACTTGATACCAAATATGTTTCTTTTAAATGCTAAATGTGTATATTGATTTTGAAATATGTTAAAGGGTTTAAACACAGATCTGGTGAAGCAAGTGCCTAAAGAAAAGGAAGGAAACTTGTACAACGTAAAAATATTTCCTTCAAAGGATTTTTTATGAGCATGTTTTTTTCTGATCATGCCTTTCTCCTGCTCTGAAGGTTTGTCACTGATTCTGAATTTGTTGTTTGATAATAAGTGGCCATAGAGATAGTGCAGGTTCTTTTCAGGGGATTGTGGAGCCATGTTCAGGGTGGATGAAGAGGTTCCACTTGTTTTGACACCTTAAAGAACAGAACAGATGTCTCACAGCACCTCAACCAAATTTATGAGAGGTTGCAAGAGACTGACTAAACCGTTGCATTGTCAGTCAAGGCCTGCCTACTCATTGGAAGTTGGCCAAACAATTAACATTGCTGTCAAATTATTTTTTCCAAGTTGATATGGATAATGCAAATTCCCCTTTGCCCCAATTTCAGTTGAGAGAAACTCCCCAAAACGCACTTTAATTAAAACTAATATATAGTCTGAATTTGTATACAATGGGATAATTCACATCCATGCTTCCTAATTTTTGTTGCGGTCAGTTCTTATGAAAGAGAATATTTGTACTCAGCCCACTCCTGTCTTCCATTTTTCAAAACCCTGACTAGCAGCTTTCATGTTGAATCACTCCGCTTCATTCAAAATGCTTCCTTTTTGTAGGTACAGGATCTGCTTCAAATTATCAGCAGCACATATTCGCTTGCAGGAACTGGCTAGTGCCACATTAGTGCCATGGATGCCACACAAATATTGCATTCCCACCTCATTCCATATGGGGGCATGCTTCCCCAGAATTTACTTTTGCAAATGAAACAAATGTGCCCTCTGCTACTAGTTCAGAGATGGAGGTAATGGGAAAGTCAAAAGATTGCACCATGGCTTCTTACTGCATTTTGCACATACATTCACTTAAGAATTCAGAAAATGTCAGTAAAGATAGCACAAGAACAGTCAGGCCAAACTCGCTATTATAAACCAAGCCGTGGAACTGTCCAGAGCGCGGTGAAGTGAACTAGCAAATATAGTAAATGGTTGTGCAGAAAATGCAATTAAAAACAATCTGATTGGATTAGTGCTGGGAGTATCCCATGAAAGTTAATGAGAAAGACGCAGGCAGTAAGGAAGGAGGGTAGCAGTAGCAGTGTGCTCAGAAAAAGGATGGTTTTCCTTCAGTAGTTTCAACAGAGCAGTTTCAGCTGGCTTGCTTTCATTGTTGCTGAAGCAACAAACAAGGAAAAACATCCTTTTTGGCACTGTATTCTTCGCCTGCTGCACAGCAAGTATACCAATGTAATGGGATCAAGTCCAACAATGACTCGATCTGTTGTCTGCATTTTCCTTTAAATTGAGAACACTTAGATAAGGGGCCAAGGCTTATTATTTGGTATGCCACCAGGGCTGAAAAGGCGCGGTAAGTCGAGAAATAGTCATTAGGTGCTGCCAAGTTTGGGTTTAAGGAGCCTGAAGTTTGTAAGAGGAGTTAATGAGTTCCATCATTTCGAATGGAAAGAATGAAGTAAGAGTAAGGAACTGCTCAATGTGTCTTTTTTTCAATGATTCTACTTTAAAAATGATCATGTTAAGTTTGTCCACATTTTGTGCCCTGACATCCCTCGTCCTGCCTCACATTCGAGAATTGAGGCTGCGTTAAGGAAGACCTTTTGATGAAAGGAAGCATTAAAGTTTAACCCTTTCTTCCACCTGACAGCCACACAAGTACACCTCCAACAGGGGTAACCAATTGATATAAGGACTGGGCAGCCTAACTGATTTTCCCCATCATAATTTAAGGTGCTAATTCTAGTCTCCCTGTTATTGCGACTTCATGGGCCAATAGAATGACTTTTTCTGGCCGATATGGCTCATCGGATACAACAGTTGTAAAATGATGCCTGATTTCAACCCAGTGTGCATGAAAGGAAGAGAAAAAGCACGCCTTCTAAAAAATTTCACACATAGAGAAAACATAGAAATGTGTTCAGTAACCACAGTAATATCTATTTAAAAGAGAGGAAAAATATTGTGAATAGTGAAGGTGAAGTTTAAAACTCCAAGAAGCTTTACCTATCAGATGACAAATATGCTGTTGTAGTCTGTTTTGACTTGTGAGAGAAGTTTTATAACCAATGCAGATACAATATTCAAGTATTAAAGTGTCTTGGCTTTGAAGATAAAGTGGAGTTGCTGAGGGGAATGGAAGGGAGTTGGCATGATAGAGGAAACTTCGATCCTTGTGGAGAGCTTTAGCAACAGGCAACGTGTCAATCACGCGTGGTAGTGCTGTTGCCTTTGGAATGGGACCCTACTACCTTCTTACTCAGAGACATGAGCACTAAAACCTAGCGCGGCAGTCCACTGCAGTACTGAAGGAGTGCAGCACTGTCAGAGGTGCCATCTTCCAGATGAGGAACTGAATTGAGGTCTTATCTGCTCTGTCAGGAGGACATAAAATATTCCATGGCACTCCGTCAAAGAGCAGAAGAACAACGACAGGTGTCCTTGTCAATATTTATCTCTCAACCCACATCACTAAAGCACAGATTATTAAATTCTTGGCATTGTAACATAACTTATTCACTTTTTGCTAACCATATTCCGTAGTTCTGTTGTCTCTCTCAAACCTGGCTGGGAGGTTTGCTCGGGCCACTCGGGAGGATTTCAACTGGTATGGCCGGGGGGTGGGAACCAGAGCGTCAGCTTAGAAGGTGTCATAACTGAAGGGGAAATAGAGAACAAAAATAAGAGAACAACATCACCCTCAGGCAGAGCAAAAAAGGTGTCAAGTGTGAGAAGGGAGGTGGTCAATGCAGATTGAAGGATTAATGCGCGCAGTAAACGGTAAATGAGCTTGTTGCGCATATTGAAATAGGCCGGTACGATGTTGTGGGCATCACAGAGGCGTGGCTGCAAGGGGATCAGGGCTGGGATCTAAATTTACAAAGATATGTGTCCTATCTAAAGGACAGGCAGATGGGCAAAGGGGGTGGGTTTGCATTGTTAGTAAGGAATGAAGTTAAATCGATAGCAAGGAGCGATATTGGATCAGAAGGCACAGAATCTCTATGGGTAGAGTTGGGGAATCACAAAGGTAAAAAGACCCTGATGGGAGTTATGTACAGGTTTCCTAGCAGTAGTCAGGATGTAGGGCAGAAAATAAATCAAGAGATAGAGAAAGCATATAAAAAGGCAATATTACAATAATCATGGGGGACTTCAATGTGCAGATGGACTGAAAAAATCAGGTTGGTAGTGGATACCAAGAAAAGGAATTTGTGGAATGTTTAAGAGATGGTTTTTTGGAGCAGCTTGTGGTAGAACCCACTAGGGAACAGGCAATTCTGGATTTGGTGATGTGTAATGAGGCAGATTTGATTAGGGATCTTAAGGTGAAGGAACCCTGAGGGAGCAGTGACCACAATATGATGGAATTTACCCTGCAGTTTGAGAGGGAGAAGCTGGAATCAGATGTCACGGTATTACAATTAAATAAGGGTAACTACAAAGACATGAGGGAGGAGCTGGCCAGAGTTGATTGGAAAAGGAGCCTAGCAGGGAAGACAGTGGAACAGCAATGGCAGGAGTTTTTGGGGGTTATTCGGGAGGCACAGCAGAAATTCATCCCAAGGAGGAGGAAACACGCTAAGGGGAGGACAAGGCATCCAGGGAAGTCAAGGACAGCATAAAAGAAAAAGAAAAAGCATACAAAGTTGCGAGAATTAGTGAGAAGCCAGAGGATTGGGAAGCCTTTAAAAGCGAGCAGAGGACAACTAAAAAAGCAATAAGGGGAGAGAAGATGAAATATGAGTGCAAATTAGCATTGGGAAGCCTTTAAAAGCGAGCAGAGGACAACTAAAAAAGCAATAAGGGGAGAGAAGATGAAATATCAGTGCAAACTAGCTAGTAATATAAAAGAAGATAGGAAGAGTTTTTTTCAATGTATAAATGGTAAGAGGGAGGCAAAAATAGACATTGGGACACGGGAAAATGTGGCTGGAGTAGTAATAATAGGAAACAAAGAAATGGCAGACGAACTGAATAGTTACTTCGTATCCGTCTTCACGGTGGAAGACACCAGTGGGATGCCAGAGTTCCAGGAGAATCAGGGAGCACAGGTGAGTGCAGTGGCCACCACTAAGGAGATGGTTTGGGAAAACTGAAAGGTCTGAAGGTGGATAAGTCACCTGGACCGGATGGACTACACCCCAGGGTTCTAAAAGAGATAGCTGAGGAGATTGTGGATGCATTGGTGGTGATCTTTCAGGAATCACTGGAGGCAGGAAGGGTCCCAGAGGACTGGAAAGTGGCTAATGTAACACCACTGTTTAAGAAGAGAGGGAGGCAGAAGACAGGAAATTATAGGCCAGTTAGCCTGACTTCAGTCATTGGTAAGATTTTAGAATTCGTTATTCAAGTTTATTAAAGGGGGCATAGGTTTAAGGTGTGAGGGGCAAGGTTTAGAGGAGATGTACGAGGCAGGTTTTTTACACAGAGGGTAGTGGGTGCCTGGAACCCGCTGCCGGAGGAGGTGGTGGAAGCAGGGATGATAGTGATGGATAAGGGGCGTCTTGACAAATACATGAATAGGATGGGAATAGAGGGATACAGACCCCTGAAGTGGAGAAGATTTTAGTTTAGACAGGGCAGCATGGTCAGTGCAGGCTTGGAGGGCTGAAGGGCCTGTTCCTGTGCTGTACTTTTCTTTGTTCTTTAATGAGATCAAAGGGAGGTCATGTCTGGCAAACCTGTTAGAGTTCTTTGAGGAAGTAGCAAGGAAGTTCGACAAAGGAGAACCAGTAAACCTGATTTATTTAGATTTCCAGAAGGCCTTTGACAAGATGCCACATAGGAGATTGTTAAATAATTTAAGAGCCAATGGTGTTAAGGGTAAGGTCCTGGCATAGAAAGAGGATTGTCTGACTCGCAGAAGGCAGAGAGTGGGGGTAAAGGGGTCTTTTCAGGACGGCAGCCGGTGACTCGTGGTGTGCCTCAGGGGTCTGTGCTGGGACCACAACTTTTCACAATATACATTAATGATCTGGAAGAAGGAACTGAAGGAACAGTTGCTAAGTTTGCAGATGATACAAAGATCTGTAAAGGGACAGGTAGTACTGAGGAAGGATTTGGACAGGCTAGGAGAGTGGGCAATGAAGTGGCAGATGAAATACAATGTGGAAAAGTATGAGGTTATGCACTTTGGAAGAAGGAATTGAGGCATAGACTATTTTCTAAATGGGGAAATGCTTAGAAATCTGAAGCACAAAGGGACTTGGGAGTCCTTGTTCATGATTCTCTCAATGTTAACATACAGGTTCAGTCGGTAGTTAGGAAGGCAAATGCAATGTTAGCATTCATGTCAAAAGGGCTGGAATACATGACCAGGGATGTACTTCTGAGGCTGTACAAGGCTCTGGTCAGACCCCATTTGGAGTACTGTGAGCAGTTTTGGGCCCCGTATCTAAGGAAAGATGCGCTGGCCTTGGAAAGGGACCAGGGGAGGTTCACAAGAATGATCCTTGGAATGAAGAGTTTGTCATATGAGGAACGGTTGAGGACTCTGGGTCTGTACTCATTGGAGTTTAGTAGGATGAGGGGGGATCTTATTGAAACTTACAGGATACTGCGAGGCTTGGATAGAGTGGACGTGGAGAGGATACTTCCACTTGTAGGAAAAACTAGAACCAGAGGACACAATCTCAGACTATAGGGATGATCCTTTAAAACAGAGATGAGGAGGATTTTCTTCAGCCAGAGGGTGGTGAATCTGTGGAACTCTTTGCCGCAGAAGGCTGTGGAGGCCAAATCACTGAGTGTCTTTAAGACAGAGATAGATAGGGACTTCTGGTCGCGGCCATGACCAGCTAGGTCGCATACACTGCAGCTCCCGCAGCGATTGGGATTTCGGGCCGTCAAACGGGGCGGCGGCGGCACTTGAGGGGCGGGTACCGGCGTGGGAACGGACGCTGGAGAGGTTCCCCCCCGGTGCTGTATGGAGGGAACCAGGAGCGGGGCTGTCAAACGAGCAATTGCGGGAAGGAAGACAGAGTGGGTCCAGGAGGACAGAATGGCGGCCGGTGCGGATCGAGAAGCATGGGGCCAGTGGGCCAGAGAGCAGCAGGACTTCTTGAGGAGCTGTTTTGCGGAACTAAAATCGGAGATGCTGGCCCCTGTGAAGGCCTCCATGGAATAGGTGGTGGAGGTCCAGGAGGCACAGGAGAAGGCGATCAAAGAGGTGGAGAGGAAGGTGTCTGAGAACGAGGATGAGATCCTGGGCCTGGCGGTCAGGGTGGAGGTGCACGAGGCCTTACATAAGAGATGGCAGGAGAGGCTGGATGACCTAGAATACAGGTCTCGGAGTCACAACCTGCGGAACCTGGGCCTCCCTGAAGGTGCGGAGGGGGCGGATGCGAGCACGTATGTGACTTCAATGCTGGGGACGCTGATGGGCGCGGGGGCCTTCCAGCGGCCCTTGGAGCTGGATGGGGTGCATAGGGTCCTCGCCAGGAAACCGAGGGCAGACGAACCACCGAGGGCGATGGTGATAAGGTTCCACCGCTTTACAGACAGGGAGCGTGTCCTGCGGTGGGCAAAGAAGGAGCGGAGCAGGAAGTGGGAGAACGGCGAGATTCGCATTTACCAGGACTTGGGAGCTGAGCTGGCGAGGAGGTGTGCGGGTTTCAACCGGGCCAAGGCGGTCCTCCACAGCAAAGGGGTGAAGTTCGGGCTCCTGCATCCGGAGAGACTTTGGGTAACGTGCCAGGACAGGCACCATTATTTTGATACGCCGGATGAGGCGTGGACATTCATTAGGCATGAAAAGCTGGACTTGAACTAAGGGGAAGCTGCACGTGGGTGAAACGCATTGGCGGGGATGTGTAATCGGGGGTTGGCCTGGTGTAAGACTATTTCTAGAATTTAAGTTTGTTTGCTTTTCTGTTCTTGTTTTTTGTTTCAGGGGGCGGGGTGATGCCCGGGTTGTGTTGTCCGGTGCTTGGGAAGGATCCGGATGGCTCTTGCCGTCTTACCCTGCGGGGAAGGGGGATTGGGGGGCCCGGAAGAGGAGACAATAGTAAGTTTGGAGATAGAGGCGGGAGCGGCTGGGGTCAGCATGGGTCAGCTGACTTACGGAAGCGCAGTGGGGGGCAAACAGTGCTGAGCAGGGGGGGTGGGAGTGGGGGGTTGGGGGGGGGGGGAAGGGGTGCTCTTTTGCTGACTGAAGGGGAGCCAGTTGTTGGGGATGAAATGAAAATCGCTTTCTGTCACAAGTAGGCTTCAAATTAAGTTACTGTGAAAAGCCCCTAGTCGCCACATTCCGGCGCCTGTTCAGGGAGGCTGGTACGGGAATTGAACCGTGCTGCTGGCCTGCCTTGGTCTGCTTTAAAAGCCAGCTCTTTAGCCCGGTGCTAAACCAGCCCCTCCTGTGCTAAACCAGATGGATGGAGAGTCGGGCTGGGGGGCCTCCGGCGGGAGGGCTGGAGCGAGCGGGGGGCGCGGGCACGTGGCTGGCCGAAAAAGGGAGATGGCTAGTCGGCAGGGAGTGGGAGGGGGGTCAACCCCCATCCAGGCTGGTTACATGGAATGTGAGAGGCCTGAACGGGCCGGTCAAGAGTGTTCTCGCATCTAAGCGTGTCCATGAACCGGCTGAGGTTGGAGTATTTCAGGTTGCACCGAGGGACGAGGCAGGGGTGCCCCCTGTCCCCATTGCTATTTGCCCTGGCAATTGAGCCGTTGGCCATAGCGTAGAGGACTTCAAATAACTGGAGGGGGCTGGTCCAGCGTTGGGGCGGGGGGGGGGGGGGGTGCACCGGGTTTCCCTCTACGCGGATGACCTGCTGTTGTATATTGCGGACCCGCTAGAGGGGATGGGGGAGGTCATGTGGGTACAGGGGGACTTTGGGAGCTTCTTGGGGTACAAGTTGAACGTGGGGAAAAGTGAGATATTTGTAATCCACTCTAGGGGCCAGGAGGAGAGACTGGGGGAGCTCCCGCTCAAGATAGTGGAGAGGAGCTTTCGATATTTAGGTATACAGGTGGCCAGGAACTGGGATGCACTACACAGGCTCAACTTGTCTCGGCTGGTAGAGCAGATGGAGGGAGACTTTAAAAGGTGGGACTTGCCCCCCAATTTCCCTGGCGGGAAGAGTGCAAACTGGGAAGATGACGGTTCTTCCCAAATTCCTGTTCGTCTTTCAGTGCCTCCCCATTTTCATCCTCAAATCCCTTTTCAAGCGGGTGAACAAGATCGTCACGGAATTTGTGTGGGCAAATAAGACCCCGCGAGTCAAAAGGTTATTCTTGGAGCGTAGCTGGGGTGGGGGGGGGATTAGGAAGTGGGTAATGGAGGAGGGGTCGGCATGGGGGCAGCTATTGGCGGCGTCATGCAAAGGCACCAGCCTAGGGGCACTTGTAACTGCACCGCTGCCATTCTCGCCGGCACGATACACCACAAGCCCGGTGGTGATGGCGGCGCTGAGGGTCTGGGGTCAGTGGAGGAGGCACAGCAATGAGGAGGGGGCCTCAGTTTGGACCCCGATACGGAACAACCATAGATTTACACCGGCAGGGTTTCAAGGCTGGTGTAGGGCAGGCATTAGAAGGATGGGGGACCTATTTATAGATGGGACTTACCCTAGCGTGCAGGCGCTGGAGGAGAAGTTCGGCCTGCCCCTGGGAAATGCTTTCAGATACCTCCAGGTTTGGGACTTTCTCAAGAAACAGGTGGGGATATTTCTGTTGTTACCACCTGGAAGGATACAGGACAGGGTTGTATCGGGCATCTGGGTAGGAGAGGGGAAGGTGTTGGACATATATCAGGAGCTGCAGGAGGTGGAGGAAGCCTCGGTGGAGGAGCTGAAGGGCAAGTGGGAGGAGGAGCTGGGTGAGGAGCTGGATGAGGACCTGTGGGCTGATGCCCTGGGCAGGGTGAATTTGTCCGCATCATGCGCCAGGGTCAGTTTGATTCAATTTAAGGTGGTGCACCGGGCTCACATGACAACGGCGAGAATGATCAGATTTTTTTGGGTAGAGGACAGGTGCGCGGGATGTGCAGTGAGTCCAACGAACCATGTCCATATGTTCTGGGCATGCCCGGCGCTTAAAGAATTCTGGCAGGGCTTTGCGAGGGCGATGTCCAGGATTTTGGGCACTCGGATGAAGGCGAGTCCAGCGGTAGCGATATTTGGGGTATCGGAGATCCGGGGGTGTAGGAAGCGAAAGAGGCCGAGGTTTTGGCCTTTGCCTCCCTGGTAGCCCAGAGACGGATCTTGTTAATGTGGAGAGACTCGAAACCCCCGAGCGTGGAGACCTGGGTTCGCGACATGGCGGGGTTCCTCAGCCTGGAGCGAATAAAGTTCGCCTTGAGAGGGTCCTTGATGGGGTTGTCCTGGCGGTGGCAACCTTTCCTTGACTTTCTAGGGGAGCAGCAAAGTGTCAGCAGCAACAGGGGGTGGGGGGGGGGGGGGGGGGGGGGGATGCTCAGGTGGGAGGACTTGTTGATATAACGTGTGTTTTCGTTTTGCATAATGATAGCAGCCACCTTGTTTTGTTAAATATTTTTTGTTTACTGTTTTTCTTTTCGTTATGGAAAAATCCTGGTTGAAATAAGCTTTAATAAAAATAATTTTTTTAAAAAGACAGATAGATAGGTTCTTGATTAATAAGGGGATCAGGGGTTATGGGGAGAAGGCAGGAGAACGGGGATGAGAAAAATATCAGCCATGATTGAATGGCAGAGCAGACTCGATGGGCCAAGTGGCCTAATTCTGCTCCTATGTCTTATGGTCTTATGGAGAATTCCGCACCTTTGGGGCGGCCCGACGCCGGACTGATCCGTGCCATTTTTGGCACCGGGTAGCGGACATCGCGCTGTTTGCGGAGAATCCCGCCCCAGAGCCGGGATTCTCCCCTACGCAGCGGGGTGGGGGATCCGGCGTAACGGAGTGGCGGGAACCACTCCGGCGTTGCGCCACCTTTAGGGGCCAAGCCCTCACCTTGAGGGGCTAGGCCCGCGGCGGAGTGATTTCCGCCCCGCCGGCTGGCGGAAAAGGCCTTTGGCGCCCTGCCAGATGGCGGCGAAAGGACTTCGCCAGGTGACGCATGCGCGGGAGAGTCAGCGGACACTCACGGCATCCCCACGCACGCGCAATGGAGGGGGTATCTTCCGCCTCCACCATAGTGGAGACCATGGCGAAGGCAGAAGAAAAAGAGTGCCCCCATGGCACAGGCCCGCCCGCGGATCGGTGGGCCCCGATCGCGAGCCAGGCCACCGTGGGGGCACCCCCCGGGGCCAGATCGCCCCGCGCCCCCCTCAGGACCCCAGAGCCCGCCCGCGCTGTCTGCTCCCGCCGGTAAGGTAGGTGGTTCAATCCACGCCGGCTGGCGAGGGTTGATAGCGGCGGGACTTCAGCCCATTGCGGGCCAGAGAATCGCCGGGGGGAGCCCGCCGACCGGCGCGGCGCGATTCCCGCCCCCGCTGATTCTCTGGTGGCGGAGAATTCGGGACACGGCGGGGGCGGGATTCACGCCAGCCCCCGGCGATTCTCCGACCCGGCGGGGGGTCGGAGAATCACGCCCGGCGGGGCGGAAATTACTCCGGCGCGGGCCAAGCCCCTCAAGGTGAGGGCTTAGCCCCGAAAGGTGCGGAGAATTCCGCACCTTTGGGGCGGCCCGACGCCGGTGTGGTTCACGCCATTCCATCCCGCCGGGACCCCCCGCCCCGTTGGGTAGGGGAGAATCCCGGCCCAGTTTTTTATTATGGGCAGAATTTTCTAGGTTTTTTTATAAATCTAGAGTACCCAATTCATTTTTTCCAATTAAGGGGCAATTTAGCATGTTCAATCTACCTACGTTGCACATCTTTGGGTTGTGGGGGCGAAACCCACGCAAACACGGGGAGAATGTGCAAACTCCACATGGACAGAATTTTCTGGGTTTTTTTACTTAGTGTCAATTGAGGTGGGAGAAGCAGTCTGTAGCCAGCCAGCTCCACTGATGGCTTGTCCCACCATATTTATTGTCAAAAACAACCCTGGAGGCTTGTCGCACAACATCAGTAACGGCAGCCTTCAAAAAAACAAATAAAATGGTTCTCCCCCCTCAGACACGGCAACCCTTTGCACTCCTCCACATCACCCAACTTACCCCTTCCAGGGTCCTCAAACTCCTCCTCACCCCACCTTTTATGCTGGCGTGGGCAACCTGGCACCTCAACACTGTCAGCCTCTCAGTGCACCTGCCAGTCTGGCAATGTCACCTGGGCATTGACAGGGTGCCTAGGTGGCAGTGGCAAGGTGCCAGGTCAGCTGTGCCAAGGTGCAAAGGTGCCAGGCAGAGTGCTAGAGTGTCACCCTGCCCTGTCCCCGCCCTCCCGGGGACTCCAATGCCCTATGAGACCCCCCCACCCAGGTGCCGTTACGACTGGTTCACATTTGTGTGGCACTCTGACGAGGTCTCCCAGGTGTGCTGAATCCCACGCCCTGAGTGAATCCGGCGAACGTGTAATTTAATTTGTCTAATGGCTCCATTAAATATAAGCAGCTGGATCTTGCCTAGTGAGAACCAGATCGTGAAATCTCGCGTGATTCCGCTGAATCTTGCAAGATGATTAGAGAGTTGCAAAACTCGTGAAAAGCCTCTCACGAGATTTAGTAGCCTCATCCCGACACCAAGCTGAGGCCACTGATTTGTGCCCTATATCTCTGAATCAGCAACAGTGCACACATTGTCTATTGAGTAACAATCCCACTTTGGAACTACAATAAACGGATCAGTTATTGACTTTTACCTTGCGCTCTCCCCCTCAACCCCCCCCCCCCCCCCCCCCCCCCCCGGTTTACATTTACATGTAGACATCATCAGTCAGGAGGACAAAAATGTAAAATTCACAAATTTGATTGTGATTCTCAGAAATCATGGTGTGTGACTGGAAACCAGATATTCGACAAAAGAGATTGATCGTTCCTTATTCCTCTCAGAAGCACCTTGGGACGTTTTACTAACTCAATTAATTACAAGTAGTTGTTGTGACATCCAAATAACAACTACTATAATGCATTTAAGGGAAGTAGTTAATAGGTGTAGCATGGAGCAGGGTTTGTCGAGCTCTGGGGATACTGAGCTGGACACTGCAATCTTGCATTGTCCTTAATGCCCACATTTGTGAAATGGATAGCTACTGCCTCCTTAGTAACAAATTACCAGAGTCATCAATCAGCTACAAATATATTGTTTGTAGATTGACTACTTGTCTTACTCCACTGTGCTATTGAGCCATTGCTTGCTGTCCTTACAAAAGCAGTGCTGGCAGAGTTCCTATGATGTTATGCATGACTCATTGACAACATACATTGAAAAACAAAATTTCTAACATTGTAAAATCAAATGACAATCTCTTAAAGATACCAGGACGACATGTTTTTTTTCAATAAATGTTTTGTTTTGGTTATTTCCTTTTCCCTTTTTAAGCCTTCTTGCAACTTTGCACTGTTTCTCAGCTGAAGGACGTGGCAGACATGCTCTCAGGCTATGCCAATGCCATTTTAACCACCCACAGGGAAATCTGCATGAATGACCCTTTTGCTACTTTTTTGTGTCTCTGGTTAGTGGGGATGGGGGAGGAGGAACAGTACAAAAGTGATCTGGTGTTCAGAAAGCTGAGGGACGTCAGGGCTTTTTTTTTGCACCCATCTTCATTTCCACATTGTCCACACTCACCGTCTGAATGAGACTGCCACGCTAACATGAACTGAGTCTGAATGACAGTCCATTTGGTTTCTTTTTATTCATTCATGTGCTGTGAGCACAACTGATGAGGCTGGAATTTTATTACCCTTCTCTCTGCACTCGAGGAAGTGAGCCTCCTTCTTGAACAGCTGCTAGCGGTGTGGTGAAAGTACTCCCTAGATGATGTTAGGTCGGGGTTTCCAGGTTCCACAGATTCTTGTCTTCCTGAAATTATGTTTAGACTATCGAAACTTATTTGAGACCCTTTACCCATCCTAGGCATCCAAGTGAGGGCATGCTTACCCCTTTTGTCAGGCCTCAATTCAAAAAAGAATTGGCCTGGATCAGATTCAAAAGCAGGCCCAAAGAGACGTGTTCTAATCCCAGTGTTCTGCCCAATCAACCCCACCTCTTCCAGGGAAATGTCTGTCAATACTTGCCCCTTTTCCTTTATGACCAAGATTAGCGGGTCAACAGCTTGACTGTCTGCGATTGTGGTTCCAACCTATATTACACTGCTTTGTGCTGTGGCATTTTGCAGCACAGTAGGCTTGTAAGAAACATTACACAGCAAATCTCTTGAAGTCACTTGCTGCTAGTGGGCTCTTGCATTGCTGCATTCTGAGGACGTAAATTTTGACTTTTGGGCTCATGTGCTTGATTTTTGTTGTGCAGTTGATTTTACAAAACACGATTTGAGGCCAAATACAGTAGTCACGCCACCAACGTACATAGCATCATCAAAATATTAAAATCCAACTGAGAAATCTTCAAAGCTTCATGTATTCAAGTTAGGCCCCACCCACCAAATAGTACATGGGAACCCTGGGACTTGCCTTTTGTTTTTATTCTGTTTTCAATTATCCATTGATATATTTTGGCCTAGGTGCCACAGGATGTTGCTGGGTTATCTTCCATTTAAATTATTTTCTCCCTTAATTAGTGTTTTTCTTCATTAATCTTGGGTCGTGCTTACTTTAACATTACAGTGAGATGAAAATGAGTATGGGGGTGGGAGTGTTCTGACATACGGTATAATTGAACTGATGAAGAAGAGTTCTTAAGGGACTAAGATATCAAACAACCTCCAAGTAGTTTTTCACATTATTAGCATTCCTATGTGAGCTAGACATATGTATAACATGGTCTGCCTTTGCCACCTCCATTGCTCCATTGTCAGAGAGTTGTGGTTATTGCTGCACAGAGGCCGGTTGCCAACGCCTGAATCGGGCAGGTCTTCCCACGTAAATAATGAAAGTTACAGGAACATAAAGCTTTCATGACATCAGATCATTCCAAACCACCCAAAGAAATATCTTAGTACGAGGGAGATGGCAACCATTAGGTGGAATTTTCCCAACGTTGCACAGAGCGCTGGATCAGGCGAGAAAAGCTGTGTGAAACTCATTGGCTTCACAAATGGCTTTCCTCGCCTGAGTGAACAGCGCTCTATGCAATCTTAAAGTGCTCAAGAAGATCACACAGCCAGTTGGTGAGGGGAGGTCCTAAACACGCAGCAAAGCTGAGATTAAAGGGTGCCCTGAGCTCAAAGTTAAATTAATGGCCCCCCTCCTATCCCCCAAGGACACCTGGATGCCCTGGCGGTCAACGGGGCACCCCCAATACTCGCATGCAGAAAGGCAACCCCCCACCACTCAATGATCGGGGCATCTCCCTCCCTCCACTCCACAACACACCAAACAGGCATCAGGGTATCAGGGTGATCTGATATCCCTCCCTCTGCCGGCACCGGGGCACCCCCCTCACTGGCACTGACCCCATCCCCTTTCACTGGCACCGCCCCCACATACCCTGACAGTCTCTGTGTCCATCCCCCTTCACAGTTCCTGGCTCCTCCAACTCCAATGCAAGCACCACCCCCTCCCCCCACTCACAAACCATTGGAGGCCCATACATAAGGGGAATCCCAATGGCGTTTCCCAAAGGGCCCACCCCTGGCACTGCCAAACTGACACTACCAATCTGGCAATGCCAGTGTGCCAAGACCATGTCCCTCACCACCAGAGGGCTAGACTCACCGCTGCACCCCCGGCGAAGTAATCACAACTGGTTTTCGTTGCTGGTGGGGAGGACTGAACATAGACGGAAAAGCTGTTTAATGATATTAAAATGTATTTAAAATCATGCAAATCAGGTTCAAACCCTTTCTGTGCATGGACCCGATCATGTCACCAGTTGAGGCGGGGGGTTGAGGAAGATCACATCCTAAAATTTCTCGCAAGATTTTGTTGCCATATCGAGATTCACATCTGCGGCGAAAGGGTCCCCTAAATTCTGCCCATTATGTTTGCAAAGGTAGCATCATCTTCACTTTCCCTGAAGAAACAGGGCATCATCTGTGCAGAGTATACAGATTGTATCTAGTAGCAGTTCTCCCTTGAGGAGAAAGAGTTTCAGATTTTACCAAAGTGCATACCAAGAAGCATCACATCAACCCTATTACCTTCACAAAGAGAAAAGTTTATAATCAATTGATGTTCAGGTGGAATCTAACCATGAGAACATCATTATATAATTTGGTAGTCATTATTCAAGAAGCAGTCCTCCGTTGTACAAAAACTCACAATGTCTGCTCAATTGAAAGAAGAAGAAACAATTCTATCTTCCTAAGAAGAGACTCTTAGGAAGATAGAACAATTCTCTGCATCCATGGTTAAAGAGTGCCCCAACAGCAGAACTTAGCCTAAATACCCAGCATCTATTTGATATTCCTCGACGACAACCTCCAAACTAAATTGTGCCGGGCAGTTTAGACAGAATGAAAATGGCTATGCAAAAGGCAATGTCTGTACACATCATTTGAAACAGTGTCCAAGTTGATGAAGAAATTCCTGATGGACATTATACTTGCTGAACCTCACAAGAAATGCTCAGAAGTGAGGAATACATCATGTTCACTACAACCAGGCACAAAAGAGAGGTGGATAGCCGTTTTTAATTTATCGGTGACCTTCCTTCAGTCCCAAAAAGAGCAACTTTCAATTCATGCACCTCCCACAGTAAGAAGTCTAGCTCTTCAGCACCAGTTATCCACTCGTGTCTGCTGTAACATGGTGATCAATGAATCCACTTTAGTGTTAGTATACCACAACTTTTCATTTTGTGACAGTCTGCAGCTTTTAAATGTCATTCCCTTCGCAATTAAGACAAGTGTCCTTTAATTCAAGTTCCCTGGATAAGCTTATACAATTAATATAGGGAGCAGGCTTTATACTCACAAAATTCAGCATAGCAGACAGCTTGAACTTCAGCTTTAGATGTGTTTTCATATTGGGTCAGAGCAGGCTCATTTTTCTATTTTTTATAAAATCTTAGAAAACTCTTTAGAATTACAGGAATTATTAATATTGTCAATTGTTAAAAGGGATCCCATTTAAAATTGTGAAATAAATCCATGTTCAGTGCAGGAGCTGGAGCTTGTTCAATAATTGTTTGAAAAGAAACACCTTCTGGCATTGACCTCGCTCCATTCTTCAATTATAATTAATGTACAATTGCGAACCAGGTAGACTCTTTTTAAAAGGAAGTGATTGAATAGGAATGAAGTGGTGGAGTTTTTAAAAAAATGGTTGCATTGAGAGAAGTAAACATTAACAGTTAAAAATGAGGATTAGACAGGGAGGCACAAAATTGAATCTGTGACCAAGTAGATGAACAGTGTTGCCACAAGGGAAGAGTGTCAGAAGGATTGGCCTGTTTGGGGTTTAGGGGAATCCACTTAAGGTGACGGCAATGCCTAGCAAAGGATGGTGTCTGAGCACAAAGGTGTCTATTATACATGTAGGCCCTTGGAAGGAATATGAAAAAATGCATTTCAGGAATGTGACAATATCCAAGAGTACTATTTATTGAGTAGATGGTACAAGATTTCAGGCCACAGGGTGTTGGCTGTCAATCATTCCACAGTTACTGCCTGTCCATGCCAAGCTCTTACATAAGCTTAAAGCTCTGCCATTGTACTTCAAGCAGTGCACATATTCAAGGTGCAATATACAATTGAAAGCCTTGCCATACACATATCTTCAAGCGCTTCACACATCAAAGCATTGTAACATAATCTGGTAGCATGATGCATAGCCATTTACTGACATTACACGTTGCACTGAAAACAAATGTCTGTAAACAAGATAAGAAGGTATCCACTTAATAGCAATTCACAACAAAAATAATTTAACAGAACAGACACAAATCGAATGTGTTTGCGAATTTGAAGTTCCCATTCACAGAGACGTTCAGTTCAATTTTTCAGTGTATACCTTCCAGCATGACAAATAGAATTTAACAAGAAAAATAACTGTTGGATAGCCATGAGCTTACAAAAAGGGCACATACTGGAATGCCACAGGTCGGGCAGTTAGCTCTGCCAATTGCATAATGGGGCTTTACATGTGTACATGTATGCATGGGTGAAAATCTTGTTATTGGTCTTCACTGCCAAAAACAAACTGATTGAGTCATCAACTAATGGCATGCATCTCAGGTACCTTGTATTGTTTGTCAACCAGGCATGAGTGAGCGGTCAGTTGGGTCAACCTGCCCAATCATTCTTTGCCTCATCCCAGGAGAACAGTTGTATTTCCAATGCCGGGAATTTCTGCCCGAGAGACTTGAAGATGCTAATCATAGAATGTGCTTATCTCTCGGGAATGGCCATCGTTAGGGAATCATTTTAGCATTGGACTACTGATGATTACATGGAGTCAGCAGCATGACTTTATATCACAGTACAAGTAACCAAGTGAAGAGATTGGTACCTATTTGAATAAGAACTCAATAAACTGCTGAAAGATGCCTAAAGTTTCTTCAAAATACTTACTTTTGTCCCTGAGTGTTTATACATCAATTGCATCTCTGAAAATAGATGCCTTTTTATCATTTTTAATATATCAGTCATTCTCCCTTTTAGAAATCTTTTTTTTAATTGACTCAAGATTAAATACTCCACAAATGGATTTTTATGATATAATTATATCCCTCTACATATAAACTATAAGCCCAATCAAACAAGTATTCGTTTATAACTTAGATATTTCTGGTCAGGTTCATGTTCCATAATTTCAGATTGTGTTTGATCTTCTTGCTGTGTGTTACTGTGAGGGGTAGACAGTGGTGTAGAGATATCGTCACTCAACCCAGAGACCTGGGCTTGGGACTCTTGGGAGCCAGGTTCGAATTCTTGCATAGTCATATTCGTGGAATCTGGAATCATTCCTTACAGATAATGTCCCAGACACAACTATCACCTTCCCTGCATATGTCCTGTCCCACAGAGGTGGTGGCACAGTGGTATACAGTCGGGTGGGAGTTGACCTGGGAATCCTTGACATCGACTTCAGACCCCATGAAACTAAGACAAGCATGGAAAAGGAAACTTCCTGCTGGTTACCATGTACCACCCACCGTCAACTGACGAATCAGTACTTCTCCATGTTGAACACCACTTGGAGGAACCACTGAAGAGAATATACTCTGGGTGGGGACTTCAATATCCATCACCAAATGTCGCTCAATAGTACCAGAACAGACCAAGCTGGCCGAGTCCTAAAGGACATAGCTGTTAGACCGAATCCACAACAGGTGGTGAGGGAACCAACAAAAAGAAAAAACACTTCATCCCACCAACCTGCCCGCCACACATGCATCTGTCCATGACAGTATCAGCAGCAGTGATCACCGCACAGGAGACAAAGTCCCGTCTTCACATCGTGTTGTGTGGCACTACTATTGTGCTAAATGGGAGAGATTCAGAATTGATCTAGCAACTCAAGACTGGGAATCCATGAGACGCTGTGGGCCATCAGCAGCAGCAGAATTTACTCTGGCTCAATCTGTGACCTCATGGCCCGGTATATCTCCCACTCTACCATTACCACTAAGCCAGGGGACCAACCCTGGTTCAATGAAGAGTGCAGGAGGGAATGCCAAGAGCAACACCAGGCATACCTAAAAATAAGTTGTAAACCTGGTGAAGCCACAACACAGGATTGCTTGTGTGCCAAGCAACATAAGCAGCAAGTGATAGACAGAGCGAAGCAATCCCACAACAAACACATTAAATTTAAGCTCTGCAGTGCTGCCACATCCATTCGTGAATGGTGATGGACAATTAAACAACTCACGGGAGGAGGAGACTCCACAAATATCCCATCCTCAATGATAGAGGAGCCCAGAACATCAGAGCAAAAGACAAGGCTGAAGCATTCACAATAGTCTTCAGCCCGAAGTGTCGAGTGGATGATCCATCTTGATCTCCATCAGAGGTCCCCAGCATGACAGATGCCAATCTTCAGCCAATTCGATTCGCATGATATCAAGAAACAGCTGAAGGCATTGGATACTGCAAAGGCTATAGGCCCTGACACTATTCCGGCAACAGTACTGAAGTCTTGTGCTCCAGAACCTGCCACATCCCTAGCCAGGCTGTTCCAGTACAGTTACAACACAGGCATCTAATCGGCAATTCTGAAAATTGCCCAGGTATGTCCTGTACACAAAAAGGAGGACAAATCCAACCCAGCCAATTACTGCCCTATCAGAATACTTTCAATCATCAGTAAAGTGAGTCATCAACAGTACTTCAAGCAGCACTCACTTAGCAGTAACCTGCTCACTGACGCTCAGTCTGGTTTCTGTCAGGGTCACTCAGCTCCTGACCTCATTATAGCCTTGGTTTAAATATGGACAAAAGAGCTGAATGGCAGGGATAAAGTGAGAGTATCTGCCCTTGATGTCAAGGCAGCATTTGATCGAGTATGGCATCAGTACCCCCAGCAAAACTGGAGTCAACAGGAATTAGTGGGGAAACTCTCCATTGGTTGGAGTAATATTTAGCACAACAGAAGATGGTTACAGTTGCTGGAGGTCAATCAATCATCTCAGTCTCAGGACATCACTGCAGGAGTTCCTCAGGGTAGCATCCTGGGCCCAATCATCTTCAGCTGCTTCATCAATGACCTTTCTCCCAACATAAGGTCGGATTTGAGGAGATGTTCACTGATGATTGCACAATGTTCAGCAGATCCTCAGACACTGAAGCAGTCCACATGCAAATGCAGCAAGACCTGGACAATATCCAGGCTTGGACTGACATGGCAAGTAATGGCCATCTCCAATAGGAGAGGATCTAACCATCTCCCCTTGACATCAATGGCATTGCCATCACTGAAACCCCCACAATCAACACCCTGAAGGTTACCATTGATCAGAAACTGAACTGAACTAACCATATAAATACTGTGGCTACAAGAGCAGGTCAGAGGCTCGGAATCCTGCGGCGAGTAACTCACCTCCTGACTCCCCAAAGCCTGTCCACCATCTACAAGTCACAAGTCAGGATTAATGGATACTCTCCACTTGTCTGGATGAGTGCAGCTCCAACGACACTCAAAGAGCTCCACAGCATCCAGGACAAAGCAACCCGCTTAATTGGCACCCCTTCCGCAAATAACTTTCACTCCCTCCACCACCAACGCACAGCAGTAGTGTGTATCTTCCACAAGATGGACTGCAGGAACTCACCAAGGATCCTCAGGCAGAACCTTCCAAACCTACGACTGCTGTCATCTAGAAGGACAAGGGCAGCAGATACTTGGGAACACCACCACTTGGAGATTCCCCTCCAAGCCACTCATCAATCTAGAATGGAGATATATTGCCACTCTCCTCACTGTCGTTGGGCCCAAATCTTGGGGCTCCCTCCTTAATGGCACAGTGGGTGTACCTACACCCACATGGACTGCAGCAGTTCAAGAAGGCAGCTCACCACCACCTTCTCAAGGGCAATTAGGGATGGGCAACAAATGCTGACGTAGCCAGCGAACCCCACATCCCATAAAAATGAATTTTTAAAAACCTATTTTCTCACTTAGTCTTATCTGTGACTTCAGGAAAGGATGCCATGCGCATTGTTATTTGACCTACAAACTCTGCGATGTTAGTGACTGCACAATTCCTTTGACCAATTTTCTAACTTCTACAATCCAAAGACTGGTTGTACTCACTATTCCACAATTTTAAATTCTACATCTTGGCTTCTGAATTTATATTCACATACGTTGCGACACTTCCTGTCAGTTAACTATTTGGGCCAAAATGCATCACCAGCTTTGCATTAGACATGTTCAATTTTGTTTTTTGCCAACTGACATCACACTAAATTCCACATCATGTCAAAATTAGTTTAGCACATTATCTGTAACCCACTATGTTCCAGGACCTGCTTAGCTAGGACTACACACAATGTCTCAAATTATCTACTCTTCAGGGAACCTCCAGCAATCATAACCAAGTTCTATTAGGCATCTCTTTGTAAGCACGTAAATGGTTAAAATTGATCATGACCTCACCTTTTACGACCTATTAATTACAGCTTTTGCAGACACACCACCTGCTTGTATGTTAAACCAGGATATTATTTAAATTACTGCAACAGTTAGGACTCTGGGTTTGTACTCATTGGAGTTTAGAAGGATGAGGGGGGGTCTTATTGAAACTTACAGGATTCTGCGAGGCCTGGATAGAGTGGACGTGGAGAGGAAAAACTAGAGCCAGAGGACACCATCTCAGATTAAAGGGACGATCCTTTAAAACAGAGACAAAGGGGAATTTTTCCAGCCAGAGGGTGGTGAATCTGTGGAACTCTTTGCTGCAGAAGGCTATGGGGGCCAAATCACTGAGTGTCTTTAAGACAGAGATAGATAGGTTCTTGATTAATAAGCTAATCAGGGGTTATGGGGAGAAGGCAGGAGATTGGGGATGAGAAATATATCAGCCATGATTGAATGATGGAGCAGACTCTATGGGTCAAGTGGCCTAATTCTGCTCCTATGTCTCATGCTCTTAACATATATGTACCTTGACCCAGGCATTTAATAAGATTATTGCAACAGAGAGATATAGTACAATCTATATAAACATTTCTTACATTTATCACAATATGCAGCAGGACCTGAACAAAATTCAGGCTTACGCTGATAGGTCACAAGGATCATTTGCACCATATGTGCCATCACCAGCAAGGTAGAATCTAACCATCTTCCCTTGATATTCAATGGCAGTACCATCACTGAACACCCCACTATCAACATTCTGGGAGTTACCCTTGACCAGAAACTGAACTGGACCTGCCAAATAAATACCTGGCTACAAGAGCAGATCAGAGGCTGGGAATTCTGCAGTGAAGAACTCACCGGATTCCCCATAACCTCATAATCTTTCCACCAATTACAAAGTATGAATCAGGAGTCTGATGGAATACTCTCCACATGCCAGGATAGGCTTAGCTCCAACAAGCTTGACAGCATCCAGGACAAAGCAGTCAGCTTGATCAGCGCTCCATCATTCATTTGCTACACCATAAGCGCACAGTGGCAGCTGTGCGCACCATAGACAAGATGGACCACAGCAACTGGCCAAGCCTCCTTGGACAAAGCTTTGCAAACCCACAACTCTATGACCTGGAAGGAAGATGGCAGCAAATGCATCGGAACATCACCACCTGCAAGCTCCTTATCAAGTCACATACATACAACACAGGACTGCTTCTGTGCCAAACAGCATAAGCTGCATCTATGCCTCTGGGTCCACAGTGGTTCAAAAAGGCAGCTCACCACCAGCTTCTTAATGGCAACTAGTGATCATTAGTAAAGTGATGGAAGGGGTAATCGACAGTGCTATCGAGCACACTTACTCAGCAATAACCTGCTCACGGACGCTCAGTTTGGGTTCCGCCAGGGTCACTCCACTCTTGACTTCATTATAGCCTTGGTCCAAACATGAACAAAAGAGCTGAATGCCAGAGATGAGGTGAGAGTGATTGTCCTTGACATCAAGGCAGCATTTGACTGAGTATGGCAAAAGGACCCTTAGCAAAACTGGAGTCAACAGAAATCAGTGGGGAAACCCTCTGCTGGTTGTGTCATACTTAGCACAAAAGAAGATGGTTGTGGTTGTTGGAGGTCAGTCAGCTCAGTCCCAAGAGCTGAATTCCAGAGGTGAGGTGAGATTGACTGACTTTACATCAAGGCAACATTTGACTAAATATATCACCAAGAAGCACGAACAAAACTGGAATCAATGGTAATTGGGGGGAAACTCTCAATTTGGGCAGCATGGTAGCACAGCGGTTAGCACCCCTAGGACAGGGTCCAGTTCCGGCCTTGGGTGACTGCGTGGAGTTGCGCATTCTCCCCGTGTCCACTTGGGTTTCCTCCGGGTGCTTCGGTTTCTTCCCATAGTCCAAAGATGTGCAGGTTAGATAGATTGGCCATGTTAAATTGCCCCTTGGTGTCCAGGGATGTGTAGGTTAGGATAAGGGGTTATTAGGATAGGGGAAGTAAGTGGATTTGGGTGGAGTGCTCTTTCAGAGGTCGGTGTAGACTCGATGGGCCGAATGGCCTCCTTCTGCACGGTAGGGATTCTATGATTAGTTGGAGTCATACCTAGCACAAAAGAAGATGATTTGGCGGTTGGAGATTAATCATCTCAGCTCCAGCACATTACTGCAGGAGTTCCTCAGGGTATTGTCCTAGGCCGAACCATCTTGAGCCACTTCATCAATGACCTTCTTCCATCATGTGGTCAGAAGTGGGGATGTTCACTGTTGATTGCACAGTGTTCAGTATCATTGCTGACTCCTCGGATATTGGAGCATTCCATATCCAAATGTAGCAAGGCCTGGACCATATCCAGGCTTGGGCTGACAAGCGGAGCGTTGCATTTGCTCCACACAAGTGCCAGGCAGTAACCATCTCCAGCAAGAGAAGATCTAATCATCAGACCTTGACATTTAATGACACGACCATCATTGAATTCACCATCATCAACATCCTGAGAATTACCATTGATCAGAAACTGAACTAAACTAGCCATTTTAATACTGTGGCTACCAGGGCAGGTCAAAGGCTAGGAATCCTGTGACTAGTAATTCACCACCCGACCCCTCAAAGCCTGTCCACCATCTACAAAGCACATGTCAGGAGTGTAGGAATACTTCACACTTGCCTGGATGAGTGCAGCTCCAACAACATCAAGAAGCTCGACACCATCCAGGACAAAGCAGGCCATTTGATTGGCACCTCTTCCAGAAACATTCACTACCTCCACCAATGATGAACAGTGGCAGCCGTGTGCATCACCTAAAGATGCATTGCAGGAACTCGCCAAGGTGTTTTAGACAGCACCTTCCAAACCCACAATCACTACCATCTTGAAGGACAAGGGCAGTAGATGCCTGTAACACCACCACCTGGAGGTTCCCCTCCAAGTCACTCATCATCCTGGTGCACCCACACCACATGGATTGCAGAGGTTCAAGAAGGCAGCTCATGACCAGCTTCTGAAGGATAACTAGAGATGGCCAATAAATGCTTGCCTGGCCCTTGATGCCCATATCCCAGAAATTAATTTAAAAATACCTTATTAATAATAATAATAATAATCTTTATTGTCACAAGTAGGCTTACATTAACACTGCAATGAAGTTACTGTGAAAAGCTCCTAGTCGTCACATTCCGGCGCCTGTTCGGGTACACTGAGGGAGAATTCAGGATGTCCAAATTATCTAACAGCACGTCTTTCAGGACTTGTGGGAGGAAACCGGAGCACACGGAGGAAACCCATGCAGTCACAGGGAGAACGTTCAGACTCCACACAGTCAGTGACCCCAGCCGGGAATCGAACCTGGGATCCTGGTGCTGTGAAGCAGCAGTGCTAACCACTGTGCTATAGTGCTGCCCGTGCTGGCTGCCATGTCGACTTCAAAGTTTATCACTATCCCTTCATTGCCAACATCCTACAGCTCTATTCCTATCAGCACTGTGAATGTACCTGCACCACATGAACTGCAGTGGTTCAAGAATGTGGTTCACCACTACCTTCTCAAGGAAATTTAGGGGAGGTAAACAAATGCTGGCCTAGCCAGTGACAGATCCCATGAAGGGTAAAAAAAAAATCTGCCACTTCCTGGAAAGCAGCAATAGTAAGGTATGAAATACAGACTTCTGTAACAAATGTTGTCATTTCCATCAATACGTTGCAGTCTGGTGCATATAAATTAGGTGCTGTTCAACACATCTAATTATTGGCATTAGAATTTAAGGAGTGCGTCATTGTTTTCTATCCGGCGCAATCAACATGTTGATTCGGTAAGTAGGATTCTTGTTCACGTTCCTATAATCTGAGAGAGACTTTTGAAGTTAAAAGGTGCAGAGACAGCTGCATTAACCAGATATTACAAAACTTTCCTTGTAGGTGCTAATGATGGAAAGATGATAGGTAGGATGACTGAGTGCATGGTGGCCTGGGCTATGCCCGTCATTGTTATTTAGAATTTCTGTTTTTGAATTATTTATACTGATGCATATGACCTTCTTTGGAATCTCTGACAGAGCTCACATGCTGCAAAGTCATATATAACTGGAAGGCACAAGTTAAACCCATTATAGTGGGGAATAGTTTCCCGTAACACAGTCTTGGCAAAATATTCCACCTACAAACAATAAAAGTAATTATTGTGCCCACAGGCTAAAATCAGATACAATACAGTAGAAAGAGTCTTACAGCCCTATGAGCAATGTCAATGTGACTAATGTGAACAAGAAAAGAACTGAACATAAATTCGCAGAGGGCACTATATAGGGCATGGGAAAGGAAAAGGTTATGTGGAAGTGTGATGTGCTTTTAAAGGGACAGGCATCCTTAAACTAAGTGCTCCACTAGTTTCAGATCATAACCTCAATGTCTGTGTAAAATTAATAAAGGAGTCATTTGACCTCTAAAGTATTACAATTCAGTAATTTTTCAGACAACTGATAATTCACAAACTTGAATGAGCATACAATCGGTTTCATCCTGTTTGGAGCACATCAAGTACTATCCGGCCCTACTCTTTTTGCTTTATTGAATCATGGGATTTGGGCGTTATTGACAAGGCCAACATGCTGCCCATCTCTAATTGCCCTTGTGAAGGTACAGGTGAGTCACATCTATGAACCGCTGCAAACATTTGGATGGAGTTACACCCACGGAGCTGCAAAGGTGTTCCAGGATTTTGATCATTTCCTGTGCCAACACTGGTCAATCTACCAGGATCATCCTTGAATGTAAAAGATAATTCCCAGCCTCTTTGCTCCACCACAAATCCACCCTCCTGCCTTGTTCATCCTCTCCTCCAAAAGCAAACGCAAGAAGCTTTTGGGTGACATTTTTACCTTGATTGAGATCAACCATTCAGCTGCCACATCCCCCTTTCTATTTGCTCATCAAGATAAATTTCTTATGCAGTCAATCTGGTGACCCCTGGCCCTGAACATACATCTTCTCTAAAATTCTCTCCTACCTCCTTGCATATTCTCCCCAATCTCTATTTGACTGGAAGAACCAGCACCTGTTGTTTATTCCTGTCTGGCCCAAAAGCAAAATGGGAAAGGTGCCTAAACCATGGTTTGCAAAGGAAATTAGAGATAGTATTAGCTCCAAGGAAGAAACATACAAATTGGCCAAGAAAATTACAGACCTGAGAACTGAGAGCAATTTAGAACTCAGCAAAGGAGAACAAAGGGATTGATTAAGGAGGGGGAAATAGAGCACGAGAGTAAACGTGCGGGTACATAAGAACTGACTGTAAATGTTTCTGTACATAAGTGAAGAGAAAAAGATTGGTGAAGACAAATGTACAGTTAGAAACAGGGGAATTTTTAATGGGGAACAAAGAAATGGCTGACCAACTAAATACATACTTTGGTTCTGTCTTCACAAAGGAGGACACAAATAACATACCAGAAATGTTGGGGAACACAGAGCCAGCGAGAGGGAGGAACAGAAGAAGATCAGTATGAGTAAAGGAATGGTATTGGGGAAATTGATGGGATCGAGGCCGATAAATCTCCAGGGCTTGACAATCTACATCCCAAAGTATTTAAGGAAGTGGGCCCAGAAATAACGGATGCATTGGTGGTCATCTTCCAAGATTCTAAAGACGCGGGAACTCTAATGTAAGCCCACTATTTAAAAGGGGAGGTAGAGAGAAAACAGGTAATCATAGACCAGCCAGCCTGTCATGGTAATGGAAAAATGCTAGAATTCATTGTAAAAGATTTCCTATCGGTGTACTTGGAAAATAATGGTAGGATCAAACATAGTCAGCATGGATTTACAAAAGGGAAATCATGCTTGACAAATCTATTGGAATTCTTTGAGGATGTAATTAGTAGAGTTGACAAGGGGGGAACCAATGGATGTGGTTTATTTGGACTTCCAGAATGCTTTTGACAAAGTCCCAGATAAGAGATTAGTGTGTAACATTAAAGCGCATGGAACTGGGGGTAATGTATTTAGATGGATAGAAAACTGGTCAGCACACAGGAAACAAAGAGTAGGAATAAACAGTCTTTTTTCAAGTTGCTGGCAGTGACGAGTGGGCATCGGTGCTTTGGCCCCAGATATTCACAATATATATTCATGATTCAGATCAGAGGACAAAATGTAATATCTCCAAATTTGCAGATGACACAAAGCTGGATGGGAGGGTGAGCTGTGAGGAGGATGCAAAGATCCTTCATTGTAATTTGGACAAGTTGAGTAAGTGAGCAAATGAATGGCAGATGCAGTATAATTTGGATACATATGAGGTTATCAACCTTGGTAACAAAACAGGAAGGCAGATTATCATCTGAATGTCCACGGGTAATCGGTGGGACTCCCTCCGATTGGTTGTCTGGTGACTAATGAATTGGCCAAAGGGCTGCATTCTGCCTGGTAACAGGCAGTGGTTGGATCCTGCCCAAGTGGGATGATTTTATTCAGAGAACCAAAGAAGGACAGTTGAGTCCTGGAGGTTCAGAGGGAAGGACCAGCTATCTCTTTCTCTTGTGTTTTCTCCAAAAACGCTGAGTAGCTGCACAGGGAATGTCAATACATCTACAGTGAAAACCATTACAGACTGAAAGCAAAAACCTTGAACTGAAAGCCATCTGAAACAAGGTCTCACAGAGCAGATTACTCTGTAAAGTTAAAGCGCATGGGATTGTGGGTAATGCCCTGAGATGGATAGGAAGCTGGTTAGCAGACAGGCAGCAAAGAGTTGGAATAAATGGGTCAATCACTGCCTGTTACTGGGCAGAATACGGCCTTTTGGCCAATTCATTGGCCACCTGCCAACCAATCGAACCGAGTCCTACCATTCTCTCGGGTGCCAAAAAGTCTGAGTTCTGTTGTCCGAAGGTTAGTACAATATACTATGATGTAACTTTTGAGTTCCTCACTTCCTCTGCTTGACTTAAAGATATATGTCCATTAAGCATCCATGGATCAAAATGATAACAGCACAAATAAAGAAAGGGGAAAAATGGAATCAACAGGAAAGGCTGTTACAGAACATACACAACATTGCTTGTGCAACTTACCAACTCACCACTGAGAGCTTTGAATATCATATCTACAAGATGGAGACACAACATTCTACAACTGAATTAATACCATGAATAAGATTTTTTGGGGAAAAATCAAGCTATAATAGATTCTTTAGGCATTGAGTTTATCTATAAAAGTTGATTGTTCATCTTCTTTGGTTTAGAAAAACGTTAATGATTGGAATAGCCATATTGATACAGACAGAGCATTGTTTATTTTGTAAAGAGACGTGTTAATTTGTAATAATATTCATAAAGAAATAGGAACTAATTGTTCTGACGATGTATACCTGGGGTGCCACATTTTACTGGTGCACTGCAGTCATATGCTGAGTAACAATGTACCAGTCCACCCACCGCATGAAGAGCTAAAAGAAATAAACTCAATGAAGCTTCAGCATTTTGAGTCTGAAGTGTGATTATTTCTAACTTATAGGAACCAGAGGACATAACCATTGCTTCACCAGGTTAGAAGCAACTTTTGTCAGTGTCAAACTCAGTGGCATTTATTTTATCAGCGCACAAACCAACAGCTGATGCAAAGTCTCATCGATAGAGCTCCAATTGTGCTTTTAAAACAATCAAGCTCCGAATATCCAGCAACACTCAGTTGAAGTTGTGTAGTTATGATAATTTAGAAACATGCAGTTAGAAAACAGATATGAGTAATTGTAATAATACAAGTCTGACAGAAACAGGTACATAATTACAGTAGCTCAAACTGAACGGAGTCTTTAAAGAGCCAACAGTGTCATTACATTAGAAGTCTCAGTTAAGTTCAGTTGTATGGATCTCTCCTTTAAGAGCCCGGTGTCATTAGGATCGTAAAACTAAAGAGCTGTCGATGCCTAGTAAATTCATTCTTTCAAAGATGCTGGAAAACAATTATTTTGTTATGAATGAGCAAACTAAACCCTGATTCACCAATTCAAGTTTGAAACATCTCAAGAACAAGTTATGCAAAAATGAACTGTCCTATTGACCAACAAACACAACAACAATTTGCATTTATGTAGTTCCTTTTGACATGGTAAAATGTCTTGTGATGCATCACTGGAACATTGCCAAACACAAGATTTAGCATCAAGCCACAATAGGAGATACTGGGAAAAATGAGCCTGGTCAGAGAGGTAGGTTTTAAGGGGCATCTTAAAGGGGAAGAGAGAGGTGGAGAGGATTAGGAAGGAGGTTTCAGAAAGCATAGCAAACACTCCCCGTTTATTGAGCTTACACTGTCCACAAATGTTTTGTGAGCTCTTGAGCATAACTAATAGTTACTAGGAGTCCAAAACAGTAGGGTATTCTCTAGAGGGGATTTGGAACATGTGTAGACAGTGCAATAGCATGAACATGGCCAGTCTGCGGGAGCAGGGATCTCAGTGCACAAGTACCCACATTTAGTTATGTTGACTAATCATCTCTCACAATAGATAGAAAGAGGGGTGTAGTACTGTATTCAGAATTTACGGAACTAGATAGTTATGATCACCCTCATGAGGATCGTGGAGTACGAGTTCCCATAGCAAAGAGCAGAGGCCCTTCCAGCTGGGACTTGTTAACAAGCCTTTTAAATACTGCCACAGACCCGAACTGGGAGTTCCTATTTTTCCTGGGCTGGGACAGTAGTGTTGTATGCCATGGGTGTTGCTTTAGTTTTGAGTTAAAATAAATTTGGTTTAACCTTTATCTTCGTGTCTCCTGGATTACAACATTGGTGATGAGGATGGGATTCAACGTTGGGCACTCTTGTTGACAGCACACGAATACTCCTTCAAGACCTGCCCGAGAATGCACATAGCCAAGGCTGACTGAGTTGCCTACTGTTACCCACAAGATCCTTCCCCCCTCACCAAGAATGGATGGGGCCGTCATGACTTTGAATTTTATGGACACCCTGCCTGTGTCTGCCGAGCAGCTAGACATAGACCCAGAAAGACCCCACGTTGGCGCAACTATGCCATATGATCCTAAGTGGCGGAATCCAAGGGCACCCTACAGAAGATCTAAAGCCCTTCCTACCTAAACACAAAGAATTCAGAGATGGCATCATCCTGTGGGGACCCCAATTAGTTGCCCTCACCCTGGCCAACGCCTAATCTTAAAGAAACTCTACAGTAGTCACCGATGAGTCTCTAAGATGAAGATTCTCACCAGGAGTTATGTTTGGTGACCCGGGCTTGATATCGACATTGAAAGTTTTGTGAAACAGTGCCCGTCTTGTCTGGAAAATCAGAAGCTCCCGCCGTCGGCCTCGCTACATCCATGGGAATGGCCAGGAGGTCTTAGATCATAGAATTTACAGTGCAGAAGGAGGTCATTCGACCCATCGAATCTGCACTGGCCCTTAAGCCCACACCTCCACCCTATCCCCATAACCCCACCAACATTTTTGGGCACTTAGGGCAATTTAGCATGGCCAATCCATCTAACCTGCACATCTTTGGGTACGGGTACATGTGGAATTCACTGGGCCATTTGTGGGGTCAATGTTGTGGGGTCGACACACTAAATGGATGGACATACACCGGATGTCCTCCACGTCTTCCAGCGCCACTATAGAAAAACTCCAGCAATTAGTATGCACTTGTGGGATACCGGAGGTTCTTGTCTCCAAAACGGGACTCCTTTCATCAGTGGACAATTCCAGGCGTTCGCAAAGTCCAATGGGATAAAACACATGTGGACGACCCATCTTCTAATGGCTTGGCCGAGCAGGCAGTCCAAACATTGAAAAACGGTATGAAGAAACGGACCACCAGCTCGCTCGACACCAAACTGGCTCGGTTTATTTTCAACTACAGGACCACAGCATACGTGATGACAGGGGTTGCGCCAGGGGAATTGCCTCCTGACCGTATTCAGTCTACTGCTTCCTAACCTAACTGGGAAAGTGGTGTCAAAACAGGAGGCTCAAAGAAAAATTATGACACCTGACGGCCGGATAGGACTTTCAGGCCGGGAGAGACCGTCTATATTCACAATTTCGGGGACGGGACCCTTTGGATCCCGGGAATGAAAGTTGAGAAGACTGGCCCGGTGCCATACAATGTCAAGTCCAGGGAGAGCACCGTAAAAAAGCACATGGAACATCTTTGGAGTAGGACTCCCTTGACTGCAGAGACTAATCTGGGTGGGGTGACACACTCAATGACTTTGGAACATACCACCGGGCAAGGGACTAAATCCATGGTACACCCAAGGGTCATCCGCCATGAGAACGAATAATCAGGCTCCGACATGGAAACTGAGGTGATGGACTCGCAGCCAGAAATTGAAGTTGGGGTCAAACCCCATATCAGTGGCTTCGACGCTCAGTGAGCAAGCGACAATTCCCCATCCTCATTACAGCCCCAGATCCGACTCCACTAATGATGGACTCAAGCTCTTTTGCGGAGCGGCAAAGGAGGCCTCATGATCGAGGTAGCGAGGGGGTGATCTGGATATTGGGGGGAGGGATGTTATAATCCTCATGAGGACCATGAGGGATCATTTATTGATATCCCTGTAAGGCTCGTGTAGTACGGGTTTCCATGGTTACAGGCAGAGGCCTGTCCTGCTGGGACTCGTTATCGACTCAGACTGGGAGTTCCTGTTAGTCCCGGGCTGGGACAATAGTGTTGTCTGCTCCGGGTGCATTTTTACTTTTGAGTTCAAATAAATTTGATTTAACCTTTATCTTCATGTCTCTTGGATTACTGCAATAGGGAATTAGCAAGCAGGCCTTCAAGAGTAATGATCTTCGGATTACGGGCAGTGTCACGTGAGTATAGAAATAGAAGTATAAAGCAGATGAATGCATGGCTGGAAAAATGGTGCAGGAGGGAAGGCTTTAGATTTTTGGGACTTTGGGACCAGCTCTGGAGAAGATAGGGCCTGTACTAATTGGATGTATTGCACCCAAACAGAGCCAGGGTTAAGTCCTTTCGATCATTTATTCAGATCATAGATTTCACACTGCAGAAGGACGCCCGCCATTCGGCCTATTGAGTCTGCACTGGCCCTTGGAAAGAGCACCCTACTTAAGCCCACGCCTCCACCCCATCCCCGTACCTCAGTAAACTCACATAACCTTTTGGACACTAGGGGGTAATTTAGCAGACCAATTCACCTAACCTGTGTGGTGTTCTTTGTGCTGCTAAATTCAGAATGGCTGGCGTAGTGTTCACAAAGACCACAAAATAGTTTGAACTTGAATAAAGCTATAAATATAATAACACTAATAATTTGGATTTGACACGTACTCCTAAATAATACAGTTGCTTATTAACATATAAACTACACTCATCCACAACTAATCTCGAAACCGTTATAAACTATGATCTGCTCTTACTTGCACTATCTTTACTTTAGTCTGTCTCTAGCTAGCTTCTGCACTGCTCTCTCCCCACAAGGCTTAGCATCAATGCCTTATATACTTGTAACTGTAGCTCCCTCTAGTGGCTATTCTAGACATTTCATTAACCTTTGCAGTTCTTACATTTATGATAATACCACAACCAACACAACTTTGAACTGTGGGAGGAAATCGAAGCAACCGGAGGAAACCCATGCAGACACGGGGGAAAGTGCAAACTCCACACAGACAGTCACGCGAGGCCAGAATTGAACCTGGGACCCTGGAGCTGTGAGGCATCAGTGCTAACCACTGTGCCACCGTGCTGCCCTTTAGTGAATGCAAAGCCCCTAAGCCAAGCAGTTTCTTCCAGTCCTGCTGTGTTCAGTGTGGATAGGCCTCCACTGAGTCTGTGGATCATTCTTCTATGATGTGGTGCATAGTTTAGGCTCTTCCACAGGCACATAGGGGGCTGGCACTGATGCCCCATCTGTGGAGGTTGGTCAAGCGGCAGCCATGGACAGTCCTGAACCTGTTAAAGGTAGACCATTCTTTCCTTGGAAGTCAAAACCAAGCCAGGTGTTTTGCTAGTGCTATTGAGGAGGATTTAAACTAACTTTGCAAGGTTGTGGGAATCAGAAGGTAATATCAGAGGGGAACATCAAGAGGCACATAAAATTGGAGAGTTGGAGAGCACTGGAGTAGAGAATAGTAAGTTATTAGGTGGGGTCAGTTTAAGGGAGAAAGTGATAAAGTGTGAATTCAAGTTTATGTGAATGCATATAGTGTGGTAAATAAGATTGGATGGATTACTGCCCAGATTGCCTTGTGGAAGTATGCTGTTGTGTCTGCAACAGGCCTGGCTCAAAGAAAGGCAGCATTGGTATTACATATTCCGGGATACAAGGGGCTGGAGTCTCTGTTTTGGAGACAAAGTCCCCACCCCGGCGTGAAAACGGTGGTCTTTTATGCCAGAAAAACTGGCATAAAACGGCCAACCGTTCACCGTTTTGCTGGAGGTTAGCAGGGAGACAGCATAGAGCTCGCAGGTTCCGTGCCGATACGGTTCCGTGGCTGCGCATGTGCACGGCAGTGGCCTGCAGCAGCCGTGCTGTGCTCCATTGCGGACTCAGCCCGCGGGCCCGGACCGCAAAAGTAGTGCCCCCCTTCGGCCACTTGTGCGCCTCAGACTGACCCTTTGGATTTCGGCGGCAGCGGTGCGCAGGGGCCTTCTGGGAGGTGAGTAGTTAGTTTAAAAAGCCTTGCCTGGTCCCGTGTCTGTTCTTCTTTTCAGTTTTATTTGTTTTTATATAAGGCGGGAACCGGAAGTTCTACCTCTGGCAAGTGCCCCCCCCCCCCCCCAACCAATAAATTCTGGTGGAGAGGAAACCCGAGACACTACACGTGTAGTGTCTCCCACCCGCCCTCCTCCTCTAGCCTAATAATAAGACCCATTGGTGTAAGGTAAGTGCCATATTATATTATTATATTATTAGCATTGTGCAGGTCAAGGATCGGAGGTGGAGGAGCAGTCTCTGTCAGCGAGAGAACCTGAGAACATCTCAGACACTCAGAAGGCAAGTAAGTGATTTTTACTTTTATACCTTTTTTCAAATTGTGTGTGTCGGGGGGAAACTGAAGCGACATCACAGAAAAGCTGTGACCTGAGTGGCTGGTTGGGATTCTAACCTAAATTAAAAAAAAAAATTTGAGTATTTGGGAACTAATTAAACATAATAACTTAATTATAATTTAGAGGATATCTAAGCCAGAGATCGGAGAGTATTATAGTTAGCTATCGCATTTCTATTAGAAATCTAGTGCTAGGAAACAGATAGTTGACAGTAACTTTGCAATTAAAAAAAAAAGTATTTATTAAAAAAAAAGACAAATTTTAATTTTAATTAATTGACGCAATGTCAGTTAGAGGGGTGCTGTGCTCTGACTGTGAGATGTGGCAGGTCCGGGAGGCTTCCAGCGTCCCGGATGGCTTCATCTGCAGAAAGTGCACCCAACTGCAGCTCCTCACAGACCGCATGGTTCGGTTGGAGCAGCAATTGGATGCACTTAGGAGCATGCAGGTGGCGGAAAGCGTCATAGATCGCAGTTATGTAAATGTGGTCACACCCAAGGTGCAGGCAGAGAAATGGGTGACCACCAGAAAGGGCAGGCAGTCAGTGCAGGAATCCCCTGTGGTTGTCCCCCTCTCGAACAGATATACCCCTTTGGATACTGTCGGGGGGATAGCCTATCAGGGGAAAACAGCAGCAGCCAGAGCAGTGGCACCACGGCTGGCTCTGATGTTCAGAAGGGAGGGTCAAAGCGCAGAAGAGTAATAGTAATAGGGGACTCTATAGTCAGGGGCACAGATAGGCGCTTCTGTGGACGTGAAAGAGACTCCAGGATGGTATGTTGCCTCCCTGGTGCCAGGGTCCAGGATGTCTCCGAACGGGTAGAGGGAATCCTGAAGGGGGAGGGCAAACAGGCAGAGGTCGTTGTACATATTGGTACTAACGACATAGGCAGGAAGGGGCATGAGGTCCTGCAGCAGGAGTTCAGGGAGCTAGGCAGAAAGTTAAAAGACAGGACCTCAAGGGTTGTAATCTCGGGATTACTCCCTGTGCCACGTGCCAGTGAGGCTAGAAATAGGAAGATAGAGCAGACAAACACGTGGCTAAACAGCTGGTGTAGGAGGGAGGGGTTCCGTTTTCTGGACCACTGGGAGCTCTTCCGGGGCAGGTGTGACCTGTATAAGATGGACGGGTTGCATCTAAACCGGAGAGGCATAAATATCCTGGCCGCGAGGTTTGCTAGTGTCACACGGGAGGGTTTAAACTAGTATGGCAGGGGGGTGGGTACGGGAGCAATAGGTCAGAAGGTGAGAGCATTGAGGGAGAACTAGGGAATAGGGACAGTGTGGCTCTGAGGCAGAGCAGACGGGGAAAAGTTGCTGAACACAGCGGGTCTGGTGGCCTGAAGTGCATATGTTTTAATGCAAGGAGCATTACGGGTAAGGCAGATGAACTTAGAGCTTGGATTACTACTTGGAACTATGATGTTATTGCCATTACAGAGACCTGGTTGAGGGAAGGGCAGGATTGGCAGCTAAACGTTCCAGGATTTAGATGTTTCAGGCGGGATAGAGGGGGATGTAAAAGGGGAGGCGGAGTTGCGCTACTTGTTCGGGAGAATATCACAGCTATACTGCGAGAGGACACCTCAGAGGGCAGTGAGGCTATATGGGTAGAGATCAGGAATAAGAAGGGTGCAGTCACAATGTTGGGGGTATACTACAGGCCTCCCAACAGCCAGCGGGAGATAGAGGAGCAGATAGGTAGACAGATTTTGGAAAAGAGTAAAAACAACAGGGTTGTGGTGATGGGAGACTTCAACTTCCCCAATATTGACTGGGACTCACTTAGTGCCAGGGGCTTAGACGGGGCGGAGTTTGTAAGGAGCATCCAGGAGGGCTTCTTAAAACAATATGTAAACAGTCCAACTAGGGAAGGGGCAGTACTGGACCTGGTATTGGGGAATGAGCCCGGCCAGGTGGGAGATGTTTCAGTAGGGGAGCATTTTGGTAACAGTGACCACAATTCAGTAAGTTTTAAAGTACTGGTGGACAAGGATAAGAGTGGTCCGAGGATGAATGTGCTAAATTGGGGGAAGGCTAATTATAACAATATTAGGCGGGAACTGAAGAACATAGATTGGGGGCGGATGTTTGAGGGCAAATCAACATCTGACATGTGGGAGGCTTTCAAGTGTCAGTTGAAAGGAATACAGGACAGGCATGTTCCTGTGAGGAAGAAAGATAAATACGGCAATTTTCGGGAACCTTGGATGACGAGTGATATTGTAGGCCTCGTCAAAAAGAAAAAGGAGGCATTTGTCAGGGCTAAAAGGCTGGGAACAGACGAAGCCTGTGTGGCATATAAGGAAAGTAGGAAGGAACTTAAGCAAGGAGTCAGGAGGGCTAGAAGGGGTCATGAAAAGTCATTGGCAAATAGGGTTAAGGAAAATCCCAAGGCTTTTTACACGTACATAAAAAGCAAGAGGGTAGCCAGGGAAAGGGTTGGCCCACTGAAGGATAGGCAAGGGAATCTATGTGTGGAGCCAGAGGAAATGGGTGAGGTACTAAATGAATACTTTGCATCAGTATTCACCAAAGAGAAGGAATTGGTAGATGTTGAGTCTGGAGAAGGGGGTGTAGATAGCCTGGGTCACATTGTCATCCCAAAAGACGAGGTGTTGGGTGTCTTAAAAAATATTAAGGTAGATAAGTCCCCAGGGCCTGATGGGATCTACCCCAGAATACTGAAGGAGGCTGGAGAGGAAATTGCTGAGGCCTTGACAGAAATCTTTGGATCCTCGCTGTCTTCAGGGGATGTCCCGGAGGACTGGAGAATAGCCAATGTTGTTCCTCTGTTTAAGAAGGGTAGCAAGGATAATCCTGGGAACTACAGGCCGGTGAGCCTTACTTCAGTGGTAGGGAAATTACTGGAGAGAATTCTTCGAGACAGGATCTACTCCCATTTGGAAGCAAATGGACGTATTAGTGAGAGGCAGCACGGTTTTGTGAAGGGGAGGTCGTGTCTCACTAACTTGATAGAGTTTTTCGAGGAGGTCACTAAGATGATTGATGCAGGTAGGGCAGTAGATGTTGTCTATATGGACTTCAGTAAGGCCTTTGACAAGGTCCCTCATGGTAGACTAGTACAAAAGGTGAAGTCACACGGGATCAGGGGTGAACTGGCAAGGTGGATACAGAACTGGCTAGGCCATAGAAGGCAGAGGGTAGCAATGGAGGGATGCTTTTCTAATTGGAGGGCTGTGACCAGTGGTGTTCCACAGGGATCAGTGCTGGGACCTTTGCTCTTTGTAGTATATATAAATGATTTGGAGGAAAATGTAACTGGTCTGATTAGTAAGTTTGCAGACGACACAAAGGTTGGTGGAATTGCGGATAGCGATGAGGACTGTCTGAGGATACAGCAGGATTTAGATTGTCTGGAGACTTGGGCGGAGAGATGGCAGATGGAGTTTAATCCGGACAAATGTGAGGTAATGCATTTTGGAAGGGCTAATGCAGGTAGGGAATATACAGTGAATGGTAGAACCCTCAAGAGTATTGAAAGTCAAAGAGATCTAGGAGTACAGGTCCACAGGTCATTGAAAGGGGCAACACAGGTGGAGAAGGTAGTCAAGAAGGCATACGGCATGCTTGCCTTCATTGGCCGGGGCATTGGGTATAAGAATTGGCAAGTCATGTTGCAGCTGTATAGAACCTTAGTTAGGCCACACTTGGAGTATAGTGTTCAATTCTGGTCGCCACACTACCAGAAGGATGTGGAGGCTTTAGAGAGGGTGCAGAAGAGATTTACCAGAATGTTGCCTGGTATGGAGGGCATAAGCTATGAGGAGCGATTGAATAAACTCGGTTTGTTCTCACTGGAACGAAGGAGGTTGAGGGGCGACCTGATAGAGGTATACAAAATTATGAGGGGCATAGACAGAGTGGATAGTCAGAGGCTTTTCCCCAGGGTAGAGGGGTCAATTACTAGGGGGCATAGGTTTAAGGTGAGAGGGGCAAGGTTTAGAGTAGATGTACGAGGCAAGTTTTTTACGCAGAGGGTAGTGGGTGCCTGGAACTCACTACCGGAGGAGGTAGTGGAAGCAGGGACGATAGGGACATTTAAGGGGCATCTTGACAAATATATGAATAGGATGGGAATAGAAGGATACGGACCCAGGAAGTGTAGAAGATTGTAGTTTAGTCGGGCAGTATGGTCGGCATGGGCTTGGAGGGCCGAAGGGCCTGTTCCTGTGCCGTACATTTCTTTGTTCTTTGTTCTTTGACCGCCCACAGTGCCCCCAGCCCCGAATAATGCCACCCACCTGCCTGCGGATCGGCCCTCCCCTAACTGTGGCATCGCTGGACTGAGTCTGCAGCCGCCATGCGAGGTTCCCGGACGGTGTGAGCACACGTAACCCACGCCTTCGGGAACTCGGCCGGTTGGGGACGCAACATCGAGGGGCAGGCCCCAGTACGCTGTTTTTCAGGGGGGGGGAGAATTCAAAAACTGGCGACGCTCCCGATATTGCCGTCAAAGCAAATTCTCCGCCCCGTAGCCGAACGCGATTTTGGCGTCGGGCAGCGGAGAATGCATCCCAAGGTGTTCAGGAAAGAAATGCATGGAATAAAAGGGGGAGGGTAGTGCTATTGATGAAGAGAGTGTTGCAATCCTGGAGAGAGACAATGTCACAGAAGGTTCAAGGTCTAAGGGTGGAAACTTTCCATAACTTGTCAGAATGTCAAACTCTGGCTGAAATCTGACAGATGCACTGCCGAGTTTCAGACCAGATCTTGAGTTACGCTGGCAAAGAAAAATCAGGAGGGTGTGGTTTACACCGTCTGTCTGGAGGGGGGGGGAATGCTGACAGAACCAGAAATATCGGCTCCACACAGATCAGAGATCAGTATCTTTAAAGGGCACCGCAATAAACGCCAAAGTTAAACTGCCCCAAGCAACCGCCATACCAGAAACCTGTCGGGGACTCGCCCTCCTTCACCCACCACACAATTATTGGGGGCTCTCCCCACCACCCTCACTACACAATTATCAGGGACTCTCTCCACCCTCACTACACAATTATCAGGGACTCTCTCCACCCTCACTACACAATTATCAGGGACTCTCTCCACCCTCACTACACAATTATCAGGGACTCTCTCCACCCTCACTACAGAATTAACAGGGACTCTCCCTCCTCCACTCACTACACAATTATCAGGGACTCTCTCCACCCTCACTACACAATTATCAGGGACTCTCTCCACCCTCACTGCACAATTATCAGGGACTCTCCATCCTCCCCTCACTACACAATTATCAGGGACTCTTCCTGCACGCTCACTACACAATTATCAGGGACTCTCCCTCCTCCCCTCATACACAATTATTAGGGACTCTCCCTCCTCCCCTCACTACACAATTATCAGGGACTCTTTCCACCCTCACTACACAATTATCAGGTACTCTCCCCCTCCACTCACTACACAATTATCAGGGACTCTCTTCACCCTCACTACACAATTATCAGGGACTCTCTCCACCCTCACTGCACAATTATCAGGGACTCTTCCTCCTCCCCTCACTACACAATTATCAGGGACTCTTCCTGCACGCTCACTACACAATTATCAGGGACTCTCCCTCCTCCCATCATACACAATTATTAGGGACTCTCCCTCCTCCCCTCACTACACAATTATCAGGGACTCTTTCCACCCTCACTACACAATTATCAGGTACTCTCCCCCTCCCCTCACTACACAATTATCAGGGACTATCTCCACCCACACTACACAATTATCAGGGACTCTCCATCCTCCCCTCACTACGTAATTATCAGGGACTCTCTCCACCCTCACAACACAATTATCAGGGACTCTCTCCACCATCACCACACAATTATCAGGGACTTTCCCTCCTCCCCTCACTATACAATTATCAGGGACTCTCCCTCGTCCCCTCAGTACACAATTATAAGGGACTCTCCTTCCTCCCCTCACTACAGAATTATCAGGGACTCTCTCCACCCTCACTACACAATTATCAGGGACTCTCTCTCCTCCCCTCACTACACGATTATCAGGGACTCTCCCTCCTCCCCTCACTACACAATTATAAGGGACTCTCCCATCTCCCCTCACTACACAATTATCAGGGACTGTCTCCACCCTCAGAAAACAATTATCAGGGACGCTCTCCACCCTCACTACCCAATTATCAGGGACTCTCTCCACCCTCACTACACAATTATCAGGGACTCTCCCTCCTCCCCTCACTACACAATTGTCAGGGACTCTCTCCACCTTCACTACACAATTATCAGGGACTATCCCACCTCCCCTCACTACACAATTATCAGGGACTGTCTCCACCCTCACTACATAATTATCAGGGACTCTCCCTCCTCCCCTCACTACACAATTATCAGGGACTCTCCCTCCTGCCCTCACTACACAATTATCAGGGACTCTCTCCACCCTCACTACACAATTATCAGGGACTCTCCCTCCTCCCCTCACTGCACAATTATCAGGGGCTCTCTCAACCCTCACTACACAATTATCAGGGACTCTCCGTCCTCCCCTCACTACACAATTATCGGGGACTCTCTCCACCCTCACTACCCAATTATCAGGGACTCTCTCCACCCTCACTACACAATTATCAGGGACTCTTCCCCCCTCCCCTCACTACACAATTGTCAGGGACTCTCTCCACCCTCACTACACAATTATCAGGGACTCTCCCACCTCCCCTCACTACACAATTATCAGGGACTGTCTCCACCCTCACTACACAATTATCAGGGACTCTCCCTCCTCCCCTCACTACACAATTATCAGGGACTCTCCCACCTCCCCTCACTACACAATTATCAGGGACTCTCTCCACCCTCACTACACAATTATCAGGGACTCTCCCTCCTCCCCTCACTGCACAATTATCAGGGGCTCTCTCCACCCTCACTACACAATTATCAGGGACTCTCCTTCCTCCCCTCACTACACAATTATCGGGGCTCTCCCTCTTCCCCTCCCTACACAATTATCAGGGACTCTCTCCACCCTCACTACACAATTATCAGGGACTCTCCCTCCTCCCCTCAGTGCACAATTATCAGGGACTCTCTCCATCCTCACTACACAATTATCAGGGACTAATTCCACCCTCACTACACAATTATCAGGGACTCTCTCCACCCTCACTACACAATTATCAGGGACTCTCTCCACCCTCACTACACAATTATCAGGGACTCTCCCTCCTCCCCTCACTACACAATTATCAGGGACTCTCTCCACCCTCACTACACAATTATCAGGGACTCTCCCTCCTCCCCTCACTACACAATTATCAGGGACTCTCTCTACCCTCACTGCACAATTATCAGGGACTCTCCCACCTCCCCTCACTACACAATTATCAGGGACTCTCTCCACCCTCATTACACAATTATCAGGGACTCTCTCCACCCTCGCTACACAATTATCAGGGACTCTCCCTCCTCCCCTCACTACACAATTATCAGGGACTCACCCTCCTCCCCATACTACACAATTATCAGGGTCTCGCTCCACCCTCACTACACAATTATCAGGGACTTTCCCTCCTCCCCTCACTACACAATTATCAGGGACTCTCCCTCCTCCCCTCACTACACAATTATCAGTTACTCTTTCCACCCTCGCTACACAATTATCAGGGACTCCCTCCACCCTCACTACACAATTATCAGGGACTCTCCCTCCTCCCCTCACTGCACAATTATCAGGGACTCTCCCTCCTCCCCTCACTACACAATTATCAGGGTCTCTCCCTCTTCCCCTCACTACACAATTATCAGGGGCTCTCTCCACCCTCACTACTCAATTATCAGGGACTCTCGCTCCTCCCCTCACTACACAATTATCAGGGACTCTCTCCACCCTCACTACACAATTATCAGGGACTCTCCCTCCTCCCCTCACTACACAATTGTCAGGGACTCTCTCCACCCTCACTACACAATTATCAGGGACTCTCCCACCTCCCCTCACTACACAATTATCAGGGACTCTCTCCACCCTCACTACACAATTATCAGGGACTCTCCCTCCTCCCCTCACTACACAATTATCAGGGACTCTCCCTCCTCCCCTCACTACACAATTATCAGGGACTCTCTCCACCCTCACTGCACAATTATCAGGGACTCTCCCTCCTCCCCTCACTACACAATTATCAGGGACTCTCTCCACCCTCACTACACAATTATCAGGGACTCTCCCTCCTCCCCTCACTACACAATTATCAGGGACTCTCCCTCCTCCCCCACTACACAATTATCAGGGACTCTCTCCACCCTCACTACAGAATGATCTGGGACTCTCCCTCTTCCCCTCAGTGCACAATTATTAGGGACTCTCTCCACCCTCACTACACAATTATCAGGGACTAATTCCACCCTCACTACACAATTATCAGGGACTCTCTCCACCCTCACTACACAATTATCAGGGACTCTCCCTCCTCCCCTCACTACACAACTATTCGGGACACTCCCTCCTCCCCTCATTACACAATTATCAGGGTCTCTCTCCACCCTCACTACACAATTATCAGGGACTTTCCCTCCTCCCCTCACTACACAATTATCAGGGACTCTCCCTCCTCCCCTCACTACACAATTATCAGGGAGCTCTTCCCCCTGCCCCAACAACCACTGCGGCAGTATTGCCGGTACTCCCCTCTAACATCCAGGTCCATCCCTATTCCAGGTCACCCTCCTCACTGCCAGTTTCCCCCTCCCTATGCCAGGTCCCCTCCTCTCAATGCAAGCTTCCCAGACCCTCACTATGCACTCCCCCCAGTCACTGGCAAGTCCCCCTTCAAAGGCCTCGATGCTCCCCTTAACCCCCCCCCACCACCACATATAATGGCAACCCCCTGTCCCATTTGGGCTCTACAGGAGGCCCGCCTTGGCACAGGTTTGCACTGCCAGGTTGGCAACTTAAAAGGGGCTATCGGAGAAGAGGGGCCTCTGTGTATGTACACAAGTTGTGGAAGGTGGCAGGACAGTTGAGGAGCAGTTAATAAAACAGACAGTAGTCTTGGCTTTATTAATAAGACATTGAGTGCAAGAGCCAGATGTTTGTTGAACGTGTATAAGACACTAATTTGGCCTCAGCTGGAGCTATGTGGCCAGTTCTGAGCATTGCCTTTTAAAAAGGTGTGAATGAATTGGAGTGATTGTAGAACAGACTCATGAGAATGGGGATGAGGAACTTCAGTTACAAAATAGATTGGGGAAGTTGGGGCTGTTCTCTTTGGAGAAGAGAAGGTTTGGATGAGATTTGATAGAGGTCTTAAAATCATTAGGCATGTGGACAGAGTAGATCAGGAGGAATTGTTCCAATCATGAAAAAATCGAGAATGAGGGCACAGAATTAAAGTATTCGCAAAAGGAACAGTGACATGAGGGAAAACTTTTTCATGCAGCCAGTAGTTAAGGTTTGGATGCACCACCTGAGCGAGTGTGGGAGGGCAGGTTCAATCGAGGCATTCAAAATGCGTTATATGAAAAGGAAGGATTTGCAGGGTTGCAGGGAGAAGGTGGTGAATAGTATTAAGTAAATTGCATTCTGGATAAAAGCAAATTACTGCTGATGCTGGAATCTGAAACCAAAAGAGAAAATGCTGGAAAATCTCAGCAGGTCTGGCAGTAGGGAGATAAAAGAGCTAACATAGCCAGTCATCTGGACTCGAAACGTTAGCTCTTTTCTCTCCCTCTAGGTGCTGCCAGGCCTGCTGAGATTTTCCAGCATTTTCTCCTTTGGTTGAAGTAAATTGCACATTTCGAGCGCGGTTGTAGAAGGATGAGCCGAATGGCCTCCCACTGTGCTGTAACAATGCTGCGATTCAGGATAAAAACATTGTTTAGTTGGCAAATACCATAACCTCACACCCTTCATGTTTCTGAATCTTCACTGAGGAAACAAGTACAGAAAAGCTTGCAGAGGAGCATGACAACTCTGGAAATAGCTTCCTGATTTTCTCATTTAAATGGGCATATGCGGGTGTCTGAAGTTGCCGTCTGATTCCATAATGATGGTGACACAGATAGCCTCACCATTATTCTTCTAGCATATATCAGCACCAATATATTTCTTTCTCTTAAGTTTTATTCTGGTGTTGCCGACTGCACTAAAATGAATCTGTGCGACTCCATGTGATGCACTTTCTCATTATGTGACCTTATAAATGAATGATCACACTCACATATTATGGTCAATAATGAGTTGCAAGCTATCTGATTGCAAACGATCTGAACTTAAAGCGAATCTACCTATATCAAAGACTGCTTTAATAGCTCATCTGTCAAAACTATTGACATTCTGCTTGGAACTTTTATCTGAAGACCATTCAAGCCATTAAAAGGATGAAACTTCCTTCTCTATCACAAAGTCAGATAATGTGGAAAGATAATGATTCTCTGATCCTTTCAAGGCAAATATAAACAAAGGTACTCCCAACTTGTCAAATACTGTCTTAATATAAAGATAAATGAAAGTTACCAGAAAATGGTGCCTGGTTGTGACAAAAAAAGGTGTATTTTTCAACATTTGTTTTGCAGATGCTTAAGGCAGACACTCAGTTTTATTTCTCTCAGTTTCGTACAGAAATATGTTTGTTTCGGATATGCAGGTAACTATTCACAAACACACTTTAGGGTTGATTGTTCTGGGTTTGTGCCCACCGCACTGGATCGTTCAGTCACATTGCATTTTGGAAAATCAGGTGAGTGAGAAGACACTCCTGTAAAGGGGCAAAACTGCTGAATTCAGATTGGAAGACAGATTGAGGGGATGTAAAGTTCCTTCTCAAGTGAGTGCATCCTGCCTTATTTTCAAATATGCACAGCAGCTAAGTAATCCAGGGGATTGGCACGGAACAGGGAAGATCTTCCCTTTTGTGTGCATTCTGATCACACACAACATGCCTGCTTGATGTTTGCTCACTCGGTGCTTTTACTTTTAAGTGAGTGATGATGTGCACACAAGCATTTTAAAAGTATTGACCAATTTGGGACCTCTCTGTCTGTAATCTTTGTAGCACCAAAGTTAACTTGAACCAGTCAGCAAAATACTTTTTGGAATCTGTTAACCTCTTCCCCTCCTTCCCCATTTTACCCCAAGCTAACTTCCCCAGGCTACTCATTTCCTGAGCGTTGAGAATCTGAAAAGCTTCTTTTGTAGATGTGATCCAGAGACCCGAATGGTCTGTTGCTTTCCAGGTGACATCATGAACCCGTGGTTCTGCAGTGAAAGTGTGAGCGGGCAAAGGCTGTGGTTCATGTGGGTACCTATGACACTGGGAGGAGTAATTTCAAGGTTCTGCAAAGTGGTTTCAAGGACTTCAGTTCTAGATGAAAGAGTAGAACCTTACGGGTTCACTGTATTTGCTGCCCACAATGTGCTCTTGGCCACAACCGGGGTGGCCAGAAAGGCACTGGGTGACCGCTTTGAGGAACACCTCCATTTGGTCTGCAAGCATGGCCTTCATCTTCCTGTCACTTGTCGTTTCAAATCTCCGCCTTGCTCCCACTCTTGAGTTTTCTATTCTTAATTGACCTGCCACAGTGTGCCAATGAAGCTTGACACAAGCTCAAGGAACAGAGCCTTCTCATTCGACTCGACATTCTACAGCCTTCAGGACCCAAAACTGAGTTAATCAATTTTAGATCATAACCAATTCCTCCATTTTGTTTTGTGTGTTCACTTTGCTAGTTCATTTTTTTCAATCATTTCTTTCTTAATCCCCTTACTTTGCATTCTGACATTCTGATTACTGCTATTCTGCCACTCACACCCCATCCCGAGGCATCTTTTGTGCCAAGAAACCTTTTGTCACTTAATCTCTCTTGCTCTCTAGCCTATCATGGGCTTCCCCTTTGGTTCTTCTTATATCCTCATCGCTTTCACTTGCTCAAAATCTATTGCATTTCTAACTTTCCTCAGTTCTAATGACAGGTTGCAGACTTGAAACTCTGGCTGGGATTTTCTGCGTCCCTATCCATCTGTTTTTGTTTCCACAGCTGGTGCTTGACCCATGTGATGAACGGTTACTGCCTTATCATCATGTAAGGTGATGTCCCCTTTAAGACCGGGCTTGGAACCCTGGGGACTCCGCCTCTGGCTCCGCCCATCTGTGAGCCATATATAAAGGGCTGACTCATGGGCTGTGCAGCAGTCAGCACATGTCTCAGCTCTAGCATAGTTCTTAGTCTAATAAAGCCTTCTTTACCGTTTACACTCTTAGCGTCGTTATTGAGGGTACCTCAATTTAATAGACTAAACTAGATCAGGATGGACGCAGGCCTAAAACCAGAGAAGCTCAATCTGGAAGAACGGACACCGGAGGCGAAGGAAATTTTAAAATACTGGCTGTGGTGCTTCGAGGCCTACCTGGACTCCGCAGAAACTGCCATCCTGGGGCCACGCAAGCTGCGTCTATTCCACGCCCGGGTGAGTCACAGAATCTCCGCCACGCTTGAAAAGGCGACAACTTAAGAAGAGGCGGTCGAGTTACTCCGCAAGCGGTTTGTCAAACCCATCAACGGGGTACACGCCAGGCATCTGCTCTCTACCTGCCGGCAGCGCCCGGGGCAATCGCTAGACAAATTCGTCGGGAAACTCACCGCGCTTGCCAGGGACTGTGACCATCAGGATGTGACAGGGGAAGTCCATATGAACCTGCACATCAGAGATGCTTTTGTGTCCGGAATCCGCTCGACCTACATCCGACAGCGGCTGCTCGAAAACGGGGCAAAAGACCTCCAGGACACGCTAACGCTCGCCTCCTCGCTGGAGGTGGCCTGACATAACTTCGGTTCGTACCTCGCGGACTCTGCGAGCCCCCCCCCGGACTTCCTCAGACTCAGCCGTATTACAGGCCCGCGCCACGCGGCGACCCGCTCACCATGGGGGCACACCGTGCTACTTCTGCGGGCAGGGCCAGCACCCAAGCCCACGCTGCCCAACCCGCTCCGCGATCTGCTGCAACTGGGGGAAGAAAGGGCATTTTGCGAGGGTCTGCCTGGCCAGACCTAGGGGCCAGAAAAACAAAGAACAGCCGTCCCGAAAATCAGGCTCTCAGGCCCGCAGGCCTCGCAATGTTGCTGCGCACCGACCCGACCCCTTCTGATGCGTCATCAGCCTTGTGCGAATCATGGGAGCGGCCATCTTGACGGCGGCCATCTTCTCGACCCAACACATGCGACCGACGGCGGCGGCCATTTTACGAGTCCGACTCGGCTGAGGACTCCGACTACCCGCGAGTGGGTGCGATCAGCCTCGACCAAACTCGGCCAAATCACCTGCAGAACTCTATGATGCAGGTCCAGGTCAACGGGCGCGACACTGCATGCCTCTTCGACTCCGGGAGCACGGAGAGCATTATCCACCCTGAAACGGTAAGGCGCTGGTCCCGACGCACCCATCCCTCATCCCAAACCATAGTCCTCGCATCCAGGTCCCACTCGGTACAAATCAAGGGGTCTCTCAATCCAGGGCGCCAAATACACCCGTTTCAAATTTTATATCCTCCCTCACCTCTGTGCCCCCCTGCTGCTCGGACTGGATTTCCAGTGCAGCCACCGAAGCCTGACACTGAAGTTCGGCGGACCCATGCCCCCCTCACGGTATGCTGCCTTGCGACACTGAAAGTCACACCCCCCTCGCTATTCGCGAACCTCACTCCCGACTGTAAGCCCGTCGCCACCAGGAGCCGGCGCTACAGTGCCCAAGATATGGCTTTTATCAAGTCAGAGGTCCAGCGCTTACTGGGAGAGGGGGTCATCGAGGCTAGCAACAGCCCTTGGAGAGCGCAAGTGGTGGTAGTCCGGTCCGGGGAGAAGAAACGGATGGTCGTGGATTATAGCCAGACCATAAACCGATTCACGCAGCTTGATGCGTACCCCCTTCCTCGCATCGCGGAAATAGTAAATCGGATCGCTAAATACCGTCTTTTCCACGGTCGACCTCAAATCCGCCTATCACCAGCTCCCCATCCGACCAAAAGACCGCCCCTATACTGCCTTAGAAGCAGCCGGCAGCCTCTTACACTTCCTCAGGGTCCCCTTCGGTGTCACAAATGGGGTCTCCATCTTTCAAAGGGCGATGGACCAAATTGTGGACCAGTACGGTTTGCGGGCTACATACCCGTACTTGGACAATGTCACCATCTGCGGCCATGGCCAGCAGGACCATGACGCTAACCTCAAAAAGTTCCTCCAGACCGCCCCAGCCCTTAACCTGACCTACAACGAGGACAAATGCGTTTTTCACACCACCCGGCTAGCCATCCTCGGCTATGTCATGGAAAACGGGGTCCTAGGTCCCGACCCCGACCGCATGCGCCCCCTTAAGGTACTCCCTCTCCCGCGCAGCCTCAAGGCCCTCAAACGGTGCTTGGGGCTTTTCTCTTATTACGCCCAGTGGGTCCCCAAGTATGCGGACAAAGCCCGCCCACTCATAAAGACCACCATTTTTCCCCTCTCGGCTGAGGCTCAATTGGCCTTCAACCGCATCAAGGCCGACATCATCAAGGCCGCTATGCACGCGGTGGCCGAAACCATCCCTTTCCAGGTAGGGAGCGATGCATCAGACATCGCCCTGGCTTCTACCCTCAATCAGGAAGGCAGACCAGTAGCGTTCTTCTCCCGAACCCTCACCGCCTCCGAGGTTCGACACTCTGCAGTCGAAAAGGAGGTACAAGCCATTGTGGAGGCTGTGCGGCGCTGGAGACACTACCTCGCCGGTAGGAGGTTTACCCTCGTCATCGACCAACGGTCCGTCGCCTATATGTTCGATAACACGCAACGGGGCAAAATAAAAAACGATAAAATTTTGAGGTGGAGGATCGAACTCTCCACCTACACGTACGATATCAAGTATCGTCCAGGGGAGCTCAACGAGCCCCCAGATGCCCTGTCCCGCAGCACATGCGCCAATGCGCAGGAGGACCGCCTGCAAGCCATCCACAATGACCTCTGCCACCTGGGGGTTACCCGGCTCGTCCATTTTATCAAGTCCCGCAACCTACCGTACTCAACCAAGGAGGTCAAGGTCATGGTCAGGGCCTGCCAAGTCTGTGCGGAGTGCAAACCGCACCTCTACCGGCCAGCCAAGGTTTGGCTCGTGAAGGCCTTGGGCCCCTTTGAGCGACTGAGCGTGGACTTCAAGGGGCCCCTCCCATCCACCAATCGTTATGCCTATTTCCTCACCGTGATCGGTGAGTTCTCCCGTTTCCCCTTCACCATTCCCTGCCCCGACATGACCTCAGCCACTGTGATTAAGGCACTTCACAGCATCTTCACCCGGTTCGGTTTCCCCGCTTATATCCACAGCGACCGGGGTACATCATTCATGAGCGATGAACTGCGTCAGTATCTGCTCAGCAAAGGCATCGCCTCGAGCAGAACCCGCGGGGAAACGGGCAGGTGGAGAGGGAGTACGCAACAGTGTGGAAGACTGTCCTTCTGGCCCTGCGGTCGAGAAGTCTCCCAACCACCCACTGGCAGGAGGTCCTACCCGATGCCCTACATCCATTAGGTCACTCCTCTGCATGGCCACGAATGAGACCCCTCACAACCAATTGTTTGTCTTCCCCAGGAAGTCTACCTCCGGGGTCTCGCTTCCACCTTGGCTGATTGCTCCGGGACCTGTTCTTCTCCGGAGGCACACGAGGAGCCATAAAACGGACCCCCTGGTCGAAAAGGTCCGACTGCTCCACGCCAACTCCAGTTACGCCTACGTTGAGTACCCCGATGACAGGCAAGATACGGTTTCCCTCCGGGATCTGGCACCCGCTGGATCCCCCACCACAGACGCCCCTTCCCGCGCCGCTCCCCTGCAGGACCCGGCACCCCCTACAACCCCCCCCCTCTTCCGGCCCTACCCCCTGTTGGTGAGCACCTACCAAGCGTCCTCCCTTGCGCCCCCCCCCCTTTACACACCCCGCCGGCACCACTACCCCCGGCCCTGCCTAGTCCCCCTGCCCCGACCCGGACCAAAGCTCCGACTGCTGTGCTCCCGGATGTGCCCTCAACCGGGACGTCCGTGCCCGCCACACCATCGCCCGAATTGAGGATGTCGATGAGGACGATCCGGCCACCGAGACGGATGGACCTATGATGGCACTTCACCCCCGCTGGACTCTTTTTAAACAGGGGGTGAATGTGATGAACGGTTACTGCCTTATCATCATGTAAGGTGATGTCCCCTTTAAGACCGGGCTTGGAACCCTGGGGACTCCGCCTCTGGCTCCGCCCATCTGTGAGCCATATATAAGGGACTGCCTCATGGGCTGTGCAGCAGTCAGCACATGTCTCAGCTCTAGCATAGTTCTTAATCTAATAAAGCCTTCTTTACCGTTTACACTCTAAGCGTCGTTATTGAGGGTACCTCAACCCGCTGAATATTTCCAACATTTTCTCAGAAACTTAAGAAGGGCCTGTATACAGTGTAAATTGGCACTCACTGCATTGCGGGCAACCTTCATGGGTATTGTGTACTGCACCGCTCAAGTGCCCTTGGACATATCTCTAATAAGCATTAAGATTGTTTCAATGAAGACAATCCAGGAACTACCAGAGGGGAAACATTGTCTCTTACCTCAATGCCAAGTTATCACTACCCAAGCACGGTGCCTACCGAAACATCTGCAGGACTGCCCAATGCAGAGAGACGAAAGACACTTGGCTGAATTAGATAATGAACTTCAGTAACATGCAGACTACGAAGACTGGAAGAGATTCTATGATGACCTGAAATCTGTAAATTGGTCCCAGTCTATTGGTTCATCACCAGTCCTTGATGCCGATGGGTTAGCATGGCTCACAGAAAAGCCCAAATTCTAGAATGATGGGCTCAGTAATTTAACCACATCCTCGATTGGCCTCCAATAAAGAAGCAATCAACAGGCTGCCTCAGGTTGCCATCAACTGCTTTCTTCATGCCCCTCCCGTGCTGTTGAACATGACGAATGCAAAACTCCAGTCCAGTGGCAAAGCTCTGGAGCTGTTCCTCTCCCAGCTGAGGTCTGCAAAGCTGGAGGTCAGGACCTGCTCAAGATGCTATTGAACTCTTTCAGTCATTGTGGGAACAAGAAACCATCCCACAAGATTACAAAGGTGCCTCCATTGACCACCTGTACAAGTAGAAAGGAACTTACCACCCATGCAACAATCATAGAGTTAACTCATTCCTCTCCATCACCAGCAACATTTTCATCAGAATCCTTCCGAACCCTTGAGTGCAACATTTCAAACGGGATCTGCCACCAGAAATTCAGTGTGGTTTCAGAAAAGATTGAGGAACCACTGATGTAGTGTTTTGAGTCAGACAGCTCCAAGAGCAATGTCAGGAGCAGAACATAGACCTCTACATCAGGTTTGTGATGTGACCAATGCCTGTTACAATCCAACATGAGGGCTTTTGGAAGGGGAAAAATTTGGCTACCCTAAGAAATTTATCGCAATGGTTCGACAGTTCCACGACAGCATGCGCACACATGTGGCCAGGATGATGGTGAATCTTGTGATCTTGTGATCCATTCCCAGTTAAACAGGGCTTCAGACTAGCACCAACCCTCTTCAGTATGTTTGTTTCCAGCTAGCTCTCCGATGCCTTCCATAATGATGATCTTGCCATTAAAATGAGATATCGCATGGATGGGAAGCTGCTCAATCTGCGATGACTCCAGGAAAAGAACCATGGTCACCAAGGACTCACAACACATTTTCCTGCTTGCTGATGACTGTGCATTAGCTGCTGTTTCAGAGCTGGACATGCAATTTAGCATGAACTTATTCTCCAATGCATGTAACAACTTCAGCCTAACAATCAGAATGAACAAAATGGAAGTAATGTACCAACCTGCTCCAGGAAAACTCTATTTGGGGCCGAAGGTTCAGTCCATGGTCAAAACCTATCAGCAGTGGATAAGTTCACTTATCTCAGCAGCAACTCTCTTGAGTTGTCTTTATTGACAACAAGCCGTATGTAAGAATTGCTAAAGCAAGTGTACCCTCGCTAGGAGAGGAGTAAGTCTGCCTACCAAACAGAATGTCTGTAGAACAATAGTCCTTCCCACTCTACTCTACACATGGGAAACTTGAACTGTATATCAAAGTCAAGACAAGAAGATCAATCACTAAACTTGAGCTGCCTTTCGAAGCTTCTGAGATCGGGTGGCAGGACAAAATACTAGACACTTAGGAGCTCATCCAGACTGGCATCACACCATATTGAAACAGTCACAACTTGTGGCGCACAAAGACTCCGTGAGACAAACAGAGTGAAGTCGATGAGGCTTTATTAAGCGTGTCTGTTCCCCAGCAACCCGATAGTAAACTGGCATGCGGGGGAAGGCACCGGCTTCTTATACTTCGCCTTCAGGGCGGAGTATGAGGTCAACGGCCAACCAGGACCCGGGATCTGTCAGCCAATGACATTAGGGCTTCCAGTCCCACATGACCCCCAATACATACTACCACACAACTGAATTATGCTAACCATGTAGCCAGTGCCTGAGACTCACTCACCAAGTGAATCTTTTCTGGAGAGCCTGAGTTTGGGGTGAGCTCTCATGGTGGTCAAAGAAAACACCACCAGAACACTCTGAAGGTTTCATTTAGGAGTTCTGATATCGACTTCAAACACAAGCTCGCCCAGGATCACTGCACCTGGTGCAGCCTCCTTCAAAAACCAACACATATCAGAGGTAGAGAGAAAATGCATGGAGGGAGAAACAGGAGCTAGGAACTCATCCAAAACTAAATCATCTGCAGTATCCTGTCCTCTTTACAGTAGAATCCTCCAGGTACAGACCAGGCTTAGCAGTCACCTATGTACCCACTGGGATACTACAAATCACCCCAGATGATGCACATGGTCATCTTTGCCTTGAAGAATCAACAATAGATAGGATTAATATTTAATTCCTTGAATTCTTGGGATCCAATGTGTAGAATACGTTCGCAATTCTTCAGCCAATACAACTAAAATGATACATCCCAGTTCATGCTGCAGGAATGTTTGTGCATGTGTGAAATATTTTTCATTAAAATCTCTGAACCATAGAATAGTACAACACAGAAAGAGGCCATTTGTCATACTGAGTCTGCCATGGCTTTTTCGAAGTTCCATCTACCTACACTTTCCCCATATCCCGTTAAGTTTGTCTCTTTCAAGTACTTATCCAATTCTATTTTGAAAGCGATGAGTGAATTTGTACCCACTATCCCGTACCGGCCTCCCCGAACAGGCGCTGGAATGTGGCGACTAGGGGCTTTTCACAGTAACTTCATTAAAGCCTACTTGTGACAATAAGCGATTTTCATTTCATTTCCTCTAAGACCCATATTCCGAATCCTAACTAACTGATGTGAAAACAAATTGTTCCTGATGAATTAGGGAGAGAGAATCTTTCCTCTCTCTTTAGGAACACAATCACATTCTGCTTGGTTCCGATCAATCTGAGGAATAATTGGGAAAATTCAGGGGCACTCCTGGAAATGTCAGGGATGAAAGGAATTTTACTTCTGAAAGAAGAATCATTTCACAGTGCACTTTTTTTTTCCAATGGACTCAAAAGGTTGATAATTATTCAACTAATTATACCCTAGCTTAGTCGGGTTGTGCTCATCTCACAGACACACTCAGGCAAGATTCTGCTGCAAACATTCATCCACAAACATTCACAGTTTGGCTTCTAACGCTGCAATCTGTTTCTTCATGAACACTTATGCCTCCCTGAGATTTGTCTTGGTGAATTGGGGGTTGCTGCTCCCCTGCTCCAGGATGCTCATGCTGTGTATGTGAGCTTGAAGCTCCAGATTCTTTGCTGTAGCTTTTCCTCTTTGACTCTGAAGTTCTGCTCAACCTTCTGCTGCTGCTACTTCTCCTCTGTGTCTTCTGTGTTAAATATGTTAGTGCTTGTCTGGAGGTTTGACTGGTCTGACTGAAGAAGAATATTTCCTTCCATCTGGCGAGGAGCTGTAACCACAGCTTCTGTAAAGAGTGAGGACAATTCCGAACCGGAGCCCCAGTCCAGATCATCAGCACTGGTGGACATCTCAGATCTTCAATTCTGCGTAGTTGACTACAGTGTTGTTTTACTACGTTTTGCCATTTTGAGGAAGTTGAGGGCAACACAGGCATCTCTGCTCAAGGTTACGGCTGACAGACAGAATTTTGATTATTTGCCTGTTGCCATTGACGAGCAGCTCTTGAATGATGCCAATAGCTGGGAGTTGGATTCCTCTGGGAATCCATACGGTGGTGTGTCTGTTGTCCTTAGTCAGAGGCCTTTGGCTACGGTTCCTGATTTAGAGGCACGCAAGCAGTTAGGAGAGAGTACATGCTGAGAGAGAGAGACGCAGTTCAAAAAGTGGTCTTGTCCGGCTCAGGAGTAGAGGCTAATTATTTGGTCAGCATTTCAGCTGCTGTGAAGAAGCAGCACTCGGGAGCTGACCTGTGAGGGGTCAAGGGCTGAGAACAGCACTCCAGATTCCAGAAACTTGGTGGCTCCGGAATTCAAAAGTCTGATGTCAGCACAAGAAAATGAGATGATTGGTAGATAGTGGGTAAGTTGTTTTCACCACTTTAAAACGACATTAAGGGAAGGTAAGAGTTCTCGCTTTTTAAAAAACAATTGCTTATATAATTTTCTACTTGGCATAAATTTAACGTAAGAGCTCAGTCCTGTATTTTGCATGGCCTACATGTGGTCATTCTTAGACACTCCTTACAGTCTGGATAACCACATTTTCAGGAAGTACCACCATGGTTTTGGAGTTTGAGCTCCGGAGTGCATCCACAAGGCTGAGAGGTTCGTGGATAGCACGTTTTTAAAGGTGGTCACCCCACAGCTTTAGGAAGTGCAGTCAGAGAGGGAATGGGTGACCACCAGTCAGAAGAAGGCAGGTAGCCAGGAAAGCCCCAGAGTTTATCTCACTCAAGAACCGTCTTTCTGGGCGGCATGTGGTGCAGTGGATAGCACTGGGACTGCGGCGCTGAGGACCTGGGTTCGAATCCCGGCCCTGGGTCACTGTCCATGTGGAGTTTGCACATTCTCCCCATGTCTGCGTGGGTTTCACCCCCACAACCCAAAGATGTGCAGGTTAGGTGGATTGGCCATGCTAAATTGCCCCTTAATTGGAAAAAAAATAATTGGGTACTCTAAATGTTTTAAAAAAGAACCGTCTTTCTGTGTTGGAAACGGTGAGAGTGGCGGTTCCTCTGGGGAATGCAGCCAGAGCCAGGTTCACATCACTGTGGGTGGCACAGCTGCACAAGGGGGGAGGAGTAAGAGTGGAAGAGCGATAGTGGTCGGAGACTCAAAAGTGAAGGGTGCAGACAGACGTTTATGCAGCTGCAGACCTGACTTCAGGATGGTGTGTTGCCTTCCTGGTGCCAGGGGAGTGTCACTGAATGGCTGCAGGGCATTCTGAAGGGGGAGGGTGAACAATCAGAGGTCATAGTTCACATTGGTACTATTAACATAGTTAAAAAGTGGGATATGGTCTTGCAACGTGAATTTAGGGAGTTAGGAAGCAGATTGAAAAGCAGGACATCTAAGGTTACAATCTCTGGATTACTCCTGGAGCCACGTACTAGTGAGTATAGGAATAAGAGGATAGAGAAGATGAATGCATAGATGAAGAGATGGTGTATGAGGGAGGGCTTTAATTTCCTGCATCACTCAGTCTGTTCTTTGGAAGGTGGGACCTGTACAAGTCAGATGGTTGCCTCTGAATTGGAATGGGACCAACATCCTTGTCAGAAGATTTGCTAGTACTATTGGAGTCATGCAAGGAGTCATACGGTTAAGGTAGAAATTTGGGCATGTTCATTAACACATTAACACATGGCAGAGATGTGGTTGAGGGAATGGCAGGGCTGGCAGCTAAATATTCCAGGGTATACAATGTTCAGGTGAGATGAGGATGGCGGGTGCGTGGGGAGGGGAGGGGTGGGTGTAAAAGAGGAGATGGTGATGCAACTTTCATCAAGGAGTCACTTGCTGCAGTGAGGAGGGATGATATGTTATCACGCTCCTCAATTGATGCTATTGGTAGAACTTTAAAAAAGGGGGCAATCCTGTTGCTGGGAGTGTACTATAGGCCCTCAGATAGCCAGGGAGAGATAGTAGAGCAGATATGTAGGCAAATCTCAGAGATGTGTAAAAATAATGGAGTAATTATAGTCGAGGATTTCAACTTCCCCAAAATTAATTGGGATAGTCAAAGTGTGAAAGGCTTAGAGGGGGCAGAATTCTTAAGATGCATCTAGGAAAGCTGTTTGCGCCAACACATAGAAAGTCCTGCAAGAGAGGGGGTGGTACTGGACCTATTAGAGAATAAAGCTGGGCAGGTGGGGAGAAGTATCAATGGGGGAATCTTTTGGTGATAGTGATCATAATTCAGTAGGATTTAAGGTACCTAAGGAAAAGGACAAAGTTGGACTGGAAATAACGTTTCTGGATTGGGGGAAGGCATCTGGCCCCAGCCAACTCATCAGCTGTATAGATATGCTCCAGCACAACCTGTCCCATCTTTTCGGCCCCGATCAGTGTGTGTGTGGGGAGTGTATTGTTTAAGCGCAGCTGCAGCTTGTCAGCCTGCGAGTGTCCATCATGGACCCAGCGATTCCCGCAACATTTTTTGTGTATTTCGATGGTGTTCCACGTGGCGCCGGTTCTAGCCCCGCACCGCAAGCAGAATCAGTGGAGGTGCGGCACCGATTTTTCGGTCCACGGATTCTCCGTTGGCGTAAACACTTGGACTCAGAAACGGAGACTCCGGCCCCCGTGGTTAGGTGGATTGGCCATGCTAAATTGCAACTTAGTGTCTGAGGATGTGTAGGTTCGGTTGGGTTATTGGGATAAGGAGGCGTGTGGGCCTGGGTAGGGTGCTCTTTCAGAGGGTCAGTGAAGACTCGATGGGCCAAATGGCCTCCTTCTGCACTATAGGGATTCTATGATTCTATGAACCATGGATGTCAAGGGAAATACAGGATTGGATAAGGAAAAAAGGAGACATATGCCAGTTGAAGGGGGCTCAAAATAATGGAAGCCCTAAAGGAGTTTAGATAGTGTAGGGAGTACTTAAAAATGAAATTAGGACATGAAAAAACATTGGTGGGCAAAATAAAGAAAAATCTCAAGGTGTTTTATAAGGATATTAAGGGCAAGAGGGTAACCAGGGAAAGAGTAGAGCCAATTAGGTACCACAGTGGCAATCTGTGTGCGGAACCAGATGACGTAGATGAGGTTTTAAATGAGTTTATTTGCACCTGTGTATCAGTGCGCGGTTTCTATATTTGTTCTTGCAACTTGTGATTTCATCTGAACCTTAAACGTGCTTCTGGTTTTGTCATGTTGCATAGTATCTGATCTGCATCCTTCTCAGCTGTAAATCAAAGCCATTTTTCCGATTGCAATTAAATTGAAACAACAGTTTAAAACAAAAGTAATCATACATCAATTATCCTGGGAACTATCCCATGGAAACTTTATGACCAATCATTTCTGAATCATAAGCTCCAGTTCTTTGTATCTTGCAGCTGCGCCATTTACTTTACTTCTGAGTCATAAAACAAGCAATTAAATCTGAAAAGATCCACATCTGAATTCTGGACCCAACAGCTTAACTTTGGTCGCGTCAGCTGCTGTAATCTGGTGAATCTTAGTAATATTTTTCAAAGCGGTACCTCCTGAGTGGATTCTTCAACCCCAGCAATGTTCTTCACTAACGTCAGTTTAATTTGGACAAATAGGTCAAGGCATTTGTCAACGCAACTACGGATGTGCAGTGCATTTTAAATGTGAATGTAAGGGGGGGGGGGGGGGGTGGTCACGTGATGTGTGTGTGGGATCGGCTGCGTTTTCGCTCTGGCTCTACTCAGCTTTTAATCCTTTCTTTTCTCCCAATGCACATTCCATAATTACCTTTTTTAGGGATATATGTCTTGCACTAAGTCCTGGATGATCCTGGCTGGGGTTTGGTGACGAGGGTCTGGGTTGAATCAGGGAGAATCCTCGTTTGATTGAGGTGGTTGGAGATGGCTGGGGTGGGGTCCAGCTTGGTGGTGGTTTTGCTGGTGTGCGAGCCCATACCTTGGTGGTGCGGTTCGCATTGGGATGGTGGCTGCCATTGCAAATTATGTTTTGTAATTTATCTCGACTCCATGGTGCAGGTCTTTGGTGCTCACTTTAATTGACTACAGGTACCATTGGGAGAATGGTGAAAACGTAGAAGAGAATTTGATAGAACTATTGCCCTGCTGGGGGCCCGCCTTCAGTTCATAGAAATGCTGCTGAATGGTATGCCGTCAATCCTGACCGACTCAGAGAGCGGCGCCGGACAAAAGGTGCTTGTGAGCTTGTTCTCTTGCAAGATGTGGGAGACAAGTTCCTGATTGAGTTTGAAAATTGACTGCCATTCTTTAGCAATCTTGATTCCTGCACCGGCCTCTCCGAACAGGCGCTGGAATGTTGCGACTAGGGGATTTTCACAGTAACTTCATGTGAAGCCTACTTGTGACAATGAGCAATTATTATTATTATGATTCCGAGGCTGGCACATCCAGTTGACCGGAGCATCTTGTATCCAGACTTTGACGCCTGGGGCCGGTTGGGGCCCCTGCCCACTGGTCTTATATTACCATGTTCTCAATGCTCATCGTGAGGGGTTGGAGGTGGCTGGTTGTATCGAGTCCTCACCCCACCCGGCTGGGCACAAGGTCCTAATTAACTGGGCGTTGGGGCGGCGCTGTGACGGAGCTGAAGGCACTTTGAGAATCCGCGCTCATCTCCTTCAAAAGCCTGGAGAGGGCTGTGTTCCTTCTGATGCTTCCTTTACCGTTACCTTTTAATAAAAATGAGCTATTAGAGTAGGAGGAAATGAGTAGGGGCGCACGCCAGGGTGGCGTGGGTAATCAACACGGTAGCATAGTGGTTAGCACAATTGCTTCACAGCTCCAGGGTCCCAGGTTCGATTCCTGGCTGGGTCACTGTCTGTGCGGAGTCTGCACGTTCTCCCCGTCTGTGCGTGGGTTTCCTCCGGGTGCTCCGGTTTCCTCCCACAGTCCAAAGATGTGCAGGTTAGGTGGATTGGCCATGCTAAATTCCCCTTAGCGTCCAAAATTGCCCTTAGTGTTGGTTGAGTGGGGTTACTGGGGTATGGGGATAGGGCGCTGTGGGCTTGGGTAGGATGCTCTTTCCAAGAGCCGGTGCAGACTCGATGGGCCGAATGGCCGCCTTCTGCACTGTAAATTCTATGGTCTATGAATTGTTGCTGTGTCTCTACCTTGTTGGAGCCCTCTTCACCTGGGTGAGCAGCATACTGTTATAAACCCTGGTTTAGTTCAATGGGTTACAAGGGGGTTTCCCTTTATGTTCTGTGGATATCTTGATGATTCTTCTTTTCTTCGGTGATGGGGTCTCCCCGGTTGAAGCTGGTGTGACGTTTTTTGTTAGTGGGTTTGGTGCACTGCCCTGGGTGTGGTCAGTGAGATGCAGGGCTGGCAGGGTGGCAGGTCTTGGTGTAGACCAAGTGGCCTGGGGGGTACTGACTCCTGCATGTTGGAATGTGCTGGACTAGACCAGATCCAGTGCTGTAATTGGTATCCTGTTTCCCCCTAATGCTTGGGACATCCTTTTTTGAAAGCACTTATTAAGGACGTCCTGAGATGCTGGGTTTTTCTTTTGAGGTGTTTGAATATCCTTGGCTGATGTACTCCCTGTGCATGAGGGCCTGGGGTTGAACAGAGTGCTTCACTGTGGTTGGTATCCTGTTAAACCCCCCCTCCCCCCACTTATGGTTAAGATGTTCCCTTGTTTGAACAAGTAGATTTTCTCCTCTTCATAATAGGTGGTGGGTGTGCGCCAGAGGAATACGGATCCTTGGCTGGGTCCTGGTCCTCTTTTATCCTGTAACCTTCTGCTCCTGGTAGATCTCCCTCTTTTTTTTAATAAAACTCTGTTTCAATTCGGTTGTTGGGAGGCACTGACGACATTGACCATAATTGGAATCTATAGCTGTTGGTCCTCTCTGTATAAATATGTGAAATGATGATTCTTCTCTTCTGTGCCTGAGTTTCGGGTTATGTTGCATTGTGCGGTATATGTACAACATCCTTTTAGAACTGTGTTCTCGCGCATTTTCTCAGTATTTTTCCTTTCTTGTTTTTGGGGGGGGGTAGTAAGAATTTGTGATTGGTTTCTGCAGGGGCACACTGGGGTCTGTTGTCCATGGGGAAGGGGTTGCGGTGTGTCATTGATGCCTTTGGTGCTGGAATCGAGAGAGATGAGTCCTCGTGCACGCCCGAATATGGGGCGAAAAATTCATCCGAACCTCTTGTGGTGGTTGCGAGCAATCACCATGAGGGAATGTGTGGGCCATTTTACCATGTTTCACGGTCTTATCCTTTTCGCCCTTGTTCTCTGGTGGTGTATATGAAGGCTTCAAGTTGAGTCTAATTATTGTATTGAACTAGCTATATTGCTGCTCTCCTGTTCCCTCTCTGATGTTGAGACTTTTTTTTCTTGCTGAGGTGGACCATCCCTGTGGTTTTGTTGTGTTATTTGTTAAAATGTCAAACTTCAATAAAAATACTGAAAAAAAACTTGAAAGGGCAGTGAGACTGAAAATAATAAAACTGATGCTGTATTTGTGTATGTGACAAAATTCAATTCAACCTCTGTATTTTTCCACAGCAATTATAACAATTCATTTTAAGATGGATAAAGGTAAAAAGCATGCCTAGATTTTGACATTAGATCTTACATTAGGATGCAAGATGCAAGATATTCAAACCAAGCTGAAATGATAGTTATGCAACAGGATATTATTGATGCAGCTAATCATCTAGAATTAATTTGATGCAATCACCATAGACAACCAGTTGGCATCATTTTGAAAACGTTAACGCTTTGGCTGCTGGCCAGTCTTGAGAAGTACAAATCAACAATTAAATAAAAGAACTTGCATTAACATGAGAAAATTCAGAGCCTCAGGATATACTAAAATGTTTCACTGTGGAGTACTCTTAAAGTGTGGTCATTTTTGCAATTCAGCCAATTTCTGCAAAGCAAGACCTCACAAACAGCAACTTATCAATTGTGAGATAATCTATTTTCACAATGATGGATTCCACCATGTCACTTTTAACAGTTCTTCTGAAACTAGTAGGCTAAAATCCTTCTAAATTTATGCTCTACATGGACAGCCCTTGTCTGTGTTTTCAATGCTATATTTTGCAAACGTCCTCCCTTATGCTTACCTCACTAGGGTTAGATCATGGGCACCCAGCAACATCATCTCAGGCAAATGATTTGATATTTTTTCAGAGTCATTATGAGCTTAAGATAAAATTGAGGTTTCCTCAAAAATGCAACAGCCTTTTTTAAGTGTAATGAATGTAAGAGATTGTCATATTTTGTATTTTTGACGGTAATGTTATTAACGCTTGGGTTAAGATGCATACAGACAGTATAACTGCAAAACAGTGATTAAGGTGTCATAAAAGTGAGGTATTAATTGACTTACAGGTGAAGTGTTCTGCTAATAGATCTTGAGATCCATTTACTTGTTTACAGATATCCAGCTAATGGAATATTGTTTAGGTTTGATGGATCCCTGGGATATAGATTATTTATGCAGGGTATTGTGTTTGGTTCTGGCAAAACAAGTCAAGGGACACCGTGCAGGAAGAGATAAAAGCTTTGATGTAGTTAATAGGAGGAGCCGGGTCTGTCCAAAGAGTCAGTAGGTCCTACAACTCTCATCTGAACAGAGGTATTTCAGTTAATAATAATAAGCTTTATTAGTGTCACAAGTAACACTGCGGTGAAATTACTGTGAAAATACCCTGGTCATCACACTCCGGTGCCTGTTCGGGTACACAGAGGGAAAATTTAGAATGTCCAATTCATCTAACAGCACGTCTTTCAGGTCTTGTGGGAGGAAACCGGAGCACCCGACGGAAACCCATGCAGGCACAGATAGAACATGCAGACTTCGCACAGACAATGACCCAAATCGGGAATCAAACCCAGGACCCTGCCGCTGTGAAGCAACAGTGCTAGTGCAACCTGAAAAATTCTCTCTCCAAAGATTCTGCACAGAGAAAAGCAAGTAAGACCCGGGTTGTTAACTTTATTCATGAGTGGTATTTAATATATATTGGTTTGCTTAATTGGAATATAGTGACAGATTTAAGAAGTTAAGGTTTCTTCTACTTAAGAAAGTGTAATTGTTAACTGTGAATCTATTTTTCTTACTAATGTGGTTAATTCTGTCTTTAAGTTAAAGTTTGTTTTTGGATAAAAGATACCTATTGGTCAGTATTATCACTCCTTGGGTTCAATAATATTTCCTCCCAGTTTTACAAATTGAAAATAGTTGGCTTCTCATCTGGGATCCTAACATAAGGCAATTAATAATAATAATAATCTTTATTGTCACAAGTAGGCTTACATTAACACTGCAATGAAGTTACTGTGAAGATCCCCTAGTTGCCACATTCCGGCGCCTGTTCGGGTACACAGAGGGAGAATTCAGAATGACCAAATTACCTAACAGCACGTCTTCCGGGACTTGTGGGAGGAAACCAGAGCACCCGGAGGAAACACGCGCAGACACGGGGAGAACGTGCAGACTCCTGACAGATAATGACCCAAGCCGGGATTCGAACCTGGGACCCTGGAGCTGTGTAAAAATGGTGCTAACCACTGTGCTACTGTGCCGCCTAAGGTAGAAGTGTTTTTATATGAAAACATTTCAGGTGCTGGTGTCTGTATTTTCATTGGGAGTTTCTGATTAATCAGAACTTTTGTTGGAATCTATTGTCTGTTAGATTTGAGGGATTTGAGGGCCCTCATGCATAAATCAAAAAAGCTAGCACGCAAATTCAGAAGATAATTGGGAAGGCAAATTGAATGTTGGCATTTATTTCAAAGGCAATGCAGTATAAAAATTGGGAAATCTCGCTAAAGCTGTACAATGCACTTGATAGACTACACCTGGAATACTGTGAACAGTTTTGGTCTAAAAAAGGATATACTGGCACTGGAGGCAGCACAGAGAAGGTTCACTACATTGACCACGGGAATGGAGGATCTTCTTTTCAGGAATGGTTGAGTAGGTTGGGCCGGAACCTATTGGAGTTTACAAGAATGAGAACCAATCTTATTGAGATATATAGGATTCTCAGCAGCCTTGACATACCCCCTCATTAATCATCACCAGTAATTCCCCCCATTAATCATCACCAGCAATTCCCCCCCCCCCACCATTAATCATCAACAGTAATTCCCCCCACCCCCACCATTAATCATCTCCAGCAATTCCCCCACCATTAATCATCACCAGTAATTCCCCCCACCATTAACCATCACCAGTAATTCCCCCCCCCCACCATTAATCATCTCCAGAAAATCCCCCCACCATTAATCATCACCAGTAATTCCACCCCCACCATTAATCATCTCCAGTAATTCCCCCCACCATTAATCATCACCAGTAATTCCCCCCCCACCATTAATCATCTCCAGTAAATCCCCCCCGCAATTAATCATCACCAGTAATTCCCCCCCGCCATTAATCATCACCAGTAATCCCCCCCGCCATTAATCATCAACAGTAATTCCCCCCGCCGTTAATCATCACCAGTAATTCCCCACCGACATTAATCATCACCAGTAAATGCCCCCCGCCATTAATTATCACCAGTAATTCCCCCCCGCCATTAATCATCACCAGTAATCCCCCCCGCCATTAATCATCAACAGTAATTCCCCCCGCCGTTAATCATCACCAGTAATTCCCCACCGACATTAATCATCACCAGTAATTCCCCCCCACCATCATTCACACCAGTAATTCCCCCCATTAATCATCTCACCAGTAATTCCCCCCCATCATTAATCATCACCAGTAATTCCCCCCCCCCACCATTAATCATCACCCGCAATTCCCCCCATTAATCATCACCAGTAATTCCCCAACCATTAACCATCACCAGTAATTCCCCTCATTAATCATCACCAGTAATTCCCCCCACCATTAATCATCACCAGTAATTCCCCCGCCATTAATCATCACAAGTAATTCCCCCCACATTAATCATCACCAGTAATTCCCCCGCCATTAATCATCACCAGTAACTCCCCCATTAGTCATCACCAGTAATCCCACCCCCATTAATCATCACCCGTAATACCCCTCTGCTACTAATCCTCACCAGTAATTCCCCCCCCAATAATCATCACCAGTATTTCCCCCCATTAATCATCACCAGCAATTCCCCCCCCATTAATCATCACCAGTAATTCCCCCCCACCCGTAATCATTTCCAGTAATTCCCCCCCCCACCATTAATCATCACCAGTAATCCCCCCCACCATTAATCATCACCAGTAATTCCCCCCACCATTAATCATCACCAGTAATCCCCTCCCCACCATTAATCATCACCAGTAATTCCCCCCCCACCATTAATAATCACCAGCAATTCCCCCCATTTATCATCACCAGTAATTCCCCCACCATTAATCATCACCAGTAATCCCCCCGCCATTAATCATCACCAGTAATTCCCCCCCACCATTAATCATCACCAGTAATCCCCCCGCCATTAATCATCACCAGTAATTCCCCCCACCATTAATCATCACCAGTAATCCCCCTCGCCATTAATCATCACCAGTAATTCCCACCCACCATTAATCATCACCAGTAATCCCCCCCGCCATTAATCATCACCAGTAATTCCCCCCCCACCATTAATCATCACCAGTAATTCCCCCCACCATTAATCATCACCAGTAATTCCCCCCCCACCATTAATCATCACCAGTAATCCCCCCCGCCATTAATCATCACCAGTAATTCCCCCCCACCATTAATCATCACCAGTAATCCCCCCCGCCATTAATCATCACCAGTAATTCCCCCCCACCATTAATCATCACCAGTAATTCCCCCCCCACCATTAATCATCACCAGTAATTCCCCCAGCCATTAATCATTAGTCCAAAGATGTGCAGATAAGGTGGATTGGCCATGTTAAATTGCCCTTAGTGTCCAAAATTGCCCTTAATGTTGGGTGGGGTTACTGGGCTATGGGGATAGGGTGGAGGTGTAGACCTTGGGTAGGGTGCTCTTTCCAAGAGCCGGTGCAGACTCGATGGGCTGAATGGCCTCCTTCTGCACTGTAAATTCTATGATAATCATCACCAGTAATTCCCCCCCACCATTAATCATCTCACCAGTAATTTCCCCCCCACCATTAATCATCTCACCAGTAATTCCCCCCCACCATAAATCATGACCAGTAATTCCCCCCCACCATTAATCATCACCAGTAATTTCCCCCCACCATTAATCATCTCACCAGTAATTCCCCCCCACCATTAATCATCTCACCAGTAATTCCCCCCCCCACCATAAATCATGACCAGTAATTCCCCCACACCATTAATCATCACCAGTAATTTCCCCCCGCCATTAATCATCACCAGCGAACTCACCCTCCCCGCCCCCCCCCCCCCCCCCACCTGCCATTAATCATTGCAATCCCTCCCCATTAAGCATCGGCAGTAATTTCCTCCTGATTAATCATTGCCGGCAAACTCCCCCCCGCCCCCCATTTTTAAAAAACATAAATTTAGAGTACCCGATTCATTTGTTCCACTTAAGGGGCAATTTAGCGTGGCCAATCCACTTACCCTGCACATCTTTGGATTGTGTCGGCGAAACCCACGCAAACACAGGGTGAATGTGCAAACTCCACACGGACAGTGACCCAGAGCCGGGATCGAGCCTGGGACCTTGGCGCCGTGAGGCAGCAGGGCTAACCCACTGCGCCACCGTGCTGCCCCCCCCCCCCCTCCACATTTTGATCATCGCTGACAATTCCCCCACCCTATTGATCAACGTTGGAAATTCCACCCCACCCCCATTTGGGCAACACGGTAGCACAGTGGGTAGCACAGTTGCTTCACAGCTCCAGGGTCCCAGGTTTCATTCCCGGCTTGGGTCACTGTCTGTGTGGAGTCTGCACCATCTTCCCGTCTCTGCGTGGGTTTCCTCCGGCTGCTCCGGTTTCCTCCCACTATCCAAAGATGTGCAGGTTAGGTGGATTGGCTCTGATGAATTGCCCTTAGTGTCCAAAAGGTTAGGTGGGTGTTACTGGATTACAGGGATGGCGTGTAGACGTGGGCTTAAGTAGGATGCTCTTTCCAAGGACCAGTGCAGACTCGATGGGCCAAATGGCCTCCTTCTGTACTGTCAATTCTATGATTCTATGAATTCTCTGAATCATCGCCGGCATTTCCCCCACTCTCGCCCATTAACCATAGGCAGCAATTCCTCACCCCCCCCAGCAATCATCGCAACAAATGACCCCCCCCCACCTTTGTGGGTCCCCCATCGTGGCCCCCCCTTGGCCCCACTCCATTGGTCCTTCCCACTTGACAGTGCCAATCATGCAAATGCCAATAAAGAGCTTAACATCCAAATGAATTCCTACAAGTTAAAGCATCACCCAACTTCAACCTACCTTTCAGTGACCTTAGATAGAACACTGACCTCCCAGAACACCTTTAAACAACTGCAGCCACAGTCAAGTTCAGAAACAACTTTTGATTGGCAAACTAGCCGATGAAGTGTTGGTTGCTCTGAGATACAGATGAACCAACACGGTTGCGATTGGTACAACGCAGTTTTATTCCATTTAACTATTTATATAACAAACTTGGTACTCAGCATGTGGTGACTGTGTGAGTGTCTGGCTTTGAGGTCCTTGCCCTGTGCTGTCTCCAGATGGACTGCCCAGGAAGTGTCGTGTTTCTTGTCTTATACTGTGTCTGCTCTTGTCTGTGATTGGCTGTCGTGTTATGTGTGCTAATTGGTCCGTTGCTCTATCATTATGTATGTGTGTATGTGCTGTGATGTTCACTTGAATATCATGACATCCTCCCTTTTTTACAAGATTATGTGCCTACGTGGTTATAAATAGAAATGTGTCCTGAGTGCAGCTAAAGGTGTATGTGTGTAATATTTACAGCATGTACAGGGGGCTTAACTATATACAAGGGGCGATGTCGGGTGTGACATACGAACGAGGTTGTACCATAACAAAAAAAGTGTGGAAATGTGGAACGATAAAACGAATGCCTGTAATGAGAAGAACATAGACATGTTAAAACAGTGGTTGCATGAGTTCAACGTGTGAACAGTCTCATTAGTCCAGTCTGGTAGGTGGGCGACAAATGCGGGTTGACCCGGTTCCCATCAATGACCGCAACCCGGAAGGCGTCTTGGTCATCTGTGTCATCGGTTTGGATGTCGTGATGTGGAGGCTGAATGGTCCGCACGTTCCTGCGAGGTTGTCGGAGATGCGGAAGATCAACAGGTTGAGCCGCTTGACAGTAAGCAGCGTTGTGGCCCACCTGGCCACAGCGTAGGCAGTCGGGTTTTTGCGGGACATTGCCCTTTTAAAAGTGCAGCTCCACAGTAGCTGCACGTCGTGACGTCATGGCGTTCGTTATGCCACTGCGCATGCGCAGTTCGGTCTTGCGTCGAGCGCGCCTGCGCATCACGTCCATCAGTGTTGCCGTAGGTTTTGGCGCGCACAAGCGCGGGAGGCCTCGAAAAACGCGCGAAACGGCCACCCTCGTCCGGGCCGCGGGCCGGGAGATACTTGATCGCCTGGACCAGTTCGGCCTTGTGGGGCACCTGGCTCACCGATCCGGTCGCGTAGGACCCCCTCCGCGCCGATTCGGTCGCCTGAAATTGGGTATAGCGGCTAGTCGCGTTCTCGTGCAGGACACAGGCTTCAACTGCAGATGCTAAGGTCAGGCCTTTTATTTTTAGAAGCTGCTGGTGTAGGCTGCCGGAGGCAACCCCAAAAATGATCTGGTCCTGGATCATGGACTCTGAGGTGGTGTCGTAACCGCAGGACTGCGCGAGTATGCGGAGATGCGTCAGGAAGGACTGAAAGAGCTCATCCTTACCTTGCAGGCGCTGCTGGAAGACATACTGCTCAAAGCTCTCGTTGACCTCAACGTTGAAGTGTTGGTCGAGCTTGAGGAGGACCGTGTCATATTTAGATTTGTCCTCGCCTTCCGCGAACACCAGGGAGTTGTAGACATGGATGGCGAGCTGACCTGCGGTGGTGAGGAGGATGGCGATCTTCCTTTTGTCCGAGGTGCCCTGTTTTTCATTGGCTTCCATAAAGAGTTCGAAGCGCTGCTTGAACAGCGTCCAATTTATGCCAAGGTTCCCAGCGACTTGCAACGGCTGCAGTGTGTTGACGGTGTCCATGGCGCAGGATGGCAGATTTGTGGGTAGGTTTTGATTCACTACTGGTACCATGAAGTGTTGGGTGCTCTGAGGTACAGACGAACCAACACGGTTGCGGTTGGTACAATGCAGTTTTATTCCTTTAAACTATTTATATAACAAACTTGGTACTCAGCACGTGGTGGCTGTGTGAGTGTCTGGCTTTGAGGTCCTTGCCCTGTGCCGTCTCCTGATGGACTGCCCAGGAAGTGTTGTGTTTCTTGTTTTGTACTGTGTATGCTCTTGTCTGTGATTGGCTGTCGTGTTATGTGTGCTAATTGGTCCGTTGCTCTGTCTATCATTATGTATGTGTGTATGTGCTGTGATGTTCACTTGAATATCATGACAGCCGACTCAACGTGGGGTGCTACTACCACCACCCTCTGAACCTCAGCGCTCACACTCTACAGCAGAATAATGCGCCCCTGTTTGATCAAGTTCATCACACATCCACACAGAGTTGACATCCCGCTAAATGCTACCATGTGTAGCATTACTGGAACGCTGCGCTCAACGCCACTCCCTTGGCTTCCTGGCCTGACAAACATCACACCTCCACATATCCATCGACTTGCAACAACACACAAAATGAGAGGAAAAGTTAACTTTTCCCCCCAACCTGCCTCCTCGTGCTGATCTATTCAGCTCATCCAAGGTATGACTCCCATCAAGAAGCCCAATCTGAACCTAGTCTCCAACACAGAATTTCAATTTAACCACACTCAACACAGTTGGACTGGAAGAAACTACTTCGCTTAGGGACACTACATTCAAAATAAATAAAAGTGCCACATGGGTACTGCCAGAGTGCCGTGACCCTGACCACCAGGAGCTACACTGGCTTCCATGCATCCACAGTGGTCATCTCCACTGCTGCAGAGCAGTAGTGATTCTCGACGGTGTGACATGCGCGTGCAGGGGGAACAAACGGCGAACCCAGAAGGGTTCATTTAAATCTATTAAAATTCATGCTGATCAAGTTCACGCCCTCGCTCTGCATGAACCTGGTTACATCGCCGCCGGGGGCCAGCAAGATCTCATTTTGAAATATCTCCGGCACAAATCCCATTATGGCCCTTTCGTGAGAGTTAGTGGCCATAACGGGATTTGCGTCCACGGATAACAGGGCTGGAAAATCGCCGCTAATGTCCAATCTGGCCAGGTGTAAAGTGCCGAATTAAAAGTTGAGGTGTTGCTCCATGAGCTTTGTGGTGAACCACTGTTATTGTAGTTCCACTATTGTTCCACTGTTAATTACAGCGCTGTATATATTCTCAGTTACTGTTTGTTCCATTGTTACTCACTGTGTTATATATTGTTGTTCTTCCGTGGCTCCGCCCCACTGGGTGTTGTATATAGTTGACTGATCTATAGCCCTGTCTCCAGTCTGGGTTCAGCAGCAGACAGGGTACATCTTAGAGTATTAAAACCATTACTTTGTTTCCTACAACTTGCCTCGTGTGTAATTGATGGTGCATCAATTTAATACTCTAAGATAGTACAATGGATAAGTCACTCAAGCCTGAGTGATTGGACCTGGACCCAGAGGCAGCCGACGCCACCGCGATCTTCCAGCATTGGCTAAGCTGTTTCGAGGCCTACCTCGACTCTTCCACTGACGCCGTCTCAGGGGAGCATAAACTTCGGGTCCTCAACGCCCGGGTGAGCCACCGAATATTTACCCTCATCAGAGACGCGGCCACGTATGACGAGGTGATTACACTCCTCAAAGGGCAGTACGTGAGGGTAAACAAGGTGTACACCCGGCACCTCCTCGCCATGAGGCGGCAGCGCCCAGGAGAATCTTTGGCCGAGTTCCTGCGTGAACTGCGGGTACTCGCCCGGAATTGTAGCTGACAGGCAGTAACGGCAGTTCAACATACCGAGCTCCTGATCCAGGACGCCTATGTGGCCGGCGTTAGGTCTGACTACATCCGTCAGCGCCTGCTCAAAGGGGGTACCCTCGACCTAAATGACACGGTCCAGCTCATGAACTCCCTGGACGTGGCCTTCCAGAATATGGATGACTTCACACCCGAACACGCAGCGTCCTCGTGGGCGTCCTGGGCGCAGCCATCTCCCGATCCGGGGGTGTCACAAGCCTGTGCCGCGCGGCAGCCCGCCAGCTCCGGGGGACCGTTCTGCTACTTCTGCGGCCAGAGTCAGCACTCCAGACAACGCTGCCCAGCTCGGAACATGGATGGCCTGCAGCGAGTGCGGTAAGAAGGGCCTCTTTGCAAAAGTCTGCCAGGCCCGGCCGAAAACGTCCAAATCTCGCCACATGGTATCTTGCCTGTCGGGCCCGCCCCCCCTTCTAACGTGTCAGCTGCGTCGTGCGACCCGTGGAGTCCGCCATCATGTTCGCAGCTCCGGGCAGCACGGTGACACAGTGGTTAGCATTGCTGCCTACGGCGCTGAGGACCCGGGTTCGAATCCCAGCCCTGGGTCACTGTCTGTGTGGAGTTTACACATTCTCCCCGTGTCTGCGTGGGTTTCACCCCCACAACCCAAAGATGTGCAAGTTAGGTGGATTGGTCACGCTAAATTGCCCCTCAATCGGAAAAAAAAAATTGGGTACTCTAAATTTAAAAAAAAAACAATATCATGTTTGCAGCTCCGACGCGACCCGCCATGTGCGACTCGTGGGGGCCGCCATCTTGGCCGCCATCTTCTACGCGACCCGCTACATGCGACTCATGGGGGCCGCCATCTTGGCCGCTATCTTCGACGTCACCCGCTACCACCGACCAGACCAGCCACCTTCCGCAGCTCGCCTCCGTCACCATCGACCAGTCCCGGCCCCGTCATCTCAAGAAATCCATGATGACCGTCTGGATCAACGGGCAGGAGATGACCTGCTTATTCGACTCCGGGAGCACGGACAGCTTCGTCCATCCGGATACAGTAAGGCGCTGCTCCCTCTGAATTTTTCCAGCGTCCCAGACAATCTCCCTGGCTTCCGGATCACACTCTGTTGAGGTCCGGGGGTACTGTGTCGCAGCTCTTGCGATACGTGACATAGAGTACGTTAACTTTAATCTCTAAGTCCTCCCCTAGCTCTGCGCTTCCCTTTTATTAGGCCTAGACTTCCAATGCCATCTCTGAAGCCTGACCTTAACGTTCGTTGGACCCCTACGCCCTCTCACCGCCTGTAGCCTCGCGACCCTTAAGGTTGCCCCACCCCCGCTCTTCGCGAACCTCACCCTGGACTGTAAGCCCGTCGCCACCAGGAGCAGATGATACAGTGCTCGGGACAAGGCCTTCATCAGGTCAGAGGTCCAGCGACTTCTGCGGGAAGGGATCATAGAGGCCAGTACCAGCCCCTGGAGAGCCCAAGTGGTGGTTGTCAAGAGTGGGGAGAAGCTCCGGATGGTCGTCGACTACAGTCAGACGATGAACTGGTACACTCAGCTCGATGCGTACCCCCTTCCCCGCATATCTGACATGGTCAACCAGATTGCGCAGTACCAAGTCTTCTCTACGGTAGACTTGAAGTCCGCGTATCACCAGCTCCCTATCCGCCCGGAGGACCGCCAATACACTGCCTTCGAGGCAGATGGCCGCCTCAGCCACTTCCTCAGGGTCGCCTTCGGCGTCACCAATGGGGTCTCGGTCTTCCAACGGGAGATGGACCGAATGGTTGACCAATATGGGCTGCGGGCCACGTTCCCGTATCTGGATAATGTTACCATCTGCATCCATGACCAGCAGGACCATGACGCTAACCTCCAGCATTTCCTTCACACCGCCAAGCTCCTTAATCTTACGTATAATAAGGAGAAGTGCGTTTTTCGCACTACCCGCCGAGCCATCCTCGGCTACGTTGTGGGAAATGGAGTTATAGGGCCCGATCCCGACCGCATGCGCCCCGTCCTGCAGCTTCCCCTTCCCCACTGCCCCAAGGCCCTGAAGAGATGCCTGGGGTTCTTCTCGTACTATGCGCAATGTGTCCCCAACTATGCGGACAAGGCCTGCCCACTCATCAAATCCACCCTTTTTCCCCTGTCGGCTGAGGCCCGCCTAGCCTTCAAGCGCATCAAGGCAGACATTGCCAAGGCCACGATGCATGCTGTGGGCGAGTCCATCCCGTTCCAGGTGGAGAGCGATGCGTCTGATTTTGCCCTGGCTGCTACCCTCAATCAGGCAGGCAGACCCGTGGCCTTCTTCTCCCGTACCCTCCAGGGCTCCGAAATTTGACAGTCCTCTGTCGAGAAAGAAGCCCAACCCGTTGTGGAAGCTGTGTGATATTGGAGGCATTACCTGGCCGGCAGGCGATTCACTCTCCTCACTGACCAACGGTCGGTTGCCTTTATGTCAATAATACACAGCGGGGCAAGATCAAGAACGACAAGATTCTGAGGTGGAGGATCGAACTCTTCACCTACAATTACGACATCTTGTATCGTCCTGGGAAGCTCAACGAGCCCCCAGATGCCTTATCCCGCGATACATGTGCCAGCGCACAAGTAGACCGACTTCGGGCCCTCCACAATGACGTCTGTCACCTGGGGGTCACCCGTTTTTTTCATTTTGTCAAGGCCCGCAACGTGCCTTACTCCATCGAGGAGGTCAGGACCATGACCAGGGACTGCCAGGTCTGCGCGGAGTGCAAACCGCACTTCTATCGGCCAGACAGAGCGCACCTTCCCGCCCCTTTGAGCGCCTCAGCATCGACTTCAAAGGGCCCCTCCCCTACACCGACCGTAACGTGTACTTCCTCAACATCGTTGCTGAGTGCTTACGTTTTCCCTTTGCCATCCCATGCCCTGACATGTCCTCGGCCACTGTCATCAAGGCCCTGCACGGCCTCTTCACCTTGTTCGGTTTCCCCACCTACATCCACAGTGATCGGGGCTCCTCGTTCATGAGTGAGGAGCTGCGTCAGTTCCTGCCCAGCAAGGGCATCGCCTCAAGCAGGACTACCAGCTACAACCCCCCGGGGAAATGGACAGATGGAGTGGGAGAACACAATGGTCTAGAAGGCTGTGCTCCTTGCCCTGCGGTCTAGAAGTCTCCCAGTCTCCCGCTGGCATTAGATCCTTCCCGATGCGCTCCACTCTATCCAGTCGCTTCTGTGTACTGCCACCAACGAGACCCCTCATGGACATATGTTTGTCTTCCCTAGGAAGTCCGCCTCAGGGGTCTCTCTGCCATCCTGGCTGACAGCCACAGGGCCTGTCCTCCTCCGGAAGCATGTGAGGAACCACAAAACCGATCCCCTGGTCGAGCGGGTTATGCTTTTCTACGCTAACCCGCAATATGCCTATGTGGCAAATCAGGATGGGTGGCAGGACACAGTCTCCCTCCGGGACTTGGCAACCGCTGGTTCCCCACCCAACCCTCCACCATCTATCTCCATTACCATCGCCCCCGCGCCTACACCGCCTCCCTCTCTGTCGACGCTTCCGGAAGAAGAAGAGGACGACATGCTCCCGGAGTCGCAGGTCTCGACACCAGTGCCCACCACACCACAGCCGGGACTGAGGAGATCACAGCAGACGGTTAAAGCTCCTGATAGACTTAATCTATAAATTTGCTTCACCCCCCGCTGGACTTTTTTTTAAACAGGGGGTGAATGTGGTGAACTACTGTTATTGTAGTTCCACTGTCGTTCCACTGTTACTTACAGCGCTGTATATATTCTCTGTTACTGTTTGTTCCATTGTTACTCACTGTGTTATATATTGTTGTTCTTCCGTGGCTCCGCCCCACTGGGTGTTGTATATAGTTGACTGATCTGTAGCCCTGTCTCCAGGCTGGGTTCAGCAGCAGACAGGCTATATCTTAGAGTATTAAAACCATTACTTTGTTTCCTACAACTTGCCTCGTGTGTAATTGATGGTGCATCAAGCTTCATTTTATCCGCTTGGAAGACTCTCCTTTAGTTAAAGGGAAATATCAGACTTAGCTGAGACATCCATTCCCATCCCAGTCAAATGGTTTGTCAATACTTAGTGCCAAGGTCCACATATAAATAATGAGCAGTTGAGCAAGATAACAGAGATCAATTATCGACAATAAAATGGTACTCCAGGAAGGAGAGAAATGGAGGAGAAAAATTAGCAGGGATGCGGTGAAGAAAGAAATCTAGATGGATGTTTACTTAAGAAAGGGTTTGCAGGGTTAACTGCAGATGGAAATAATGAAATACCCCACAGAACATTGTGCTTCTTGAGCTACTGTAACCATGGAGGAATCTTTCACAGAATGCAACTGGTCAGGGTTGAAGAACTAAGATTGTAATGTTAACATGGAGCTATTGTCAAACCTTTTTATTAAGAGGGAGTGGAAGAAATAAAGGAAAGTGAAGTCAGGAATATAATTTGTATTAATGGGAGTTTTACTTCAAAGATTGATGAGCTAAAACGTTGTTTGATTTCAGATTTAAAAATGAAAGTTAAATATATAGAGATTTTACGAAAGCATGTTGGAATATCCAAATTTGTTCTCCCCTCTTCAGATTTTCTAAGTCATAAAGTAGGAACTAGTGAAGTAGGTAGACAAGAGATTTAGTTCCCTGGTGCTACCCTTTTTTTTTTCAAGTCTATGAAATTATTTGCAACATGTGGATAGTTTGAACTGACGTTGTAGAAAATTCTAAATGGAACCTAGCAGTAAAATTCCTCTTGGTGTCTTTTATATGTCAAATGTAATGGTGATCTACCTAATGACAAATCTTCTGTTCATTTCTCCACATCTCACGGTCTTGGGCTTAATCTTCAGTTACTCCTAAGAGTCTCCGATTTTCAATTTCAATGAGTAATATGACTTGGGTGAAGGAAACATGAAATGGATCCACATCGCCTTAGTCTTAAGAATAATAATCTTTATTAGTGTCACAAGTAGGCTTACATTAACACTGCAATGAAGTCACTGTGAAAATCCCCTAGTCACCACATTCCGATGCCTGTTCAGGTACACAGAGGGAGAATTCAGAATATCCAATTCACCTAACAAGCACAGCTTTCGGGATTTATGGAAGGAAACGGGAGCACCCGGAGGAAATCCACGCAGACACGGAGGGAATGTGCAGAGTCTGCACAGACAGTGACCCAAGTGGGAATCGAACCTGGGACCCTGGCACTGTGAAGCAACAGTGCTAACGACTGTGGTACAGTGCCACATTTGCTTAAAGGGAACCCAAATTCTCTTCCCAAATGATTTTCCGCTTGTAACAAACCATTGTCCCTGGAGACTCGAGCTCCTCTGCCATGTAGGGCAGAGCTCGTAACCCTGAGCACAGGACACTGACCTGTGGTGGGAGCAGGGACCACCTCCCCAAGGTCTTGAATGGCCCTGCTATCCTGTTAAATACTGGGCCAAAATAGACAAGCATGATTTTTTCTGTTTACACACATGTTGAATGGCGCCAAAAAACAAAGGCCTTATACTGTTGCACACCAGCAAATAGGTTCTCAGGACCAGTAGCAAGGGAAAATTAAAATCACCAGTCGGCATTTCTGTAAAAATCAATAATTTCAACACATTTACAATGACAGTAATTTCCTTACCATGGGTTTCAGTTTTTCACTGTAAACCCTTTCATACTCCCATCTGTTAATGTCACATTCTTAGAGTTGCTAGGCAATGGAAGTAAATTCTATAGGCAAGTATTTTTCAGTGCATAATACTTTGCAATTCAAATTTCAAAAGACTTCTCAATTGTTGTTCCTCAAATGATTGCAGTTATGCCTTACCTGGACTAAAATTCCACTTTATGTCACGTTGGTCAGCGATTAGTTGCTTCATTTCATTGTCTTCTATTGACAGTGCGGCATTGACAGGAGTAACAAACTTAAACTAAAAACCAATACATTCAGCCCAGACTTGGCTCATGTTCATAAGTGACACAGTGTAAATGAGCAATCTATCTTGTCTGAAATTCAAGAGCAGTTTGGGTCATTGCAGCTCTGGATTAGTTGGTTGATCTTCAACAGTTAACCTGGACTGGTATCTAAAACATGCACAATGAACAGCACTTGGTCAAATTTGAATTAAATTATAAAATGATAATTAATTTACATAATCCACTTGCCCCTAACCAGAGGCTAATTTGAAGTAAATCCTAAACAGCTGTGCGTGTGTAAACCATAAGCCATTTGATTACTTACAGCAAATACTAATTCTAAAAAAAACCAAGTGAACCGTTAAGTACTGCCCCATAATGTAACAAGAGCTGAATGTGCTTGAGTGTTTGCCAGAATGCTCAAGAAAGGTTAAGAAGAAGCAGTTTCCTGATCTGATTTTAGATACATTGAAGTATTTCTCTTTTTATTTTAGATCAGCTATAATCCTGCAAAGTGTCATTAAATAATCTATAATACAAACATTTGGACAACATTGTACTCTCTGGAGCACCATCTCGGAATCATATGCTGTAACAATTCAATTTATGTACCAGTGAAACCGTAGCATATTAACTCCACGATGTAGAACGACTGACACAACCGAATGAAAAACAGCAGAGGAAAAAGGTCAGATTGGACTCGAGTTGGAGCTTCAGCAGCCATCTTTTATCAGTTTGCGTTTTTGAGTACTTCAGCCTTAAAACCTCCCATTGTTCTCCTGCTATTCGCCCTGCATTCAGAGTCACTTACTGTGCATTAATTACTACTTTCCTCAATGCACCAGGAGTCTCCCAAACACGCTTTCTTTCAGAAAGACACACTTTGCCCACCCATTTATTCTCAGGCAGACTGGTTCAAATCCTACTGCTTCTTCAGCCTTTATATTTTCCAACCACGGAAACAATTTGAAAGCTACAAAGAACAACTTGAAGGTTGGTTGAACATTGTTGTATTATCTGACACTCGTTCACAAGAAACTGACTCCAGTTGATCATCAGTGTTGCTGAGTCAACTGCATAGAAATGTGAAAATAGGTACATCAACACATGTCAACTTTAATGTCTTTGATTGTGTTACAATCCTGTCAGAGCCCATTAATGTTTAAAGAAGGAATACAGACCGACACCACACGGGTTCATGTTTGTGAAGAAAAACAAGCTTCCCTTGTCTTATGAAATCTTTAAAGTTCATTCATTTTTCCTGGGATCAACTCAAAAAGCATATCAATGCTCCCTGGAATTCACACTAATTTCTTTTCACTGTTCTAGCTTTTCGCCAAGTTACAAGTTATGGGGGACCTTCCATTAATTTTTGGCTAAGCAACTCTCCAACCTTTCTTTAAAACCTCACCACTCTGGATTCCATATCTCAGGCACGGGTCTTCCTGTGGCTCGTGCGCTGTGACTTAAAACATCAGAAAGCTGCCTCTGTTTCTAATTGCGCACTCGCATGGTTTCAAACTAAGTGTACAACCAAGCTGCTTGTTCCAGAATTCCAACCGCAACAAGATTAACCACCTTTCACTGTAAGGATTCCTATAAATTGCTTCCTTAGCTTCCAGGTAAACAAATCTTCCAGTTGTTTTTCCCTTTATAAACTTGGGTGGGATTTTCCACGCAACCCACCGTGTGTTTTGTGGAGGTGACCAGCCATTCACCGGCGATGGGTTCTTCTGGTCCCGTCGGTGTAAACGGGGTTTCCAGTAGAGTGCAGCTCTCACCGCCGGGAAACCCACGACAGGGATGCACCGTCAGCGGGACAGGAAGGTCCCGTCGCCGTGAACGGCCAGGAAATTCCGGCCTTTGTCTTACACTGAATACCAGCTCTCTAACGCAGGCTACATCATTGTTACTTTCCTTTGTTGCCACAAAGGGGAAAGGTATGGAGGTGCCTACAAAGTGGATTCTGGTAAAACACGATGAGAGGTTTATTAAGGATGTTGCTCATACAATCAAGATGGTGATCTGCCAAAAACGCACAGAACAACTCTGCTGACATCACTGCACATCACATGATGCAGAACCAGCAAGAATGTATTCCCAGATAAATAACAATCATGAATGACAGATCTAGCATTTACTCGACTTCAGGTACAGGGCTGGCTTTATCTCTCACCTCCCAAGAGGCTACAAACTACATAAGACCCAAATCTGACTGTAATAACCTTCATGAGACCCACGAGGATGACCCAATTGATCTCCCCTTGGGCTGATTGAATACAAGCTCCCCTACGAGCTGAGGCTCGTGAAGCAGGTACTTAAGAGCCGGCCAGGATTGGGGCCGGCATGGTTGGTACTCCCGGCTGGGCTTATGTGCTGTATGCCGGATTACAGCCTTTACTTCTGTTCACCTAAATAAACCTTTGTTGTTTAACCTTCTCGGGTCTCCTTAAGGTATACTGTCAACGAGAAGTAAACTACAGCTGTAATTCTTGACGTTCAGGCCGCATTTGAATTGCTCAGCACAAGAGCAAGGTCAGAGCACTTTTAAAAATACTACTTTTTGGGAGACTTGAGACTTTCGATGCAGGCATAGAAGATTGGGCCCAGTATACTGAAGGGCTGCGGAATTTCTTTCAGCTGAACGCAGTTACAGGAGATGCCTGACAAAAGGTAATATTCCTAACTGCCTATGGAGCCCCAACCTTTAACGCAATCAAAAGACTTAGCTACCCAGCAGCACCAGCTTCAAAGATCTCTGATGAACTGGTAACACTTGTGGCAAACTTTAGTGACCACAAACGAATCCGAGGTGAGTGCATAAGATAAACTAGTTTTATTACAAAGTGATGGTATGTACAATATCACTACTGTTGTGTCCGGTTTAATCAAAGGAACCACTTGCGCTGCCCAATTGATGAATCATACCAACCAAATAATATTGAGGCCCTCTAGCCAGATGATTTCAGTGTTGACCTTCAGTATTGACCAGCGGTGTAGATATACTCATTGTGCTGTTTGGGTGGGAGTTTCAGGATGTTGTCCCAGCAACATTCAAGGAACGGCGATATATTTCGAAGTCAGGGTGTTGAGTGGCTTGGAGGGGAACCTCCAGGTGGTGGGTTCCCAGGTGTCTGCTGCTCTTGTCCTTCTAGATAGTAGTGGTCGTGGGTTTGGAAAGTGATGTCTAAGGAACATTAGTGATTCCTGCAGTGCATGTAGATGGTACACATGGCTGCCACTGTACGTTGGTGGTGAGGTTTTGAAGGAGGAGCAATCAAATGGGTTGATTTGTCCTGGATGGTGTCAAGCTTCTTGAGGGTTGTTGGAGCTGCACTCATCCAGACAAGTGGAGAGTATTCCATTACACTCCTGACTTGTGCCTTGTAGATGGTGGACAGGCTTTGGGGGGGTCAGAAGGTGAGTTACACCCTGTTGAATTCCTAGCCTTTGACCTGCCCTGGCAGCCACAGTATTAATATGGCTAGTCCAGTTCAGTTTCTGATCAATGGTAACCTCCAGGATGTTGATTGTTGGGGATTCAGCGATGGTAATGCCATTGAATGTCAAGGGGCGATGGTTAGATCCTCTCTTGTAGGAGATGGTCCTGTTTCTTGTACAGGACACACCTGGGCAATTTTCCACATTGCCGGGTAGATGCCAGTGTTGTAGCTGTACTGGAACAGCTTGGCTAGAGGTGTGGCAAGTTCTGGAGCACAAGTCTTCAGTACTATTGCCAGAATATTGTCAGGGCAAGAATTGTGGATTTTCACAACTACGCAACAGGAATTTAGCGTTGAAGCTTGCATTCTCCTGTGGGGAGCCCATATGAGGCAGGAAAGCCATACTGCAGCACCTGCACAATGGACATCCTATGGTGTCCAAAATGAAGTTACACACCAGAAGATACGTGTGATGGATGGGGCTTGATGGTGAAGAGGTGTACGTCATATCAAGAGCATCAAAAGCTCCAGCCATGAGCCTCACGTCACCCCTGGGTGTGGCCAGGCCGGCCCTGGTTGTGGTTACACGCTGACTTTGCCGGGCCTTTCCTAATGTCAATATTTTTACTACTCGTTGATGCCCACTCAAAATGGATGGATGTTTACCGGATGCCGTCCACCACTTCACAGGCCACCATTGAGAAGCTACGCCAATCATTTAGTGTCCATGGTATCCCGGGAAACACACAGCTAAATGGGCTCGACACGGGATTCTGCTACATTTCCATTAAATCCACCGGAAATCTGCAGTGGCAACTCATGGTCGTTTCTAACTATCTTCAACAGATGCTATTGTTTAGTATGCAGAACCTCTAAGCTGCTTACATTGTTAGATCCTTCTGTGTGGTTTTCTTGATATCAGACCAAGTGATTGACTTGGGTGTAGAATATTGAGCTACAACATTAACTTCTTCCTCAGTTCTATTCAAACGATGACTGTGCAACATTGGGAACTGAGTACCAAGTCAACAGGGGCATTTAATCTATGTCAATAGTTAACAAGAATCGCACAAGACTGGACTCCACAAGAAATAATAGACTATGACTTGTATGACTTGGGGATCAAAGGGATGTCTTACGTAAGTACCATGGGTGGGATTTTCCATCAGCCGATGCCAAAATCCTGAAATGCAATTTCCGACGCTAAAATCGGGGTGGGTGCCAATTTGACGCCAGATCGCAATTCTCCGTCATCTCGGCAGAGGTACAATGTGGCCCGGAATGCACCTAGAGTACACACTGTTGACATATCATTAGTGGGCCTGACCCGGTATTCTCCGGGGCCTCCGCAATGCTCTGCCTCCGATGGGCCAAGTTCCCGACAGCGCGGTTCAGTTGTACTTTTAAAAATGTGAAACCAGTGTCATGGCTGCTGAAGGAGAGAGAGGGCATAGGAAAGTGTCCAACATCGCCATAGTTTGCTGACAGTTGTGCTGCTGGCTGGGGGGGGCTTCTGCCAGGGCCGGGGGGAGTAGTGGGGGGTGACCAGGAGGTGGGCCGTGGGGTCGGGGTTGACAGACACGGAACATCATTGCGCAGCTGGCAAGGCACACCGATAACAGCCCACTGTGAACTTAGGGTCATGGGGCGTATAGGTGTTCCCCAAGGGCAACCCCCTAGGTGCCCATGGCCCCAGTGTCCCATCAGCTGTCTGGGCACGCTCCAGCACAACCAGTGCCATCCTAATGGCTGGGATGAGTGTGTGTGGGGAGTGTAATGTGTAGATGCGGCTGCAGCTTGTTAGCCTCCCAAGTGTCAATCGCGGACCCGGTGAATCCCGCACCGTTTTTCATTGGAATCTATTGTGTTCCACGTGGCACCAGTGCCCGCCCCTCAATGGTCGCTGAATTGATACACGTTCGCTGCCAGCTTTTCTGTCATGAAAGTCCACGAATTCTGCGTTGGCGTCAACACTTAAGGAGGTATTCTCGGCTTGCTGACGCCAAAATCGTATTCAGCGATAGGGCGGAGAATGTTTTTTGACGCTGAAATGCTCCACCCCCTCCAAAACGGCATCATCAGTGAGCACGCCGTTGGGACGTCCTCAGAGCATCACCTGAAGGTCCTCCCCCGATGCTCCGCCCCCAATGGGCAGACTTCCTGATGGCGTGAGACTTGTGTGCTCTGAGTTTTCATCAATCTCGCTTGGCGGCTGTGGACTGTGTCTAGCACCACAACAGTTGGGGAGGGGGGGGGAGGGGAGGAGCCGCTCTGCTGGCCGGGGGTCTTCAGTGCAGGCTAGAGGGACTGTTGGGGGGGTAGTCCGGTGGTGGAGAGGGGGGGTTACAGGGGGGCACTATCTGGCAGGCCGGGTCCGCGCGCTGCCTGCGCCACGTTGTACGGTGCGACTGCTACAGGTTGTCGCTGTGCGCATGCGCTGCCAATGACCCAGCAATTCCCCAGCCGTTTCTGTAGGGAAGGCCGGGGGTTTTACATGGAGCGGCTGCTAGCCCCCCACCAGGCGGAGCATCGGTGCGGGGGCGCCGCCGACCTTTTCATCATAGAAATTGACACTTCCTCCGGACATTGCCTCAAATTCGGGGAACCCAGCTTTGAGTCTCGCAAACAGAGAATTCACCACATATGTTGGCAACCATGGAATTCTTATACAATCTATCACAATCAATCTGGCTGTGGTAATGTAGTCTCTTGGAATTAAATGAATGCCTGGCAATGACAATAGGTTTACTTACAACAAGACCATCTTTTCACATAAAGATGGCTGGTAAGCCCACTAGTCTGGCATCAACATTGGCTTATGTTAGCCTGTTAATATCAAAATAAATCATTGAATAGGGAGCAAATGCTGGATTTCTAGAGCATGATCACACTTACCTACTCCCTTGGCAATTCTCAGAATAATTTTGCAATTGCAGTGAACTTGTCAAGAGGAGGCAATCATAACTAAAAATCTTAGGTGTTCTTCTAATCACTTGGAGACAGGGCGAGGGGGTCGGGGGGCATCGGGATTGAGAATTCCTTGCATGGTCTTTGCATGCACACTGTTGCTTTTTGACTGGCTACGTTTCTGTGCTGAGTAACTGGGCTATCATATTTCATCAGATGTATTTGGAGAGATCCACACAGTTGGATACGTGACAGCACAATGGCAAGTGATTGTTCTCATCGGGCACAACAGTCTTTACCATTTGCTGGGGATGGGAGTCATTTCCACCACCTCAGCAGTTCAGGTAATTGCCATTTTCTGTCCTGGATTGAAACCCTTTGGTGGAGTTAACATGGTTGTATTTGCTTTTTAAAGCTTTACCCCAGAATCAACGGGATTGTGTTCGTATTACTTTCAGTGATACATTCTGCAGAATTTGCAAATATGCTTGAGTTTGGAAATGCACCTGTTCCAGATCCCTGGGCAGATGCACAGTTGCAGCCAGTGCTCAGAAACCCAGAAGCTATAACCTAAAGAGTTAAAGGATTGCAGATCTAATTACCTAATGTTGCTGTTTCCTGTGTCAGGCTCATTTTCTCACCTTATCAGGTGATAAAGTTACTTGATTTGTTGCTTGCCACTGAGTGCTTGGATCACCTTCTGCACTGTTTACTCACACATTAAGTAGCACTATTCACTTACAGCCATCAGAAAAGAGAGTCACATGCTTTCAGGAAAAGCTCCAGCCTCCCTGCTGTAAAGTCAACTTTGTCACCTCATAACTGACAGTAATTAATCACCTGTTTAACACATGACACAATAAGGATAAGACATCTGACCTTTTAACCCTTTCGATAGTATTTCCAATTGTTGCAGCATTAACCTATTACGATACACAATATCACCTACTTGAATTTCTCACTTTTCTTGGTTCTACTGTAATCTTTTAAAAGCTATCTAGATACTTGTATATATTTCACGTCCCCGTAGTGTCTTTAGAAATTAGATACTGAGAAGGTTTATTGGACAATGTCAGAGACTCCTGATTAGAAGCTAAACACGTATACTCCAGTTTTCACTGATGTTTGCATTTTGGTTCCTTCTGAACGGGATAGATCTACTCATCTGTGACTGGGAGACAAACGTATTTATGAAGGTTGCTTCCTGCGCAGTTCAACCACATCTCCTGGGAGCTCATCCGAGCACATTCCCCACAGAAGGCAGGAAGAGGGACAAGGGGAATTCCAAAAAGTAAATGGGTAGAAGACTTGAAAAGTAATCTCACATGTCAAAACATTTATGTGCTTGCTTCAGTTCGACACAACATTTTAGCGAATTCTAAATTAAGATAAAGCATTGAGATGAATCCTGTTGCTGATTGTCAAAACTTAGGGGGCAGGGTTCTCCGTCCTGCCCCGTCCGCTTTCTGGTGTGGTGCCCCCCCCCCCCCCCCCCCCCCCCCCCCACCACCCACCGACAGCGGAATTCTCCATCCCGACAGCCAGCCAATGGGGTTTCCCATTGTGGCCATCCCCACGCGGTCGGGAAATAACAATAATAATCTATTGTCACAAGTCGGCTTACATTAGGGGCTGGTTTAGCACACTGGGCTAAATCGCTGCCTTTTAAAGCAGACCAAGGCAGGCCAGCAGCACGGTTCGATTCCTGTACCAGCCTCCCCGAACAGGCGCTGGAATGTGGCGACTAGGGGCTTTTCACAGTAACTTCATTGAAGCCTACTTGTGACAATAAGCGATTTTCATTTCATTTCATTAACACTGCGATGAAGTTACTGTGAAAAGCCCCTAGTCGCCACATTCCGGCGTCTGTTCGGGTATGCAGAGGGAGAACTCAGAATGTCCAATTCACCTAACAGCACGTCTTTTGTGACTTGTGGCAGGAAACCGGAGCACCCGGAGGAAGCCCACGCAGACACGGAGAGAACGTGCAGACTCCGCACAGACAGTGACCCTGCAGGTGGGAATGCGCTGCCAGTGAAACGGAGTATCACGCCGAAGAAGAATCTCACCCAGGATCTTAGATTTATTTTCCATGATTCATTACAGTCCTCAAGGTTATTCTAAGTAAAATTGAAATTATTTATCATCTATTATTATTTATTATATTAGAAATTACTTAATTTGTTTTTAATTTTGCTAAGGAGTGGGTCAGGGTCGAACCCCTAATCCAGCTCCTTGCCTGCTCCAAAAACCAATTCAAATTCAAATTGAATCCAATTCATGGTCCCCACAAGAGAGACATATCAGATCTGAGCCAAAAGGCTACTACATTTGATCTTAGCCAAAAGGCCGAGAAGTGATTGGTGAGTTGCCTTCTTGAACCGCTGCTGTCCCTGGGGTGTAGGTACACCCACTGTGCTGTTAGGGAGAAAGTTCCAGGATTTTGCCTGGGCGACAATGAATGACCGGCTATTTATATCCAAGTCAGAGTGGTGAGTGACTTGGGTACTTCTACGACCACCTGAAAGAGCAACATTAAGATAAGTCTAACAGTACAGCACTCCATCAGGTCATGCCAGCCTACATTTATGCTGAAGTCTCTGGGGTGGACAGCCTTCTGACTCAGAGAGGAGAGTACACACATTTTATCAAGATTGACGCTTCATGAAAGATATACATTTTAAAACTTTTTTTTACATTTCCTTATGATTCCTTGTGGCCCGGGAAGAGTAGGAATATTCACTTTGGCCCATGCCTCTTTCCCCCCAGAACGTTTCATCTCCATTCTGTGGTTGAAATTGACCTCACTACCACTATTCAGTACACTATTCCACCTACTCTGCCAGGGACACACATTTGATTTCCTGCAAGCATCCACTGTACCTCCTTTGCTAGCGCTATAGCGATTAGATGTGGACCATTGTCATTCTTTGTTGCAAGTCTGGAGCAGTTATTCAGGGGATGAGGGTCAGATCATTTAATCCAGAATAGGAATTTTACAGATTCTTCATTATTCTTTCCGCTGGTGAAAACATATTGAAACTACAGAACACATGGGGCCAAAATTCGAAAGCCCAGAAAAAGGAGAATCACGATGTGGGAGTAACCTGTTCACTTGGCTTGTGGCGCAGGCAGCATGCTGACTTTAGCTGCCTGCTAATTGAAATATTAGCAGTGTGCAGCCAGCATGCAGCACACTTTTGAAAGGCTGCAGACCTCAGCAGAGGGGCCCAGATCACGAGAAGCCTGCAACAGTGAAAGTTAGCCTGCATTTCTTAAAGATTGCTGTGTGTAGCTGCTGGAAGCCATTCTGCAACATATTCCCACCCTGGAAGTCTGGGAGAGCACAGGCTCCAAGATTTTCCGACGCTGCTCCAGAGGCCTTGGGGAGAAACGTGCTCAATCCACAGGGAACTAGGAGATCCTCCAGCCAAACTTGCAGGAGACAGTGGACCATATTGCTGTGACGGTCAATGCCAGCTGCCTAGGTCAAGGGCATGGGTACAGTGCTGCAGGACGTTCAATGACCTCAGGCAGGTTGTCAAGGTGAGTGAATGCATCTTCAAATGCATTATCCACCAACTGCACCGCTAGCCTCACGTGCTGCTCAATATGCCACAAACCCATCATTTACAAGGGAGACGGTGGCATAATGGTATTGTCATTGGACTAGTAATCCAGAGACCCAGGGTAACACTCTGGGGAACCGGCTCAAATCCCACCATGGCATATGGTGAAATTTAAACTCAATAAAAATCTGCAATTTATAGTCTGATGATGACCATGAATCCATTGTTCACTAATACCCTTTAGAGAAGGAAATCTGCCTACCCGGCCAACTCCAGACCCACAGCAATGAGGTTTACTCTTCAGCCACTCAGTTCAAGAGCAATTAGGAATGGGCAATAAATGCTGGCCCAGCCAGCGATACCACATCCCATGAAATAATAAAATAGTATTAATATTCATTTTGGTGGCACAGTGGCACTGCTGCCTCACAGCGCCAAAAACCCAGGTTCAATTCCAGCCTTGGCCGATTGTGTGGAATTTGCACGCTCTCCCCATGCCAGGGTGGGTTCTGCTGGGTGCTTTCGTGTCCTCCCACAGTCCAAAGATATGCAGGTGGATTGGGCATGTTAAATTGCTCCTTAGTGTCCAAAGATGTGCAGGTTGGGTGGGGTTACAGGGATAAGGTGAGGGAGTGCACCTAGGTGGGGTGCTCTTTCGAAGGGTCAGTGAAGACTCGATGGGCCAAGTGGCCTCGTCCTGCACTGTAGGGTTTCTATGATTCTTGAATTCCTGACTTCACTTCAGTGCACCCTAACCCTGCCGTAAGATTCCCGTAACATCTCACAGCTTGTACACACTCGTTAACCATCACAACTGTTTGTCCTGATTTCCAAGGAAGAATTGGTGCACCCATTGCTGAGGTTGCGGCCAATAACAGGGTTGAAACCATACCCAATCTTCCTTCTCATATTCCACTTCCCTTCATCCCACAATCTCCTCTGAGTTAAAAGTTTTACATAGCAAAATCAGGCACCACATCCTTTTCCCCCTCTCCCCTCATGTTTTATGCTTTCAGATAGCTAGGAACTGCAACCCGGCCAGCCAGAGATGGGAGGGAAACAGGTCGAAGAGCAAGAAGACAATGATGATGAAAAAAGATGGCAACTTGATCTAACATTTGCAGCTCATGCTGGCAGTGCACATAATTTAGAAGTCAGTTTAGAGACAAGGGGCGCGATTCTCCGACCCCCCCACCGGGTCGGAGAATCGCCGGGGGCTGGCGTGAATCCCGCCCCCGCCGTGTTCCGAATTCTCCGCCACCAGAGATTCGGAGGGGGCGGGAATCGCGCTGGTCGGTGGGAATCGCGCCAGTCGGCAGGCCCACCCCCAGCGATTCTCCAGCTGGCGTGGATTAAACCACCTTGTGAACGGTGGGACAAGGTGGTGCGGGTGGGCACCGGGGTCCTGGGGGGGGCGCGCGAGGCGATCTGGCCTCTGGGGGTGCCCCCACAGTGGCCTGTGCCGAGATCGGGGCCCACCGATCTGCAGGCGGGCCTGTGACGTGGGGGCACTCTTTTTCTTCCGCCTTCGCCATGGTCTTCACTATGGCGGAGGCGGAAGAGACCCCCTCCCCTGCGCATGCGCGGGGATGACGTCAGCAGCCGCTGACACCTCCGCGCATGCGTCACCCGGCAAAGTCCTTTCGGCGCCGGCTGGCGTGGCGCCAAAGGCCTTTCCCGCCAGCCGGCAGAGCGGAAACCACTCCGGCGCGGGCCTAGCCCCTCAAGGTGAGGGCTTGGCCCCTAAAGGTGCGGAGACTTCCGCACCTTTGGGGCGGCCCGACACCGGAGTGATCCGCGCCGTTTTTGGCGCCGGGTAGCGGACATCGCGCCAGTTTGCGGAGAATCCCGCCCAGGATGTGAAGGCATTAAGATGCTGGACAAGAAAGATCTGCAGCTAGGGCAGGCGGCAAAGGTAACAAAGGTGCCAACTCCAGAGGGTGAGGTTGCACATAGGATCTGCTGTGGAGGATTGAGATATGGCCGTTGATCTGGCAGGCTCGAGGAGAAGGATGTGCTCAATGAAATGACTGATGCATTGGCATGCTTGCCAGAAAGCCTGTGTGGGGTGTCAGAGAGTGTGGAGGACCTGAACACAAACTTTGCACAGGGCTTTGCACAAAGCTTGGAGCCCATCATTGCCAGTGTGAAAGCAGTGACTAACTTCATTAGCTCTGTAGACCCAACCATGGTGGAACTTCTAATAGTTGATGCCTTAGTTTCAATGGCAGCACAAACAGAAGCCGCACAATGCCTGGACGAGGCAGTGGAAGCTCTGAATGAACTTATACGTGTTTAGCTTGCTGCCCAGCAAGCTCAGACTGCTGCCAACAAGCCTGCAGATGCCAGTGTACAAAGGGGCTTAAAGACTGTCATAGCAGTCCAGCAATCTGTCCTCACGCAGATTGGTATTTCTACATGGGTGTGGCAGTGGCTCAGTGGAGCATCAACCTGCTGTTCATGCTCAGGGTAACAGCATTCATCCTTCAAACGCAGGCATTTCTCCCATGCCCTTGCTACGATCTGTCAGTTAGCCAGCAGAGATTGCTGCTGCCCATGTTGAAGTGGTATAATCCAAACCAGAGCCCTCTAGGCCCAGAGTTGCTCACAGTTGTCCTCCAAGGGCACCTTCAGTCTCTCTCATTGAAAATCAGCAGTCTGGGTGCGGAAGCTCATGTTAGTGTGCGATTGACCACACTGAATTCCTTTTGTAGATAATCTGACTTTCCTCCACATTGCCCATGCCATTTTGCTCTGGAATATTTGTGGGTTAGCAATGCCCAGTGTACAAAGCACACATCCATCCCCACTGAGGTTGGGCTCTCTATTTTAAATGGGGTGGGGGGATGCGGAAATCTGATTTCATCCCACACACCATTTTCACCTCATGGTGCAGGATTTGTAAGTCCATTACAAGCAGGGCAAATTGGAGAGTGTGTGGAGAAATGGAAATGATGCTAAGGAGTCTGGAACATTCTGAAACTTTCAAATGTCATTTTTAGGTGTTGTATTGTAATGTGATGTGCTTCCAATCCAGTGATTCGTCATAGGGACCTGTCCTTTAAAGGTAAGTTGACTCTGACATTGACCAGCCTGTGCATTTGTTTGTGCATTACAAAGCTTTTCAAACAGAGAAAGCATCATAATGCAATGACAAATGTAACAAAATGTCCTGTCAAGCTATGCTGTCAACCTTTCAACTGAGATTTAAATGGCTCTGGCTGAATAAAAAAACTTTTGTCAACACTTGGAAAAAGAAATCTGACCACCTGCTCCATATATTGATTGACAGGCATTCCGCTTGATATTGAAATGAGTATCTTCTGTTCTTTCCTTCCCAGAGAGTAGCTGATTGTTTGGACAGCTATGGCCATTATCAATGCTTGGCTGAGTTTCAAGTGCTTATCTGTTTCAGCTCAGTAGGTGTTCCAATCATCTGAGGATGAAAGATAGTTTCAAATAGTTGAAATAACAGATTGTTTCTTTAATATGGTTTCTGGTTTGTTGACACGAGCTAAAAGAATTATGTGGAGTGTCAGTTTTTCTTTACGCAGGCAAAATAAAATGTTTTCTCAGTATCAGTGATATGGAGGCATTTTTAGATGGTGAGAGGTTTTTTTTTCCACAATGAATGTAAAATAGTCTCCATTCATATTGCATTAAATTTGAGGACTAGTCATAGTGGGTGAGTGGCTATGGACAATACATGGGTCATAGAGGTAGCATGGGCAAGCAAGGGTTATCTGAGGGGGCATGGAGAATGCATAGGGAGGTGGAAGTGGCATTGATGATCTAGGGGGCATGATACATGGGGGGCATGGAGAGGCCATGATGTGGGACAGCTGATCTGAGGATGCATGGGCTGGCATAGCGGGTTGGTGGGGGAATGTGGGAGAAGAATGGCAAGGTTTAGCCGACTTTTAAACACTGCTGGGAGTTAGAATACTGTGATGGAGAATAAGGTGGGCCTTCCAATTGATCAGGCTGTGCACCCACAATCAACATGCACCTCAGTGCGGCTTGCAAACTGCACGAGAAATCTGACCTCTGTGTGAAAAGACAAAATGGTGTCTGGAATTCTCTGGCCATTGGGATTCTCTGTTCACGCTGGCAGCGCACACCAGCCATGGATTTCCCGATGGCATTGGTCGCTTCAATGTGAAATCCCATTGACAAGCGGTGGGAGTAGAGAATCCGGCAACAGTAAATGCCGTGCCGCTGAGAAACAAGCAGCTAGAGGCCCGGAGAATCCAGACCCATGTTTAAAATCACACATGGGCTGAGTGTGTGGTTTGCAAGTTGCAATGATGTGCGGGTTAGGTTTTCCCGAGCCCAGAGAAAGATTCAGCCCCTCATTTCTCACTCATTTAGCGAGAAATGTTGGGTTGCAGTTTCTGAATGTCCATTCTCTGCTCAGTGTGTTGCCGAATTTGAATGAAGTTAAATCAATTCTGGAAAATCCCCACTTTTATTTTATGCACATCTTCTGTTCACATTCGATCTGAACTCACCTCTTGCATAGAATAAGTCAGTTGTCGAAGACAGCTAAAACGCAAATAGGAAACGTGTAGATCTAAGCCGAGATCACTGACTTCAGGGGCGGGATTCTCGCCTACCTGCCGGGGCGGGGGGTCCCGGCGGGACGGAGTGGCGTGAACCACTCTGGAGTCGGGCCGCCCCAAAAGTAGGCCTTTGGCGCCACGCCAGCCGGGGCCGAAGGGACTCCACCGGCCGGCGCAAGTCCGCGCATGTGCGGGAGCGTCAGCGGCTGCTGAAGTCATCCCCGCGCATGCACGGGGGGGGGGTCACCTACGCGTCGGCCATGGCGGAGGCTGATGGTCGGCGCGTAGGAAAAGAGTGCCCCCACGGCACAGGCCCGCCCGTGGATCGGTGGGCCCCAATCGCGGGCCAGGCCACCGTGGGGGCACCCCCCAGGACCCTGGAGGCCGCCCGCGCCGCCAGGTCCCGCCGGTAAGGGACCTGGTTCAATTTACGCCGGCGGGACTGGCATAGAAGCAGCGGGACTTCGGCCTATCGCGGGCCGGAGTATCGGCAGGGGGACCGCCGACCGGCGCGCGCGAGTCCCGCCCCCTCCGAATATAACTTCCGCTTTAAAGCAAGTGGGTTGGGGGGGGAAGTGCAATGTGAAACACTTTATGTCATTGCTATTACAAAATACTAAAACCTTTTTGACTTCTTCTGGCAAGATATTTAGAGAGAAAAGGTGGATGAATCCCTGAAAGATATTTTCATAAGATTTTGTCTCGGCTTCAGTGTCAGTGGTTGAATCAACACAATTGGATCTCATCCAACGTTTGCAGTGCTTACAATTCACTCAAATGGAGGTTCCTGCTGCAGTGCCAGTCGGAACTGGAACCGCCTGAGGGAATGATTTTGTGTTGACACGAATTACCCCGCTAATCGAAACTAGCACGAATGCACATGCTGAGTCACTGAATCTTCCCCCTGTGCTGCAATGTTCCAGCCTTCACAAATCAAATGGCTTATGCTTGTTTGAAGCAAATAGGCACATCTCAATAACAATCATTGCATTAAATGTTGTTACCTTTGGGGTATGCTGTATGCTCACTAATCGTCATGTACGGGCTTACAAGCGTGAGTGTTCGGATTGACATTGCTGCTGGAATATGGAAGCATAAAGGCCACACATTAAATTTAGGGCCCTCCTGGTCGTCGTGGCTCAGTTCAACATTTTCCAACATATTCGTCAGCAGAGTTCTGCCTTCTCTAATGTGTTTTTCTCATTGATCAATTTCAAAGCACTTTCCGCCATGAGGAACAGTGACCGTACTGTGGGTAAAGAAAGAGGAAGTGACAATAATTAGAATACAAGATAAAAAGGTCAAGAATGAGAAAAGGTTATTTATCCCATTGAAACGCATCCCTGTTAATTCTCCACTTGCGACATTTAATTGTGTGTTGAATAACCTCATGTGTGCTTATCTCCAGCAGCTTGTTTGGGGGATTATTCCAAGTGTAAAAAACATTTGGAGTAAAGAATAAAAGTTCAACAGTGAGCTTCTCCACAAAAAACAAATGGTTGATTTTTTTCTAACAGCCAAGGGGGGGTGGGGGGAGGAATTCTCCATTCCAGAGACCAGTGTTGACCCCGGCGCAGGATTCGTGGAGTTCCACGACAGAAAACTGGACTGTTTCAACGTCTGTTGAGGGGCTAACATCGGCGGCATGTGGAACACAATCGATTCCAATGAGAAACGGTGCTGGATTCACCAGTTTTGCGATTGACACTCAGGAGGCCGACGGCTGCAGCCGCATATACACACTTCACTCCCCACACACACTCATCCCAGCCAACAAGATGGCAGATTGGAGAGCAGCTCCACGATTTACAGACACCGAGCTGGAGACCCTGCTTGACGTGGTGGAGGAGAGGTGGGCCACCTGTACCCTGGCCCAGGAAGGAGGCTTCCAGCAGCCGCCATTCACCGTGCCTGGGCACAGTTGGCAGAGCCAGTCAGCGCCATCAGTAACACCGTCCGGACCGGCCAGCAGTGCCGGAAGAAACTGCACGATCTCCTCAGGGAGACCAGGGTGAGTAGGCAATACTGTGCCCTGGCACCAACCCCCGCCCCACACACCTGTATCCTGAGCCCCCCCCCCCCCGCCCGGAGGGCAGCCAAACCCCCACCCTGCGCTACATGGCGGCACACACACCGACCGCCATGGATATGAGCCATGGACCTGAGACCCAAGACCTGGAGCACAAGTCCGATGATGACATGGACTTTCTGTCACAGCTGTCTCCAACACTCTCCACCATCCCAGAGACACTCACCTAGGTTGAGCACTTTAGTGAAGAGGCTCCTGGTGCGCACTACACATCTGCTCTGGTACATCTGATGGAGGTAGGAACTCCCGAGGGGACTGACGGTCGGAGGAGGGGCCGACCCCAGGAACTAGCTGCCGTCCAGATGGGGTTTGGGCTTCTGAATGGACAGACCCATTATAGTGGCGATGCAGTCGCAGAGCCAGGGACCACATGAGAGGTTGTCGGCAAGCATCCATCCCAGGTGGAGGAGTCCAACTGCATGCAGAAGCAGGAGGTGGTGCCGACCATGTGTGATACCTAGGCCAGCACCCACATGGGTGGCGTCCGCGGTGGAGGCATTGGGCAAGGTTTGTGGCTATGGCTTAGCATGTCCAAGGTCTGGGGCATTCTGTGCAGGCATTGCCAAGGCCCAGGAAAGGGTGCGGCATGGTAGCAAAGTAGTTAGCACTGCTGCTTCACAGCGCCAGGGGCCCAGGTTCGATTCCCGGCTTGGGTCACTGCCTGTGCGGAGTCTGCACGTTCTCCCAGTGTCTGCGTGGGTTTCCTCCGGCTGCTCCGGTTTCCTCTCACAGTCCAAAGATGTACAGGTTAGGTAGATTGGCCGTGTAAAATTGCCCCTTAGTGTCCAAAATGTTAGGTGGGGTTACTGGGTTACAGGGATATGGTGGAGGCATGGGCTTAAGTAGGGTGCTCTTGCCAAGTTCTGGTGCAGACTCGATGGGCCAAATGGCCTCTTTCTACACTGTACATTCTATGATTCTCACAGGCAGCAATGTGCGAGAGCCACCTGGAAAATGCAACAGCGCTTCTGAGCATGGCCCAGTTACAGCAGGCCATAGCTGAGAACGTCGGCGGCATTGCCCAGGTGCTGGCTGGCATGGGGCAGGCACAGAGGGAGGCGGCCCAGTCCCAGAGGGAGATGGCGCAGTCACTGGCTGATGTGACACAGACCCAGAAGGTAGAGTCATGAACGCAGCGTGATGTGGTGCAGTCCCAGACAGAGACTGCATGCAGAAGCAGGAGGTGGTGCCGACCATGGGCACCAGACTGCCAGCATGTTGAGACCAGAGTGGGTCTCTAGGACTGGCAGCGCCAGGTGGTGGAGCAGCTTCAGGAATTTGCTTCTCTCGCACCCTCGTCCTATGGAGCAGCCCGGGGGCCATCGGGCACCCCGAGGGAGGAGGAGGCGATCGAGTCCATGCCAGTGACTCCTGCAGGGGAGCTGCAAGAATACGGCAGCACCTCGGACTCACCCCCTCCTGTTCCTGGTTCATCTGGTGGGCAGCAGGCACCATGCCGCCTAGCACACCCGAGCAGCAGGCGGGTTCACCCAGAAGACAGCCGCCAACTGGGACCAGGTTGAGGGCAGGAATCACAGCAGGCCGCCTCCACCCCGATGTACCTTCTAGGGATCCGCCTAGATGTAGCGTTAGGGCCCGTAAGGTCAGAAAGTTAGACACCAGTTAAGTTGGCATGGGTGCCGGGCACAGTTTAGTTATAGGGGTTAGGGCAAGTATCTGTAAATATTTCTGCACATTAAACACCTGTTCGCAATGTTACAACCTGCCTTGGTGCTGATGGGTGTGAGGGGTGGGCTGGGCTTGGCTGGCCAGAGAGTGGGTGTGGGATGTGGGGGTGAGGAGGGGAGAGGGTGGAGGGGGTTATGGGTGGATGTTGTGGGTGGACTGGACACTCCACCCTCCTCGACCGTCCCCGCCACCATCACCCAGGTATCCAATGGGACCGTGTGATGAATGACCCGCTTGCATGCAGGGATCATCCAGGTGGACGGTGCAAAGTGCTACCGTGGGCAGGAGTCAGGCCAGTTTCCACCTCTCCCATTCGTGAACCTGGAGGCGATCAGAGCATTGCATGTGTGTTGGCCATGCCGTACACGTTGTGCGGCCTCCCATGCCTGCCTGGGCCCCATGTTCTGCCAACCCTCGCCCTACCCCGCATGCTCCTCATCGGACGAGGACAGGTGTTCCTCCTCCTCCTCCAGCACGTCATCGCTCTGCTGCGCGGTGTTGCGGGCGACCCTCTCAGCGTCATACTGGAAGGCCCACCAGAGTGGTCTAGGCACCTGAACTGCATCTTCAGGATGCCGAAGCACAGCTCAGTCACGGCCCGGTCGCTGCATGGGCATCAGTCTGTGGCCTCACGATAGGTGTCATTAGCCACGACTGCAGATGATATCCCCTGTCGCCCAGGAGCCAACCCTCCAGCCGGGGGGGCGGGGCGGGGGGGGCACGTCTCGAACATGCCAGGAATCATCGAGTGTGCCAGGATGAAGGTGTCGTGCACACTGCCTGGGTATCAGGCGCAGACGTGCATGATACGCATCTGATTGTCACATATCAGCAGCACATTCGTCGAGTGGAAACCTTTCCGTTTGTGTAGAGCGGCCTGGTATCTGCAGGTGCTCGTAGGTCATCCCATCAATCACCCCCTGGACTCAGGGCATGTTGGCAATGGTGGCGGACCCCGCTGCCCGGGCATCTTGGTGGGCACGGTCCACATTGAAGTGGATGTATTGTGCTGACTGGGCATATAGGGTCTCCGTGAATGTGCGAATGCACCTGTACACTGAGGTGTGTGACATTCCGGGCAGGTCCCCACTCGGACCCTGTGCCGTAAAAGTTCAGGGCAACCGTTACCTTGACAGTCACTGGGAGCGGTTGTCCTCCCCCATTCCCCCTCGGTTGCCAGCTGTGCCATGATCTGGCACATATGTCGCACTGTCTCCCTGCTCAGCAGGAGTATTCGACGGCATGCCCAATCTGTCCAGTCCTCGAATGACAGGCGCTGCCGGTACACAGGGGGCCTCATTGGCACCTCCTTTTCAGCTCCTCCACCTCCTCGGCCTGCTGGGAAGCCGGCTCTCCATCCTGGACGGCTGCCTCCTGTTCCTCTGGGCAGGCTCCACTGCTGCTGCTTCCTCCCCCTCGAGCAGCGCCAGCTCGTACAACTGCAGGGCATCCCGAAGGCCACCATTGCTGGGTGAATTCCAATATCCATTGTCTGCAGGGGTTCAAAGGCTGATATGTTAGTATGGTGCATACCCCTAGCCCAACCAAGTCCACCAGGCTACATACATGGTGGCCCCAGTTAGCACTACGGCCTCTGGCCCTGCATGCCCACCCCATTATTAACCCCTGGACCCGTTGGTGCCTGGCACCGTGGGGGCCTTTGGCATTGGCGCCTGTCCCTGCTGCCAGCGGTACCATTGGCTGGCACTGCCCTTGCCAGTGGTACATTCCATGGCCCCTTCCCTGCTACAGTGGGCATTACCCTTGAGTAGGACGCGTGGTGCCCCGCCGGCGGGTGGCAGCTGGTTGGATGGTTGGTGTTGTGGCGGAGGGTGGAGTGTGGGGGTGGGAGTTGGGGGGTGAGGGTGGGGCACCCATACGGCCGGTGTCACTCTGCAGAACCAGGGGCTAAGGTGGGTGGTCAGTGGGGTGGTAGCTGCAGCAATGGCGGTCTGTGCCTGGACACCACCCCAGTCCCATGGGGTATCACCCCGGCCACTCGGCTCGTTCGCCTGTCACGGCCCTCCCCCTCTGGCCCTGGCAGGGCCCCCCGCCCCATCCAGCCAAGCTAGTGTCCGGCCCGACAGCTCACAGTCGCGCCTCTCCGTACCCTACCCCCTCTCGCTCCCTCATCAGCCACAATGCCGGATTTCTAAAGCACAAGTGAACCGCGCTGCCAGGAATTCGGCCCATCAGAGGCAGAGAATCGCGGAGGCCCCGGAGAATACCGGGTCAGACCCGCTAATGAGATGCAAACGGCGTTTACTGTACGTGCATTCCGTATCGCATTGGCGCCGCTGTCGAGGCGACGTAGAATTGTGATTTTGCGTCAAATCAGTGCCCGCCTCGATTTTGGCGCCAAAACCAATTCTCCGCCCAACCGCGTTTCCCGATTTAGGCGATGGCCGACGGAGAATCCCGCCCTTAAAGTCTCACCGTTAGGATTGAAAGTAGGTCCTGATCCTGCATGGGGCAGCGACAGGACTCTGGGTGGGTTTTATAGCCAGCAGCCAATTAAGAGGTTTCTGCCTGGGCCACAGTACAATTAAGGGTGGCGGCCTGGCTCTCAGAACTTCCGGCAGTTCGGCAGCCTTGGAAATGTCACCAGTAGAGGCTGAAGCAGAGAGGAAATGGTAGTCTCCATGTTGAGGCTCCCTCCAAGGCTAGGCAATGATTTTTTTTGAATGTTCTGGGGCCAGGTAGACAGGCTTTGGCGATCGGAGGAATAAACCTTCAACCATGGCAATGGAGCCACAGAAATGGCCATTGTCAGCCGGAAGCCCCTCCATGCGCCATGGATAAACATTGAGCTGGGTGTCTCCACCCCCCTCCAGTGAACACACTGGAAGGCCACTTTAATATATACCTGGCAGTCCCACCACAAGGTGGGGATGGGAGGGTTTGGGGGGGATTTGGGGGGGTGGGGGCAGGTGGTTGTGTGCGGGGGATACATTATTTGCCAGTAAAATACTGGTGGGATGGGAAAAAGGCCATTAATTGGCCAATTACTTGAAATAATTGGCCGTCTAACTCCAGTCAGGGGCAGCAAAACCTCTTCCCCGCTGTTGACAATATCTCCTGGCAGAGGAACGACAGATGCTCCCTCTCAATGTCTTCTGCTGCCATTTCATGAGGCCTTCTGCCTCCCAGCCCATCTGCAGAGGGCCGGTACAATTCAGCCCAATGTATACCTGAGGCAGGCCATCCTTGTACACATCCTTCCATATATTGAATCTGCATTCCAGCAACATACCTTAGTCTGTGGCATTAGAAGGTCAGGCTACAATTTGGGTTTCAAGCTCATTGCTATCTACAGGAACAGGGTTCTGTGGTTTATTCTTGATCTTGCCATAACAAATAATTGATCACTGGGCAGGCAGACTCTCAGATCCACCAGTTACTGCTGAATTTGGAACAGAGACACACAGACCAGCAAGATCGCAAGTTTGATGCTTCGGGGCAGCACGGTGGCGCAGTGGGTTTGCCTTGCAGCCTCACGGCGCCGAGGTCCCAGGTTCAATCCCGGCTCTGGGTCACTGTCCATGTGGAGTTTGCACATTCTCCCCGTGTTTGCGTGGGTTTTGCCCCCGCAACCCAAAGATGTGCAGAGTAGGTGGATTGGCCACGCTAAATTGACCCTTAATTGGAAAAAATGAATTGGGTACACTAAATTTATTTTTTAAAAAGTTTGATGCTTAGACTGCACTGAGTTAGCAGATTAGAAAGCACGGCAACAGAGATAGTCAATAATCCATACATGCAGATTAGCATGGGTGAGATGGAAGATGGTTGTGAATTCACATGCTAAAAAGAAACAAAATCTGAATGCTCAATTTGGAGGCATTATAATGGTGAATAAGCACCAGAATCTAACAAGTTGGTGGCTGGGTTTTTTAGCCCCCCTGTGTTGTGTTTTCTCGTGGTGAGGTAAGGCTTGCCATTGGCCGTAGGCAAGATCTTTCAGTCCCGCCAAAGTCTACGCCATTTAGTGTGGCTCGCCCGCCCTGAGGGGTCACCTTCGTCAGGACCAAAAGATGCCAGTCAGTCTCTTAAAGAAGGAATGAGAGAAAGTAGAATGGTATTCCATGAAAATATTTGATAGATTGTTAAAAAACACAGAATTCCTGGAGAATTACAGAATAATAAACATGGAGAACTTGAAATCTTAGATAAGCTGTGGGAGCAAATATTTTGGGCAGCATTGGAAAAACTATTCAAAATGATATTTCAAAAGGTTAATGAAATCCAACATGTGGAGGTGACCTAACTGTGGTGAACCACTGTTATTGTAGTTCCACTGTTACTTACAGCGCTGTATATATTCTCAGTTACTGTTTGTTCCATTGTTACTCACTGTGTTATATATTGTTGTTCTTCCGTGGCTCCGCCCCACTGGGTGTTGTATATAGTTGACTGATCTGTAGCCCTGTCTCCAGTCTGGGTTCAGCAGCAGGCAGGCTACATCTTAGAGTATTAAAGCCATGATTTTGTTTCCTACAACTTGCCTCGTGTGTAATTGATGGTGCATCACTAACTTTGAGGAAAGAAACAATAGATATCTGAGGAGACTTTCAGAAGACATTTCATTAAGTATTTCACAAAACAGGGTGGAATTTTCCCTCTTTATGCAGAGTGTGACAGCGGGAAAAGTGGCACTGAAGCTGTCAGCCCCAAAGCTGCTTTCTCCGCCGGATCTTTGGGAGCTTAGAGGAAAGAAATCCAAGGGGCAGGTCCCTCAGTGTCAAGCTGATGGGGCAGACTCTGATTGAGCCCATCCCACCAGCAACTTAGTTTTTTAAAGATCTGGGTGCCATTTTGAAAGGCCAGGGCACAAAAGTAAAAATAGAATGCCGCAACAGCCCCTCCCCCCTACTCGCCAAGAACACCTGCTCCCTGGCGCCGCCTGTGCAGCATAGTGCCCGGGCATGGCCCTCCCCCCACTGACCACAGGACCAGTTGGTGAGCCCTGACGTGAATAGATAATGTATGGAGGGAGGGGGTGTGGTTATCAGGCATAGGGACCTGATAATTAGATTCAGAGTCAGGAATCCCATTACGTCACTCGTGGGGGGGGGGGGGGGGGGGGGGTCGTGCCTTTATGTCAGCATGAAATGTGATTTGGGTCTCTCGTGGTATTTTTCAATCCCTTTGCCATTCACATTCGCTAAGAACGGGAGCAGAAAATCCTGGCCACAGATTATGAAGGCATGGGGGCATTGAAATCTTGAAGAGATGTTCAAGTTGGCAGGCCTGAGCAGTAGTAAAAGCATTTGAGCCAGTTGTCACTTTCATTGGCTACTCAAGAAGAACCTAAAATAAATGATTGGGATCAAATGCAAACCTGAGCATTTTCTGATGACAAAGATGTACAAAGTAATAAAATGTGTTGTACAAAAGCACCTGAAGAAGAAGTTAATGTTTGGAAAATTATTTATGCAGATAACAGTGTATGGAAGTTTTAATTTTGTCGCAGCTGAACAGCATGATCATGAGGGAGAAGAGTAATAGGATTTGAAAGTAGTTTCCTAAACCCTACAGTGCAGAAGGAGGCCACTTGGCCCATCAAGCCTGCAAGGATCCTTTGAAAGAGCACCCCAACCTAGGCCCAGTTCCCTGCCCCATCCCTGTATCACCAATTAACTTCAGGACACTAAGGGGCAATTTAGCATGGTCAATCCACCTAACCTGCACATCTTTGGACTGTGAGAGGAAACCGGGGCACCCGGAGGAAACCCACGCAGATAAGGTGAGAATATGCAAATACCACACAGTCACCCAAGACCGGAATTGAACTCCGTGTAAGTTTACCTTCAGAGTTGTCACTGTTTGCATGAGGCCACTGTGTTAGGAGTCCATTGACCCTTGCACAGTGTAAAACCAGTGGTAAAGCAAATCTAACTTGGACGGTTGGGAGAGGAAAATATTTCTGATACATTGCATTTACAGCTACATTTACATAAATTACCACCAGGGTCACTGAAAGAGACTTCAATATGTTTTTAAGTGACCTTTATTGTATGTTATACAAAACAATAAGTAAGGTTTTATTTTCCCAACAAAATATATTTTATGCCGCAATGCCTCTTTTTCTTCAAGGATAAAGGAAGTAATACGACCTGGCTGAACTTTTTATTGCTCTGTTATCTCTTATCCTTCCTTGTTTGTATGTGGCAGACATGTAGCAAGGAGGAGCTAAAAGGATGTGCTTTACTTCATTGACTTTCTCACTCTTGAACAATACATTCATTAGTCATCTTGATGGTGCTAGTGCCCTTTCCTGTAATTTACACCTTCAGCATACATACCTAGAGCAGTAATGGTCTATTAATTTTTACATAAGGTGCCTCCAATTCATTTGTTATCTCAAATCCTGGTCAAGAAACAAAATCTCTCCTCTGAGAAACTAAAGAAGGGCTTCTGAACCTCTTGGAATGGAACAGTTGAAGCCCAAAGAATTAACAGCCAGCATGCAATAGGTTCAGTTCATTAAAGACTTTTCAAAATCAGCCAGAACGCATATTCAACAATGGTCAAAAAAAGAATAAAGGAACAGAGAATCAATTAATTGTCATTAGTCCTATATTTGCTGAGTAAAATGCATTTTCTTTCTTTATATAAATTTAGAGAACCCAATTCATTTTTTCCAATTAAGGGGCAATTTAGCGTGGCCAATCCACCTAGCCTGCCCATCTTTGGGTTGTGGGGTGAGACCCACGCAGCCACGGGGAGAATGCAAACTCCACATGGTCAGTGATAAAATGCATTTTCAAGCAGACAAGGAGAACAATACTATTATTATACAGTTTCTCGTTTTCGTTCTCGCCTGATAGGCTGCAGAAAAGTGTCCTGCTGGCTGTTGCATTAAAAAAATGAAGAATCTCAATGAGAAAAGTCCATTCAGCGAAATATAATCCTGGCGTTGCTTCAGAATTGAAATGTTCTCATTCTTTAACCCTCCACCATGCCGATTTTCTTCACCTGTGATCACCAATGGAGGTTTGTATTTCTCATCTGTTAATCAGTGTTAAGCTCTCAGTTTTAAGTAGTTACTCCAAGTGGGAGAAACTTTTTTGCCCAATTTTGTGCTTGCAGTGGCTCAATGAACATAAATCCTGGGGGCCGGGTGGGGATAATGGAGTAGCAATGTGTGGAGGGGGTGGGGGGGAGGGGGAGATGTTGAGGGGGGGGGGCAATTGTGAGTGCTATGAATTTGGGAGAATAACTCTTGCATTTTTCTGACTTCACAGCAATGATGGCTGATTTTGAAAATAATTTAATGACATTTCCTTGGTGGCCACAGCGGCCGCTGAAGAATCGTGGCTTGGGTAGGCCCAGCAGCTGGTTCACTTGTTTTAACAAAGGGATCTGAAACGAGCAGGAGATATGATCTATATTCGGACAGGGCATAATAGTAGTTTTAGGCTTCTGACTGGAAGAGAGATGCATTTACCAAAATGATAGTGCCCATTATGTGGGCATCCGGATGTTGCATCCAGAATTTGTCTTTTCTGTCCTCATTATCCACGAAAATCGTGCGACGATTACTTGATTTCTGCTTCTTTCTGCTTCTATGCTTACACTAGTCAAAGATTATCTACACTAGTTGGTTAATGGTGCAAATGAATACATTAAGGTCTTCTAAACTGACTGTGAACATCCTGAATGACAATGAACCTCTGCCATTATTGACAATTAAAGGAATATTACTACTTAAAAACCTTTCTGAAAACCTTGTCCAATCTTTAAAAGTAGCAGCATACAATAACACAGCCATTAATGTGATGACATTAGCATGCTGCAAATCATCTTTGACATATACATTTTACAACTGTAAACTAATCTAAGATCACTTTGCAAAGGCATACATTAGATCAGATCAGATAACAAACGCCTCTAAAACAGCACAATTCTTAATGCAGGGCTTACCTCTCGAAAAGCCAGCTTCCAATCTAAATAAACTTTGTGAACTGTTCAAACTAATAGCTTACGTCACAAAGTTCAGAGATAGTCCCTAAATATTGACTTTAAGGTATTGAATCTCTATCATTCAAAATAAAAGAAAATTTTAAATAAAAATTGTAAAACCATCAGATTGCTAAAATATCTAATCCCAAATAGAACTATATGGAAATCAAGCCTCTAATGTGAAATGCAATTAAATTACACAATATTGCAAAAAAAATAAACAGTAGCCCTTATGTAGTAAAATGAACATTTCATACAGCACGAGACAAGCAAATTCTTTAGATTATGATATTAAGTTAGTCCCATAGCGCTAATGCGAATGACAGCCATTTTGACAATGTATCAAGCAAGACTTTTAAACATTCAGTCATGGATATGGGTTCCGCTGGCTGAAGTGTTGGGTACTCTGATACACAGACGAACCAACACGGTTGCGAATGGTACAACGCAGTTTTATTTCAATGAACTATTAACATATTAAACTCTGGTATTCAGCACATGGTGAACCTCTGAGTGGCTGGCAATAAGGTCTGTGCCCTGAGCCCTCTCCTGCTCGAGTGCCCAGGAAGTGTCGCCCTGCTTTGTACTGTGTATGCTCTTGTCCGTGATTGGCTGTCGTGTTTTGAGTGTTGATTGGTCCGTTGATCTGTCCATCATTATGTGTGTATGTATGTGCTGTGATGTTCACCTGAATATCATGACACTGGCTAGGCCAGCATTTATTGTCGATCACTTATTACCCTTGAGAAAGTGGTCGTGAGCTGCCTTATTGAACTGCTGCTGTGCCTGGGCTGTAGGTACACCCACAGTGCTGTTAGGGAGGGAGTTACAGGATTTTGACCCAGCAACTATGAAGGAATGGTGATATATTCCAGGCGGCACAGTGGCGCAGTGGTTAGCACTGCTGCCTCACGGCGCCGAGGATCCAGGTTCGATCCCAGCCCCAGGTCCCTGTCCGTGTGGAGTTTGCACATTCTGCCCCTGTCTGCGTGCGTCTCACCCCCACAACCCAAAGATGTGCAGGGTAGGTGAATTGGCCACGCTAAATTGTCCTTAATTGGAAAAAAATAATTGGGTGCTCTAAATTGATTTTTAAAATATTTCCAAGTCATGAGGATGAGTGGCTTGGAGAGGAACTTCCAGGTGGTGGTGATCGCACGTGCGCTGCTGCCATTGTTTTTCAAGATGGCGAGTGTCATAATATACACCAGTATATTATGGTGCAGACACACACACACACTGATGGACATGCAGTGGGACCAATCAGCATACACAACGCCGCAGCCAATCACCAGTGAGAGCGCGCACTATAAAGACAGGGGACAGGAGAGTTCCCGCTCATTCTAGTCGCAGCCAGCTCGGAGCACAGAGCTCACAGCCTGCAACACAGACATTCACCATGTGCTGAGTGCATCACCTGGTTAGGACTAGGCAAGGGTCAACAGTTAAAGCTGGTATTGCATTTACCCACAGTTCAAGTATGTTAATATAGTTAACCTTATAATAAAATAGAGTTGTACCACTTCAAGTGTTGGTGACCTGTTTGTGATCCAGAACACCGAACACATCAGCGAGTACCACTGCCATGGTCGGTGGTGGAAGGAGTGAATGTTTGTGGAAGGGGCACCAATCAAGCGGGCTGCTTTGTCTTGGATGGTATTGGGCTTTTTGAGTATTGTTAGAGCTGCACTCATCCAGGCAAGGGGAGAATATTCCATCACACTCTTGACTTGCGTCTTGCAGATGGTGGACAGGTTTTGGGGAGTCCGGAGGTGATGGATTCCCAGCTGCTAACCTGCTCTTGTAGCTATAGCATTTGTATTTAATCCAGTTCAGTTTCTGGTAACCCCCAGGATGTTGGTAATGGAAGATTCAGCAAAGGTAATGCCTTTGAATGCCAAGGGGCAACAGTTAGATTCTCACTTGATGGCACTTGTGTGACGCGAATGTTACTTCATATCATATCATAGAATTTACAGTGCAGAAGGAGGCCATTCGGACCATCGAGCCTGCACCGGCCCTTGGAAAGAGAACCCCACTTAAGCTTACGTCACTTAACAGCCCAAGCCTGGATATTGTCAAGATCTTGTGCTTTTGGGCATGAATTGCTACATTAAGGTGCCTCACGGGAGACTGCTGAGTAAAATAAGGGCCCATGGTATTCGAAGCAAGGTACTAACATGGATTGACGATTGGCTGTCAGGCAGAAGGCAGAGAGTTGGGATAAAAGGTTCTTTTTCGGAATGGCAACCGGTGACGAGTGGTGTCCCGCAGGGTTCAGTGTTGGGGCCACAGCTGTTCTCTTTATATATTAACGATCTAGATGATGGGACTGGGGGCATTCTGGCTAAGTTTGCCGATGATACAAAGATAGGTGGAGGGGCAGGTAGTATGGAGGAGGTGGGGAGGCTGAAGAAAGATTTAGACAGTTTCGGAGCGTGGTCCAAGAAATGGCTGATGAAGTGGGCAAGTGCGAGGTCTTGCACTTTGTAAAAAAGAATAGAGGCATGGACTATTTTCTAAACGGTGACAAAATTCATAATGCTGAAGTGCAAAGGATCTTGGGAGTCCTAGTCCAGGATTCTCTAAAGGTAAACTTGCAGGTTGAGTCCGTAATTAAGAAAGCAAATGCAATGTTGTCATTTATCTCAAGAGGCTTGGAATATAAAAGCAGGGATGTACTTCTGAAGCTTTATAAAGCATTAGTTAGGCCCCATTTAGAATGCTGTGAGCAATTTTGGGCCCCACACCTCAGGAAGGCCATACTGGCACTGGAGTGGGTCCAGCGGAGATTCACACGGATGATCCCAGGAATGGTAGGCCTAACATACGATGAACGTCTGAGGATCCTGGGATTATATTCATTGGAGTTTAGGAGGTTGAGGGGAGATCTAATAGAAACTTACAAGATAATGAATGGCTTAGATAGGGTGGACGTAGGGAAGTTGTTCCCATTAGCAGGGGAGACTAGGACCCGGGGGCACAGCCTTAGAATAAAAGGGAGTCACTTTAGAACAGAGATGAGGAGAAATTTCTTCAGCCAGAGAGTGGTGGGTCCGTGGAATTCATTGCCACAGAGGGCGGTGGAGGCCGGGACGTTGAGTGTCTTTAAGACAGAAGTTGATAAATTCTTGATTTCTCGAGGAATTCAGGGCTATGGAGAGAGAGCGAGTAAATGGAGTTGAAATCAGCCATGATTGAATGGTGGAGTGGACTCGATGGGCCGAATGGCCTTATGTCCGCTCCTATGTCTTATGGTCTTATTATATGTGGAATCATGAATGGTGCGGAGCATTGTGCAATCATCCCCCTGCAGTAATGTCTTAGAACTGATGATGGGAAATCGTCTTAAATGTGATAAAGGGCAGCATGGTGGCACAGTGGTTAGCTTTGCTGCCTACGGCGCTGAAGACCTGGGTTCGAATCCTGGTCCCGGGTCACTGTCCGTGTGGAGTTTGCACGTTCTCCCCGTGTCTGCGTGGGTTTCGCCCCACAACCCAAAGATGTGCAGGATAGGCGGATTGGCCATGTTAAATTGTCCCTTAATTGGAAAAAATAATTGGGTACTCTAATGTTAAAAATAAATAAATCATTTTTTTTAAAAAAACGTAATACAAATTTTATAAACACACTTGATAATGCCAAGAATCGGGCAGCACGGTGGCGCAGTGGTTAGCACTGCAGCCTCACGGCGCCGAGGTCACAGTTTCGGTCCCGGCTCTGGGTCACTGTCCGTGTGGAGTTTGCACATTCTCCCCGTGTTTGCGTGGGTTTCGCCCCCACAATCCAAAGATGTGCAGGGTAGGTGGATTGAACATGCTAAATTGCCCCTTAATTGGAAAAAATGAATTGGGTACTCTAAATTTATTTTTAAAAAGATAATGCCAAGAATCACAAACTGCTCAAACTCCAGGAAAGCAAAAATAAATGGAAATCTTCATCTTTTATTTTTCTGGATCATTTTGGGATGTCAGCCACATATCAACAGCAACTTACATAAATAGTAAACGTTATTATGAACAGTAATATAGTTTGGGGAATTATATAAAAAGTATAACTACTTTCTCTGTAAAATATTAAATGACAATTTTGGTTCCTCCCAAACTTTTTAGGTTTTCCTCTTGACTTCATGCATTGTGCCTAATTTATCCTATTTATAATTTTTGTTGCATTATTCTCATCCACTTAATATCAATGGACCATAATAACTTATCAAAACTATGCTACCAAAATATATCAACATATTTTACCAAATAAATTTGCTTGAGGGCAAAATTAGATGGCTTTTGGTTGTAAATCTGACTTAAATTATACAGGCCTCAGGATAGTTAAAGAGGATGGAGGAAATACAGCACCCTGCAAACACAGCTGGAATTTTAGAGGCCCAAATGGGAAGGGAAAAAAGGGTAACATCTTGGGTGGGGTGGGGCAGTACCCCCAATACTCACAGTCCACCCTCCAAAAGACATTCTCTAAAAGACATACTGCCTTCCTTCCCATCTTTTAACAAGTTGCGGTAAAAATACGGCCTATATCCACTCCTGCCCGCCTGCCCACCATGTTATGCCATGTGCAGCGTAGTACATGGTTCAATTGGCTTGTTAACAAGCTCAAATTGCCAGTTAACTATCGTTTTAAAAATGGTGGGCACCCACCTAGAATACTGTGGGGGCAGCTCAGGGGTGGGCAGGAAGTGGTGGGCTATCCACCCATTATAAACCCCACCAAAAACACAGCCAACAGTGGGGCTATACAATGCAGCCCTGAGTGAGCAATAACACCAGCCCACTCAGCTTGTCTATTGGGCCTCCTGTGAACTTTCTAATCATGCTTTGATTCTTTTAATTGGGGGGGGGATTTTCCATCACTGTTTTCAGCAGGCAGGAATGGTGGAGGAGGCGGATAATCAAACGGGAGTCCCAAAACGTTTTTTATGTCAGTGGCATTTCCCCTCTCAATTTTCCCCATGCCCCCGCCAATGACGTAACGTGGATGCCAATTTTAAAAGTCAGGATCCCAATTTACGCTAATTACCAATTGAGATCAGGCATTTACTCCTGATAATTCCCCCACATTGGACTGTCCATTCACATCCGCATGAATCATAACAGGTCTCCCATAACATGGACCTGGCTAACAGTACCCGCCAAAGGTGCACAGGTGAGTACAGCCCGCAAGTGGGAGAGGGTCATGCCAGGACAGTACCCTGACACAGCCCCCAGAGAATGCCCTCTGAAACTGCCTGGGCACTGCCCCTGGCTCTGTCTCCTGGCACATGCCATGGGGCAGTGCCTGGGCAGTGCTTGGGGGGGAGGGGGGGGGGCAATATCCGTGTCCGTTGGAGAAAGGGGAAGTCCATGGTGTGGGGGATTCCATGGTGGAGGGGGTTCATTTTTTTTCTATTTTTATCTTTTTGGGCGTCCCTCTTTGAAGAGTCTCAGCTGCTGGCAGGGCAGGTTCAATCAGATCCAACCCCACCATCATGATGTCATAGAATCTGCTCCTTCGCTTGGGAACAAATAAGGCCGGATGAATCAGGGACAAATACCCCAACAGATTCCTTTCACAGATATAGGACCAGTCTACATCAAAACAGGATACAAGAAACATCACAAACCCTCCACCCCGCCTCCAGCTCCAGCTCTGCTGGTCACCCTCCCAGGATACATCAGGATAAAGACGCTTTTCACAAATTATGAATTCAGCTTCACATGATATAAACGTATTAAATCAGGAAAACCAGCAGTGCCAGTTAAGACACCCAAATTATTCACCTTCTTGCAAGGATATAAATTGACAACATCAACAGTCAGCTACATTATTATCAGGGAGTGAAGTCCAGGATAACAACTGAGATGCGAGGCAGTTATCAGGCTAAAGACTTCTTCACTGGCTCATGAAGGAAGCAGAAATCAAGGATAAAGCAGGATCAACAACTTGAGCACTCTTCAGGATCTTCCAAGATTCCAATGATCGAAACACAAAACCTCATTGCTTCTAACATGCCGCCTCACCCAAACCCAGGCGGCCAACAACCAATGCTCCACCAGTGGGCGATGACCCGGCAGGTTCAGCTAACCCCAACTTCGCTCCAGTGACATCAGGAACAGGACAACATATGACCAGGGTTAGGAAGTCCAACTCAACTCCAGGCCTCGGAGACAGGATTATATGTGCTCCCTCGATCAACCAAGGGCAGTACTCTCTCTGATACCTCAAACACCACCACAAAATTACCTCGCTGCTCTTGAAATTGGGCTTGATGGCCTGCATGCAGAGCCATGGCATTCAGATGGATCAACATCATCGCTAGTGGCCAATATCCATCGGAACATACCGCACAATCAGGGCTGGAAGCCACCCAAAAGGGTGGCACAGTGGTTAGCACTGTTGCCCCACAGCGCCAGGGATCTGGGTTTGATTCCGGCTTTGGGTGGCTCAGTGTGGAGTTTGCACATTGTCTGCGTGAGTTTCTTCCGGGTGCTCCAGTTTCCTCCCACAATCCAAAGATGTGCAGGTGAGGCGGGGTTACAGGGGTAGGGTGGGATAGTTCATCAGGTTCGCCACAGATGACAACTAGGCTGGCATGGCAATGGGCTTCACGGCCATCAATCGTTTCCCTAGAGCGAAAAGGATAATTGGCTGAGCTCATGTTGCCATTGGAGCTCTTGGGAACAGCAAGTGGCAAATGTGGACCACAAGAAATTGCACCCTCTAAACTTCCAAATGGGTTCTGACCACAGCAAAGAATCATGCAGGTCTATGCTTTCTTTCCCATGGAGTTCTCATAACATATATCCTACAAAGCTGACAGATTCCTGAATTTTTCCAGGTCTTTATCTAGATTGATGGCTGAATCATGGGTCACAAAGGCTACCCCCACCAGACTTGGTTGATGACACCATGAAGCATCTCACAGCGCAGCAGAAGAGTTCCACAATGCAGCCCACACCTCCACTAGAGCCAAGATCAAACAGGCTATTGGCCTTCTGAAAATGCATTTCTGCTGCATTGACATGTCCAGAGGACACTGCAGATGGAACCACACAATTTTCATGGATAGTTATGGTATATGATGCTGCACAATGTGATCTTGCAATGCAGCAGCAGGATAATAGGTAGCAACAACTGTTCTCAGATGAGGATGAATGGGGTGACCCTCAGGAAGAGGACACGAATATGTATGAATCTATAATGGATTTTGTCCTTCATTGCTAGAGAGATGGAATTTAAGACTAGGGAGGTTCTGCTGCAATTGTATAAGATGTTAGTGAGGCCACACCTGGAGTATTGTGTTCAGTTTTGGTCTCCTTACTTGAGAAAGGACGTACTGGCACTGGAGGGTGTGCAGAGGAGATTCACTAGGTTAATCCCAGAGCTGAAGGGATTGGATTACGAGGAGAGGTTGAGTAGACTGGGACTGTACTCGTTGGAATTTAGAAGGATGAGGGGGGATCTTATAGAAACATATAAGATTATGAAGGGAATAGACAGGATAGATGCGGGCAGGTTGTTTCCACTGGCGGGTGAAAGCAGAACTAGGGGGCATAGCCTCAAAATAAGGGGAAGTAGATTTAGGACTGAGTTTAGGAGGAACTTCTTCACCCAAAGGGTTGTGAATCTATGGAATTCCTTGCCCAGTGAAGCAGTAGAGGCTCATTCATTAAATGTTTTTAAGATAAAGATAGATAGTTTTTTGAAGAATAAAGGGATTAAGGGTTCTGGTGTTCGGGCCGGAAAGTGGAGCTGAGTCCACAAAAGATCAGCCATGATCTCATTGAATGGTGGAGCAGGCTCGAGGGGCCAGATGGCCTACTCCTGCTCCTAGTTCTTATGTTCTTATGTTCTTATGACAGGACCATGGAGAGACACACTAGGAATACCAGTGACAATGTCATATACACACATTCACCCAAGATTGAGGAACCCAAATGACCATTGTCTCATCGCTGGGACGGGTTTGCCTGCTCACAATGTCTACCAACCCCTGCTAGACTCCCCCGCCCCCCCCAGGAGCTAACCCTGCGCCTGTATCCTCCACCACCGAGAATAGCAAGGTCTGTTACACACACTCGCTACGGAAGACTCAGAAGAGCTGTTGCACCAGTAATCATATGTCAAGCAGCCGAACCTGACTGAGATCTCAGAACCTGATGCATTGTTACAGGCCATTGACTTCACAGAAGGCAGTTCAATTAGGCCTGTGCAATATAATCTCAGACAATCTCCTTGACATTGCAGGTAATGGAGTGTCTTCATGGGCGGAATTCTCTCAGCCCGGGGCCGGGCTGGAGAATCCCCGCGACCGACGCGAATCGCGCCATGCCGCCCCGACGCCGGGACGTGATTCTCCACAGAGCAGAGAATCATCGCCATTGGCGCCGGTGTGGTCGGCGCGGAGCCGGTTGGTGGTCCGTTCTACGCGGCCCCCCCCCCCCCCCGCCGATTCGCGGCCCGGGATGGGCCGAGCAGCCGCAGCAAGAAACCCGAGTCCTGCCGGCGTTGTTCTAATCTGCTCCTAGTCGTCGGGACCTCGGCATGGAAGGGTCCAGGGGCGGCCTGTGGAGGTGGAGGGTCAACTGACTCCCTTGTCTGCACGTATCTCCATCACACGTACCGCTGACTTGTCGATGTGTTAGTTTGTGTCCAATCGCTCACTCACACCAGACTGTCAAATACTTTGCCTTGTGGTTCTAAGGCTGATAATTAATTCACCGCCTAGCCTAGCTGCACACTTACACAAATACACAGCCTGATGCCCACGTCAGAGACAATCATATGCCACCGTGACACTTATGTGGGCAGATTGAAGGAGCATTTTGTCTCTTTGCTGATATTGCAACCATGATCTTGGATGGATCTCACAGTTGTTAACTTCCTTTTTGATCTCCATCGAGGCCGCATTGCTCAGGCAGGGTGGGATCTCCAGTTGCCACCGCTTGCGAAGCCCTTCTCTTGACATTCCCTGACAACCTGGAGTAGAATAAGCAGTGAGGCATTGCTGAACCGTGAGGCTGGACTCTGTCCTTTCGCTGACATTTTGAATTATTCTTGTAAAGGGCTTAGACATTATTGAGGGAGGCGGGTCACAGAGCAATAGATTTAATGAGGTGGGGGGGGGGTTGATGGGGGGGATAATTTTGAAGGGGGATAAGAGTCATGAAGAGTTGCAAAAGCAAATTGACTAAATTGCAGATCAAATGGAGGTAGACGTGGAACCCATAATCTTGGTGCAGACCCCGCCCCCCCCCCCCCCCCCCCCCCCCCATTTGTCCAGGTGGGTCTTTTAAGGCCTCTCTGGACCTACTGAACTGTAACCTGACAGCGGGATCCACCAATAGAAACTTGCCCCCACCATGCATTTTCACGTGTTTCATATTCCTGGTACCGGCTCTTTAGATTTTCAGATGAATTATGTGGGAGCCGGCTACTGATACCAAAGTGGAAATGACACCTTCCAATTGGGTAAGCTGTGCCACTGATTACATGCTGCCTGGTGTTTCCATACATTTCTTCATATGACATTAAAATGACATGTCCAGGTTGACACAGATCCCTGTACAGGGCCATTGCAAATCTGAGCTCAGGAAAATATTCATGCAGGGATGACTGGGCACACATGAAACTACACAGCATCTCAGATCCTTATTTATAGTATAACAATAGGCTTTCTTAATCCCTTTATTTTTAATCCTTTCCTCCTTAACTTGGTTTAGAGAGGTGAGCCGTAAAATTGAGCTCATTGAAAGTCCTGCTGTCCATATCCTAACCGATTATCAAGTCTCATTCATCCATTACCCCTGTGCTTGCTCAACTGTTATGGTCCCAGTTCAGCAGCACTTCAATGTTAAAATTTGTGTCCGTATGTGCAAATGCCTCCACAGCCTTGCCCCTTCCAGTTTCCATCACCATCTCCGGTTCTGGGACTCTCTAAGATCTCTGTGCTCCTCTCATTCTGGCCCCTCGAACAACCCTTATTTTCACCTCTCAACCATTGGTGATTGCGCCTTCTGCCGCCAAGGCCCTATTCTCTGGAATTCCCTGCTTCGATCTCGCAGACTTGCTAATTCTCTCTGTCCTCCTTTAACATGCTTTTTAAAACCTAGTTTTGACCGATATTTTGGTCACCTGTCCTAATATCTCTTTATTTGACTCAGTGTGAAAGTTTCTCTCATAATGATCCAGTCGTGCCCCTCGGCATGTTTATATTACATTAAGGATGCTGTATGAATGCAAGCTATTGTTGATATTTGTACAGAATAGTGACACACACAAATCCATTTTGAATTACTGCACGCCAGTTCCGTTAAAAAAAAATGGCCAGATTTCCCACTTCCACCACAATGGTTCCTGCTGTGGGCAGGAACAGAAAATTTGGAGAAGCAGCCAAAAGTCCATTGAATTTCAGGGGAACCGGAAAATCCTGCCTGACAAAGGCATATAACATAACTGTTGCCCTTCTTATATGGGCTTCAGGGTGAGATCCTTCGTCATAATGATGTTTCCTGAAATTTGCTGTTGTTTGTGATGCACTGGGTCCTTTTTGCAGCAATATATTCCTGAAGAAGGAATTTTGCCTTGTGTTATCTAGATTCTACACAAAAATATTGTAATTATAAAATGTCGCTAAGTTTTGGATATTAGCCATTCAGGACAATGCAGTTCTAGAATGCAATGTTAACTCAGCTTGGTGAGTAGGTCTTATCATGCAGAAACTTTTGCTATAACAATATTGGATTTTAATAAGAAATGGAGAACAAATAATGTAACAAGAGAATGGAAAAGATAAAGAGAGGGATAATCAGAGATGTATGAGGGTATATTTTTGTGCAGTGCAAATATTATAGTAATGAATATTTTTCTGTTTTTTTCAGCAGGTTCATCACAAATTTGGGGTGGCACGGTGACACAGTGGTTAGCACTGCTGCCTCACAGCGCTAGGGTCCCGGGTTCAATTCCGATCTCAGGTAACTGTCTGTGTGGAGTTTGCACTTTCTCCCCGTGTCTGAGTAGGTTTCCTCCGGGTGCTCCGGTTCCCTCCCACAGTCCAAAGAAGAGCAGGTTCGGTGGGTTGGCCATGATAAATTACCCCTCAGGGTGGAATTTCAGGAATAGGGTGGGGGATTGGGCCTGGGTAGGGTGGTCTTCCGAAGAGTCGGTGCAAACTCGATTGGCCAAATGGTCTCCTTCTTCACTGTCAGGATTCTATGATCTAAATGTCTACAGCTTGCTGGTCATCTGTAAATCAGGCCCAATATTGGGTGGTTTTATGACATGCCCTTTTTAGTGCAGTGATCATTCCCTGTGCCAAGTTTCTTGGTTTATGTCCTGAATTCAGCAGTGGTAATAACTTAGCACCAAATGTGGGTTGGCTGCAACCAATTCTATTTTCCAATTCTAAACTAAAAAGAAAGCTGGACAACAAAGTATTTGATTTTTTAAAAATAATTAATTAATTGATTTCCAGCAAATATACCGCAGTGAAAACGATGAAGTTTGCATGTAGTTCTCTCTGTAGACCTGTGTCCACTGGTTTAATGTCAATACTGACAGTGCGAAAACCCACTTCCTGTCGGGCCATTAAAGCAACAGTCGCCATGGCGAGGGCAGACAAAAACACCTTTATCTCCTTCATCTTCTCTGTCTAGGCTCGATTTAAACATTGACTCTCAGGTACATTGTACCACCCAGTTCCCTTCCCCACACCAAATTCTAAATAAGCTCTGAAGTGGATGGGTGCATTAGTCTAAGGAAGTTTGCAGAACACAAATTTGTTTGAATGTCTTTAACTTAATTTGGAGAGCTTCAGCTTGCGTGTAGGCTTCTGCTGCCAGCTGCCATTCTTTGGAGAGTGGTTTAATGCTGCACGCAAAGCATTCAAAACACCCAGTGTTGCAGCATGTTTGTGTGTGGCTTTTAAGATTCCTCGGTTGGACCTTTGGAAACAATAAGACAACACATTTACCATTTTTGAGCTTGGCGGTTGGCTGTCAAATTTAATTTGATTTCTTTATTTATAGGATTAGGTTTCCTGGCGCAGAATTACAAACCGGGTCTGTTAAAATTACCTGAGCTGTGCAGGTTAGAAATCCTTCCTGTATCAGTGAGTAAACACGGCATTCCTCTTTTCCACCAACAAATCCCCTCACCTGATCCTTTCTGCTTGCTTGATCCACAGCCCTCAGCATTTGAAACCATTTACTCCTCCTTTGATTTCTTTAACCCTCTATGTACCGAAGCAGTGTACCAAATACAAATATTTGTAAAACACAATGAACAAGTCAATTTTATTTTAAATGGATTGACAACAGACAATCAATTTGTTATTGCACCACCACTGCATCCACGCAATAACAACAAGACAAATTGTATTTTCCGATAAATGCTCCTCTTGGTAGCTATCGCTTGGATACAAACCGGTTCCTCTGCCATTCACCCATGTTCATTAAGAATAGCAGTAGCAGGTATTGAAGGTACACTTAATCTTATGCACCAGTAAAGTAATGATACCTTCCCTCAAAGGCTTAATTGGGTGTATTTAGTAGGCCATAGACGAGCCCGAATCGAGTAGGTGAAAGAAAACTATGGTTATTGTGAAGCAATTATATTAACAATGTACATCAGGTCCCAGCCGGGTCTGTGCTGTCCATTCCATACCTGGCCGACTTTATATAGAACTCAATCACGAATGTCCTCAGGCTCCCCACTCCATTAACGGGGGAGCTCGTGCTCGGCGAGACTCATGGGGAGACTGATTACCCAACACCGTAGGCCTCGTGCGGGTTATAACATGCTTGCCCCCATAGTCCGAAGACTCTTCTTACTACTGTGGAGGGCGCCGGACTGTGGCTGTACGTCCTGCACTTGAGGGGCTGGATTAGGCGGTGTATATCTGTCCGCTTCCATACGGAACGCCGCGGTGGAGGTAGTATCTGAAGCTGCTGCACTGCTTTCTCCCCATCGGAAAGTTCCAACGCCTGGTTCTCTGTGTTGGAATGGAATCCGTATCTATGACCTCTCTCATTTCAGCATCTTGACCCTCTTCGGGTGATGCTCTTGTCTTTATTGGCATTGGGGTTGGTTTGACTGTAATTTTCCTCTTCCGAGGAACTTTTCGTAAGGCTAGTCTCCTGGTCCTTATGTGATCGACGTGTTTTTTCCTGATGCGACCCCGTGCCTGAATGTGATATGATACCGCTCCATCGGGAGAACAATTGTTCCTGCGATCCACTGGGCACCATCGGCAAAGTTGTGAATATAGACTGTGTCATCTGGTACAAACATTTGGGTCGGCTTTCATTTGTCTGCACAACGCCCTTGTGCTCCTAGCTAAGACGGTTTCAAAACCTTCGGCCCATTAGCAATTTAGCCAGTGCTACCCCAGTCACGGCACGCAGAGTGGATGGATAGCAGTGCAAGAATCTGGCCAGTCTTGGAGTCAATTGATCCCGAAGTCTGCTTTTTCAGCCCTTGTTTGAACAGCTGTATCGCCCTTTCTGTCAGCTTGTTGGAAGCCGGGTGATACGGGGTCATACAGATGGGTCACATCCTGTGCGCCTTCATGAATCCAGTGAATTTGTCACTGGTGAAGGGCATTCCATTGTCCTTCGCCAACACCTCTGGAATATCGTGCTTATTGAAAGACAGGTGCAATTTCTCAATGGTCGCCTTCGAGGTGATCGACGATATTCTGTGGACTTTCAACCACTGAGAATGGACATCCACTGAGAATGGACATTTATCAGGAGTAGGAACATTGAACCTTGAAAGGGACCAGCAAAGTTGGCATGTAACCACACCCATAGTTGCCCGGGCCATTACATGGCTGGCGGAAGCTTCTGTTGTTCCTGACAAAAGCCGCACTGCTGGGCCACCCGTTCTATATCTGCATCCAGGCCTGGCCACCAAACACAGCTGCAGGTGAGCATTTTCATCTTGGTCACCCCTAGGTTCCCGTTATGCAGGCCCCCACAAGATCGTGTCTTGGCCCTCACTTGGACGACGACGCACATTCCCCACAAAAGGATGCCATTTTCTACACTAAACTTTGACATTCTCGTTGAGAATGTCCGTAACTCATTGGGCAATCTTCTATGCTGATCCCCATACAGGATTACGTGTCGAACCTTCGAAAGGACCGGGTCAGTTTGTGCCCACTAAATTTGGATTGCCGTAACAGGCAACGACTCCATAAAATTGAGCCTTGCCACTTCCTCATCAGTCCTGGGAGGAGAAGGAGGGCGCGTCAGCAAAGGCAGTCAGCTTATCGTATCCACGTCTGAGATCTGGGTACCTGGATGATGCTTAAATGAGTATTTATATTCAATCATCAGGATGGCCCAACTTGGTATCCTGGTGGAGGTGATGGGCGGAATCGCTTTATCTTCTTTGAAAAGACCCGGCAGCGGCTTGTGGTTCATGAACCATCACCCATACACATATTGGTGGAATTTATGCAGGGGAAAGACAACTGCCAGTGTGGTAAACCACTGTGTTCCTATATTAAGGTTGTACGGTAGAACCTGTACTATAGGTTCACCTGGGCCCCTGCATGCTAGCTCCGCCCAGGAGCCGGGTTATAATTATGCGTGGCCTTCAGCTAGCAGCCATTTCGTCAGCTGCTGGAGGAGGCCACACTTCAGATACTAATAAAGCCTCAGTTTGAATTCAACTTTGTCTCAAATTGATCGTGCCTCAGCCAGATCCTCTTTCTCAATTTGCAAATAATCGTGCTCAGCTGTGGCCTATGTCTGGGAGGTGAATCTCTGCCATCTTCCATGCGGTGCGATAAAACGGCGCCAATGCCGTACGGTGACGGCTAGTTGTTTGGCTGGATTGTAGTGCATTACCAATCCTGAGAAAGTCATTTGTTTTTTCACTTGTGTGAATGCTTCTTTCTACTCCCATTCCTGGGGCGTCATTCTCTGACCCCCCGCCGGGTCGGAGAATTGCCGGGGGCTGGCGTGAATCCCACCCCCGCCGGTTGCCGAAGTCTCCGGCACCGGATATTCGGCGGGGGCGGAGATCACGCCCGGCCGGTTGGCGGGCCCCCCGCTCGATTCTCCGGCCCGGATGGGTCGAAGTCCCGCCGATAAATTGCCTGTCCCGCCGGCGTGGATTAAACCACCTTTTGAACGGCGGGACAAGGCGGCGTGGGCGGGCTCCGGGGTCCTGGGGGGGGCGCGGGGCGATCTGGCCCCGGGGGGTGCCCCCACGGTGGCCTGGCCCGCAATCGGGGCCCACCGATCCGCGGGCGGGCCTGTGCCGTGGGGGCACTCTTTCCCTTCCGCCTCCGCCACGGTCTCCACCATGGTGGAGGCGGAAGAGACTCCCTCCACTGTGCATGCGTGGGAAACTGTCAGCAGCCGCTGACGCTCCCGTGCATGCGCCGCCCGGGGATGTCATTTCCGCGCCAGCTGGCGGGGCAACAAAGGCCGTTTCCGCCAGCTGGCGGGGCGGAAATTCCTCCGGCGCCGGCCTAGCCCCTCAATGTTGGGGCTCGGGTCCCCAAAGATGCGGAGCATTCCGCACCTTTGGGGCGGCGCGATGCCCGTCTGATTGGCGCCGTTTTGGGCGCCAGTCGGCGGACATCGCGCCGTTTCGGGAGAATTTCGCTCATAGTTCTTTTTTAAGAGGAGGTGTATGGGGGCCAACATGGTCACTAGACCTAGGATAAATGTTCCATTATAGTTCCCAATCCCAGGAATGACAGCAACTTCATGGTGTTTTCAGGTGTCGGAGCTTGTTGAATTGTCTGTACTTTCTCCGCGACTGGGTGTAACCCCTCACGGTCTTCTCAGTAGCTCAGATACACTACTTACCTCATGTGGAGCACATATTTTTCTCTCCGTAGATAAACGGCCATCTCTGAGAAATGATAGAGAACATCGTCCAAATTACTTAAATGTTCCTGTTCAGTTGTCCCTGTGACTAACACATTGTCCAGATACATTGTCATCGTGGCAATCCTTTTAGTATGTTTTCCATTAGTCTCTGGAAGATGGCACAGGCCACTGAAATTCCAAAGGTAGCCTGTGTACTCGTACAGGCCTCTATGGTGACATATTTACGTGAGGCATGGTCAAATTCTAACTGCAAGTACACATGGCTCATATCAAGCTTTGCAAATGAGTGTCTGCTGATCAGTTTTGTGTGGCGATCCTTGATATGGGCATTGGGTAATGAGCCCGCCGGGATGCCCTGTTGACTATCAACTTGTAGTCCCCACACAGTCTGACCATCTTATCTGGTTTGAGCACTGGGACTACCAGCACCACCCAGTCAGCAAAGCGCACAGATTTAATGACCCAAGGTCTTTTAATGACTGGGCGAGCCCTAAAGTACTTTGGTTGTGCATCCGAGTCTACCTGGATTTTTGCCATTGCCCCCTTTTTTTCCCATTCCAGGCTGGAAAACCTTGGTATTTCCCGAGCACTTCATATAGGCCCCTGGAACCCATTTGGAAATTTGCTGCCAGTCCAGGTGGCGGCGCTTTAACCAATTGAGGCCCAGCAGGCTGGGACCGTGTCCCTTGACTTTAAAAAAAAAATAATTTACGGGATGCGTGCGTCGCTGGTTAGACCAGCACTTATTGCCCATCCCTAGTTGCCCTTCAGACTATGATCAATGGGAGTCGCACCGACTGTGCCTGTAAACAACTGGGGTCATTGTGGTTTTCACAATGGCTAACGGTTTGCCGGTGTCTATCGCTAGCCTTGCGTCGGTGTCCCACAGATCTAACTGTTGCACCCCTATCCTTACCCTATCGAAGGTTTGCTTTCCATAACTGAAAACACAGCTCCCGTGTCTAGTTCATGTCTAATGGATGACCATTAACCTGCACGGTTATCTTGATGGGGGCCACTCAGGCCACTGCAATACAATTCAGCTGAATGCACTCCTCCTCTAGCTGGTCCAGATGGAAGGTGCAAGCCCTTGGTTGGCGACTGGTGCCTTGCTCTCCCTGCGGCTCCTACGTCCACATGCCCCACAATACCGGGGCTCTCCCTCTACAGACTCCCGTCGGGATGTTTCAGTCCTAGACCAATAAACCTGGCAACTACGGTACTCAGTCCAGGGCAGGGTTTCAGTCTGGGGGGGAAAGGTGGGGTTTCAGGATGGCGCGTTCATGGGGAGGGGCGCTTCCTGGGGAGTTTACTGGATTTCTTGCACTCGTCAGCACGGTAGCACAAGTGATTAGCATTGTGGCTTCACAGCGCCAGGGTCCCAGGTTCGATTCCCGGCTTGGGTCACTGTCTGTGCGGAGTCTGCATGTTCTCCCTGTGCCTGCATGGGTTTCCTCTGGGTGCTCCGGTTTCCTCCCACAGTCCAAAGACATGCAGGTTAGGTGGATTGGCCATGATAAATTGCCCTTAGTGACCAAAAAAGGTTAGAAGGGGTTATTGGGTTATGGGGATAGGGTGGAAGTAAGGGCTTAAGTAAGTTGTGCAGACTCGATGGGCCGAATGGCCTCCCTCTGCACTGTATGTTCTATGTTCTCTCAGTGCTTTCGCTGGAAAGTGACATTTACACAACCTGCTGAAAGTCTACGGACAGTCCGGCAACCGCCCCTCTCCCTATTAAGAGCTCTGGATGCTCTGATTCCCCCGAAGACCACCACCAGTGGCCACAGCTTCACTCTCATTCCCAAATGCCTGGACATAGCCTCGAGGAAGGACATCCAGTACCCAGCAAGACTGAGCAGGCCCAAAACATGTGGGTATGGTTGGCCAGGCCTCCCTGGCACTGTTCACACTTGTCCTCAACTTCTGGGAAAAACCTGCTCGTCCTAATCATAGAATATCCACAGTTCAGAAGGAGGCGATTCGGCCCATTGAGTCTGTACCGACACTTTGAAAGGGCACCTATCTCTGCAACCCTGTAACCCTACCTACCCCGCACATCTTTGGACACTAAGGGCAATTTAGCATAGCCAATCACCTAACCTGCACATCTTTGGACTGCGGGAGGAAACCGGAGCATCCAGAGGAAGCCCATGCAGACACTGTGAGAAAGTACACACTCCACAAAGACAGTTACCCAAGGCTGGATTTGAACCCGGGACCCCACTGCTGTGAGGCAGCAGTGCTAACCACTGTGCCACCGCGTCATCCTGGTTCGATATGTCTTGTGCACCACCTGTGCACATGGAGGTGAAGTTTGCCCTGTGCAGTGCTTCGATCCAGAATCCTCCCCCCATCTCCCTGCCTAGTTTTTGCTCCCACTGCCTTCTCGTCTCGTCCGGGGCGAGCGTATCTCCTCGTTCTGGAGCAATTCAGGACAAGATAATGGATCAGCACGCTGCCCACATAAATCTAGAGCAATCCTCATTTCCGTTGGTGTCGCATTTACTGGGGCCATAATTGGCAGTGGTGAACTTGACAAGCTAGAGCTGTTTATAAGCACTCCACTCCCCATACACTCTTATACCAGCCTTGAAGATGGCTCCACGAAGAGCAGCATCATGCTTCGTAGACACGGATGTGGTGGAAGAGAGGCGGGGCCTCTTCCCCAGGGTGGACAGGAGGCTACCGCCCACAGTCGTTAACCGGACCTGGGCAAAGGTGTCTGAGGCACTCAGCATGGTGAGCCTCGCCAAGCAGATTGGCACGCAGTGCTGCAAGAAGATGAACCATCTCCTTAGGGCAGCTTGGATGAGTCACCACCTCTGTTATCCTGACATCACTACTGTTCCTCACTCCTCGCATCAAACCCCCATCCCCCTGGAGGACAATCAGAACCCACCAGCCTGCATCTCTCTCATACCCCATCCTGCACCTGTAGTGTCCTCTCTGGCCAGGTACCTTACCCACACAGGCCACCAGCTACAACCCGCCCCCCTCCCCGTGTAACTCGTGTCCATGCATCATGCATCTCACTATGTCCTTTATGTGTCCCCGTAGAAAAGACGGGCTATAACAGAAGTGAGCAGAAGAAGACCGGAGGGGGAGCCCTGTACCTCCGGGCTCTCAACCCTGCCGAGCAGAAGATGATAGCCTTATCCAGGAAGGTTCAGGAGAGGGCTGTCTCCAAGGTGGAGGTTGGCATGCGATTACCAAGTGAGCCTCTGATGTGAAATGGTGTCCCTATTGCAAATGAGTCACCCCTCTCCCTCAGACTACTCCTTCTCAAGATATCACCATGTGTCTTGTCTTTTGTCTTGCAGGATGACCAACAGACCAGGCCGGCCTGTCTGCACTACCTCACCCCCAGCACACCCCCGAGGACCAGTCCGGGTTGGCCCTGACTTCCCGGCACTGAATTCACCTGCACCCTCCGCCATTGCAACGACTATCACCTCAGTGGGGCCTTTTAGTGACAAGGCTCCTGGGTCACCTTCTGGTGTGCTTGTCACACATGCTGCAACACATCGGGTGGAGATAGGAACTCCTGAGGGAGCGGGCAGTCGGAGGGCTGCCCAATCCCAGGAATCAGCTGTAGTCCGGGCAGGTTTCGCGTTTCTGGAAAGTATAATCCCATCACTGGTGGAGATGCAGACGCAGAGCCAGGATCTACAGGAGGGGTGTCAGCAACCTTCCAGCACCTGCAGGTGCAGTTGGAGGAGTTCAACCGCCTTCAGGTGCAGGAGATGGTGCCATCAATGCATGGTACCCAGGCCAACACTGAACAGGTGGCATCCAAAGTGGAAGCCTTTGGTCAAACAGTCACAGCCAAGGGTCAAGACATTCAAGGTTTGGGGCAATCAGAGTGGCCAATGGCTGAAGATTAGAACAGGGAAGGTCATTCAAAGGCAGCCATTTGCCAGGTCCAGGTGGACATTGCTGTAGCACTCCAGAGGTTGGCCCAGTCACAAAGAGTCATGGCTGAGGACATCGAGAACATTGGCTGGGTGCTGACTGGCCTGGTCCAATCATAGAGTGACATGACCCAGTCACAGAGGGACAGGACTGAGACGCAAAGGGAAATGACTCATTCACTGAGGGACGAGACCCAGTCTCTGTGCTCCATGGTTGAGGGCACAGAGGACTTGGTTGAGACGAGAGAGGGCCTGCAACGCCAGGTGATGGTGGAGCCTTCGGAGCTCACTCTGACTTCACCTCCATTCCAGGGAGTAGATTGGGGGCCATCGAGCAGCTCAAGGGAGGAAGAAGTGATGGGGCCCGTTCCGGAACCTTCTACAGGAGAGGTGCTTGAACACCTCAGCGCTTCTGAATCTCACCCCCACCCCACCTGACACTGGTGCATCTCATGGGCAGCAGGCAGAACAGGCTGACACTCAAAAGTTGGCCGCCCCATCCAGGTCCAAGCTCTCCAAAGAACAGCACCAAAGACATCTCAGGTCAGATGGCGAGATACGCAGCAGGCTGTCTCCATGTGCTGTCTGGGGTCACACCTAGAAGGAGAGGTAGGCCACGTAAAATAAAGAAGTTAGACACCAGTTAAATTGGCACGGGTGCAGCACATAGAGTAGATGTCGGGGTCAGGGCACAATAATGTATATAGTCACTAACATTCCGACCTGCCTCAATCCTCTGTATGAAAGGTGTGAGGGATGGGTTCGGCTGGGTTTGGAGGGTGGGTTGGGTGAGGGTGTGGGAGGTTGGTGGTGTGGGGTGAGGGTGTTGGAGGATGGTACAGGGCAGGGCCCCCAGGACAATTAAACGTTCCACCTGAGATCACCCTCAAAGGCAGCAGGGAACGGAGCCAGATGTGTGAGGCCGCCTTGTCGGAAAGCTTACGCAGTGAGTGAACCATCACCGCTCACTATCTCCATAACTGTCCCCACCCCACCGCCCAAGAGGATGTATGAACCTGTGCGGCGGAACGTCCAGCACACATGCAGGGACCACCTGGGCGGACTGTAGAATGTGATCCTGAAGGCAGGAGTCAGAGTTCATCTCACGGCGAGTCTTCATCGTCCTCTATCCCGCAGGCAAGACCCACTGATATTGCCTGTCCAGGGCCAACACCCTGTAGTGATGTTGGTAGGACCCTCAGGGGTATGGAAGAACTGGGGTTTTGTGATGGAGTGAAGGGAGGGGGGAGAGGGGAGGATTTGAATGGCTATGGGGAAGGGAACACCACCTGGAAAGGGTTGGGGATGGGTTGGGGGTGGGGGTGGGGTGGCGGAATGTATAGAGAGATGGGACAGGGTGACAGAGCTGCTGGTGACCAGGTCTCTTAGATGGAAAATCTGGAGGTGATGAGGTTGTTCCATCTGCGGTGGCCCTGGAGCACACATTGGGTGGCCTGCCATGGCAGCCCGGGCTCCATACCCGGTCCTTCCTGGTCACCCTCCTCATCAGATGAGGCTTGGCTTCCTCCACCTCCTTCTGCATGTTCCCCCCTCTGCTGCACAATATTGTTCAGGACGTAGCATGCCAACACGATGTTCGACACCCTCCTGGGGATATATTGGAGCACCTCGCTGGAGCAGTCCAGGCATCGGAAACGCATCTTGAGGATGCTGATGCTCCTGTTTGCTGCACGGGCATCGTTATAGCGGTGCGTCAGTCTATATAGCGGTTCTCCACAACCATCTAGGGCCTCCTTACAGGCGTCATTAGTAAAACCTCAGCAGATAACTCTTGTTGTCCAAGAGCCAACCCTTTACCCGAAGGAGAGCCTCGAAGGTGCTGGGAACCGACGAGTCCGTCAGGACGTCTGCATCGTGCGCGCTTCCTGGATATCGGGCTCAGACATGCATGATGTGCAGCTGGTGGTCACACACCAACTACACATTCAGGGCGTGGAAGCCCTTCTTATTGATGAAGGGAACCCCCGGATGAGCCAGGACTCATCGGGAGACAAGTGTTCCATTGATCACCCCCTGGACCTGGGGCATGACAGCGATGGACGCTGTGCGGCACAGTAGCACAGTGGTTAGCACTGTTGCTTCACAGCTCCAGGTTCCCAGGTTCGATTCCCGGCTTGGGTCACTGTCTGCGTGGGTTTCCTCCGGGAGCTCTGCTTTCCTCCCACAGTCCAAAGAGGTGCAGGTTAGGTGGATTGGCCATGCTAAATTGCCCTTGGTGTTCAGAAAGGTTAGGTGGGATTACTGGGTTACCGGGATATGATGGAGGCTGGGCTTAACTAGGGTACAAAAGGTGAAGTCACACGGGATCAGAGCTGAGGTGGTAAGATGGATACAGAACTGGCTCGGTCACAGAAGGCAAAGGGTAGCAGTAGAAGGGTGCTTTTCTGAATGGAAGGTTGTGACTAGTGGTGTTCCACTGGGATCGGTGCTGTAGTCTCTGTTGTTTGTAGTGTACATAAACGATTTGGAGGAAAATGTAGCTGGTCTGAATCGTAAGTTCGCGGATGACACCAAGGTTGGTGGAGTGGCAGATAGTATTGAGGATTGTCAGAGGCTACAGCAGGACAAAGATAGGTTGGAAACTTGGGCAGAGAAATGGCAAATGGAATTTTATCCGGTCAAATGTGAGGTAATGCATTTTGGTAGGTTTAACATAGAGTGGAAATATACAGTAAATGGCAAAACTGTTAGGAATATAGAAAGTCAGAGAGATCTAGTCGTACAATCCACAGATCTTTGAAAGGGGCAACACAAGTGGACAAAGTAGTGAAGAAAGCATATGGAATGCTTGCCTTCAATGGACGGGGCATCCAGTATAAAAACCGACAAGTCATGCTACAGTTGTATAGATCCTTGGTAAGGCTGCACTTAGAATATTGCACACAATTCTGGTTGCCACACTACTAGAGGGATGTGGAGGCATTGGAGAGGGTGCAGAGGAGTTTTACCAGGATGTTGCCTGGTCTGGAGGGTGTTAGCTATGCGGAGAGGCTGAATAGACTTGGACTGTTTTCATTTGAACAACGGAGGTTGAGGGGTGACCTGATAGAGATCTACTAGATTATGAGAGGCATGGATAGAGTGGATGGGCAGGCACTCTTTCCCAGGAGGGGCCAGTCACTAGGGAGCATAAGTTTAAGGTCCACGGGGTAAAGTTTAGAGGAGATGTTCGAGGCAGATTTTTTACACAGAGGGCGGTGAGTGGAACGTGCTGCCAGGGGAAGTTGTGGAAGCAGATACATTAATGGCGTTCAAAAGGCATCTCAACAAATACATGGATAGGATGGATATAGAGGGATACGGCACTAGGCAGTGCTGAGGATTTTGGCCAAAGGTGGTATCATGACCTGTACAGGCTTGGAAGGCCTAAGGGCCTGTTCTTGTACTGTATTGTTCTTTGTTCTTTGTTATTTGATTGGAGCACAGTGATCCCTCATTTTCAAGGCACTGGTCCTCTGCATCTGATCCAATGGGGCCTGTCCATTCTGCTTGTGGGATCTCCTCTGCAGAGGAGGCGAAAGGCAGAAGGGACAGGAGGCCATGTAAGCACAAATAGTGGCCTAGGGAGACGCCTTTAAGAGGAGAGACACAAGCTTAGTTGGTGTAATGCCAGCAGGAACACCAAGGCGAAAGGGGATGCCAAGGACTACATTCCCCAGTGGCTACAGTGTACAGACAGCGATCCAACCATTTCAAATGTCTGAGGTCCAGCGCTGCAGGAGGCAACGCCTCTCCAGGGGCACAGTAACAGGAATATGTGACATGATAGGTCCCAAAATCACCTCCAACTGTGTGGACAGTCACCCCAAGCCAGTGGCGTTGAAGGTCATAATGACCCCCAACTATTACACCTGCAGCTCATTTCAGGGCAGGAGGATCAGTGCGGCAACTCTCAATCAGCTGCACACAGTGTGACTTGTGACATCTTCGGACCTGGCCGCACTTTCATCAGCAACCAGACAGACGAGGGCAGCTGGGCAGAGAGAGAATGAGGGTTTGCACCAATGACAGGGTTCCCTAGTATGCAGAGTGTTACAGATCACACGCATGTGGTCATCAAGGCGGCAACAGGACCGCTGGAAGCTTTTATCGACAGGAAGGGGTATCACTCGATGAATGTGCAGATTGTCCATGACCACAGGACACAGATTCTCCAAGACTATTCCCATTACCCAGGGAGCTCACATGATTCACAAATCTTGCAGCACTCCCAGCTACCAAGGCTATTCATGACTTGAATAGCACGATTGGATGGATGGCTCCCGGGTGACAAGGGCTATCCCTTGAAGAAGAGGCTGTCGACCTCACTCTGTCACCCAAGAACTGAGGCCGAGGAGAGATACAGCAGGAGTCATACATCCAAAAGAGTGGACCATTGGGCTGCTGGATCATTGAAATATCCTCCAGAGCATGTCTCCCTCATAGTTGTCACGTGCTGTGTCCTGCACAATCTACCTCTGACGGGGTGGGGGGGGGGGGGGACCCAGGGGAACCCAGTGGAGAATGAGGACCACAGGTCGGGGGGATGACTCCTCCAGTGATGCGTAGGAGGATGAGCCTGGGAAGGCACAAGGTGTGGACTTCGAAGTGTGCTGCAGGAACATTCAGAGGAGCAGGGACACGAGGGATTCTTTGATCCAGTGAACTCATGTCTCATCTGCAAAAAATCTTTAATTGAAAACCTAACTCAGAACTGCAGCAGCACACAATGCCCTACAGTAACAAGCCTGTGCAACATCTGGCCACTGTTCAAAGCGTGCATCCAAGTCAGCCCATTGAATTTTTAAAAATGTTTATATTACTTCACATTCACACAAAAAGACCACACAAATATTTCAAACCAAACAGAAACTTCAAAGTAATAAACGCAAATAAAGCCACCAGGGACATGGCCCTGTTGTACTCAAGGTGCCTTAAACTTACACCTCCGCTTGCTGTGTCGTGGTGCCCCCTCCCTCGCTGGTTGTGACATTGGAGGCAGCTGCTGACTTTGCTGTCCTGGTGGCCATGGCTGCCTTAGGTGTGCCTCCTCTGGCCACTGGTACCTGAGTAGGTTCCAGCTAGGAAGAAGAATCCAGGCCCATGGCTGGGCATTCCTCAGTCGTCATGGCATCAACAGATGAAGCGGCCACTGGCAGAGGGGTGGAGGAGCAGGTCACTCATCAGACAGCTTGCCTGGCAGTGTGAGGTGCGTTTGCATCTCCCTGCGCACTATTGATGGACAGGCTCCTGTCAGAGAGAGACTAGGTACCTCATCTATCTCTTGCACTGGCAGTGACCTCCAGAGGCTACAGATGATATTTTGGTTTGTAGGTCCTAGCGCAGGCCCTGGAACCCCTGAAGCTGCTTCTCCATGAGAGTCACCACTCTCTCAATGGAGGAGGCTGTGCGTTAGGTGCAGTGCTCATGTTATGCATAGATCACTCAATGACAGAAGCCACGGCACACAGACCCTCATGGACCTCCGCCAGATCTCCCCGTGCATCCCGCTGGACATACAGCATCTGCTGCCTGATGAACATCTCCAGAGGCTTGTCACCTGCCTCAGGCTCGGCATGGTCCTGGTCTCCAGCAGTGCTCCCACTGTCAGCATCCTGGGACCTCTCTGTCTCTGCCACCTCCTCATGCGGGTGTGCACGACTCACAGGGATGATGACCTAATGCTCTCCGACATGGGTTTCTGTGCTGGTGCCTGGTTCAGATAGATGTGACACAGGTACAGGAGTGATGTCTTCCTGGATATCTGCAGTGTCGCCTGCAGCCCCTGTGGATGGCGCATCTGTGCAAGGAAGGCACATCATTAGTGAATTCAATCATCGTCACGGTAAGTGTTATGTGGCTAAGGCAGATATGCTACATTGGAGCTTCAATGGGCACTCTGGCTGTGACAGCTCACTTGTGGGCACTGGGAATTTCAACATGGTTTTTACCTCTGCATCTCATGGGACCACCTGACTATGCCCAACAATATGGCCTAAATATGTAACCTGCGCTTTTGAAAATTCACTTGTAGCCAAGATTACAACCAAATTGGCTTCTTGCAGTCAATCAAATTGTTTGTTTAAATGTTGCAAACGCTCCTCTCATGTCTGACTGAATAGAACTAAGTCATCAATATAAATAGCACGATTGCTCAGTCCTGCAATTATTTTCTCTGTTCGTCTTTGGAATGTTGCGCATTCCACAACAATGGCATAACTTTCAATTTGTATAGCCCATCTGGTGTTACAAAATCTCTTTCACCCTTTCTGGTGCAGGTACTTGCCAATATCCTCACAGCAAGTCAAATTTATGATAAACTCTGACTGTCCCACTGTCTCAGTATAATCTTCCAATCGTGGAATAGGATATGAATTCGCTTTTGTCACTGAGTTCACTTTGAGATAATCAATAAACTGTCTTTGTGGTCCATCTGGTTTTGGCATCATCACAATGAGAGAACTCCAGTTACTGCAACTGGGCTCTGTGACTGCATTCTGAAGCATGGATTCAATTGCATTTTGCATTTGAGCTCATTGTACTGTAAGTGTCAGTGTGAGAACATTTAGGAAACAGTGATCATTGTATTGTAAGGTTTAGGAATGATGATAGAAAAGAAAAATGGGAGGTCTCATGATTTAAGTGCAGGAATAGTAGTATTTCCGTGGGCTCTGGCACTACCCATCATTTAATCCTCTCATTTATCGCACTTACAGGGCCCATACTTACCTAATCCGGGAGGGAATACTCCATAGTATGTCCCTGGAAGATTTCTGGCTCAGTGTTGGTGCCAAGGCATCCAAAGAAAAATGTCGACAAGAGAGAGTGGTCAAAAGAAACTGGAGTGGAGCCGACTCTTCAACAGGCTCTCGATCCGGCACTCTCAAAGGCATTAAAGTCATTGACGACTAACTCAGCTTAATGGCACAGAATATCAGTGCTCATGGGTGCTCAGAATGCTAGTAAGAGGCTCAATAAAATGGAGGAGAGAATCCTTACTGTCAAAAATGAAACTTCTTTGGTTGAGGCCCACTTGCGATCCTTGGAAAATTAGCCATGTGGTATGTCAGAATTCCCGGATGATCTAGAGAACCGAGGCTAGAAGAAAAATGTCTGGCTCATCGGTTTGCCAGAAGAAGTGGAGGGTGAGCTCCCGATCAAATTCCTTGAGACCTGGTTGCCACGTTTTCTTAAGTTGGATGTGAAAACTGGGTGTGTTAAGTTAGAAAGGGCACATCGTATCCTGCTTTTGAGGACTAGGGACAATGCTAAAAAGTTGGCTTTTAAAGCAGACCAAGGCAGGCCAGCAGCACGGTTCAATTCCCGTACCAGCCTCCCCGAACAGGCGTCGGAATGTGGCGACTAGGGGTTTTTCACAGTAACTTCATTTGAAGCCTACTTGTGACAATAAGCGATTTTCATTTCATTTCATTTTTCATCAGCATCCCCAGCTCTTAATTATTAATTTTTCTAACTTTGGAGATCACCAAAGAATATTGGGAGCATGTCTCAGCATGCTCCTTCTAGTTAAGGGGTGTGCTGTGTAGGTGGCATGGTACCAGGACAGTGTGATAGATGTCTGTCTTTTCTTCTTCTTATCCGTATGATGGTAGTCTATTATGGTCTCCTTACCTTAATCATGATAAATATTAGTACCACTGCCGAAAGTTGGGCGAGTGGTTTAAGTCCTCATTGGTAGGGTTAGAATACGGGAATGGGATTTGCTACTTCCTTATTGTATCATATCTTATCTATTCCTTTTTGAGGGGAGTGACTCCTGGGTGTAATGATGGGATGTTTGTAGGGATAGCCCTACAGGTCTGTACAGCAGTGAGAAATTCCTCCTAAAAACTATTTTGTTTATTTTGGGGTTAAAGAATCCTTAGTTTTCCTGCCAAGGGACTGGCAGGACTCCTATCTAAGAAAAGATGTTAGGCGGAATTCAAACAAAACATTTCGAAGTGTCATTTTGGGCAAGTTTGGCGGGTGTTTCCTGTCAGCTTTTTGGTTGAGATCCAGACCTGGATTCATCCACACTTGTCATTTCTTTGGGCTTTGGGGAGTTTCTCCCTGGTCTAGCCCACATTTCGGCGGATTTTCAGCTGTGAGGAGCTGAACTCGCCAGCTCCTCAGAGATTGGGTGCTATCTTGAAAGGGTGCCCCGATCTCTAAGTGAATTTGAGGGAACCCCACACCCGTCACCCACGGACAATGATGCCCCCGCCCCCCCGCAGACATGGGCATTACTTTCAAATGAGCACACCCCACTATGGGGTCGCTGAGGTCCCCGCCTTTTCAGTCTCCTCACACTCCCCCCCCCTTTCAGGATATCCCAACTTTCAGAACCATTCCCCTTCACCCCCCGCAACATTTATGAAGCCCCTTTAAATGCCCCCTTCACCCGCCTATCCTTCAAACCTATCTCACACCCCTTTCATGGGCATGGCCCGATCAGGCACTGACGCTTGGCAAACTGCCAGATTGACACAGCCATGGTACCCGGTTGCCAGGCTACTTCCCTGCCCTGTTTCTGAGCCAAATATGATTATCTGAATCATGGGCAGCACGGTGGTTAGCACTGCTGCCTCATGCCGCCAAGGACCAGGATTCAATCCCAGCCCCGGGTCTGCGAAGTTTGCCCATCCTCCCCGTGTCTGCGTGGGTCTCACCCCCACAGCCCCAAAAGAAAGATGTGCAGGGGATGTGAATTGGCCACGCTAAATTGCTCCTTAATTGGGAAAAAAAGAATTGGACACTCTAAGTTCAGGATCATGCCCAGCGAGGGCGAGTTGGGTGACTTGCGCGAGGTTTCACAACGGGGAAGGACTGAATTTGATCTCTCCCGCTCAATCAATTCCCTTTCTGGTGTAAGCCCCTCAATCCAACGGGAAGCTATAGGGCTTATGCTAGGGGCCTAGATCTGTCATACACAGCAAACAAAAGGTGTAAAACGCCAGGGTGATGACACTGATTGGAAGTAAAAGTGGCTGATACAGAGAGGGAGTATGGCAGAAATTCTAACTACCTTGGGGCAGTACAGTGGTGCAGTGGTTAGCACTGCTGCCTCATGGTGCCGAGGACCCAGGTTCGATCCCATCCCTGGGTCAGTGTCCGTGTAGAGTTTGCACATTCTCCCCATATCTGTGTGGGCCTCACCCCCACAAACCCAAAGAAGTGCAGGGTTTTTAGGTGGATTGGCCGTGCTGACTTCCTCCTTTAAAATCCTAACCATCCATTGCTAAAAGAAATTAATGCAATTTGAACGGCACTGGACTCAGATGTGTTGGGGGTTCTGGATCACATACAGGTCACCAACACTTGAAGTAGTGCAACACTATTTTATTAAAAGGTTAACTATTTAAACATACTTGAACTGTGGGTAAATATGATACCAGCTTTAACTAAAGACCTTTGCCTTATCCTAACCAGTTGATGCACTCAGCACATGGTGAATGTCTGTGTTGCAGTCTGTGAGCTCTGTGCTCCTAGCTAGCTTCTACTCGAATGAGCGGGAACTCTGATGTCCCCTGTCTTTATAGTGCGTGTGCTCTCACTGGTGATTGACTGCGGTGTTGTGTATGCTGATTGGTCCTGCTGTGTGTCCATCAGTGTGTGTCTGCACCATGATATACTGGTGTATATTATGACAGACTCCTTGTTGACTCAACGTGCTGAGAGATGTTTCAAGTTTGCCAAACAAAAGTGATATGAGTTTAGGAGGATTAGGGTTGCCGAATATTAAAATGCATCAGTTAACATCTTATCTCAGATTCATATAGGGGACCCCTCCTCCATTTGGCTCAACATTGAAGCAGTCTGTATACACCTTACAGGTTCTGTTATTTTAAAGGGATTTTAAATCTGGGTCTGTCAAATGTGAAAATCCTATAATTTTCAACACTCAAAAGAGTGGCGAGGCTGGTCTGTTAGCTGGAAGGGAGAGCAAAAATTAACTTCTGCTCTCTCTCCCATTCAGGGTAACCCGAGTTTCCCACCAGGTCTTATGGACCATGGATTTGATATCTGGAGGCATAGAGCTGTTTTTAAAATAAATTTAGAGTATCCACTTCATTTTTTCCAATTAAGGGGCAATTTAGCGTGGCCAATCCACCTAACCTGCACATCTTTGGGTTGTGGGGGCGAAACCCATGCAAACACGGGGGGAATGTGCAAACTCATATTGGACAGTGAGCCAGAGCCGGGATCGAACTTGGGACCTCGGCGCCGTGAAGCAGCAGTGCTAACCACTGCACAACCGTGCCTCCAGGCATAGAGGTATTTGATGGTATTTAGTGATGCTTCCTTGTCATCTTTTGAGTGGCTATGTCAACAATTTGATATCCAAAGCCACTCCCTTTTCAAATATCTACAACAGAGAGACTCACTCCATCCGTGATACAGTCAGCTCAAGCTCAAAATCAGGAGAAAATTGAAAAACGTGATTCTCTCCAGCGTGACAGGCAAAAACAACCTAAGCCTATCCAACCTCTCTTCATAACATAAATGTTCCATCCCAGGTGAATGGCTTTATGGGGGCATGAAGGCTGGCAATCAGACAACGCACCCTGTGTCCTCCTTGCTGGGCTTGAGGCCAAATCACTGCTGAGAGAGTGTCCGTCCTTATTGGGAGTTGGAATGTGGGTGGGAGGAGGTGATTGCTGAGGGTCAGCACTGGGGAGACTGTGAGGTCATTGGGTGGAGTCCCATGAGAGGCCAGACTGCAAGGGCAGAGTGGTATCCCTGCCTCATGAGGAATTAAGGCCACCTCACTTGGGGAAGCACAACTGAACTGTGAGTAGAATCCCACCCCAGGCAGTACTCTGAGGACCAAGGGGTTAAGCTCTATTGAATATCAATTGCACCAGTACAGGGGGTTTATCTCTCAGGGATAGGGTAGGGCTGTGAAATGAGAGAATGAGGGTGCCCTCTGAAATTGTGTTTGACATGCTAATTACAGGCTTCACTCCAATCAACTGTGCCTTGTCTGTCACAAGAGGCATTCAATAGCTTGATATGCAATTCCACCCTTCATTGACAAATCAACGATGCCAAAGAAATATGCAGAGCTAAAGTTCACTGCCACTGATTGAAGTCCCAAACATTGAGCCCCAATGCTCATGCAACAATAAAAATAATCTTTATTAATGTCACAAGTAGGCTTACATTAAGGTTGCAATGAAGTTACTGTGAAATTCCCCGAGTCGCCACACTCCAACGCCTATTCAGGTACATTGAGGGAGAATTCAGAATATCCAATTCACCTAACAGCACGTCTTTCAGGACTTGTGGGAGGAAACCGGAGCACCACTCAGACCCAGTGAGAATGTGCAGACAGTGACCCAAGCTGGGAATCGAACCTGAGACACTTTCACTGTGGAGCAACAGTGCTAACCACCGAGCTACCGTGCTGCCCCACAATTTAGATCACATAGGATACAATTATGTGAAATGAGAGAATGAGCATACCCTCTGGAATGAAGCCTAATGCAAGGTTTCATGGCGAAATCTATCATCACTCATCCTGTTACAGGTCATGACAGGGGCTTCTTTGATGTGCCCCATGAAGATGCAGACATTGGGCCCATCCATCTACTCAATAACCCTGTTACCTAACGCAAGGAATGGGTGTGGGGGCGGGGGGGGGGGGGGGGGTGGGGGGCAGCATTTGGGAATGTGCCCAATGAGATTTTCGATGGGTCCAGGCACATAATTCCGGTGGCGATGAGAGGGACAGGTGTGGAGACATGCCAGTGTGAGAGGGCAGGATGTGAGGCTGAGTGGAGAGGCACTCACTAAGGTGGAGGTCTCAGTGGGAGTAGAGGGCTGAAGGGCAGGGCTTTCTCAGGAATCCTCACCACTCACTTTGGTTTCCTTCTCATTTCAGTGCATGATTCTGGGGAATCATGGAGCTTGTCGAGTTGGTGTTTCTACTACTTGTAAAGCAGCAGCAGAGACAGAGACATTCCACTGCACATGGCCCAGACCAGGGCCCTGCTGAGGAAGGGGAGCCTGAGCCTATAGTTGTACAGGGAGCAGCACCACAGAGGGAACATCCCCTTTGAGACTGTACTGGCAAATGGTCTTCTGACGTCGGACTTCCTATTTGTCAGAGAGAATTAAACCTGTCCCGGTGAATGGTGAACCACCTATGCCATGTCCTGCAGAGCTGGTGCCACATGGAATGGGAGGACACTAACTGCCCGTGGCCCTTAAAGTGAACACCTGAACTTCTAAATAAGCAACTCATTTCAGGACAGCACCAGTGATCTGTGTGCATTTCCCAGTTAGCCGCCCACAGATGCATTAGGGAGGTGACAGATGCCCTCCATGCGAGGGCCCACATGTATATAAACTTGGACCGGGACCAGGAGAACCAGGATGCCAGGGCCATGGGCTTCGCCCCCTTAGCTGGCATGCCGCAGGTGCTGGCTGTGATAGACTGCACCCACGTGGCCCTGCGGTCTCTATGGCATTATGGGCCACAAGGGATATCGCTCCCTCAAAGTACAGATCATCTGTGAGCACACAATGCAAATTATGCAGGTGCGTGCACATTTCCTGGGGAGCACCTATGATAGTTACATCTTGGGCACTTGCAGATCCGTGACATGTTTGAGAAAAAGTAGTGTCTGGTGGGATGGTTCATTGGGGACAAGGGGTGGTGGTTAATGACACCAGTGCGGAGACCACAAACTGAGGCGGGGGGGGGCGGGGGGGGGGGGGGGGGGGGGGGGCTCCTTCCAGTTCAGCCCCCAGAGGGTGTCCTGCATAATCCCGGTCTACTGCGCTCCCCATTTCTTGGTGCTGCAGAGGGTAGCCCACCTGGAACAGCTCCTCGGATGAGGAAAAGGTCAAGGAGAATGACAAGGGGCAACTTATAGAGGAGGAGGAGGAAGGACCTTCTGCCATGGTCAGGGCCTGCTTTGACTGACAGGTTACGGACACCCTCGTAGCCTGTAGGCTTGGGGATGAGCAGAACAAGGGGTGAAGAGATCGGCAACTGTGGGGACTGTGATCTCAGCATTAGTGTTGTGCCAGCGGTAGGTTTCCATGATGGTGCCTGATTCCATTGCAGGACGCTAAAGCTATTGGGCGGACTTTGCAGGAGAATGGTGATGAGGACAGAGTGATGCTCCTCTATTACTCAGTGATATATCTGACCCCTGCCTGACAGAGAGCTGAACGCATACTGACAATGAATGGCCTTATTCTGGGGTTTAGAAATGCAGGATGAGCTCTCATCTGTAACAGCCCCCTTTGAGGTCAGTGATTCTGTGGTGTTGCTCCAACTAACTCCAGGGTGGGCCAGCCTCTCTACACTTTGTCATCCTGTGGCATCCTAATCACTGGAGAAGAGTGGCAGCAATGAGAGGCCTGATCGTTGATGCCGGTCTGGGGGGTGTGAGGGATGCAGGAGGTGCGTCTTTACTGAGTAATCAATGTGGGAGGTGAAAGAGACAAAGCGCTGACACTGCACAGGGATGAAGTGCCGATTGTGCATGGGGGTTAATAGACCATGGCGCCATTAAATGACAGGGAGGAGGATCTGCTGGTGAACAGGTGGTTATTTACAAGTTTTTTATAGTGGTGACCTGTCCTATCTTAACTAGTGTCTCTGCTCACCAGTGCCCACAAGGTGCCTACAGTTTCTTACACTTCCTAACCATCCCCCTATGACAAGGTATTTCCCCAGGATCTACAGCTGAGTTTGAGGTGGCTTGCTGACTTTCTCGCATTGGTGCCTGGGAAAACGTTGGTGGGCATCCTTGGGGGCCTAGACTTTGAGGGTCCAGGGCTACATTCGGGCACTATGGTTGTTGTAGTGCTGTCCTCCTCAGTGTGCGTGGCTCGAGGTGTGTTGCTCACAGGAAGGTGGGTGTCAGATGGGCTGTACACCCTTGGGATCCCCTGGGTGGAAGGCCCGGGCTCTGCTCATACCAATCGTCTTTTCTTCTGTAGCCCTTGTGCTGCTCCATGGGATAGAAGGGTAGCTGGACCAGAAGCCTCGCCATCTTCTGACGCTGACACTTGTGGATTTCCACTCATGCCTGCGCAATGCAGTTGAAGCCCTGAACCATGGAACTCAAGAGATGAGCCATGAAGCTCACATCACCCACCATGGAGTGCATGTCCTGCACCAAAGTCTCCACTGTGGAACCCACCCTCACAGTGTTGGCCTCGTTGAGTAGGAATTACGGCACCATCTCCTCAGACAGAATGCGATGGGACCTCTTCAGTGGGACTTGCAGTCTGAGGAGGGATGCTGTCATCCCGTCCGGGTGCTCATGAAGGAGGTGCAAAAGATTGTACAGCCTGATCAAGAGGTGATTGATAAGAAGGTGGCAGATCACTTTAAAGAATTTACTTGTGTGGGTAAAGTTTACTCATGTGTATCAGGAGCAGAAGGTAAAGAAATCACAATTTTAAGAAATACGGGAGCTAGTCAATCTTTAATGGTAAGAGATGAGGAGTTATGTAGTTTGGGAAGTATGTTGCCAGAAAAGGTGGTAATATGTGGAATTCAGGGTGAGAGGAGTAGTGTTCCATTATATAAGGTAAGGTTTGAAAGTCCAGTGAAGAGTGGTGAAGTGGTAGTAGGAGTAATAGGGAAACTATCTTGTCCAGGAATACAGTTTATCTTGGGTAATGATTAAGTTGGGTCGCAGGTGGGACTGATGCCTACTGTGGTTGATAAGCCAGTGGAAAATCAGACAACAGAAGTGTTAAAGGGCGAATATCCTGGGATTTTTCCGGATTGTGTAGTAACAAGGTCACAAAGTCACAGGTTAAGACAAGAGGAGAAATCAAAGAGTGAAGATGAAGCTGAAGTGCAATTATCAGAAACAATTTTTGATCAGATGGTTGAAAAAGAACAAGAACAGGTGGAGGATGAAGCAGATATTTTTAGTTCAGGAAAATTGGTGGAGTTACAACAAATAGATGTAGAAATAAAACAGATGTATCAGAAAGCATACACGGAAGAGGAATCTGAGTGTAAACCAGAGTGTTATTACCGTAAAAGTTATGTCTTGATGAGAAAATGGAGACCTTTACATATGCAGGCGGATGAAAAGTGAACAGATGTTCATCAAGTAGCATTGCCGGTAGGGTATAGAAAGGAGGTGTTGTGAGTTGCACATGAGGTACCAGAGGGAGGTCATTTAGGAATAAGGAAAACTCAAGTTAAAATACAAAAACATTTTTATTGGCCTTGACGACATAAAGATGTAGTTAAATTTTGTCAATCATGTCACACATGTCAATTGATAGGGAAACCTCAAGCAGTGATAAAACCAGCGCCCTTAATACCCATTCTAGCATTTGAGGACCGCTTTCGAAAACGAAAAGTGGGAATCAATATCTTTTGACGATAATGGATGTGTCTACTAGGTTTCCAGAGGCTATTCCAGTATGTAATATTACAGCTAAAAAGATTGTGGAAGAGTAACTTAAATTCTTTACTAGATATGGACTACCCACAGAAATACAATTGGATCAAGGATCAAATTTTACCTCGAGGTTATTCAAAGAAGTTATGGATAGCTTAGGAATAAAACAATTTAAATCAACTGCGTACCATCGAGAATCGCAGGGAGTGTTAGAAATGTGGCATCAGACATTAAAGACAAAGTTGAGGGCTTATTGTCAAGATCATCCAGAGGATTGGGATAAAGGAACTCCATTCGTACTGTTTGCAATTAGGGATGCACCTAATGAGTCAACCAAATTCAGTCCTTTTGAACAAATTTTTGGTCATGAGGTAAGAGGACCACTTAAATTGATTAAGGAAAAATTGGTGAGTGAGAAATTGGAAATTACATTAGTGGATTACATGTCATATTTTAGTGAATGATTAAATAGAGCAGGTGAATTGGCTTGACAACATTTCAAAGTTGCACAAAATGTGATGAAACGAGTAGCGGAGACGAAATCCAAAGTTCGTAGCTTTGCCAGAGGAGATAAAGTTTTAGTGTTGTTACCAGTGGTAGGTGAGCCTTTAAAAGCAAGGTTTTGTGGACCTTATCAGATTGAAAGGAAATTAAGTGAGGTGAATTATGAGGTAAAAACACTAGATAGAAGGAAGACTCACCGAGTGTGTCATGTGAATATGCTTAAAAGGTACTTTGAAAGGGAAGGAGAGAAAAGGGAGGAAATTTTAGTGATTCTAACTCAAGGTGATGAACCAATTCCAGATGACTGTGAATTTGACATACCTCAAATTAAATTGGAAAACGAGGATGTTCTTAAAAATTGGGATAAATTGTTGAGTTACCTTCCAGAGGAAAAACAAACTGACCTGAAAGAGTTATTGATATCACGTGGGCAAGTTTGTAGAGATAAATTGGGAAGTACTAAAATGGCTATGCAGGATGTAGATGTGGAAAATGCTGTTCCAATCAAACAACATCCATACCGACTTAATCCTTTAAAATTGGCACAGGTTAACAAAGAGATTGAGAGTATGCTTAAAAATGGCATAATTGAAGTGGGTTGCAGCCAATGGAGCTCACCCATAGTGATGGTACCAAAAGCAGATGGTACCCAACAGTTGTGTGTGGACTATAGAAAGGTTAATGCAGTTACAAGAATGGACTCTTATCCTATCCCATGTTTGGAGGATTGCATTGAGAAAGTGGGACAATCAGCTTTTATTTCCAAACTGGATTTACTTAAAGGCTGCTGGCAGGTACCTTTATCCGAAAGGGCGAAGGAGATTTCAGCTTTTGTGGCTCCAGATGGTATATACCAATTCAAAGTTGTGCCATTTGGCATGAAAAACGCACCAGCCACATTTCAACGGTTAACTAACAAAGTTGTCACTTCCGGTGACGGCGGGCGGGAGGCAGCTGCACATTGGAGGGCTCCTGTTCGGGAACGGCATTTTTGGGGTTTAACGCCCGGTCCCAGGGGCAACGGAGGCGGCAAAAGCAGGGAGAAGGCACAGTGAAGGGAAATCTCAGAAACAAGTAAAAAACCGGCTGCGACAAAAGCAGCTGAAAGTCCGTCAAGGAGTGGAAGGGTCACCGCGGGGACGGCAAGAAAAATGGAGGCTGGGGAGCAGGGGAGGCCACATTGCCCACGGCTGAAGAAATTACTAAGGTGATGGCCGCGGAACACGAAAGGCAGTTCACAAAACACATGGAGGCGATGAGGAAGGAGCTGGCGGCGGTATTGAAAGTGTTGGTGGGGCAGGCGACTGCCCCGGTGAGGGCGGCGGTATTGAGCGCAGTGGCGGAGGTGCGGGAGCAAGGAGAGGTGCTGAAGGAAGTGGAGGAGACATTATTGCAGCACAGTGATCAACTTACCTCGATGGGGAAGGAGATGCGGAAGGTGATAGAGATCAACAAGGATCTGCGAGCCAAAATGGACGACTTAGAAAACAGATCCAGGCGACTGAATCTGAGGATTGTGGGTCTTCCCGAAGGATTGGAAGGCCCGAGACCGACTGAGTATTTTGCCAGGATGTTGGCGAAGCTTTTGGGGGAGGGGGATGATCCCTCCCGATATGAACTGGATCGGGCTCATCGATCGTGGAGGCCTGTACCAAAGGAGAGTGAGCCGCCTGTGGTGAATGTATTGCTGTAACAATTCACCATGTGCATATCTGTATAATGCTGTTGCCCATGTGGGCTCCACGTATGGACCATTGTAAGGTATTACCTATGATGTAGCATGTTGGGGCCTGTGTGGGCTCCGCCTCTGGCTCCGCCCCTGGAGGGGAGGTATAAAGAGCAGTTTCCCTGTAGGCAGCTCCCACAAACAAATCAGTCGCAGGCAGGCACTGTTCTAGTTGATTAAAGCCACAGTTTACTTCTACTCCTGGTTTCGTGTGAATTGATGGTCGCATCAATTTAATCAATGACAACACCACTATGGAAGCGGCCCTCAAACCTGACCGACTGATCTCGATCCGCAGGCCGCGGAGGCGAAAGATATTTTTTCGCACTGGCTCTGCTGTTTCAAGGCCACCCTCGCCGCCTCCTCCTCGCCTTCCATCACCGACGAACAGAAGCTGAGTCTCCTCCACGCACGGGTGAGCCATTGAATCTCTGTTCAACTTGAGAAAGCCCCCACCTACGCAGGCGCCCTCTCAACGCTAGAGCGCCTCTAAGTAAGGTCCGTGAACGAGGTATACGCGCGGCACCTCCACACCACTCGCCGCCAGCCTCCCGGGGAATCGCTGGAAGAGTACTTACGCGACCTCAAAGTCCTTGCACGAAGCTGCAATTACCAGGCCGTTACGACCACTCAACATATGGACCTCGCCATCCGGTACACCTACGTGGCTGGAGTCAGGTCCAACTCTGTGAGACAGTGCCTACTCGAGGGTGCCCTAGACCTGGAAGAGACGGTAAAATTAGCCTCCTCTCTGGAAGTAGCGTTCCAAAGCCTTAACACGGTCCCGTCCAATCACGCGACCCCCTCGTGGACCCCCGACCAAAGAATACCCCATGGCCTGTGCCGTGCAGCTGCCCGCCCACCATGGGGGGCTACTCTGTTACTTCTGCGGCCAGCCTCAACACACCCGGCAGCGCTGCCCGGCCCGGAACGCGAACTGCAGCGACTGCGGGAGAAAAGGACAATTTGCGAAAGTTCGCCTGGCCAGGTCCAAAAACTCTAAATCGCGGCCACGACCCTCAGACTCACAAGCCCGCAGATACCGCAGTGTGGCAGCGTGTCTGCTGGCTCCGCCCACCACGGACACGTCATCGGCCTCGTGTTGTCCGTGGGGGCAGCCATCTACCAGCCCGCACAGCGTGTGCGAATCACGGGGGGCGCCATCTTGGCCATCCTCGCCCACGCAGCCTGCCACGTGCGATTCATGGAGGCCGCCATCTTGGACATCATCTTCCTCACCTTCCGACATGTGTGACCAACGGGGGCCGCCATCTTGGCCGCCATCTGCAACGCCGCCCCAGCACCTCCGACCACGCCGGCTACCCGCAATTCAGCCCGGTCACCCTTGACCAGTCGCGACCCAAACACCTCCGGAGCTCTATGATGACCGTCCGGGTAAACGGACACAAAACACCCTGCCTCTTCGACTCCGGGAGCACAGAGAGCTTCATTCATCCAGACATGGTAAGATGCTGCTCGCTCCCAATCTTCCCAGCGCATCAAACCATCTCACTTGCCTCCGGGTTGCACTCAGTGCAGGTCGGGGGATGAACTACCGCAACCCTCGCAATAAAGGGCGCCGAGTACGCCAATTTTAAATTATATGTACTCCCCGACCTCTGCACTCCTCTTCTATTGGGACTGGATTTCCAATGTAACCTCAGGAGCCTAATCCTGAAGTTCAGCGGGCCCCAATCCCCACTCACCGTACGTAGCCTCACGACCCTAAAGGTCGACCCTCCCCCGCTCTTCGCAAATCTCACCGCCGACTGCAAACCAGTCGCCACCAGAAGCAGGTGGTACAGCATCCAGAATAGGACTTTTATCAGGTCCGAGGTCCAGCGACTCTTGTGGGAGGGAATCATCGAGGCCAGTAATAGCCCCTGGAGAGCCCAGGTGGTGCTCGTCAGGACCGGGGAAAAAAAACGGATGGTTGTAGATTACAGCCAAACCATAAACCGGTACACGCACCTCGATGCGTACCCCCTTCCCCGAATCGCAGACATGGTTAATCAGATCGCGCACTACCGGGTGTTCTCCACGGTGGATCTGAAGTCTGCGTAACACCAGCTCCTAATCCGCCCGGGGGACCGCCACTACACGGCTTTTGAGGCAGACAGCCGCCTCTGCCACTTCCTCCAGGGTGCCCTTTGGCGCACGAACGAGGTCTCGGTCTTCCAAAGAACGATGGACCGAATGGTGGACCAGTACGGGCTGCGGGCCACATTTCCGTACTTGGACAACGTCACCATCTGCGGCCATGATCAGCAGGACCACGATGTCAACCTCCAGAGATTTCTCCAAACTGCCCGAACCCTTAACCTCACCCACAACAAGGAGAAATGCGTTTTCCGCACAACCAGACTAGCCATCCTCGGCTACGTCGTGGAAAACGGGGTTCGAGGACCCGACCCCGACCGTATGCTGCTGCAACTCCCCCTTCCCCACTGCCCCAATGCCCTGAAAAGTTGCCTCGGGTTCTTTTCATATTACACCCAGTGGGTCCCCAACTTTGCGGACTAAGCCCACCTACTAATCAAGGCCACCATCTTCTCACTGGTGGCTGAGGCCCGCCAGGCCTTCAGCTGCATCAAGGCGGATATCGCCAAAGCTGCAATGCGTGCGGTGGACGAGTTTGTCCCCTTCCAGGTGGAGAGCGACGCATCAGAGGTCGCCCTCGTCGCTACCCTCAATCAGGCAGGCAGGCCAGTAGCGTTTTTTTCACGAACCCTCACCACCTCCGAAACTCAACACTCCTCAGTCGAAAAGGAAGCCCAAGCCATCGTGGAGGCCGTGCGGCACTGGAGGCACTACCTCGCTGGTAGGAGGTTTACCCTCGTCACCGACCAACGATCGGTAGCCTTCATGTTCGACAATACGCAGCGGGGCAAGATCAAGAATGATAAGATCTTGAGGTGGAGGATCGAACTCTCCACCTTTAACTACGATATAGTATATCGTCCTGGGAACCTCAAAGAACCCCCAGATGCCCTGTCCCGCGACACATGTGCCAGCGCGCAAGGTGACCCACTACGTGCTATCCACAATGACCCCTGCCACCCGGGAGTCACCCGGCTCGCCCACTACATCAAGGCCCACAACCTGCCCTACTCCACTGAGGAGGTCAGAGCCATGACCAGGGACTGCCAAATCTGTGCGGAGTGTAAGCCGCACTTCTATCGACCGGATAAGGCCCACCTGGTAAAGGCATTCCGGCCCTTTGAGCGCCTCAGCATCAATTTCAAAGGGGCCCTCCCCTCCAACAACCGCAACACATATTTCCTCAACATCATCGACGAGTTCTCCTGCTTCCCCTTTGCAATCCCTTGCCCCGGCATGACCGTGGCCACCGTCATTAAAGCCCTACATAGTGTCTTCACCCTGTTTGGTTTCCCCACGTACGTTCACAGTGACCAGGGCTCGTCGTTCATGAGCGCCGAACTGCGTCAGTACTTGCTCAGCAAGGGCATCGCGTCGAGCAGGACTACCAGTTATAACCCCAGGGGAAACGGGCAGGTGGAGAGGGCCTCGCTTCCGTCCTGGCAGAAGACACCAGGGCCCATCCTGCTCCGCAAACACGTCAGGAGCCATAAGTCCGACCCCCTGGTCGAGCGGGTCCAGCTCCTACACTCCAACCCCCAGTACGCATACATCGAACACCCCGACGGCCGACAGCATACAGTCTCCCTCCAGGACCTGGCACCCGCAGGTTCCACTGCCACCGCCACCCCATCTTACCCCGCCCAACCTACGCTGACCAGCGCCCTCGCCCCTACATGGCACCCACACCCCCTCCTGCCCGCCATTCCCCCTTCACCGACCCACAGGAATACAGCCCCAGAAGACACGCTCCCGGAGTCCACATCTGTGCCCGCACTGGCGACTTCACTACCGGTGCCAGCACGGCTGAGTTCAATGCCCGGGCCAGCTGCGATACCAGAGCTTTGGCGATTACAGCGCACAATCCGTGCACCGGACAGAATGAACTTAGGAACCCTTCACCCACGCCGGACTTCATTTTTTAACAGGGGGTGAATGTGGTGAATGTATTGCTCTAACAATTCACCATGTGCATATGCGTATTACGCTGTTGCCCATGTGGGCTCCACCTATGAACCATTGTAAGGTATTACCCATGATGAAGCATGTTGGGGCCTGTGTGGGCTCTGCCCCTGGCTCCACCTCTGGAAGGGAGATACAAAGAGCAGTCGCCCTGTAGTACATCCCACTAACAGATCTGTCGCAGGCAGGCACTGTTCTAGTTGAGAAAGCCACAGTTTACTTCTACTCCTGGTTTCGTGTGAATTGGTGGTCGCATCTCCGCCAAGAGTAGTAACTGTGTGTTTTCGTAGGTACAGTGTGAAGGAGAAGGTCCAGTGCTGGGCAAAGCAGAAGCAGGTGGTGCAGTGGGTTGGAGCTGGTATACGCATATATCAGGACTTTATGGTGGAGCTGGCGAGGAGGTGGGCTGCCTTCGGCCGGGTGAAGAAGGCACTGTACATCAGCAAGGTGCAGTGCGGCATAGTGTATCCAGCTAAGTTGAGGGTGACCTACAAATTCAAGGACTTTTATTTCGGGACGGCGGAAGCACCGGAGGAGTTTGCGAAGGCAGAAGGACTGTGGCTGAATTGAGAAGTGGTCATGTGCCGATGTAGCCTCATGTAACTGTATTTTTTCACTGCAGTTGGTGTATGTGCTAAATGAGCCAACGTTGTATATACTTGGACAAGGGAAGAGATGGGACTTTCACTTGCAATGATGGTTCTTTGGAGCTTGGGTGTGTATGTGGGGTTTGTGTGCTAATGGGGATTTCTTGGTTTTCCTGGGACTGGGAAATGGGGAAAGAGACCCAGGCGGGGGCCTCCACGCTGGCCGGTTTAAGCCGGCCAGTGAACGGGAGTGAGGTGGGGGGAGGGGTTGCGGCCATCGGAGCCCAGCGGAACAGGTTCCGATGAGTCTAGCAGGGGTGGAGAGTTGGGGGGAAGGAACAGAGGTTGGGGGGGAGGAATTTTGTAAGAGAAAGTGGAGGGGAGGAGTCGGGGGGGGGGGGCTTGCAATGCATGGGTGTCATTTACGGTACTCTTTCGGGGATTGGATGGCATTGAATGTTAAGGGGAGGGGGGGGACTCTGTAGGTCAACGGTGACCATAGGCGATTACTGATTCCTTTTTCTTTTTTTTTTCTCCTTCGTTTGTCCCACCGTGGGAGGGTTTGTTTTATCTGATGCTAATATTGTCAGGTGGGTCGTTGTTTGGGGTGGTGAGAGGATGGGATCGTTGTTGTTGATAAGGGAATTGACTTTGTATTTGTTACCGTTTACTGCTTGGTGGTGGGGTGTAAACTCTGGAGAAAATGTGAAAATGGAGAATAAAAATATTTTTTAAAAAACGAACAAAGTTGTTTCAGGATTACCCAATTGTGCGGTATACATCGACGATCTGGTAATTTTCAGCTAGACATGGAAAGAACATTTAAAACACCTGATGGAGTTATTCGATCGACTTCAGGAGGCGGGCTTGGTGATAAACTTAGCCAAAAGTAAATTTGGAAAAGCCCAAGTCACTTGGCTTGAGGAGTTTCTGATACCCACAAGACGAAGGGAAATACTGCGATTTCTTGGCATGAGTGGATTTGATCGAACATTTGTGCAAAAGTTTTGTAGCGAGATTGCTCCACTGGTGGACTTGCTAAAGAAACGTCGACAATTTCAGTGGACAGCGGACTTTCAACAGGCAAATGGATTAATGATTAAACTGAACTAACTGTGTTGGTGTTCTGCTGCCTTTGTCTGTATTCATGTACGGAGAAGCATTTATGCTGTACTGTACCAGTTTTGAGGGTTTGTTGCATTATTTGTAAAAATGGAAAAACTCCAATAAAAATATATTTTTAAAAAAGAAAAGGAATATAGGCAATCCAGAGTAAAAATAATTAACTGAGGGAGAGCTGACTTCAATGGGGCAAGAATAGAGCTGGACCGGTTAGAGTGGAATGAAATGTTGACGTGAAAATTGTAGCTGAACATTGGACTACCTTCAAAACAGAAATAGTCTGGACGCAGTCAAGGTATCTTCACTTAAAAGGAAAAAGTAGGGCAAACAATCTAGAGTTTACTGGATGTAAAAGGAGATGGAAATTAAAATAGGGAAGAAAAAATGTACGTAAGTGTGTCAGGTAGAAAATGCATTTGAGAACCAAGAGGAATACAGAAGGTTCAGAGGGGAGGTGAAAAAGCTCATTAGAGAAGTGAAGAGGGATTATGAGAAAAGACTGTCAGCCAACATAAAGGGGTATCCCAAAGTCTTCTAAAGACATATACATAGTAAAAGGGTGGTAAGATGAGGAGCAGAGCTGATTAAGGACCGAAAAGTCAATTTACACATGGAGGCAGGGGGCATGGCTGCTGTGTTAAATAAATACTTTGCATCCGTCTTTAACAAGGAAGTAGATGCTACCCAGAACATGATACAAAATTGGCTTGGCGACCGATGCCAAAGGGTGGTTGTGGAGGGTTGTTTTTCAAACTGGATGTCTGTGACCAGCGGTGTGCCTCAGCAATCTGTGCAGTGTCCACTGTTACTTGTTATATATATAAATGATTTGGATGAGAATGTAGGAGGCATGGTTAGTTTGCAGATGACACCGAGATTGGTGTCATAGTGAATAGTGAAGAAGGTTATATAAGATTGCAACAGGATCTTGACCAATTGGGCCAGTGTGTTGATGAATGGCAGATGGAGTTTAACTTGGATAAATGTGAGGTGATGTATTTTGGTAGATCAAATCAGGGCAGGACCTACTCAGTTAATGGTAGGGAGTTGGGGAGAGTTACAGAACAAAAAGATCTGGGAGTACAGGTTCATAGTTCCTTGAAGGTGGAGTCGCAGGTGGACAGGGTGGTGAAGAAGGCATTCACCATGCCAGGTTTTATTTGTCAGAATATTGAATACAGGAGTTGGAACATCTTGTTGAAGTTGTACAAGACATTGGTAAGACCACACATGGAATACTGTGTTCAGTTCTGGTCACCCTATTATAGGAAGGATCTTGTTAAACTAGAAAGAATGCAGAAGAGAATTACAAGGATGCTACCAGGCCTTGATGATCTGAGTTATAAGGAGAGGTTGGATAGGCTGGGACTTTTTTCCCTAGAGCGTAGGAGGCTTAGGGGTGATCTTATAGAGGTCTAGAAAATAATGAGGAGCATAGATAAGATGAATAATCAACATCTTTTCCCAAAGGTGGAGGAGTCTAGAACTAGAGGGCATAGATTCAAGGTGAGAGGAGAGAGATACAAAAGAGACCAGAGGGGAAATTTCTTCACAGAGAGGGTGGTGAGCACCTGGAACAAGCTGCCAGAGGCAGTGGTAGAGGTGGGTACAATTTTGTCCTTTAAAAAGCAGTTAGACAGTTACATGGGCAGGGTGGGTGTAGAGGGATATGAGCTAAATGCTGGCAAGTGGGACTAGCTTAGTGATGGAAACTGGGCGGCATGGACAAGCTGAGCCAAAGGGCCTGTTTCCATGCTGTAAACATCTTTGGCTCTATGGCTCAGCTATAAGGAGGAAGTGTTGAATAAACTGTTGGTCTGAAAGTTGACAAGTAGCCGGGAGCAGGTGAGATGCAGCAATGGATATTGAAGAAAGTGAGAATGGAAATTACAGGGGTGCTGGGCATAATCTTCCAATCTTCTCCAGATTCAGGAGAGATTCCAGAGGACTGGAGAAATGCAAATGTTACGCCCTTGTTGTAAAAAGATTGCAAGGCTAGCCCAACAATTGCAGGTCAGTCAATTTAACACCATCCGAGAAGCAGTTATTCAGAATAGAATTAGTAGTCATATGGAAAATGCGGATTGATTAGGGAAAGCCAGCATGGATTTCTAAAGGGGAAATCGTTGAGGGGGTAACAGAAGGGGTCAATGAGAGCAATGTTGTTGATGTGATGCACTTGGATTTTTAGAAGATACAGTGCCACACACCATACAAGTGGGAAAACTTATAGCTCATGGAATTAAAGGGACAACGTTGAATAACAGGAAACGGAGAGTAATGGTCAATGGATATTTTTAAAACTGAAGTACGGTTTGTAGCAGTGTCGTCCAGGGGCCAGTTTTGGGATCCTTTCTTTTCCTAATAAATATTAATGATCCAGATCTTGGTGTGCAGGAGACAGTTTCAAAGTTTACGATGACACAAAACTGGGAAGTATTGTAAATTATGAGGAGGACAATGTAGAACTTCAAAAGGACATAGATAAGTTGGTGGAGTGGGCAAATGGATGGCAGATGAAGTTCAATGCCTTTTCCCTTGTATCTGCACTTGTTTTCATCATGTGGTAGTATACATTAGGGGTCATGTGGGACTGTGAAGCCGTGATGTCATTGGCTGACAGATCCCGGGTCCTGGTTGGCCGTTGACCTCTAGCTCCGCCCTGAAGGCGAAGTATAAGAACCAGGAGTCCTCCCCCGCAGGCAGTCTACTACTGAACTGCGGGGGAACAGTCACGCTTAATAAAGCCTCATCGACTTCACTCTATTCGTCTTTCGGAGTCTTTGTGCGCTACACATCATTTGCTGTGATATCTTTAAATGCTCCCTTGCTAACTCATATGCTTTGCTTAATCTTTCTTTGAAATTTGTCACATAATGCAGGAGAGTTGTTTCCAAACTTTGACTCACTAATTTCTCCTGAATCAACTTGAGTGGTCCCTTACTTCATGTCCATAAACTCAGTCAAAAGGATTAAACCCTGTTGAATCATTAGGAGCATCCCTAAAAGCAAATAACAAGAATGGAATCCCTTGATCCCAATCCTGTGGATGATCTTGACTATATGTTCTCATCACAGTCTTTAAAGTCTAACGCCACCTCTCTCAGGCACCTTGTGATTCATAGTGATAGGCTGAAGACCTAAATTGCTTTATTCCTAGGCTGTCAATTACTTCCTTGAACAACTGGGACATGAAACTCGAACCCTGTTCTGACTATTCCTTTTGATAACACGTATCTTGTAAAGAATTTGGTCAACTCCTCTACAATTCTCCTTGTTGTAACATTTCTTCAAGGTATCACATTTGGAAATCATGGATCAAACCCATGATTCTTAACAAGTACTGATTTCCACGTTTAGTCTCAGGAAGGAGCCCTACATAATCAATTTGGATCCGGTTAATATATTACATGAGAACTAGGAGCAGGAGCAGGCCATCCGGCCTCTCCAGCCTGCTGTGCCATTCAATGAGATCATGGCTGATCTTTCGTGGACTCAGCTCCAATTTCCGGCCCGAACACCATAACCCTTTATTCCTTTATTCTCCAAAACCTATCTATCCTCAATTGGAATTGGAATTAAAGGTTTAATCACTGCTTGAGGTTTTCCTGTGACTTGACATGTGCGACTTGTTTGAAAAAGCTGACGGCACCTTTATGTAGTCCAGGTCAATAGAAAGCTTCAGTTTTCCTAATTCCTAAATACCCAGTTGTTGGAATTTCATGAGCATCGTCAACATCTGTGACTCAACTGTATCATTCCCGAGGATAAAGTGAACCCTTGCAATGGGCAATTTCTTCACATCCCAACAATCACTTTGCCTGTTTTCAAATTACTTCTTAAATGTACATTACACAATGGAATATGTTTGGCTTCTCCATGAATTTCATTGATTAATACTATTTCCTGATATGCTCCTTCTGGACAACAGATAGCATTATCCTGTAACATTAAGAACTGACTAGCCCCTGTGGACTTAAATCTTTTCCTGCTCTTCCCTGTACCCATGGATAAACCTGCCATTCGCACAAAAAATCTTTAAACATCTCTGTAACCTGCCCTTCAAATTTTCCTTGGGTAGGATATGAACACATTTGCACTTCTTTAGCTATTACTATTCCCTTTGTTTCCACTAGCACAAAAGCTATTAGCTTGTCTTGCCCCAAGGTCAGAGCCCAGAGCACTCTTACTCACAGAACTCTTGAATCCAAAATTACTGCAATAGGCCTTCCGTTTAACCTACAACAAGTTGACCTTGTGTACCCAACCTTAGTACGGTAGGAACACTCAGGTCAGAAAGGAAGGTTCTGAGGGTGGAAGTGACACTCAAAGGCTTGAGTAGAAATTTCCCGAGAATTCCCAACTGTCCACCTCTTCCCTGACTATCTGCTTTCCTTTCCCTTTCCTAGCTTTCCTCATTTATGAAGGTGACGGAAAAACAGTTTTGATCTCTGGACAAGCTCTTAATCGTCAGCCATCTCTGCTGTCTGTTTAGCCATTTTAAGCCCCCAGCATTCCACATGGGTTCCAACTACCCCAGGAAGTGAATCTTTAAATTCCTTCAAGAGAATTACTTCTCTAAGAGCTTCTTATGTTATCTCTGTCTTTAATGCCCATACCAGTGTTAAAAATGACTTTGTTTTACCCTTTCAAATTCAATATAGATCTGTCCAAACTTTTTCCTTACGTTCTGAAATTTCTGCCTGTACTCCTTAACAATCAACTCATATGCATTAAGGATAGTTGTCTCGGTCACTGTCCATGTGGAGTTTGCACAGTCTCCCCATGTCTGCCTGGGTCTCACCCCCCTCAACCCAAAACGATGTGCAGAGCAGGGGTGAATTGGCAACGCAACTTAACCCCTTAATTGGAAAAAAAGAATTGGTACTCTAAATTTTTTTTAAAAAATGTAAAGATAGTTTTCTCTACTGCACTGTACTCCACAGATTTCTCTTCTGACAATGATGCATATACCTCTTGAACTCTACCTACCAACCTACTCTATAACAGCAATATCCACATTTCTTTTGGTTAGGTATCTTCTCAGATGACATAAAAAATGCCTCAAACTTTTGGAGGACTTTGGTTTGGAAGGATGTTCTTCTCCACCATCTGGTGGCGCTTCTTTAAGTTCCAGCCTTCTGAGCTGGTATTCCCTTTCTTTAGCCTTCTCTCTTTCCTCCTTTGCTAACTTCTCCATTTACAATTCCCTTTCCCCTTTTATCTTCTCACACTCTTGCCTTTACTTCCTTTTCTTTTTCTAATTTTTTTTCTTTCACCTGCAACTTAAGTCTTTGCCTTTCTCTATTTCTTTCCAAATCATGTTGTTTCATTTGTAACGGGTCTTCTGATCGTCAGACCTGACCTCCTAACTTCAGCAGCCATTTCCACTAGCTTTAAATACTGCATAAGTACTTAAATCATATCAACCTTATGAAACTGCTCTTATTTCCAGCCTAGAATCTCTACAGTGCAGAACGAGGCCATTCAGCACATCGGGCCTGCATCAATTCTTGGAAAGAGCCAACTAACCCACCTAACCTTTTGGACACTCGGGAGCAATTTAGCGTGTCCAGTCCACCTAACCTGCATATCTTTGGGCTGGGGAGGAAACCCGAGCACCCGGAGAAAACCCATGCAGACACGGAGCGAATGTGCAAACTCCACACAGTCATCTAAAGTCAGAATTGAACCTGGGCCCCTGGCGCTGTGAGGCAGGGGTGCTAACCACTGTGCCACCTCCCCCCCCTCCCCCACCCTACTCTCCTGCAGATGTGTCGGTAGGTGAATTGGCCTTGCTAATTTGAACCTTAGTGTCCCAAGGTGTGCAGGTTAGGTGGATTGACCATAATCAATCCACGGAGATAGGGCGGAGGGAGCAGTGGGGGGGGGGGGGGGGGGGGGGGGGGGGGGTGCTAGGTAGTGTGCTTTTTCGAAGGGTCAGTGCAGACTCAAAGGGCCAAATGGTCTCTTTCTGCACTGTAGGGTTCTATGGATTCTAGAAATTTCAAGTACTCCATCGTCACATTTTCCACACCCAGAAAAGTTGACCCACTTTAAAACCGCTCAACACTAACTCCTGAGTTCAGTGTTTTCCTTGTATACTCATAGCCATTAGATTCAGCAATTCCAAGCCAATCGAGGAATTTTAATCCCGCAAAGAGCCGCCAAATTGTTTATGATCCGGCACGTGGTAAGTGCCATACAAGTCAAATCCCGAAAAGAAAACTTGACAAGCAATCACAGCTGCCTTCTATGTGTATTTTACCACAGTATCACTTTTGGAGATTTTAAATGTTAAATTAAAACATTGATTAACAAAAGAAAACAAAAACTTAAATACACAAGATTACATTTTCACAGTTCAAATGAGTCTTACAGACCATTTCTCCCAAAGATTCTTAGTTGGTCAGACTCACAAATAAACATCCCTTTAGGCAACAAGCCTTATAGATATTTATTATTTTCAAGAAAGAGACAAGAAAGAGAAACTAAACTGTGAACAGCCAAAGCACTGATAAATAGGTTCCAATTATCTCTCTGAAACGCCGAGAGACGGTGATCTACAACCCATGTAACACAACCCTCTCCAATTATTCACCCAGAACTCAATGGCAAAAGAATGAGCAATAATGTTTGAAGCTAAGACTGTGCTTAGAGCCTCTTTATTTGAGGTGTACTTGAAAAGAGACCTGAAGCTGGCCAACACATTAAGTTGCACTGCAGGGAGGAGCATAAGTGACCAAGGGAAGGAATCGTTGAAAATAAAGATGAGATTTGAATGCTTATTCGGCATTTCCTGCAACACTTCAAAACAGAGATGGAAACATTAATTATAAAAATCGAGCTTTGCACATGGCTTTCTTACTAAACGTCAAACCTTCCTCTCACCTTAGCAGCGCTGAAATTTTCATTGATCTTTGGGGGACTCTGTGTTTCAATGCAGCAATGTTGGAGATGGCACTAGTTGCTCTGGTCATCGGCTCACCTTGTGCCTTTACACTGCCCTCAGATGGTCTACAGTGCTCCTTGTGAAGGGAAGATTCATCACCTATTGAATTTGTGCCAGTAATTCTCCACTCACAAATGAGACAATTTAAGGACCAGGAGCATTGAGGCTCTGCTTCTATATTCAGACAAAATGTTCAGCTCACAATAAAGGTATTGTGTGTAATTTAACCAAAAAGAATCCATGTCCGGTTTTGGGCGGGTTTCGCGGGGTGTTTCACAGTGGCTCAACGACACTTTGCAGTTTCTTTTTACCTCGGAGAGTTTCTCTCCACCGAGTCTGTACTTAGAGTCATTACCTTCTGGCGAGCCCAGCAGGAAAGGTCCCTCACAGATCGAGGCGCCATTTTGTCTTGCTGCCCCATCTCCCCCCATCCCTTCAGCCCTCCCCATTTTTGACCCTCTCATCGCCCCCCCAAAACTTGAGGAAGCCTCCAGGAACACCCCCACACCTGCCCCTCCACCAGGTAAGGTCCCCCCCCCCCCCCCCCCCCGGCCCGATCTCTGGCAGTGCCATTCTAGCACCCGGGCACCCTGACATTGCCACCCTGGCAGTGGTGGCACTGCCATGGTGCCTGGGTGCCAGAGGGAGTGCCAGTGTACCATGCTGTCCTGTTCCTGACCACTTGGGGGTCTCCAATGGCCTGGGAGCTCGCCTAGGTGCTCTTATAACTGTTCCACATTTGCGGATACCAGGGGCGGGATTCTCCCCTACCCGGCGGGGCGGAGGGTCCCGGCGGGATAGAGTGGCGTCAACCACTCCGGCGTCAGACCGCCCCAAATGTGCAGATTTCTCCGCACCTTTAGGGGCCAAGCCCTCACCTTTAGGGGCTAGGCCCGCGCCGGAGTGGTTGCCGTCCTGCCGGTTGGCGTGGAAGGCCTTTGGCGCCACGCCAGCCGGGGCCGAAGGGACTCAGCCGGCTGGCGGAAGTCCGCGCATACGCGGGAGTGTCATGGCCGAAAGTCAGGGCGGAAAATCACTCCTCTGGGTATTTTTAAATGTTTCAGTTTTTATTTCACGAATAATAAACTCCTGCAGCCTACCATCGCTGTGAGAGCCAAATCTAGAGATTGATTCTAAATACAGTGAATTTGACAAAGAGGAAAGCTTGGAAGATCAGCAGAGAAAATGTTCTGAGAGGTTTTCTGTTCAAGAGGGCACAGTAGTCAGGGTGTGACTGTCTCACAGGAGGGAACGTGGAGAGGATAGCCTGCAAGACAAAATGACATGCAGCAGATGCTTGTGTGGATTTTCTTCCTGAGTGGGCCTTGGTTGGATTTCTGGTGGAACATATCAGCTGGTGGACCATTTGAAGACTGGGCCTCACCAACATAGGGGTGACAAGCTGAGACCAGAAATCGATGCTACAGGGTAGCCCACTGACTGTTATGTGAACAGAAAGATGACAGGTTTATGAGGTAGGGTGGGTGTTCTCAATGTCTAGAGGGGGCAGCAGCCAGTGGCTTTTGTATAGCCAAGGCTACTTTTGTGATCCCACAAGATAAAGGGGGACATTACATTTGGGATCATCTTTGGCCAATGGTGATATTGCACATCAGACAATCCACCCAATTCAGCCCAAAAAATGGTAAGTGTGATCGTTTGTAGATCATGGGACGCTGAGTCACTCTTCAGATAGTTCTACTGTCTGAAGCAGGAAGTTGCTTCACCTTCCCAGCACAAACATTGTCATAGCCATGGCAAAGACAATAATGGGTCTCCCATTTTTGAGGTTCTATTGTCTCATTTTGCTCAGGCAGGAGGCCTGATAATTCATACCACAATGTCAAGCATTTTGTCTCCTCTGACAGAACAAACTGCTGTTGGATAGCGGAGGAGAAGTGTATGATCACCTAATCAAGACCTAATCAGCGAGAATGGCTGATCATCTGCCAAACAATGCCATTGAAAAGGATAGTGATCACTTGATCTTTATGCCAGAGGGAACACCGTAAGTCAAACATTTTGATTCTTTGGATGACTGACGTTTACTGAAGAATGTCCATTTGGAAGGAATACATAAAGTGAATTTTATTCCACAGTTAAATGTGTTGGATCACTGATGTTGTTGGCAGAACGTGTTACTTATGCATGGGTACATAATCGCACAGAACTGCTCCCAAAATGAGCCCCAGCTGTCTGCTTCAGTGCTGTTTCATGTATGTCGCAGTTGGAGGAGATATTTGTTTAATGCCCATTGATTACTGAGGGCACCAAAGAGATTTTGAAAATCCTCCTCCGTGGTTGGTTTTGACAGTTTGCCTGAAGCTAAACATTTGCAATTTGAACCAAGAAGACCGGGGACATTCACAGGGGGTAGTCCTAACTTGCCTATAGCTTACATATCCGAGGCCAATGGTGCCACAAATCCAGTAACAAATTTGGGAGAGACCCTCAGTCTCATAACATATGTGGGAATGCAGCGAATATTTTAGCACAAGCCATCTCCATGATATCCACATCACCTTCCAATATATGCATGGGGACAAGGGACTTGTCTTCTACAGCTGATTAGCCTGGCATTTGCTGTTATTCATGCAGCATTCTATTTCTTCTGAGTGTTTCTAACTGTGTTGGTGTCTGCGTCAAGTGGAGATGATGTTAGTGTTATAGTGAGTACTGCTCTCTGTGTGCATCTTGTAGACCATTGGGTTCCCCTTACTCTAGAAAGAGTGTAGAGGGCCATTTGATTGCATATGCATAATTAGTAATGTTGGTACTGTAACATTATTAAGTGCATTATTATGAACACAATAAGTGTACAGGGACATGTTAATGTAGCAAATCATGTATATAAGCATATGAATAAATGAATAATATTGTATGTGACAATAGTTCTCCAGTCCTGCATTCCCCTTCAATCTGCACAATCACAAACTTTTCCAGGCTCCCCCCCACACAAAAATCAGCATTAGTCTTTTCAATCCAATCAATGTTATGAGTTCAACACTTGTCTCATACCATGCCTGCCTGTCATGAATGTGTTTTGCTTTTAAATATGAGGACAGAATCTTACTTCCTCGCCACAGGGGGTTTGCAGCTGGGAGGCTTATCAAATTCTGCAGATAACTTTGCTGCCACCTGCCCACCCTCCCCTGACTTCGCCACAATTCTGAGTGGAGGTCAAGGTCTACAGCAGCCTATCTTCCCTCACCTCAATTGAAACCCTTAGGTGGAGCCCACAATCAGATCAGACATAATCGTATCATATGGCAGAGCAGGCTTGATGGACTGAATGGTCAACTTCTGTTCCTAATCCTTGTGTTCATGTGTTAAGTGGCCAATTGGTGCCCTGTTAAGGACCAATTCCTGCACTGACCACAATTATTTAGCCATTTAGCCTGTCACCTCCTCGCTTGACTATGTATCCTGTACTCCCACCACACCCCAGTTCACCCCTCATCCCTGGGCCTGCTTTCGTGCCCCCGCTGAGAGCCCCCAAGCTCACCTTCCATCTGGCTCCTGATTCTCCCTTGCTGGGACTGCATGCTGTCCTAGCAGTGGTCACAGCTTCTGGTGGTGGCTCTGAGACTGCAGAACCGCCGACCAATCGGATGGCCAGCAGCCCACAGCGGTGGACCCTCCCTAGATGGGAGTGAAAGGTCCACCTGCAGACAATTACTGCTGACTGGAGTTTAAAATGGCTGCATGGAAGCCGTAGGGAGCACAAGTGAGTTCCCTGCCCTATTTCCCGTAGACAGGATGGAAAACACTGCACCTGTTAAATGCTGCCCTAACTCTTAGCCTGGCAATTACAGAATGTAATTGTCTGCAGGTGGACCTTTCACTCCCATCTAGGGAGGGTCCACCGCTGTGGGCTGCTGGCCATCCGATCTGGAGGAATTTGCGGAGGTTGGCGTCGTGGTCCTGCTGGTCATGGCCGCAGATGGTGACGTTGTTGAGATACGGGAACGTGGCCCGTAAACCGTGCTGGTCAACCATTCGGTCCATCTCTCGTTGGAAGACCGAGACTCCGTTCGTGACGCCGAATGGAACCCTTAAAAAGTGGTATAGCCGCCCGTCTGCTTCGAAGGCAGTATAGTTGCAGTCACCGGGACGGATGGGGAGCTGGGTGGTAGGCGGACTTGAGGTCCATGGTGGAAAAGACCTTGTACTGTGCAATCTGATTGACCATGTCGGATATGCGGGGGAGAGGGTACGCATCTAGCTGAGTGTACCTGTTGATGGTCTGACTATAGTCGATGACCATCCTCTGTTTCTCCCGGGTCTTAACGACTACCACCTGCGCTCTCCAGGGACTGTTGCTAGCCTGGATGATGCCTTCCTTCAGTAGCCTCTGGACCTCGGACCGGATGAATGCTCGGTCCTGGGCGCTGTACCGTCTGCTCCTTGTGGCGACGGGTTTGCAATCCGGGGTGAGGTTCGCAAACAAGGAAGGCGGTGCAACCTTGAGGGTCGCGAGGCCGCAGACAGTCAGTGGGGGTATAGGGCTGCCAAATTTAAATGTTAAACTCTGGAGGTTGCATTGGAAGTCCAACCAGAGTGTGGGCGCACAGAGATGGGGAGGACATACAGCCGGTAATTTCTGAACTCCCTCCCCTGCACCGTTAGGTTAGCGATGCAGAACCCTTTGATCTCAACGGAGTGGGACCCCGCCGCCAGGAAAATTTTCTGGGTGCTTGGCCGAATTACGAGGGAACAGCGTGTTACCGTGTCCGGATGAATGAAACTCTCCGTGCTCCCAGAGTCGATAAGACACGGCGTCTTGTACCCATTCACCAGGACTGTAGTCGTTGCTGTCTGGAGCATCCGGGGTCGCGACTGGTCCAGGCTCATCGATGCCAAACGTGGTTGTCGAAGTAGATCATCGTTGTCAGGCAGTATGGGGCCGTCTGTGTCGGGGTCCTTTCCTGTCAGCCAAGATGGCGGCGTCCACGGATTGTACGCGGTCGGGCGTGGACAAAATGGCGGCGCCCATCTCTCCCTCGTGGCGTCCGGGGCCCAAAATGGCGGCGTGCGTTGGTCGCACGTGGATCGTTGGGGGGGCTGGGTCTGTGGTCCCGTTTCTTCCCTGGAGATAGCGGCGACCCCGCGGGACTTGCACACCGCTGCGTAGTGGCCCTTTTTTCCACAGCTTTTGCAGGTAGCCGAGCAGGCCGGGCAGCGCTGCCGAGGGTGTTTCGGCTGACCGCAAAAATAGCAGCGGGGTTGGTCTAGTGTTTTGGCCGCGCAGGTTTGCGGGGGTGCCGGAGAGTCGATCGCGGCGGGGGTCCACGGAGCCCAAGGGGCTGCAGTGCGGTCGGGGGCCTAGGCGCGGCGTTACACGAGGCCACATCGAGGGATGCCGCCAGGGCCCGAGCTTCTGGGAGACCCAGAGATTCTTTCTCCAGAAGCCTCTGGCGGATCTGCCACATACGCATCGCGGACCAGGAGCTCTGTGTGTTCGTTCGCCGTTACCGCCGGGCATTTGCAGTTTCTTCCCAGGATCTGCAGGGCGTTATAGAACTCGTCCAGCGATTCTCCTGGAAATTGCCGTCGTGTAAAGAGCTGGTAGCGCGCAAAAACCTGGTTGGCGATCCGGATGTAGATGTCCTTCAGCGCGGCAATGGCACCGGGGAAATCGTCCTCATCCTCGATAAGTGAGTAGACATCAGGACTACTGATGCATCTTTTGTTCGTCTGTTGGTTTGCCGGGGGCCGTTCGGAGGTAGCCCTCAAAGCATGCCAGCCAATGTTTAAAGATAGTGGTCGAGTTAGCTGCTTGGGGTGCGATGCGCAGGCACTCCGGGGTGATGCGGAGCTCCATATTCCTACGTCGTTTTTAAAATTTAAGTCTGCTCAATAAATTGTTGTACCGTCAATATGACGCAAGGCAGGTTGAAGTAACATCAATTAAAGGCTTTATTGAGCAGAACTTGATCCCCAGCAGCTTGGTTACAGAATGCAGCTGCTGGGGGAAATCCGGGTTCTTATACCGGCATTTCTGGGTGGAGCCCAGTAGGTGGCAGATCCTATCAGGACCCGGTATCCATCTACCAATAGCCTGTCGGCATCGTGGTGTACCGTATTACCCCTAATAAATACCACCACATAACCCTTGTGAATGTTCCCGGTTTTCTAGGTTCAAATTGCAAATGTTTAGCTTCTGGCAAACTGTCAAAACCAACCACGGAGGAGGATTTTCAAAATCTCTTTGGTGCCCTCAGTAATCAATGGGCATTAAACAAATATCTCCTCCAACTGCGACATACATGAAACAGCACTGAAGCAGACAGCTGGGGCTCATTTTGGGAGCAGTTCTGTGCGATTATGTACCCATGCATAAGTAACACGTTCTGCCAACAACATCAGTGATCCAACACATTTAACTGTGGAATAAAATTCACTTTATGTATTCCTTCCAAATGGACATTCTTCAGTAAACGTCAGTCATCCAAAGAATCAAAATGTTTGACTTACGGCGTTCCCTCTGGCATAAAGATCAAGTGATCACTATCCTTTTCAATGGCATTGTTTGGCAGATGATCAGCCATTCTCGCAGCAGAGTCTTGATTAGGTGATCATACACTTCTCCTCCGCTATCCAACAGCAGTTTGTTCTGTCAGAGGAGACAAAATGCTTGACATTGTGGTATGAATTATCAGGCCTCCTGCCTGAGCAAAATGAGACAATAGAACATCAAAAATGGGAGACCCATTATTGTCTTTGCCATGGCTATGACAATGTTTGTGCTGGGAAGGTGAAGCAACTTCCTGCTTCAGACAGTAGAACTATCTAAAGAGTGACTCAGCGTCCCATGACCTACAAACGATCACACTTACCATTTTTTGGGCTGAATTGGGTGGATTGTCTGATGTGCAATGTCACCATTGGCCAAAGATGATCCCAAATGTAATGTCCCCCTTTATCTTGTGGGATCACAAAAGTAGCCTTGGCTATACAAAAGCCACTGGCTGCTGCCCCCTCTAGACATTGAGAACACCCACCCTACCTCATAAACCTGTCATCTTTCTGTTCACATAACAGTCAGTGGGCTACCCTGTAGCATCGATTTCTGGTCTCAGCTTGTCACCCCTACGTTGGTGAGGCCCAGTCTTCAAATGGTCCACCAGCTGATATGTTCCACCAGAAATCCAACCAAGGCCCATTCAGGAAGAAAATCCACACAAGCATCTGCTGCATGTCATTTTGTCTTGCAGGCTATCCTCTCCACGTTCCCTCCTGTGAGACAGTCACACCCTGACTACTGTGCCCTCTTGAACAGAAAACCTCTCAGAACATTTTCTCTGCTGATCTTCCAAGCTTTCCTCTTTGTCAAATTCACTGTATTTAGAATCAATCTCTAGATTTGGCTCTTACAGCGATGGTAGGCTGCAGGAGTTTATTATTCGTGAAATAAAAACTGAAACATTAAAAAATACCCAGAGGGGTGATTTTCCACCCTGACTTTCGGCCATGAATGATCGGGGCATACATGAAACCAGGAGGGTCTTCTGCCAGGGATGTTCGGAGGGGGGATTCCCTGTGGCGAGGGGTCCCGTACCCATGGGGGGAGCTTCCGTTGGGGGGTTTAAGGTGGGGGGGAATTCCGGGTGGGGGTGTGGTGATCCCGTGTCCATGGGGGGCTTTCCATTGGGTAGGGTCAGTGGAGGAGGGGGTGTTCCCTCGGGAGGGGGTCCTGTGTCTGTGGGGGCAGGAGGGGTTCCATTCCACTGTGAAGGATCCTTTCCTATATATTTTTTTTTAGTGGGGATGCCATGATCTGTGAAGGGCTGAGATTTCTGGTGGGGCAGGTTCATAGAACATACAGTGCAGAAGGAGGCCATTTGGTCCATCGAGTCTGCACATGTTGACCCACTTAAGCCACCCTATCCCCGTAATCCAATAACCCCATCTAACCTTTTTTGGTCACTAAGGACAATGTATCATGACCAATCCACCTAACCTGCACATCTTTGGACTGTGGGAGGAAACCAGAGCACCCGGAGGAAACCCACGCACACACGGGGAGGATGTGCAGACTCCGCGCAGACAGTGACCCAGCAGGGAATCGAACCTGGGTCCCTGCACTGTGAAGCCACAGTGCTAGCCACATGTGCTACTGTGCTGCCCAAGGGCTCATTTAGGGTCCATCCCTCAAGCATAGAACATAGAACGATACAGCGCAGTACAGGCCCTTCGGCCCACGATGTTGCACCGACATGGGAAGTTAAAAAACAAAAGCCATCTAACCTACACTATGCCATTATCATCCATATGCTTATCCAATAAACTTTTAAATGCCCTCAATGTTGGCGAGTTCACTACTGTTGCAGGTAGGGCATTCCACGGCCTCACCAATCTTTGCGTAAAGAACCTACCTCTGACCTCTGTCCTATATCTATTACCCCTCAGTTTACGGCTATGTCCCCTCATGCTAGCCATTTCCATCCGCGGGAGAAGGCTCTCACTGTCCACCCTATCCAACCCCCTGATCATTTTGTATGCCTCTATTAAGTCTCCTCTTAACCTTCTTCTCTCTAACGAAAACAACCTCAAGTCCATCAGCCTTTCCTCATAAGATTTTCCCTCCATACCAGGCAACATCCTGGTAAATCTCCTCTGCACCCGTTCCAAAGCTTCCACGTCCTTCGTATAATGAGGTGACCAGAACTGTACGCAAACTCCAAATGTGGCCGTACCAGAGTTTTGTACAGCTGCAACATGACCTCATGACTCTGGAACTCAATCCCTCTACCAATAAAGGCCAATACACCATAGGCCTTCTTCACAACCCTATCAACCTGGGTGGCAACTTTCAGGGATCTATGTACATGGACACCGAGGTCCCTCTGCTCATCCACACTTCCAAGAATTTTACCATTAGCCAAATATTCCGCATTTCTGTTATTCCTTCCAAAGTGAATCACCTCACACTTCTCTACATTAAACTCCATTTGCCACCTCTCAGCCCAGCTCTGCAGCTTATCTATGCCCCTCTGTAGCCTGCAACATCCTTCCGCACTGTCGACAACACCACCGACTTTAGTGTCGTCTGCAAATTTACTCACCCACCCTTCTGCGCCCTCCTCTAGGTCATTTATAAAAATGACAAACAGCAACGGCCCCAGAACAGATCCTTGTGGTACTCCACTTGTAACTGAACTCCATTCTGAATATTTCCCATCAACCACCACCCTCTGTCTTCTATCAGCTAGCCAATTTCTGATCCACATCTCTAAATCACCCTCAATCCCCAGCCTCCGTATTTTCTGCAATAGCCTACCGTGGGGAACATTATCAAACGCTTTACTGAAATCCATATACACCACATCTACTGCTCTACCCTCGTCTACCTGTTCACTCACCTTCTCAAAGAACTCGATAAGGTTTGTTAGGCATGACCTACCCTTCACAAAGCCATGCTGACTATCCCTAATCATATTATTCCTATCTAGATGATTATAAATCTTGTCTCTTATAATCCCCTCCAAGACTTTACCCACAACAGACGTGAGGCTCACCGGTCTATAGTTGCCGGGGTTGTCTCTACTCCCCTTCTTGAACAAAGGGACCACATTTGCTATCCTCCAGTCATAGAATCATAGAATCATAGAAGTTTACAGCATGGAAACAGGCCCTTCGGCCCAACCAGTCCATGCCGCCCAGTTTTTACCATTAAGCTAGTCCCAGTTGCCCGCACTTGGCCCATAGCCCTCTATACCCATCTTACCCATGTAACTATCTAAATGTTTTTTAAAAGATACAATTGTACCCGCCTCTACTACTACCTCTGGCAGCCCATTCTAGACACTCACTACCCTCTGAGTGAAGAAATTGCCCCTCTGGGCCCTTCTGAATCTCTCCCCTCTCACCTTAAACCTATGCCCTCTAGTTTTAGACTCCCCTACCTTTGGGAAAAGATGTTGACTATCTACCTTATCTATGCCCCTCATTATTTTATAGACCTCTATAAGATCACCCCTAAGCCTCCTACGCTCCAAGGAAAAAAGTCCCAGTCTATCCAGCCTCTCCTTATAACTCAAACCATCAAGTCCCGGCAACATCCTAGTAAATCTTTTCTGCACTCTTTCCAGTTTAATAATATCCTTCCTATAATAGGGTGACCAGAACTGCACACAGTATTCCAAGTGTGGCCGTACCAATGTCTTGTACAACTTCAACAAGACGTCCCAACTCCTGTATTCAAGTCCTCTGGCACTATTCCTGTAGCCAATGATGACATAAAAATCAAAGCCAAAGGCTCAGCAATCTCTTCCCTGGCTTCCCAGAGAATCCTAGGATAAATCCCATCAGGCCCCGGGGACTTATCTATTTTCAGCCTGTCCAGAATTGCCAACACCTCTTCCCTACATACCTCAATGCCATCTATTCTAATAGCCTGGGTCTCAGCATTCTCCTCCACAACATTATCTTTTTCCTGAGTGAATACTGACGAAAAATATTCATTTAGTATCTCGCCTATCTCTTCAGACTCCACACACAACTTCCCATCCCTGTCCTTGACTGGCCCTACTCTTACCCTAGTCATTCTTTTATTCCTGACATACCTATAGAAAGCTTTTGGGTTTTCCTTGATCCTACCTGCCAAGTACTTCTCATGTCCCCTCCTTGCTCGTCTTAGCTCTCTCTTTAGATCCTTCCTCGCTACCTTGTAACTATCAAGCGCCCCAACTGAAACTTCACACCTCATCTTCACATAGGCCTCCTTCTTCCTCTTAACAAGAGATTCCACTTCTTTGGTAAACCACGGTTCCCTCGCTCGACGCCTTCCTCCCTGCCTGACCGGTACGTACTTATCAAGAACACGCAGTAGTTGTTCCTTGAACAAGCTCCACATATCCAGTGTACCCAACACTTGCAGCCTACTTCTCCAACCTACCCCTCCCAAGTCATGTCTAATGGCATCATAATTGCCCTTCCCCCAGCTATAACTCTTGCCCTGCGGGGTATACTTATCCCTTTCCATTACTAACGTAAACGTCACCGAATTGTGGTCACTGTCCCCAAAGTGCTCACCTACCTCCAAATCTAACACCTGGCCTGGTTCATTACCCAAAACCAAATCCAATGTGGCCTCGCCTCTTGTTGGCCTGTCAACATATTGTGTCAGGAAACCCTCCTGCACACATTGTACAAAAAAACGACCCATCTAATGTACTCGAACTATATCTTTTCCAGTCAATATTTGGAAAGTTAAAGTCTCACATAATAACTACCCTGTTACTTTCGCTCTTATCCAGAATCATCCTCGCCATCCTTTCCTCTACATCCCTAGAACTATTAGGAGGCCTATAGAAAACTCCCAACAGGGTGACCTCTCCTTTCCTGTTTCTAACCTCAGCCCATACTACCTCGGAAGAAGAGTCCCCATCTAGCATCCTCTCCGCCACCATAATACTGTTCTTGACTAGCAGCGCCACACCTCTCCCCCTCTTTTGCCTCCTTCTCTGAGCTTACTAAAACACCTAAACCCCGGAACCTGCAACAACCATTCCTGTCCCTGCTCTATCCATGTCTCCGAAATGGCCACAACATCGAAGTCCCAGGTACCAACCCATGCTGCCAGTTCCCCTACCTTATTTCGTATACTCCTGGCATTGAAGTAGACACACTTCAAACCACCTACCTGAACACTGGCCCCCTCCTGCGAAGTCAAATCTGTGCTCCTGACCTCTATACTCTTAATCTCCCTTACCCTAAAACTACAATCCAGGTTCCCATGTCCCTGCTGCATTAGTTTAAACCCCCCCCCCCCAAAGAGCACTAACAAATCTCCCCCCCAGGATATTTGTGCCCCTCAGGTTCAGATGTAGACCATCCTGTCTGTAGAGGTCCCACCTTCCCCAGAAAGAGCCCCAGTTATCCAGAAATCTGAATCCCTCCCGCCTGCACCATCCCTGTAGCCACGTGTTTAATTGCTCTCTCTCCCTATTCCTCATCTAATTATCACGTGGCACGGGCAACAACCCAGAGATAACAACTCTGTTTGTTCTCGTTCTGAGCTTCCATCCTAGCTCCCTGAAAGCCTGCCTGACATCGTTGTCCCCTTTCCTACCTATGTCGTTAGTGCCAATGTGGACCACGACTTGGGGCTGCTCCCCCTCCCCCTTAAGGACCCGGAAAACACGATCCGAGACATCACGTACCCTTGCACTTGGGAGGCAACATACCAAACGTGAGTCTCTCTCGCTCCCACAAAATCTCCTATCTGTGCCCCTGACTATAGAGTCCCCAATTACTAATGCTCTGCTCCTCTCCCCCCTTCCCTTCTGAGCAACAGGGACAGACTCCGTGCCAGAGGCCCGTACCCCATGGCTTACCCCTGGTAAGTCGTCGTCCCCACAAGTATCCAAAGCATGATGTTGTGGGTACCGCCCATTCCTTTTTTTCAAGTTTGGCAGGAAATGCCAGCAAGGCAGCTGGTGGGCTGCCCCCAACTCTTCCCACCCAACACAACGCCTTGAAACAAAATCATACAATTTCACCCAGTATGTCTGGCAACATCTCTGGTGAATAAAACACAGTTAACATTTCAGGTCTGTGACCTTTATCCATCAGTGTCAGAGGAGTAAGACTCCTTGGTCCTAAGCATGACCAATACTTTGCTTTATTCTCACATTGTAGTTTTATGTACGGTGAGAATGTTGTGCCCAAAGATACCTTGCAACGGCAAAGTCTAACCTGCTAAATCGAACTAGAACAGTATTCTCTTATTGCATAATATTTATCAACCTGACATGAAGTAGGGGCTGCTGGATCAATGTGGAGCTTTGACTAAAGAAAAGCATCCAGACCATGCCTGCATTTTTGACTCTTCCTAAAAGAAAACAAAATTTCCACAATGAATACCCATCACTTGTTAGGAAAACAAACGAGTTTTAAGGAATTTATATTTTTACTGGTAAGCATTCAAAATAGTTTTAAGTGCGTTTCATTTCATGTTTCCATTCCTGGAAGAGTAAAACCTATAGTTAGGTCCATGCTGGACAAATTAGTTTTATGTGCGGAGGTTGGTTAAGATCCAACTGGGTTTCTATTGTGTTTAGGAATAGCAATGGTGTGAAAAATAAATAAAAGGCATGAGCATCATGGCCGGTGCTTAGCAACAGGACGCCACCTTCCTTTCATCTTAATTTTAACTGGAAGCCAGAGCAGTTGGAGACAGGGGGCGAGATTCTCCGACCCCCCACCGGTCGGAGAATCGACGGGGTCTGGCATGAATCCCGCCCCCGCAGGTCGCTGAATTCTCCGGCACCGGATATTCGGCGGGGGAGGGAATCGCGCTGCGCCGGTTGGCGGGCCCCCCCCCCCCAGCGATTCTCCGGCCCGGATGGGCCGAAGTCCTGCTGCTAAAATGCCTGTCCCGCCGGCGTAGATTAAACCACCTACCTTACCGGCGGGACAATGTGGCGCGGGCGGGCTCCGGGGTCTTGGGGGGGGGGGTGCGGGGAAATCTGGCCCCGGGGGGTGCCCCCACGGTTGCCTGGCCCGCAATCGGGGCCCACCGATCCGCGGGCGGGCCTGTGCCGTGGGGGCACTCTTTTCCTTCCGCCTTCACCACGGTCTCCACCATGGCGGAGGCGGAAGAGACATCCTCCACTGCGCATGCGCGGGAATGCCGTCAGCGGCCGCTAATGCTCCCGCGCATGCGCCGCCCGGAGATGTCATTTCCGCGCCAGCTGGCGGGGCACCAAAGGACTTTTCCGCCAGCTGGCGGGGCGGGAATTTGTCCGGCGAGGGCCTAGCCCCTTAAGGTTGGGGCTCGGCCCCCCAAGATGCGGAGCATTCCGCACCTTTGGAGCGGCGCGATGCCCGACTGATTTGCGCCGTTTTGGGCGCCAGTTGGCGGACATCACGCCGATACCGGAGAATTTCACCCAGGATCTCAGGCAGTGAACAGGATGGGAGCTGCAAGGAGGCAGGCTTCTTAAAGTACAAGTTACAGTCCAGATAACCAGGGAATTGTGACAGACTGTCTAAAACATTTGGAGTCAAGTGAACAGAGACCAAGGTATTGTTCAGAAAATTCAAGGAAGAGTAAACAAGGTGTTCTGGATTAAAGAGACTAGATTTAAAGTTGAACAGCAGACTTCAGAGATAGATGAAACATTTTATGTCATTTTAATACTTTCGAAATTTCGAAAGTTAAAGCAATTGTGAGCAGTTTGCACAGCAGTTAAGACAAATAAATCCTAAAGGGGATGGCGCGAAATCCTGGGCTGCATCTGCTGTTAAAGGTGGGGTGGAAGCTTTGTTTGAAAGTCTCATTTGTAAAACCTGGACTGGCTTTCGGAATGCAAACCCCAAAGGGAAGACATTGGCCAGGATTTGCCCTTCCGGGCACTAAGTCCCCACGCCGGCGGGAAAACCGGCGCAACCACTCCGGCGTCAACGGGCCCCCAAGGTGAGGAATTCTCACCTGTCTAGGGGGCTAGGTGGATGGCGGAGGGGTTGGCGCCGCTCCAGCCTGCGGCGAAGCAACGCCGTAAGTTTACGCATGCGCGGAACAGCTAGCGTGATCTCACGCATGTGCGGAAACGCCGGCGTGATTCTGCGCATGTGCAGACCGGCCGTTGTCTTTTGGAGCATGTGCAGGGGGTTGCCTTCTCCGCGCCGGCCATGGCGGAGCCCTACAGGCGCCGGCGGGGAAGGAAGAAGTGCCCCCACGGAACAGGCCCGCCTGCAAAATGGTGGGCCCCGATCGCGGTCCAGGGCACCATGGGGCCCCCCCCGGGGTCAGATCCCCCCGCACCCTCCCAAGGACCGCCCACGCCGACTTACCTGCCAGGTCCCGCCATGTGGGACCATGCATAACCCACGCCGGCGGGACTGGCCATAAACAGACGGCCGCTCGGCCCATCGGGCCCTGACCGGCGTGGCGGGAATCCTGCCCCCGCCCAAAAAATGACGCCAGAGAATGCGGCAGCCGGCGCCAGGGCGGCTGGGCGCCCCCCTGGGATTCTCTGACCCGGCGGGGGATCGGAGAATCCCGCCCATAATTCCAAGAGAAGATTTTTTATTATTTTTTTAAAATTTGGAGTACCCAATTCATTTTGTTCCAATGAAGGGGCAATTTAGCGTGGCCAATCCACTTACCCTGCACATCTTTGGGTTATGGGGGTGAAACCCACGCAAACATGGGGAGAATGTGCAAACTCCACACGACGATGACCCAGAGCCGGGATCGAGCCTTGGACGTCAGTGCCGTGAGGCCACAGGGATAACCCACTGCGCCACCGTGCTGCCCCAAGAGAAGATTTAAAAGCGTGTTTTTGGGAGTGGAGTTTGGAAACTCTCATGTGATCATAATCAGGAGGATTCTGAGGAGAAATCCACAAACACTAACTTGGGTTCAAAGTGGAGTGCGTGTATTTGACCACAGTCATCTTATGAGCTTAAAAGCTACTTTTGCTAATGAAACCATTGTAGCTTAAAATGTACTTTGTAATCCATGTAGGTCTTTAAATCTGTGTGCGTTTGTTGAGCTAAGTGGGAGAAAAGGAGCATTGTATAATAATCCAACTTTTCGTGCTTAATAATTTTTTCCCCTTGATGCTGAGACTAATTAGCGGTCCTGTGACTCTGTTCCTCCACATTTTATTTTTAAAAAAGTAAAAGTTACGGTCATTTGAGCCAGGGTTCCAATCTGGAGTCTTCTGTCCAGTTATAACATCAACTAGGACCGTAACACGCTAGAAACCTGCTCTGCTATGGTTGGACATTGCAACTCTTGAAAGAGTCATTCAGAACTCAAAAGGCTCTCAGTCACAATCTTAAGAACAGTGAGGTTTCAACCGAGAACTAGACTGCCCAGAAAAATGTCCATCTCCTTCATTACGCAAAATTAATGTTCATTTAATTGGTTAAAAGTCAGTTGTAATCTACACAGGCTGATTAGATGAGCACCGGTATGTATTTCATCTGCTGAGATCAAGATTCAGCTTGATTTATTTAAAGAAATGTTTTCCATTCCTTCTATCACTTAATAATTGATAAGAACAGGACATATTCAGTAGTGCGTGCAGTCAAGACAGTTGTGTTAGCTGTCACGGACCAGTCACCAGAATCAAATTTATCATTGTGGAAATGCTAATCATAATCTTACATAAAAGCTAAGTAACCACTGGCTGAATAAAGTAATATTGTGACAGAATAATTTGGACATAAAACAACTAAGTTTATTACTTCATGCAAAGTTTTTTTAATGCATATCAGATCATCAAGTATTCACTGTAACACATAATTCAAGCCATTTTGTTAGTTACCCTCACTCTTTCTCAAAAGTAGAAACCTGAGGAGGTTTGTTCTCCACAACAATCAGATAGTATAGAATATGGAAGTTTGTTTATTTTAAAAATAGATTCTTTTTTTAGGCTGCCAGCCTGGAAGATGTAATTTTGTTTTGGAATCCTCTTTTAGGCTCAGTGTTCAAAGTCAGGACGTACTTGATGCAGGTCAGATGCAAAGTAAAGCATTTTTTAAGCTTTCCTCCACCTGTGTGTCTGAATCTGAACATCAGTTAGAGCACTCCCTTTTTCTGTGGTGAAAACCCCCCAATTCTCGCACCAGCCTCTCTTATTGGTGTGGGGGGGGGGGGGGGGGGGGGGTCACACAGTAGTTTTAACTTTCATCACCCACGGAAAATTGGATGATAGCAAGTCAGCATCCAGCTGTACATATCATCCAACTTGAAAGGTGGGTGAAAATTAAAACCAGCCGCCAACACGCCGTCACCCCTTTTTTTAGCCCCACATTAATGTTAAAATTATCCCGTGAGATTTCAGCAATTTAATGAAAATGAGGGAGTAAGACATTTTGTGCTTTGTGCTTTTATTGAATAAACACTGCATTAAGGCTACTCAAGGCCATTTCACATAAGTCCCTTTCAGCTTCCAGAGATTTTCATCCCATTAGTCCAGTCCCAGAGGTGAAAGGACAGTGCAGTCTATCTCTCCGTTCCTACACATGATATTTCCTTTGGCGTATGCTTTGCACCGGTGAATGTTCCTCGCATTTCCTACAATATTGTTTAATTAATTAACACAATATCTCGTGACTAACAAAAACATGAATTAGTTGAACAAAGAAAGAAATGCCCAATATCTCGCTATGTTTTGCTGTTTACAGTTAGGCTCTGAGAGCACTAGCTGCAAAGCACGCAGATAAAAGGTGGCACAGTGCATTTTTTAGTGTTATAGTGGCCATCAGTAATTGTCCAACACTGACAGCAGCAATTCAACTGATTATTTCTTTTTGCCTGAGGCTTACAACAGATACACACAATAGGGAAGCATTTTCTCTTACAGTTCTAAATTGTACTGAAACTCTTAACTTATTCATAACAGATAGATCTCCAGCTGAGACAGACACTTTACTATTGCGCTGCCTGACAGTTTTCTGTGTTCGTTCCAAACACCAGGGGATTTAATAAACATATCTGATAATCTCTCCTGTGCTAGAGGGGAAGATGACACTGTATACAAAATTACCTTACTTCCACTCTGAGGGAGGCAAAATTATAAAATCATTCAATCAAATGTTTTTTTTAAATAACAGAACGCTGATCTTGTACAATGCATACCCTTTCTTTTTCTCGCTAAACTAATGCAATTTTCTGATGTAAAATAATGTAATTTCAAAATGATTATGACATGACAATTAACAAAGAAAATAATTGATTCTTCCTTAATATCCTATTTTGATGCCCTCTGTTTCATCATGGATGTTTGTGTAATATTACTTTCCCATGGATACAATTAACCTTTGAGCAGGGCCACAGATTTAAGATTTTTGTGGCGATATGGGTGGAATTGTCAGTTATATATGGGCAGCACGGTAGCATTGTGGATAGCACAATTGCTTCACAGCTCCAGGGTCCCAGGTTCGATTCCGGCTTGGGTCACTGTCTGTGTGGAGTCTGCACATCCTCCCCGTGTGTGCGTGGGTTTCCTCCGGGTGCTCTGGTTTCCTCCCACAGTCCAAAGATGTGCAGGTTAGGTGGATTGGCCATGATAAATTGCCCTTAGTGCCCAAAATTGCCCTTAGTGTTGGGTGGGGTTACTGGGTTATGGGGATAGGGTGGAGATGTTGACCTTGGGAAGAGTGCTCTTTCCAAGAGCCGGTGCAGACCCGATGGGCGGAATGGCCTCCTTCTGCACTGTAAATTCTATGATAATCTATGATGTTTCCCAATACACCAGTAATTTTGTGTAATTAAAATTGAATTTAATTGAAACATCATCATAAAACAGGAATGATAGCCATGGGATAAGTGGAAATAACTCATCATTTCAAATATATATATTTTTCCTTTACTTGATTTCAAATCACAATGATTAGGCAGATATTTTTCGTGCTTTCCAGGTTGAGGGGGTGCGTGGAGGTGTTGGGGGAGCGGGGGGGGGGGGCAGATCAGAATGTCCTGCTGATAGTGTCAGTGGTGTGATAATTTGAGTTTTGCTTTCAGTGTGGAGTGGCCACTGGAATGTTTTCACTAGCATTGCATTTTCCTCAAGTCCACTTCTGCAAAAATTACTTTTCAGTTCATTTACCATCGAAACCAGATTTAGCTAAAGATTGTAGTAATCAAAACTTGAACGAGGCGCTCCTTTCCTTCAATTTTTCTCTTCCCCTCTTGAAGGTGCAAATTCATGCGGTGATATATCGCCATGGGGAACTTCACTTTTCTGTAGGAAATCGCTCCTTGACCTTACACCACTATGACCACCCCATCCGTTGGCGGCCTTGCTTTCAGCTACCTAGGCTCTAAGTTCTGGAATGCCATCCCTACCCCTCTCCACATCGCTACCTGGCTTTCCTCCTTTAAGACACTCCTTAAAGCCTACCAGCTTGGCCAAACTTTTAGTTGTCTGTCCTAATATCTCTCAATGTGCTTTGGTACCATGTTGTTTTATAATGATCCTGCAAAGTGACTTGGGAATTTCATTGCATTGAAGTTGCTGTATAAAAGTAAGTTATTGTTGTTGATCTCCCATTGTAATTTTGAAGGAAGAGCAGCATAAATGCCATAGTGCCACTCTGTAACTAGCTGGCTGATGGAGATGAGGAAGTAAATCAATTGGCTGTTCTGATTTTATTTTACTATCTTTAGAGCAAGGTCTGACCTTCCTGTGGCACCTCACCATGTGGTTACAGTTGAGGTGGGTTACTCAATTGATGGGTGAACTAACTTAGATGCAAGGCTAAGCAGCGCTTTCTGTGGTAATTCATTTTTGTACACAAGACAGATAAGCCATTGGATTTAGCTGCAGCTTCTGACCAAAAGACCAATCTTTACATCAGATTTCTTTAATAAAACAGAAAATGATGGAAATACTCAGAAGGTCAGGCAGCATCTGTGGAACGAAAGACAAGAGCTAAAATTTCAGGCCGATGGCCTTTCATCAGAATTGGGAAAGGTAAGAGCTACTTAGTATCATACAGCACAGAAAGTGCCCTTCAGCCCATCGCATCCGCACCAGTCAAACACAACCACCGTACCATTCTAATCCCATTTTCCAGCACTTGGCCCAAAGTCTTGTCTGCCCTGGGATCACAAGGGCACATCTAAATACTTATTAAATGTTATGAGGGTCGCTGCCTCCATCACCCTTTCGAGGCAGCGAATTCCAAACTCCCACCACGCTCTAGGTAAAAAAGCTTTTCTGCACATCCCCTTGAAACCTCCTGCCCTTTACCTTAAATCTATGCCCCTGGTCATTAGCCCCTCCACCAAGGGGAAATGTTTGTTCCTGTCTACTCTATGCCCCTCATAATTTTATACAACTCAATCATGTACCCCCTCAGTCTTCTCAGGATAACAGTCCACGTCTATCCAATCTCCCTTCATAACTAAAACTCTCCAGCCCAGGCAACATCCTGGTAAATCTCCTCTGCACCCTTTCCAATACATCCCTGCTAGAATGTGGATTCCAGAACTGCACACAATACTCTAGCTGTGGCCCAACAAAAATTTTATATATTCCAGTATAATCTCCTTGTTCTTAAATTCTATGGGCGGCATTCACTGTTGGTCGACGCCGAAATCGGGAAAGGCAGCTGGGCAGAGAATCAGTTCTGAGGCCAAAAACGCAGTTCTCCATCACCTTGACAGCGGCATCAATGCGTACCGGAACGCACGTCCAGTAGACACTGTTTGCATATCATTAGCGTGCCCCAGTATTCTCCTGGGCCTCCGCGATTCTCCGCTTCCAATGGGCCAAGTTCCTGATGGCGCAGTTCACTTGTGCTTTCAAAAGTCGTGAAACCGGTGTGTCGGCTGCTGAGGGAGAGAGAGGGGGTACAGAAGGTGCCCAACATCGCCATAGTTTGCTGACAGTTGTGCTGCTGATCAGAGGGCTTCTGCCAGGGCTGGAGGGCGGGGTTAGTGGGGTGTGACAAGGAGGTGGGCTCGGGATGGACGGACACGGAGCACCATTGCCGCAGCAGGCAAGGCGGCCATACAGCTGCGCACACTGCTAACAGCCCACTGTGAACTTAGTGTTGCAGGCAGTATAGGTTTCCCCCCAGGACATCCCCCCCCCCCCAGGTGCCCTCTGGGCCCTGCCGACACATCAGCTGTATGGGCAGGCTCCAGCATAACCAGTGCCATCTTGTTGGCTGGGATGAGTGCGTATGGGGATTGGAATGTGTATATACGGCTGAATCTTGTCAGCCTCCCGAGTGTCAATCATGGACCCAGCGCATCCCGCACCGCTTTTCATTGGAATTGATTGCGTTCCACGCTGCACAGGTGCTAGCTCCGCAATAATAGCGGAATCAGTCCTGGTGTGGTGCCAGTTTTTCTGTTGTGAAAGTCCACGAATTCTGCATTAGCGTCAACACTTATTCTCAGAAATGGAGAACCCTGCCCTATGCCTCTACTAATAAAGGCAAGTATACGGTATGCCTTCTTAACCACTGTATCCACCTGCTCTGCTATCTTAAGGGATGCGTGTACATGCATGTTAAGGTCCCTCTGATCCTCGGTGCTTCCCAGGGTCCTGTCATTTATCATGTATTCTCTTGTCTTGTTTGTCCTGCCCAAATGCATCACCTCACACTTATCCAGACTGAATTCCATTTGCCACTCATCAGCCCATCTGACAAACCCATCTATATCCTTCTTTAAGCGAAGGCTATCCTCCTCACTATTTACCACCTCACCAATTTTCGTATCATCCGCAAACTTACTGATCAACCCTCCTACATTCATACCTAAATCATTTATATAAACCACATACAGCAAGAGCCCCAACACTGATCCCTGCGGGACCCTACTGGACACAATCTTCCAGTCAGAAAAACACACCTCAACCATCACCCTCTGCTTCCTGCCACTCAGCCAATTTTGGATCCAATTTGCCAAATTTCCTTGGATCCCATGGGCTCTTACCTTAGCCTTGCTGAAGTCCAAGTTGACTACATCAAATGCATTTCCCTCATCTACACACATGGTCACCTCTTCAAAAAATTCAATTCAGTTGGTCAGACATGACTTCCCCTGAACAAAACCACGCTGACTGTTCTTGATTAATCCCTGCCTCTCCAAATGCAGATTCATTCTGTCTCTCAGAATTGCTTCCAATAGTTTCTCCACCGAGGTTAGACTAACAGGCCTGTAATCTCCTGGTTTATCCCTTCCTCCCTTCTTGAATAATGGTACCACATTGGCGATCCTCCAGTCCTTCGGCACCTCTCCTGTGGCCAGAGAGGAATTGAAAATTATTGCCAGCGCTCCTACTGTTTCCTCCCTTGCTTCACTCAGCAGCCTGGGATACATTTCATCTGGCCCTGGAGATATGTCTACATTTAAGCTTGCCAGACGACTCAGAACCTCCTCTTTGTCTATGTTTATTTCTTTAATTTTATTACAGACCTTATCTGTAATTTTCATACCCATACTATCTCTCTCACGAGTGAACTCCGACACAAAGTACTCATTTAGAACCCTACCTACATCTTCCGGCACCACACATAAATTACCACTGTGGCTTTAATGGGCCCTCGTCTTTCCCTAGTAAACCTTTTACCCTTAATGTATTTGTAAAACAATTTAGGATTTTCCTTTATTTTACCCGTCAGTATCCTTTCATGTCCGCTTTTCACACTTCTAATTTCCTTTTTAAGTTCCGTCTTGTACATTCTATACACCTCTAGGGTTTCTGCTGTTTTAAGCCCTTGATATCTGCCATAAGTCACCCTTTTTCTCCTTATTCGATGATGTATATCCATCCATATCCAGGGTTCACTGGATTTGTTGGTCCCACCCTTTTTCTTGATTGCAACATGTTGGCCCTGTACTCTCCCTAGTTCCTTCTTGAATGGGTCCCACTGTTCTGTCATAGATTTATGACTCTGGCCAAATCGTATGTGATCTTATTAAAATCAGCCTTCCCCCAGTTTTGAACTTTGGTTTCAGGCTCATCCTTGTCCTTTTCCATAACAATCATTAACCTAATGGAATTATGATCAAAATGTGCCCCACTGATACTTCAACCACTTGCCCAGCTTCGTTACTGAAAACTAAGTCCAGGACCGCCCTATCTTATACATCCTCTACGTACTGGCTTAAAAAGTTCTCCTGGATGCATTTTAAGAATTCTGCTCCCTCTAAACATTTCGCACTGTACCTACCTCAGTTAATATTAGGGAAGTTCAAATCCCTCACTCTCACTACCCTATTACCTTAACACTTCTCTGAAATTTGCCTACATATCTGCTCTGCTATTTCTCTTGGACTGTTAGGGGGCCTTTGGACACTCCCAGCAATGTGATTGCTCCTTTTTGTATTTTAAGTTCTACCCACATGGCTTCAGTTGAAGAGTCTCCCAAGATGTCATCCCTCCTTCCTGCTTTAATTGATTCCCCAATCAAAATTGTGGCACCCCCTCCTCTTTTACCTCCTTCCCTCTCTTGCCTGAAGATTCTGAAATATTGAACTGCCAATCCTGCCCCTCTCTCAACCATGTCTCAGTGACAGCAATGACATCACATCCCCATGTTTTAATTTGTACCCTCTATTCATCTGCCTTGTTCGTCAGAATCCTTGCAGAAAAATAAATACCATCCAATCTTGCCAAATTCCCTTGTGACTTAACTGGTCTAGACATTCTATGCCTTCCTGACTCACTGATGTCTTCTCTAATATTGGCTGTGCATCAATCCCTGCTGAACCTTCTCTCTGAATCCCAAGCCCTCAAGTTAGTTTAAACGTTCCTGTAATTGGTTTGGAGCAAGGTGCAGGGGAATGGGGGGCATGGGGGAGGGGGGGGGGGGGAGTTGACATGGACAAAAGGAAGGTCTGTGATAGCATGGAAAACAGGAGAGATTGAATAGCAGAAGAGTGATAATGGAATATAGTGGTGGTGGGCAGAAAATTCAGTGTGACTCACGTTGGGCAGCCAGATGGGTTTTTGTGACTAAATTTCAGATTTTCAGCTCATTAGTTATGCATCAACAAGGAGCTTGTTGAATCTCATGGTGGGCAATGATTCATCCGCCCCACCCTTACCTCACGTGGTCAAAGGTCCTGACACCATATTCCAATGGCACCCACATTGACAGTCACTCACTGCAGGCTACATGTGTCGGGAACCTCGGCATTACCATGGTGCCCAAACAAAAGAAACCTTCACCTCCAGGAGTCAACGAGGCTTCCCTGGGGATTTTCTTCCCACGCTGACCAGGAAAGGTGGGAGGTCCTCTTTCCTCGGGATGGGACCAGGATTTCCTCCAAACTGACCACATCAGCCTGGAAAACGGTTGCCAGGGTGGTCAACACCCATGGCACACAAAAAAGGACAGCCCAGCAGTGCAGGTATACACTGAATGATCTGATGCTTTCTGCCAGGGCAAATCAACCTTCTCCTCACTCCAAACTCTCACTGTCATTCGAGCAGTAGGCAGTCTAAGCATTAGAGCCCAGAGGGATTTCACACATGACCAGCAGATGTGACATCAGCACTGCATGTCTGCCAGCTGCTTTAAGCTCACCATCTCCTGTGAGATCCTGCACAAACATCATCTTAACCCTGTACTGCAGAGGGCTCATAACACGTAACAGGCATGCAAGTTTCTGAAATGTTCTTTCATCCATCATGCTCATCTGTCTTTATGCAGCACACAATATCCCATAACCGATAGGAGAGAGAGATGATGGGAAGGGGGCCGCAGAGCTGAGGACACTTTCCTCTCACGAGGAACAAGCAGCAGAGTTTGCTGGCGAGGACAGAGGTTGTTTCTGTGTGGAAGGCAAGATCGGCCTCCTCCAACCAGCCAGTGAGGATTAATTCAATATACCACAACAACATGGGGATAATGACTGTGAGTGATCTTTAAGGAGCCTGCCTGATCGATCTCCAATTATCCATTCTCTCTATTCCAGCAATCAGCACGAAAAGGTAGAGGGAGGGTTCCAGCAAACACCTCAGCCCCAGCCCTCAGACCACCTCAGATAAGGAGGCAGACGAACCATCAGATGAAGACCCATCACAGAGTTCACCGCATCCCCACAGCACAGATGCATGCACCTCGGTGGGTCTTAGTTCTGGAGCAGGCTCAGGGGCGAAATTCTCCGTTATCGGCGCGGTGTCCGCCGACCGGCGCCAAAAACGGCGCAAATCAGTCCGGCATCGCGCCGCCCCAAAGGTGCGGAATCCTCCCCACCTTGACCGGCCGAGCCCAAACCTTGAGGGGCTAGGCCCGAGCCGGACTGATTTCCGCCCCGCCAGCTGGCGGAAAGGGCCTTTGGTGCCCCGCCAGCTGGTGCAGAAATGACATTGCCGGGCGGCGCATGCGCGGGAACGTCAGCATCCCCGCGCATGCGCAGTGGAGGGAGTCTCTTCCGCCTCCGCCATGGTGGAGACCGTGACGAAGGCAGAAGGAAAAGAGTGCCCCCATGGCACAGGCCCGCCCGCAGATCGGTGGGCCCCGATCGCAGGCCAGGCCACCGTGGGGGCACAACCCCGGGGCCAGAACGCCCCCCCCCCGCCCCCCCCCCCCCCCCCCCCCCAGGACCCCGGAGACTGCCTTCGCCGCCTTGTCCCGCCGGTAAGAGAGGTGGTTTAATCCACGCCGGCGGGACAGGCATTCCAGCAGCGGGACTTTGGCCCATCCAGGCCGGAGAATCGCTGGGGGGTGGCCTGCCAACCGGCGCGGCGCGATTCCCGCCCCCGCCGAATCTCCGGTGCCGGAGAATTCGGCAACCGGCGGGGGCGGGATTCACGCCACCCCCCGGCGATTCTCCGACCCGGCGGGGGGTCGGAGAATCTCGCGCTTGCAATCTGCTGATCCCCTCACTGACACATGTTCACAGCAGGCAGGGGCAGTGATTCTCTGCCCCGCCACGACACTTTTCAGCCTCGACCCACCGGCGGGATTCTCCGTGACCCCGGCAGGTCGATGTGGCTTCCAATTGTGGGACAGCCCCACGCCATCGGGAACCCCCCGGGCGCCTGCAAAACGGAAAATCCCGCCGGCGGAGAATCCCTTTGATACTCAGAGTACTGCCGCCGACCAAAAAATAAATAAATAATCTGAGTCTGCTGACAAGCTTCCGTATTAGACCCTGAGTGAAATATTGGCAATAACGAGACACGCAAGGGAGCATCAGGTGGAGATGTCAGAGACTAAGTTATAACGAAGGATGAAGGAGTTCATTACGTTCTGTCCGATGTCATGTTCCCGGCATTTGAGCATATCAAAGTCTCCACGGGAATGGTGGCAGTGGTCATGGGGACCCAGGTCCAGGAGGTTCTGCCAGATTTACACTCATACCTGGGGCGAAATTCTCCGGTATCGGCGCGATGTCCGCCGACCGGCGCCCAAAATGGCGCAAATCAGTCAGGCATCGCGCCGTCCCAAAGGTGCGGAATCCTCCGCATCTTGGGGTGCCGAGCCCCAACCTTAAGGGGCTAGGCCCGCGCTGGACTAATTTCCACCCCGCCAGCTGGCGGAAAAGGCCTTTGGTGCCCCGCCAGCTGGCGCGGAAATTACATCTCCGGGCGGTGCATGCGCGGGAGCGTTAGTGGCCGCTTATGGCATCCCCGCACATGCGCTGTGGAGGGAGTCTCTTCCGCCTCCACCATGGTGGAGACCGTGGCGAAGGCGGAAGGAAAAGAGTGCCCCCACGGCACAGGCCCGTCCGTGGACCGGTGGGCCCCGATTGTGGGCCAGGCCACCGTGGGGGCACCCCCCGGGGCCAGATCGCCCCGCGCCCCCCCCAGGACCCCGGAGCCCGCCCGCGCCGCCTTGTCCCGCCGGTAAGAGAGGTGGTTTAATCCACGCCGGCGGGACAGGCATTCTAGCAGCGGGACTTCGGCCCATCCGGGCCGGAGAATCGCCGGGGGGGGGGGGGCCCGCCCGAGAATCGCCGGGGGGGGGGGCCCGCCCCCGCTGAATATCCGGTGCCGGAGAATTCGGCAACCAGCGGGGGCGGGATTCACGCCAGCCCCCGGCGATTCTCCGACCCGGCGGGGGGTCGGAGAATCTCGCCCCTCCATACCATTGCTATAGCTATCGGTGCGTACCGGCAGTGGCTATGCGAGAGGAGGCATGAACTCTTTCCAGGTGCCCCTTCTCCTGAAGAATCAGGAGGGGCCCTCAATCACCCAAAGGAAGGAGGAACACCAGGCAAACCAGGGGCATCCACTAGGGCACTCCTAGAGTGTTCAACCATGCCTAATGCACCCTGCTTGTGACACCATCAACTCCAGATGGTCAGACCCAGGGGGTTGCACCTAGGACTGATCATAGCAGGAGACAATTAGCAGGCCAGAGCTATTGACGCCACGGACCTCCAGGGGCTACATGCCAAACGCATCTCAGACAACAGGGCATAGCAGTCAGCAGGCTTCCCCCTCCTCTGCTGCAATTAGACGTAAGCTGTAGTGTTTAAAAATTAAGCTGTTTTGAATGCACAATGATGACATGGTTGGTCATTTACTGTACATAATCTGCACTTTGGTAAATATTTTTTCCATTTATCCCTCTCCAGGTTTTGGCTATTGAATGTCTAATTAATGCGATGGAAGGTCCCGTATTCATTTAAGGTTAAAAGAATTAAGCCCCCGCCCCCACCCTTCCCAAAACTATCCCATCTTGCCCCTCAGTTCTAAGTCTCACTCAATCTCATCATCATGATTCTCCTTTAGTTCCACATCTGCAACATGAACAAAGGAAATTCCTATATGAAAAGGACAGCTGGACAATACACATGTAACCCTTGCAACTCAGGTGGACACAATGTGTTCTGCTGATAATTGTTCATCAAGTTTGTGATTATCCTGTTGCTGTTGTACTGAAGTCTGTACTTTGTGGAAATTGTAAGTGTTTGTCACATCCAACATTGGAGTCTTTTCACCTGAGTGTACTTTGTAATGCCATTTATTCAATGACTGATATTTTGTTTAAAGTAGCATTAATCGTTGAGCATCATAGCTTTTATGCCTCACTGCAGCGTTAGTTTTTAAGGCTGAACATTATTCCATTCTTAGTTCGCACTCTCCCCAGGCATGAGGCTGAATGATGGAAGTTGGTTCCACTCAGTGACATTGAAACGTCTGCGAGAGGGAAACAAGTGTGTGATGTCACAGGTATCTGTGCTCATCCTGGTGAAGCTGTGTACTTACCTGTGAGGACCATACTTTGCTCCTGAATGGCTGACTAGCAGAGCTTCATGGAACCCGTCTGTGAAGTCACAGGACACTAATTAATACTGAATTCATTAGATGACTTTGCACTTATTGACTTGGGGATCATAAGGATTGATCTTTGTGAGATGGACTGACAAAGTCATGCTTTGACACATCTCCTCAGCACTCAGCAATATCTATGAAGGCAATAAGTTGTCATTGAATGCTGTGTCAAAACTGACTGGGCTATGTCTCTCCCAAATGCCAAGGCAATGCAGAACGTGATTTTGGAAAGCTTCTGAGTGCCTGTCAATAATCACACAATGGTGCTGATGTACAACTCTGTGAGGACAATGCAAACATAACTTCACAGCTTTGGGTGCATGCTGTCATATGACAGATCACTGCACCCTGATGTCCAGTGGTATCTGGATGAGGTCTCTGCATTAATCATGCATTAGAGTTAGTATTTGGAGAGATGGTTTTGTGTGGATGTAACTCCTTCCTCAGATGGTCAAGTGATAACTAATGACAGAGGTATATTGTCTTAGAGCCGCCTTGCTAAGCTGTTGTCACACTGGCATGAGTACATCGGTTTGTGAAATAGTGTTCAACCTCATGCTACGGCCACTGACTTGTTGCTGCCATGGTTGAAAGAATTGCACTATGTGCAGTTGCTGAAGGAAGTGCGCTATTGGAGATCTAAGCACATTCCACACCAGTCTCATGCTCCCTAGGCGACTGCACCTTCCACGAATGCCCCCATTGTTAGGATTGAAGGCAACTCCATGATTATTGTGAGATTGACAACATTTTGTCATATATTGAAGATGACAATGAAGGTGTTGATGTGTCTCCTGTATTGAGGAATGAAGAGAACAGTGCTCATAACAACTTGTCTTCACCTCATTCCTTATGGAATCTTGTAGCTATGGGGTTATCACAGACATGCCTGCGGAATTGTGCCTGTGTAATAGCATCCTCATGTGGTTTATAATCCTCAATGTCTTCAGATTCATGCCCTTCAACATCTTCCTCATCCGAGTAGATGACTAGCTCCCCCATGTCCCCCTCTGGCTACACATCCCCCTTTTGCAGCATTAGGTTGTGCAGGGCGCAGAAAACAACAATGATGTGTCTGTGGTGAGTATTGGAGAGCCCTGCTAAAGCAGTCCAAACATCTGAAACGTATCTGTAAGAGGTCTGCTCTAAGAAGAACCTTGAGGCTGAATGTGCAGCATCGTATCTCTCCTCAGCTGCACTATGTCGCCGATGAACAGGCACCATTAGCCATGAGGAGCCAAACACTGAGCTTTACCACTGAGGAGCTAACCCTCTAAGAGCCGAGCTCCCTCAAATATCTCTGGCACCTGGGAGTGACTCAAAATATACGTGCCAAGTGAGCTCTCTGGATACTGAGCACAAACTGCTGGCAGGAGTGGAAATAACCACTCCTAGTCTCACAGAGGCAATGGTGATGGGGTGGGGGAATAAACAATGAAACAAAATAAGTGCCTAGAGCAGGTTTGCTACTGTCTGAAAGTGAGAATAAGAGAAAAACTGAAACACGCAAAGAAAAAGGAATAAAATGGAAACAAAAGTTTACAGTCTGAAATTGTTAAGTCTGATAGGGCGAGACTGGATAAGGGGAGAAAACTGGGGTCAAGGTAGGAAGAAATCAGTTTAGTGGGGCAGGAATAATTGGTTTAGCAGAGCAGTCCTGTTCATGGATCTTGGGAAGGAAGTAGAAGCGAACTATACAGGGCTCGGAGCTATGAGGTGGGAAGACACAGAGGGACAATTACTGGGGGCAATGAAGTGACTGACTGTTTTGGAAACAATGGCTTAAGGTTCAGTAATGGGGTCATGGTTCATGTGGAGGTAGGAGGTCGGAGAGTTGGCGCTCAGCCTCTGCAAGGTGGACCTCAGTTTGCCAGACAAGAACAGCGCCACCTTTGTCAGCAGGTTTGATACCAATATCATGGTTAGATCTGAGGTGACAGAGTGCATACAAGAAATTGAGGCAGCTGATGTCATGCCAGCACGCAAATGTAAGGTAGATTGAGAAAGGGTAAGAGGCTGGAGGGAATGGCCACATTTCTTTCTTCTTTCTTTAATTCATGGGATGTAGGCATTGTTGGCAAGCCCAGCATTAGTTGGCATCCCTAATATTGAGGAGGTGATGATGAACTGCCCGGATTCTTGAACCGCTGCTTTAATCCATGTGCTTTAGATACACCTATTGCTGTGAGGGAGAGAGTTCCAGGATTTTGACCCAGCGACAGTGAAGGAACCGCGATATATTCCAAGTCAGGATGATGTGTGACTTTAAGGGGAGTTTGGAGGTGGTGGTGTTCCCGTGTATCTGCTGGTCTTGTTCTTCCAAGTTTGGTTGAATAAGAACATGTTCTATGATTTGTACCCACACCAGTGATTTAATTATTAGCATTTAACTAAATTTAGGAACATAGAGCAATGGAATTTGCTTAATGCCAGAAGAAGTGACGAGGAAACAATGGTGTGTGCAAAATCCAAATTTTTCCCTTTGCCGACATTGAGTTCTAATTTCTATTAGCTCAATAATGTTTGGAATTCGAAAGGTTGAAATATCAGTGACTCCGACTGTAGGTAGTCCCTGGATAATCAGTGGCGAAAAGAGCTGGAACCATCCATCTCTGTTCATTTCAAGTGATTGCTTTAGTAGTTTCTGAACTAATGGTAAATATCATTTTGAAATACTCTCCAACAGCTGTTCATATTATCAGCACTTTATATAAATTTATCCCACTCTAGAGGCTGGCAGATGGGTGGAATCTTGTAATCATTTATGAAGGACAGGGTAGACAAAAGCTGGATAGTTTTGTTCCTCATGATGATTTGTGAAGGCAGTCAATGGCAGGCTTGTGTTGATGATTACAAGATTCCAACCATCTGCCTACCATTGTGGTCTATAAGTATTTGCCACAGTACACGCTACCTTAATAAACAAGTTCAAGCAGTTGTCAGTCTCAGAGACACAGTCTAATTTAATTGTAAAAAACTACAGCCTGATATGTCAGAAAATAGAGTGACAATATTCTTATTTCCATTTTCTAAGACCCTCTTCCACTTGTTCCTTGGCCTCAAGCCTCCATGCGGTTTTTACTTCAGTGATTGAATGGATGAATCTACCCGTGCTTTCCCTATGGATGCTATCATTTGCATCACTCAGTGACAGCTTACATTGGACGTTCCTTCCTGATGTTGTTGTTCCATTGCTGTGATGTGTCCCATGCAGCAAACTTGACCAAGAGCTGATGGTACTCGTTAGAAATATGGGCAGTGGATCCAAACAGCAGCCTCAATGTGATTCTGACACTGAAAATGGCAGCTTACAGAGTCTCTAATGAACATTACTTTTCAGTTATCACATGGATACAGTGCACTTAGCCCGGCAGGTAGATACAACGTGAACAAAAGCCTCCCTTTTCAATCTCTCTGCCAATGAAGCTGCTCTGTAAAAAACATTAATATTGTATGCTCAGGTACTAGAGAAGTTAATACAGGTCAAATTGCACTATGCAAAATTGGCAGACTGCCATTTAACACATTATAATAAATAAGGTAGAACAGCGAACAAAGACTATGTAAGGGCAATATTGCACCGCAAGATTTCACCCCTTAAGGATCAGATTGTACCCACTGTCACAACTTCATTTCATTTATTAAGTGTAATTTGTGACTAACCCCCACCACACTGATTTTGAGCTATTGGAGGCGATCTTTAGTTTAAATTCAATTTGGTGGTTGGTAGGCAGGAGCGTAAGAATAGGCATGATAAACATTCACTTTTGGCTCCAGGCCATCATTCGAATGTGATTGGAAAGTTGACAGTGCAAAGTGCCCTCTCCAGTGGCCCAGCTACCCCATTTGGGGGGGAGGTAACCAGGCAGGGTAGCCAAATGTGAAAGGCTTGCAGCAGCAACTAGGCGAGGGCTATCAGCAACGGGATTGAAGAGAAGCAGCAGTCACAGTAATAGGCAACATGTGTGAAGAACATGAAGTAAATACTCAGGACCTTTTCAACTATCTTTGCAAATAGCCACCTTGAATAAGAAGGAGCAGATTGCAGTGGCAGCTGGGTGGACAGAGATGAAAATTACATTGGCGAATTTAACTTCTAGAGCAGACCCCAATTTTCATTTATTTATGAGTTTCCCAAGAGCATCCGAATAGAGTTCTGGCTACTAGGGTGAAGGAAATACCGACATATTACTTGTGGGCTATACAAATTGATGAAAGTGGTGAGAAATACTTTCAAAGTCTTAGCATTTTAGCTCTTTACTTTGTGACATTATAGAGATATTCTAAATTGAGTGTAACTTTTCTGCAGTTTCTTTTTCTGAATGTGTCTGTTGTGAAAGTTCAACTTTTAGAGTAATCTGGAAACACTGTGTTGTGCTTCTGAAGGATTAAATGTTGGTTTATTTCTTCCCCAGCACCACCCCTCACCCCAGCTACTTTCCTGAACAGTGCATTGCTGCCATCCTGTCTGACTAATGCGCAAAGGAGAGAAAGCCAGTTTCCACAGGGAGAGAAAATCAAAAATTAGTTGTGTTGCCTGAACGTACCCGAGGCTTGTTCTAGAGTGTGTCATGAGCAGAGTCCAAATGAGCAGTCAACCCTATTGGGGGACAAATTCTTCCATCCGGCAACTAAGTCCCATGGTGGGGGCGGGAACCTGGAGTGTTTCCTGCAGCAGAGGCATGGGTCAGTCCTGACATCTGCATTCCACATTGTTCCCAACGTATTTCGCACCGGCGAGTTTTTACGCCACAAAGAATCGTGCATGGGAGGCCACATCTTCATTCACTTCCCTTTAGTTTATGCAACCCAGTTTTTACACCGGCCTCCTGGGAGTTTCCCGATCTACCATGGCAGGCACCAGCAGAAGATCCTGCTGTAAATTCATGCCTCCTGCCGAATTCTCCTCCCTGCCCACCATTGAACTCATCGAGAAGAGAATTCCACCTTAAATCAGAAATAGTCCTACAGGATTGGAAAGAAAAAATATAAAAGAGAAATAAGTTTCACCATTGGTTCACCTTTGCTATTAGTCTAAGTATAAATTTGTTCATTTCATTTGTGACTTTCCTCTGGACTTGAATAAAATTTGAGTATTTAAATAGATAAAGGTGCCCGGAAATTATTTTTAATATTTAAGATTGTAAACCTTTATTGATTTTTTCAAGTTGTAATAATTCTCCTTTGGGTGGGCCCCATGGCTATGTGGTTTAGGGGCCAGTTGTGGCGCAGGGTGTTGAACAGCCAAAGTGCCAAACATGAAGAGTGAAGCAAACATCATCGGGCTTCAACGCTCCCATAATAATAACGTTTTAACAGAATGCAATATTTCTTTCCCTGTCTTGACATGTTGTTTTTGTGTTTGAAGCTGAGGACTGCAATATGGTTGCAGCATCTTTTTGGTCTTCCTTTACAGATTTTAAAAGATTCCCGATATTTACTTTTTTTATCTTTTCCTGCTGACAAATTTGTTGCTTGACGAAGAATAACAACAGTGTGTGTGGGATCGCACGTTTTAATTACAGGCTGCTGGTGCTTAGTACAAATGACCTAACTGCAGTTATTTAGGAAAGGTTTTAATAACAGGTTGTGGGAGACCCAGCAGGATATGTCTTCCTCTGGGGCATCTGGCCCAGACCTTCCTTATTCTGTTGATATACAGTGGATAGGAAGTGGTCAAAGGCAGTTCTACAGTGAGAAATAGCAAGTAGGAAAGGCCAGCTTTAATATTCTACTTTCACTAACTTGCATTGTGGAAGGCATAATAATCTACACTGAAGATGTGGAGGCAGACAAGAGTAAAGCAGAGCTGAATCGATGAAACACTGTGACCAGCAGCCAATATAAATTAATTTAATTTCCAAACATTTATTTTGCTGCTAATTTGTTTCTTTGCAAGACGCCATTGGTCATTTCACTCATGTTGCAGGGGGTTTAATTCTTTTGCCAAGTTCCTGCTCTCCATCTTTCCTGTCGGCATTAGCAGCCCCGTGGGTGCTGGGCACCTTCTGGCATCTTGCCCAAGTGACCATGCTTCATGCATGAGCATAGAAAGTGAAAGTTTCCAGGCTAATCACAGGGCACCTGATCCTGTCCTCATCTGATATCCTCATAAACACATTTGTTGGCAGAACTAATTGCAGAGTGATCAAAATCAACAACACCTTTCATTTACATAGTGCCGCTAATGGAGGAGACCCTCCTAAGGCACTGCACCAGGAGAATAACCAAACAAGATTCGTCAGCAAGACAAATGAGAAGGTTTTAGGATAGATGGTCAAAGATTTTGCCAAAGAGGTAGGTTGTAGGAAGACACTTAAAGGGTTTGAGAGAGGGAGTGACGTCGAGACGTTGAGGGAGGAATTTCCGGACCTTGTGGCCACAGCAACCAAAAGCTCAGTCGCCAATGGGGGAACAGTTAAAGTCAGGGTGCACAGGAGGTCAGAATTTGGAGTAGTGCCGAAGTCTTGGAATGTTGGAGAGCTGGGGGAAATTATAGGGATAGGGAGGAACTCCAGCTGATTTGCCTCCTACCTGGCTGCATTAATATGTTGCCTTTCAGATTGAAATGTCTCAATTCTGCTCCAAACAATGACTTTTTAAAAAAGTTTTAGTATATAAGCAAACACTGCAATTATTTTACTCCAGTAACATTTCAGAAACAACCAACAGCTGATCCACCAGTCAATCTGCTACTGGTGGTACTGGAATAAATACAAGTATGGGGCCTGGACAGCAGGAGAACCACTGTCTCCTTTGAAAATCCATGGGATTTATAACTATAATAGATCAGGCAAGCATCAGCCTTGATTAACAGGTCGTCTGAAATCAATGCCACCTGTTATAAAACACTTCATTATTGCTGTATTGGAGTTTCAACAACAACTTATACTTAATTAAAACTTTCATTTCCATTCATGGGGTGCCATGGTGTGTTTTGCGTGGTGGAGGGGAGTACATGGAAAATTAGGTGGGTGCTCCCACACCACCACCATCCTGGGTGCACCCACCCCACCACCATCCTGGGTGCCCCCACCCCACCACCATCCTGGGTGCCCCCACCCCATCTCCATCCTGGGTGCTCCCACCCCACCATCATCCTGGGTGCACCCACCCCACCACCATCCTGGGTGCCCCCACCCCACCACCATCCTGGGTGCCCCCACCCCACCACCATCCTGCTCATCCCAGAACACACCCCATAATATGGGGAGGTGGGTGGGCGCCAAAATCAGCAACCCAGCTGCCATATTCAATTAAGTAATCAAGGGTCAATTATATTTGTCATCAAACCAACTAATGCTGATAATCTGCTGCCCACACCGTTAAGTGTTTGGCATGAGCAGTCATGGGAGAGAGCAGGCAGCATTATTTTTTTAAAATGTTCTTAATGATGGGGGAGTCCAGCACAACAGTTCAAAGGAGAAGGTGGAAGCATTAGTGACAATCTTCAGGCAGCAGTGCTGAGTGGATGATCGATATTCGCCACATACAGAGGTCTTCAACACCACAGATGTCAGTCTTCAGCCAATTCAATTCACTCCACGTGATAGCAAGAAATGGCTGAAGGCACTGAACACTGCAAAGGCTATGAGCCTTGACAATAGTCTGGCAATAGTATTGAAGACTTGTGCTTCAGAGCTTGCCATGCCCTAGCCACCTGTTCCAGTACAGCTACAACACTGACATCTATCCGGCAATGTGGAAAATTGCCCAGGTATGTCCTGTACACAGGAAACAGGACAAATCCGGCCGATTACTGCCCCATCAGTTTACTCCTGATCATCAGGAAAGTGATGGAAAGGATCATCAGCAATGCAGCATGACCAGGACAATGTCCTGGCTTGGGCAAACAAGTGACAAGTAACATTCCCACCAACCAAGTGTCACTAAATGAATATCTCCAACAAGAGAGAATTGAAACACCCTTAACATTCATTCGCATTGCTATGACTGAATTCCCCCACTATCAACATCCTGAAGGCTACCATTAACAAGAAAATGAACTGGGCCAGCCATATAAATACTGTGGCTACAAGAGCAGGTCAAAAGCTAGGAATCCTTTGACGAGTAGCTCACCTCCTGCCTCCCCGAAGTCAGTCCACCTTCTTCAATGCCCAAGTCAGGAGCGTGATGGAAGACTCTCCATGCCTGGATGAGTGTAGCTCCAACAACACTCAATAAGCTCAACACCATCCAAGACAAAGCAGCCCACTTGATTGGCACCCCATCCATAATTGTTCACTCCCTCCACCACTGACGAACAGTGGCAGCCATGTGCACCATCTGTGAGATGCATGGCAGGAACTCACCAAGGCTCCTTAGGCAGTGCCTTCAATTCCTGTGACCTCTACCGCCTAGAAGGACAATGGCAGCAGACAGCTGGGAACCACAGAACCTGAAAGTTCCCCATCAAGTCACTCACCATCCTGACTTGGAATTATATCGCTGTTTCTTTACTTCTCTGGGTCAAAGTCCTGGAACTCCCTCTCTGACAGCACAATAAATGTACAACCATAGAATCCCTACACTGCAGAAGGAGGCTATTCGGCCCATCAAGTCTGCACTGACCCTCCGAAAGAGCACCCTACCTGGGCCACACCCCTGCCCTATCCCCTAACCCCACCTAACCTGCACATCTCTGGACACTAAGGGGCAATTTTATCATGGCCAATCCACTTAACCTGCACATCTTGGATTGCAGGAGGAAACCGGAGCACCCGGAGGAAACCGATGCAGACATGGGGAGAAAGTGCAAACTCCACCCAGTCACTCAAGGCTGGAATTGAAGCCGGGTCCCTGGTGCTATGAGGCAGCAGTGCTAACCACTGTAACATGTGCCACCATATATACACAACATGGACTGCAGAGGTTCAAGAAGGCAACTCATCACCACCCTCTCAAGGGCAATTAGGGATGTGCAATAAATCCTAATCAGTGATGCTCACATCCTGTGAAGAAATATTTAAAAAACCCAGATAGACTGTTCTGGGGATGCAAGGATCTTCTTTCTTCTTCTCCTGCAGCTCTGACAGTGGTTACTGACCTACGTTTGGGACTAAAGGATCTGCTGGCTGACCTGATTGTTTGGCAGCTTCGGAGGATGACACTTCCTCCTCAGTGAGGGGCAGACGTCCACTTGGCCCTTGTTTAGCCGTCCAGCACCACTGGCTGTGGGGCGAGTCAGCGTGAAGCATATCCATTCCATCCCGACTTTGCTTCCCAGGTGGGGGGTTGCGGTGTAGTCTTCTGCTATCCCCAGTATTATTCATCACACAATCTCAGAGTCTCCTGCTCAATATCAGTAAGAAGCAGCAGAAATTCTATGGGAAATAGATGATTTTTAAAATTATTCTGTATGAGTATTGATCATATCAATATAACATTCCGAATGATTTTGCTAATTTCTGCTGTTTGCTGCTGTTTTTCAGTTTCTTTTAATTTATTCATGAGGTGTGGAAGTTGCTGGCTGGGCCAGCATTTATTGCCCATCCCTAGGTGGTGGTGAGCTTCCTTCTTACACTGTTGTAGTCCATATGGTGTAGTTACGGCCACAATGCTGTTTGGGAGAGATTTCCAGGATTTTGATCCTGTGACAGTGAAAGAACGAAGATATATCTAAAATTCAGGAAGGTGAGTGACTTGGAGGGGAACCTCAAGGTGGTTGTATTCCAGATATCTACTGCCCTTGTCCTTCTAGGTGCTAGAGTCACAGATCTGGAAGGTGCTGTCGAGTTCTTGCAGTGCATCTTGTAAATGGTTACACACTGCTGTTACTGTGCGTCAGTGGTGGAGGGAGTCAATGTTGAAGGTGGTGAATGGGTTGGCAATCAATGGGGCTTTGTTCTGGATGCTGCCGGTTCTTGGGTATTGTTGGAGTTGCACTCATCCGGCAAGTGCATTCTATTACACTCCTGGCTTGTGCCTTGTAGATATTTGACAGACGTTGGGTTTCACAGCAGCATGTGGTGGCTTCGATGGGAAATCCTATTGACAAGCGGCAAGAGTATAGAACCCCACCGCCAGCGAACGGTACGGCGCTGAGAAACACTCAGCTGGGGGACCGGAAAATCCAGTCCGTTGTCTGCAAAATTCCCATCCTCTGACCTGCTCTTGTAGCCACAGAATTGTTATGGTTTGTCCAGTTCAGTTTCTGATCAATGCTAGCCCCCAGTATGTTGATAGTGGGGAATTCAGCGATGGTAATGCCATTGAATGTCATGGGGCAATGGTTAGATTCTCTCTTGTTGGAGATGGTCATTGCCTGGCACTTGGGTGGCGTGAATGTTACTTGCCACTTACCAGCCCAAGCCTGAATATTGCCCAGATGTTGCTGCATATAGTCATCGACTGCTTCACTCTCTGAAGTGTTGTGAATGGTGCTGAACATTATGCAATCATCAGCAAACATCCCCTCTTCTGACCTTGTGTTGGAAGGAAAGTCATTGATTTCTTTTTTAAATTTAGAGTACCCAATTCATTTTTTCAAATTAAGGGGCAATTTAGTGTGGCCAATCCACCTAACCTGCACACCTTTGGGAGTGAAACCCACGCAAGCACGGGGAGAATGTGCAAACTCCTCACAGACAATGTCCCAGAGCTGGGATCGAACCTGGGACCTCAGCGCTGTGAGACAGCAGTGTTAACCACTGGGCCACCGTGTTGCCTGGAAGGTCATTGATGAAACTGCTGAAGGCGGTTGGGCCTAGGACGCTATCCTAAGGAACTTCTGCAGTGATGTCCTGGGACTGAGAAGATTGACGTCCAACAATCACAACCATCTTTCTTTATGCTAGGTATGACTCCAGCCAGTGGAGTTTTCCACCTGATTCGCATTGATTTCAGTTTTGCAAGGGTTTGATGATGCCATTGGTCAAATGCTGCCTTGATGTCAAGAGCAGTCACTCTCACTTCACCTCTGGAGTTGAGCTCTTTTGACAATGTTTCCTTCAGGAACAAGAGTAGGTCATTCTGCCGTTCGAGCCTGCTCCGCCATTCAATAAGATCATGGCTGTTCTGTGGTTCAACTCCATATACCTGCCTTTGGCCCACATCCCTTAATATCTTTGCTTTACAGGGAAGCACAGTGGTGCAGTGGGTTAGCCCTGCTGCCCCACGGCGCCGAGGTCCCAGGTTCGATCCCGGCTCTGGGTCACTGCCCGTGTGGAGTTTGCACATTCTCCCCGTGTTTGCGTGTGTTTCGCCCCCACAACCCAAAGACATGCAGGGTAGGTGGATTGGCCACGCTAAATTGCCCCTTAATTGGAAAAAAAAATTGGGTACTCTAAATTTATTAAACAAAAATTTACAGAACAAAATATATCCATCTCAGATTTCAAATTAACAACTGATCTTGTATTAATTGCTGTTAGTGGAAGAGAATTCCAACTGTCTCATATGTAAGGAATGCTCCTCTGAGCCGGGTCCTGTAACATTAACACCATCTTACCGTTAGAAAATAATCTCTACCAGGGAATCGTTCTGTTATTCAAATTATTATGAAAATACTAACCATTGTAATTTAGTAATCATTTTAGGATTTTCAGGAAGAAAATATGTACTATAAATTTTAAATTTAATATAATACAAATATAATTTTGGCAATTCTCTGGTACTGTCAATTTTACCTTGGGCTGAATTTTAAGGCCACCTGTGGGCAGGAATAGAAGTGGCTGGGCTGGTAGGTTAGGGTGCTGTACCATCGATGGTCTAACCACTACCCGTCCACACGCCCCCACCCCTCCCTTACAGGGAAGTGCTTGGCTGTTCACCTGCCCATGGCCCAAATGGACAATAAGTAAATAAATGAATAACAAGTGGGCAACGAATGCCCAATTAAGGGCCTCATCCAACCACCGATCTGATATAACAAAGGGAGGAGAGGCCTACCATGTAGCCTGGCAGAGGTAATGCTGTGACTTGCTGGTCAGTGAAAGAGAGGAACCATCCAGGGCCCCCATGTCAATCAGAGGTCCCAGGCTTGCATTCTTGCCACCCCACGTCCACTCTCAGATCCATTCTATCCAACATTCCCCCAGCCCCCTTGCTGGGACTGGTCAGCCTAGCTCCAGGGAGCTCTTGGATGTATCTGAATGTCCGGGTCCAGTGCTGAATGTCACCTTCTAATGCCTACCTGCAGCACCTACAGAGGCCATGGTTCCTGCTTGGAACTGCCAATGTGCAGAGTGCTGGTCCCCAATTGGCCGGCAGCTCTATGAAGTGGGACGTCATCCTGGAGCTGGATCATCGACCCACCTGGTACTGATTAAAGGGATGTCACTCGAAACATTAAAGTGGGGTGAGCTGGCCAAGCAGAGGGAGCTCTTCCAAACATTTATGTTGGGTTGAAGGGAGCCCATCTTCAGTTTAAAATTCCGCCCCATATTTCTGATTGCCAATGACATTCTACCCAATAAGCAGCGCCACCACCAACAAGTGGGAAGAATTACAGTGTTGCTTTGGAGTTAGCGGGAGCAGGAATACTTTCCATTGTCTTTATGATTACCTCATGCTGCTGCTCTACCTCATCCTCCGTCCTACCCTCCCCTTCCTCGTTTGAAACTCAGTTTCATTGTCTTCAAATGCCTGTGGAGGCACTGACGGCATTCGCCGATCACGCAAAGGCTCGAGATTTGAGGAATGGAGCTGAGTGGACAGCTCTCTCACAGAGATGGTGCAGGCGTGATAGGTTGAATGGCCACCCTCTATGCTGTGAAATTCTATGATCCTAACATGAGGAATTCGAACCACAAAATGCTCAGAACAAATTGTAAAGGAGATTTACTGCATCTTGCCCTGACTCCATTAAAAGTTAACCCAGAAAAGATTTAAAATCAACAGTTGCCCTCATCTCTCAAAGTAGCTGTAGTTAAATCAGATGCAGATTGGCTTTAATATTGTAGTGGATCCTTAAATAATTAACATTCTGAAGCTGTCTTGAATGGCCAAGTAACAAGATCTGAGGACAGGGTCCTACTATCTGTTAACAAGCCTCAGCCTTCAGAATGGCAGCATCCCAAATTGCCACCCCTTAAGTGTTACATTTGGAATGGCAACTCTGCCTGAAGCACCCTCTGTGGTTAAATTTCTGCTTTGGGCACAATTGACAATTGGACAAACTGTGCCCAAAGCTGCACTAGTTTTAGAAGTTTCTTTTCCACTTAAACATATTTGTATATCATCAAATAAAAATTTGGCCACGAGCCAGCGCAATCCTGCAGTGTTTTAAAGCATAATTTTAATCGCTTGTGTGTCCTGAACCCTAGCGGAGCGAAAATAAGCCCAGGTATAGAAGGGGGGTCTTGCCATTGTTTTCAGTGTGAACAAGTTCCACCAATACGTCTACAGGAATCCTTTTACAGTTCCGACAGACCATAAACCATCCTTGCTAGGATTATTCAAGGAGGCTCGGGTGATTCCACCATTGCGTCCACCCGTGTCCAGCATTGGGCTTTGTAGCTGCCCGCGTATGAATATACATTGGAACATCGGGCAGGGTCAAAGATCCCCCACACGGACTCTTTGAGTCACCTCCCCCTACCAACCAGACCACCAAGTAGAGAAGGTCATCACTGCCCTTCATTTTATGGATTCTTTGCCGGACACGGCATCGCGCATCTGTAGTTGGACCCAGATGGACTGGCAGTGATCCTGCTTTGCCACATTATCCACTTTGGGGCCCAGCACCGGCTTTGCCGGATGATTTTACGGCATTCATGGCAAAGATCAAGAAGCAGAGGTAAGATGATGATGTCATTCTTTGGGAGACTTGGGTGGTGGTCTTGGAGAGTGGGCACGGCCCACTTTTACCCAGGGGTGTCAAAATTAAAAATGCTGGTCCGCAGACAATTAGCGATTACTATAATATTATTATCTACATCTGGTGGCCCGGGATGACGCCGACATCGAACGATTGGCCGAAGGTTGTGTTACGTGCCAGGGGCACCAGATGTTGCCGTTGGCGGTGCCGCTCCACCCATGGGAGTTGCTGGGTCGCCTTTTCGCCGACTTCACATAGACTTCGCAGGCCCTTTCTAGGGAGCGATGTACCTCATTATCATGGATGCCCACTCCAAGTGGCTAGAGATCCAGAGGATGCAGGCGACCACCACGAGAGCCACCATCAACCGGTTGAGCCATACCTTTAGTATGCATGGCATTCTGGAGGTAATCACCTCTGATAATGGGACGGCATTTACAAGCGCTGAATTTGGCTCTTTCGTGGCCATGAACGGGACCCGCCACGTGTGCACCGTCCCATACCATTTCGCTTCGAATGGTCTGACTGAGCGGGTGGTCGAGACATTTAAGCAGGGGCTGAGGAAAGAGACTGCTGGATCCTGGGAGACTTGGTTAGCAGTGTTCCTGTTCAGTACCGGACGACATCGCTTGCAACGACAGCCGCTTGTCCACGCCGACTGAACTGTTGATGGGTCTTTGCCTTCACAACCGGCTGAATCTGGTCACCCCAGACTTTGCTGGGCAGAATTGTTCTGAGGCAGACACACGCTGCCGCACGTCATTGCGTTGTTTCACCCCAGCCGATTCGGTGTACGTCTGAAATTTTGGTAAAGGGGCAGCATGGATCCTGGGCATCGAGTCAGCCCAGTCCAGGTCAATTTCTTACATGGTGCGTGCACAAGGCTGGGAATCCAACCGGCACGTGGACCACCTCTGCGGCCCCGCTACCGCGGCGCCGAACCTGGCCCAGGATTTCCCAGCCCAGGGGTTCTGCTGCCATTGCAGCTTCCGCTACCCCCGGCTGCCACTCCTGCCAACGCGCCCCTGTTTCCGGATTGCATCGAGATCCAGGACACCGAGATGCCGGTTGCAGAGACGTCAGACCCTGACTCCGACTCTGACACGGAGGGCCAGCCACCGGAGGAAACCGCCATGTAGATACCAGTCACAGGGCCAGTCACGCCCACCCCACCATCGTTTCAAACAGAAGTGCCATTCTCCAGTCTGGTATATGCCGACAGCCCCCGAGCAAATCACGCCTGAGCGCCTTCCCTGGGCAAAGCGGACAGTGGGTCCCTCACGCCGATGCGGACCCCACTTTGGACTTCGGAGGCATGTTATAACCCCCATGGATGTCACAGGGTGTATACCATTCATTTCCCGGTGACCTCCAATGAATATAAACCTCCCCGGGAACTGGGTGGGGCTTCCCCTTTAACGAGGGGCGCCCTCACAATATAAAAACACCAACCAGGCTGCCGGTCGGAGAGGGAGACCCTTCGGGGAGAGGAGATTTGTGTATTTTAATAAAAGAGCATCGTTTTGAATCCTACTTGCCACTCAGGCTTATTCTCTTGGTGTGGACACTACAAGTCGACAGTTTGTTAGTAAATCAAAATAAAATTTGAAAGCTTTTAGAACATGCCTATTAGTGTCCTTCCACCATAAATCAGCTTCATTTGAAGAACCTGCGAGAAGGCCTGCAAGCGGGCATGGTAGTTAGCACTATTGCGTCACAGCTCCAGGGTCCCAGGTTTGATTCCCGGCTTGGATCACTGTCTGTGCGGAGTCTGCACGTTCTCCCCGTGTCTTTGTGGGTTTCCTCCGGGTGCTCCAGTTTCCTCCCACAGTCTAAAGATTTGCAGGTTAGGTGGATTGGCCATGATAAATTGTGTTTAGTGTCCAAAAAGGTTAGATGGAGTTACAGGGTTAGGGGGTTAGGGTGGAGGCATGGGCTTAAGTAGGTTGTTCTTTCCAAGGGCCAGTGCAGACCCGATGGGCCGAATGGCCTCCTACTGCACTGTAAATTCTATGATTCCAAAATTAGTGGAACCCCGCAATGGTCTTTAATTTGACTTTGGGATGTGGCTAGTTTTGTGGGCAGGGCTAGTTTCTAACATGATAGTTTAAAATAGTTCCAAAAATAACGGAAAGTCAACCTCTGCTGGACATAATTTACGTTTGGAATTTTGCGACCGTCGGTATTGCTTCAATCAATACTGATGAACTCTACTGTGAAAAGTAGCACAACCTAGCATAAATTCCAGGTCAAATGAATCCACCATTTCCAGAAAGAATATCAGTCAAAGGTGAATGAGTTGTCAAAGAACAGCTCTGTTGATGAGCAAATGGGGAGAGAAACAGAGGTCATTGACCGCAAACATAAATTCTGTTTCTCTCCCCATGGTCGCTGCCTGACCCGTTGAATATTTTGCAGCATTGTATTTTAGATTTCCAGCACCAACACATTTGACTTTGATATAATGTTCTGAAATTGTTGAGGTCAATGTTGAGTCCAGAAGACTGTAATGTGCCGAGCCAAGGTGCTGTTCCTTGAGTTTCCATCTATTTCATTAGAGTAGTGTAGGTCGAAGACAGAGGGGTCAGAGTGGGAGCAAGACAGAGAATTAAAATGACAGGTGAACAGGCTAAACATTAATGTACCACAAAGCATTCACTCAGATTGTAACCTGAATGTAGAGGCACTGTCAGCAGCAAACATAGAATACAACCTTGAAGGAAGTGCAAGTAAATTAATGTTTCACCTGGAAGGAGTGTTTTGGGGTCCTGAATAGTGAGAAGGGAGAAGGTAAAAGTGCAAGTGTTGCATCTCCTGCTCTTTAATGGGAAGGTCCCCTGGAAAGGGAGCAGATATCTGTCTTATGTGAGCATTCAAATAACTAAGGGCTGGGTTCTCCAATTCTGCGGCTATATCCGCAGGATCCGTCTGGTCTTACGACCAAAACGTCGGCACTGCCCCTGCAGTGATGCTTCGCCCGGTGGGGTTCCAGCAGCCACGCCACGTAAAGCCCCTGGCTTTACCTGCTGATACGGATGCAAAATGGCCAGGTCCAAGGCCGCGCATGCGCACGGCGGCGGTCTGCAGCGGCTGCGCCGTACAACAAGGTGCTGGCCGCATGCCGTCGCGGCCTGCCAAAAATGCCCCCCCCCACCCCCGACCCTGTAACCGCCTCGCCAGCGCGGAACCATCCCTACCAGTCCCCCCAGCCCCTGCCGAAGCCGTCCCTGCCAGTGGAATGGCTCCCCCACTCGACTGTGGCAGCGCAGGACACAGTCCACAGCCACCACGTGAGGTCCCCAAAAGTGAGAGAACACGCGCCCCACGCCGTCGGGGACTCGGCACATCGGGGGGGCGGAGCATCGGGTGAGGGCCTCAGGTGATGTCGAGGAGTATGCCATATTTGAGGGGCGGAGCATCAGAAAAATGCCACCACCCCAAATTCTGGAGTAAAAATGGATTCTCCGCCAATCGCCAAACGCGATTTCGGTATCGACGATCGGAGAATCCCGTCCTAAATCTTTCAGTCTACTTAGTTTGCAATGGTTAAATTCCAATCATAGAAAAATGATGCAAAAGAATTAAAAATATCTTACAGCTGTCTCAAACAAATGGAGAGAAAGGAATCCTATATTATTTTATGAAAAGCTGCATTAATTCCAAGACACAAAATGTCAATTAAATTGTTATGTTCTGTGTTGTGGCCATGGTAAAGATCTACACAGAACATCTAATTCTTTGACTAGTAAGATAGTTTATTAATAAGATGAACATGTGGAAAGATAACTCACGAACTATAATACAAACGGTGACTAATAATTGAATTCAGTGAATTCTCCTGGAGCTACTTCTACTGCGGCTGTCCTCTAGTACGACTTACTACTAATTGCCGAATCTCTCCAGTCACATGGTGGATCTCTATCACCACCTGCTATTCGGAGGTCGTATCGCTAGCTATATATATTGATAGTTAACTATATACGTTGACATGTACATGCATATCACCACAGAAATGTCTGAAGTTTCATTTTATAAATGTTTAAATGTCTGTTTTGTGAGCTGATATTGATTTTTACAGAGAAGAGGACAATTTCAGTCTATGAGTACTGCATTTTTCTTTGTTCTTGTATGATGAGCTCAAAAGATTACAATAAACCTTTTTTACGATGATGTAAATATTTTTTATATTTTATTTCTGTATCTGCCTATTGAACATACCATGTCTATTATCAGAAAAGCATATTAAGTTACTGGAGAAAAGGGCTGAGGTATCTCCAGATCAGTGGATCTTTGAGGTAATAACTCGCAATGTGGTAGAAATCTGTCTGGACCCATTTTCAGGCCCGGAACCTTCAGTGTGCGTCCCAACCAGAAGACCAGTGGCTGGCCTGAAACTGGGCCTTCAGCCGCATTTCAATAAATTTAGCGATCCGTTGGTGCCTGTCATGTCTCCACAGGCAGCTCACGCAATTCAAAAAACAAATTTCAGGTCATTTGCCTCAACGACAGCAACGCTCAGGCAATTACCAGGAGAAAGTCTGGCTAGCGAGGTGGGAAGGGGTGTGTGACAGAAGCCGGCTGCAACTATTGGAAGTGTTTTGGAACCAGTAGGAGCATTCCACATGGATTTGAATCAAAAATGTAAACTGCATTTTCTTGGTGGCAACTATTTGCTAGGCCACAGTGATACCTAGGAATCCTGTGCAGAGCAACCCCCACTCCTGAATCACTCAAGGGTAAATCAATTTTGCCGAGGGATCCTAAAGTATTAATTGAGCCACTCATTTGCATATGTCAAGAACCTAATGCCTGGCAACCAAAATTATGTTGAATCATTTTTAGCCATCTTTGAGGTGTAGGGCACAGCCTTGCAAAATTGTTAATTTCCCATTGGGATAACATGTTCACTTAGGACTAATTTGTACCCTAATCATGTTTAATATTTTAAAACATGTTCAAAGTTTGACCAGTACATTTGTATTCAATTATTGTAGCAAGTAGTCTTTATATAATAAATAATAATGGTGAAGATTGTTGTGGTGGACTTTTTCCAACTAACCACATGTCCTTTCTATGATTCTATGAAACCCAAGAACAGGTTACAACAGTTTATTCATGATTCAAGCATGGTGGGAACTATCCCACAGAAACCTCTGGAGGAGCACCCTCCTCTGATACAGCTTTCACAGCTCTGAGTCACTGATACAGACTGCTTACACTATCATTCAGTACATAGAACATTGTTTTAAAATTCCGACCTTGCCGATGATGGTTTATTATTAAACCTTCACCTTTTTCTGTAATCTTCCAGCTAGAAAACTTCCTGTTCTTCGAAAAAGCAAACAGCCTTGCTGTCAAGTTCTGCGGACGTTAGGACCTTGAGGTAGAGCATTTGACTCGCATGTGATTTTACTCTAACGCAGGGGTGTCAGATCTGTCTCTCCGTTTGCTAAACCTATTAATTCACCCCTCACAGGATCGGGAGGTTTTACTTCCTTGCAGCACATGCTTATAAATTTGTAAATATTGAGGAATAATATTCGGAAACTGGTCTCTAACTGTTCAAAACACAAGGGACATGCCACAGACTGCAATAGATACCGCTGTCAAGAGTGAAAAACAATGCTTTCCTTTTATGAAGACTTTCACTGTTTAACATTTCCAAGTTGGGTGGCTGGAGATTAAAAGAGTTTCTGTTGAACTACTGAGCTCTCAAATCCTTCGGTCCAAGGGAATACAACCTTTCTGCTGCGCCAATTTACCCTTTTGATCTGAATTTTGCACTATAATACTATCCCTTAATCCTCTCAGCTCTCTCAGTCTTGGGAGCAGGGCCTTATTTCAGCATTAAATCTAATGTTACTGGGGTCTAAATAACACTTTCTTCTCACTTCTTTTTTACTGTTAATGCATATTATTATCACATCACTGAGACACACATGGAAAAATTAAGATGAAGTTATATCACTGCAAAACTGCAATATTGATTCTGTGCTGTGTTTGATTTTAACACAGTCCATTTAATTCTGATAAATACATTTAGGATAATGTTTCTAACCATTAAGAGAGATTTCATGACATTTCGCTTTGTAATATTGCATGTAAATGGTAATATTCTAAATGTTTCATGATAATAGCAGGTATAATTAATCTCCTTGAGTTTAAATAACTGAAACTAAGACATCTTTACAATATGCGACTTTGTACAACTTCGACATGTATCATACTGATGGTTGTCTGCAGCTCCAATAAAATTATTCTCATCATTGTTTTGCTGAATGTTAGTCTGACAGGCCTCTTTAAAGAAACCATGACAACAGTACAGATTAAAATAGATAGATTGAACCATAGGTGCCAGCACCATATGGGTGCGGTTGGCAATGAGTCACTTCTAATCACAGTTAAGAAAATTGTGAGGGAGAAATTCAAATTTGGAAGGGGCTCCAAACAGGCGACAACAGATCATTCGCCCATTATGCATCAGACCCGGTTTTTCTTTCCATTGGCTTCAACATTATTTTATTTGGGAAGGAAGATGCAACTGAGGTGTACAAAATTATGAGTGACCTACATAGAGTGGATAGGAAGGACCTATTTCTCTTAGCACAGAAGTCAATAACCGTGAGGCATAGAGTAACAGGCAGAAGGATTACAGAGGAGTTGAGGAGGAAATTTTCCACCCAAAGGGTTAATGGGAGTTGGGAATTCGCTGCCTGACATGCTGGTAGAGGCAGAAACCCTCATCTCATTTTTAAAAAATACCTTAATATGCAATTGAAGTGCTGCAAACTACAGGGCTACGGACCAAGAGTTACGAATTGGGATTAGGCCGGATGGTTCTTCTTCAGCCGACACAGACATGGGGGGCCAAATGAACTCTCTCTGTGCCGTCAATTTTGAATGGGGTAGCTTTTACGAGGGGACGGATTACCCGCACCCCCAAGCTAAAAGTCCTTTGTACTTCACTAACCAACGAGATAGTACATTGGCCCGGGGTGGGAGGGTGGTTCTTTATCAGGAGAGAGTGGGCGGGTCTTTTGCCCCTCAGGGATGGGAGGACCCACCCAAGAGAACTGCTGGCTCCATTCTGGTAGCCGGTGGCTCTGTAGTCTTGACAACATCAGGAGAGTAGCGGCCACTGCCCAGAACAAGGCATTTCCTGAACGGAAGAGAGGGTGGATATTGGACTTGGGAAGTCAGGGGAATTTGGGAGGACATGGCCGGAAGGGAAAGTGCAGGGTGAGGTGTCTGGTTAGAGAAGCCAAGGGTGAGGGATAATGTGGGGGGCTACCATCTTGGGCGAGCCCCAGATGGGCACAGGGACATCCCTAATGAGATAAGCACCCCTTTCCTGACTGCTTTAGCCCGTGCAGTGAAAGATGCTTACATTTCTTTTCCCTTCCCCCTCAGACTGAAAAATTGCAGTGGTGACAGACTGAGTTCTTTAAGTGGAGTTAATTGCCCACTAAGGCCTCAATGGGCCTAAGGGCAGGCAGGCTGCCTGAAGCCTTACCCATTCTCCCATAATATGGGGACAAGGTTGGGGATAGATGGAAAGTCTGCAGGTTGTTCAGCCATTATATTTTATGTGCCTTCTAATTCAAGGAGCTGTAAAAGCTCCCGTTCCCGTACCAACCTTCCCGAACAGGCGCCGGAATGTGGCGACTAGGGGCCTTTCACAGTAACTTTATTTGAAGCCTACTTGTGACAATAAGTTATTTTCACTTTTCATTTCATTTCAAAATTCACACGAATGCTTCAATGTATTTGTTACGAGGTGCATAACTCAATGAAGCAACGGGCTTGATTCTCCGGAAAAATTTCTAAGTGTGGTAGAGAGCGGAAACTGCCATGAACTTCCCGTGCTTGGCCCAGCAAGGCCGGCAATGCATTTCAACGTTAATTGGTCCACCTAATGAGGCCTCACGGGCTTCTCGCCACAAGTGAAGGATCGGCAGCTGATTCGCCGGCACCGCGCTCGCCGGCCCCCCGCTATCAAGGTCGAGCAGAATTAAACAGCTTCTTCTCAGCCAACCCCAGCGAGCTCGCAATAATGGTGCTGAGGAGACAAGACCCAAGATTCGGGGATGCAGATCTGGCCAGGCTCCTAGACGCAGTGGAGGCCAAGAAGAATTCCCTGTTCCCCCAAGGGTCCTGGGTCAGTCACAGGGCAGCCAGTACAGTGTGGGACGAAGTGGTGGCGGCTGTGAGTGCCGAGAGTGTGGACAGGAGGACTGGCTTCCAGTGCTGGAAAAAGGCTACACCGGGCAGCACAAGTGAGTAGACACCAATGCCCCGCAACCGCCCCGCCCCACCGAGACCTTTCGGCCCATATGTGAGCATCCATCCCTGTAACTCTCAATGCGACCCTCAAACCCCCAACCCTCCCTCCATCCCTCTCTACCTACAACCCCTCCAAACCTTTCTTCACACTACCCTTCTTAGCGTGTGGCTAATAATAATAATAATCTTTATTGTCACAAGTAGGCTTATATTAACACTGCACCGAAGTTGCTGTGAAAAGCCCCTAGTCGCCACATTCCGGCGCCTGTCCGGGTACACTGAGGGAGAATTCAGAATGTCCAATTCACCTAACAGGACTTGTGGGAGGAAACCGGAGCACCCGGAGGAAACCCACGCAGACACGGGGAGAACGTGCAGACTCCGCACAGACAGTGACCCAAGCTGGGAAACCCACAATTGCCGGGAGAGGGCCCAGAGTGGGGAAAGCGTGCTGGACATAAACATCCCATCTCCTTTGAGGAACCCTGGAGGTGCTGGGGTGGCTGAGGACAGAGTGGTCACCAACACAGAGGTTGACGGACGCCGCAGAGATGAGGAACCACTGGGCCCCAGCCAAAAGACCTTTCAAATGTGAGTTGTTATTGCCTTACTGACTGACCCATCCCTCCCATTGATCACATGTCCATTATCCCACAGGTCCTCCAGGCGATAACACTGGTGCCGGCCGATCCCTGCTGCCTCCACCTCTGATGTGCACTTTGGGGACACACCTAGACATAGTGGTAGAGCTAGGAATGCAAAGCATAGCGAGTATCACTGAGGACACCGGGAGAGAGGGTGCAGGGGGAGAGGGGGTTGACACCATCGGGAGAGTTGTGAATTGACACACACTTAACGCCTTTGTGCACAACCAGTATGATGCCTCTGTCACTTTCTTCCGCAATGTGGCTGACCACCAACCGCTGGTCCATCTCTCCAGGCATCCCCCCTCCCCATGACACTCATCCACCCTCCAGCCGTGGACACATCCCCAGAGCTGTGTCTCATCCCCTGGGTGTTCAGATGTTGGCTGCTGCATGTGTGGTGTCGCCTCCCGTGGTGTTCAGGCACAGTGTCCATGCATCAAGGTGTGATTGGAATGCTGGGCAATGACTCCCACATGCTACATGGTCCGCCCATCCATGGAAATCCACCTGGGTTGTGTGAAGCGCTCACTTAACCACGATTGCCAATTCCCTATTAGCAATAACCTTCAGCCGCACAGCCAGAGGCCTCGGCAGTCAATGGGGGTTATGGGTGGTCGGTGGGGCAGACTGGCAGGGGCAAGGGTTGCCCCTGGAAAGGGTACATATGATCCAGGGGTTGGCATGGTGGTGCCACACACGGTTGCCCTCCGGTTGCCCCCCAGTGCCGCCCCCACCCTCCCATGGCGTTCCACAGCTGCGGAGGGTCCCTCACCCCCAGCTGAAGGTCCCTCACCAAGCACTGAGGTGGCAAGGCCAGCGCCACCAGGCTCTTTGCTACTCACCTCCTCGGCTCCCCACAGAAGCCGTTCCGACAGGATCATGTTTTTCAAAAGGAGTACTAATCGGCGCCAGCGTGACCACTTGCTAAGGGGACTGCTGGATCACAGAGGCCGGTGGATATGGGGTGGCTCCCATTATTTGTATGGAAATAGGGCTCAAGTGGTGATAATTGGTTTCTCGCCACGCTACAGCGAGATCCCGATTTCACCGAAGGAGCGGGTTCAGCTGCACTACATGGCACAATGCTGAGTCCTACTCAGAGGGTCCGGAGTTTACAATCCCTTACTGTGCTGAGTTATCAGCTGATGATCTGGAATTAAATGTTTTAGCACATCTGGATTAGGGAGGATAACAATTTGCTGGGCCTCCTGCTCCTGATAGTTGTCTTGTGACCGCTGCTGGAAAATTTGTGACTGCAGATGTCAGGTGAGCGTGGGATTGGGCTATAGAGTCCTGTCTCGCATAGTTTGCATTCTAGACACAAGCATGAAGAATGATCACTTCCGGTCGGTTCAGAGAGGGTTGTCTATATCTGTTATTGGGATCAGGTGAGGAGGGATAAACTGTCTCTATCACATTTTGATTTGATGTTTTAAGTTTCATTTGTGATTTGTTTTTTGTTTAAGGCAGCACCCTTTAAGGGGCTGCCCTTTTAATGTGTCCCTTTGTTTGTTTGATATCTTTTAATTGGTTAATTGTTTTAACCCAAAATGGGGTAAACGGGCTCCTCAATGTTTTCACTCCTCGTTTGACCACAACAGTTTTTTTCAGAAAGAGTACGCTTGCTAAATCAATGAGAGTTTAACTGTTTACATGCTGTGACTGTAAAAGACACACACAGACAGGTTCCTTTGTAAGGTTTTAAAAATAAAAGAGATGGTCTTTATTGTAATTGACATCTGCTCTAATTAAGAATAATAAAATGTTTTAACTCACAAACACAGGTGCTCAGGAGCTCACACACTCTTAGGTATGGTACAAAGTGTGAGGCTAGATTAAGCAGTTTTTACAAGTCCAAAAAAGTGAGTCCTATACAGATTCAATGGATCGGTGCACTGGATGATTTCAGGTTGGGCTCAGGGGTCTTTCTGAATCCTGCAATGGGACAATTTAAAGCTGGTGTCCTGACGTCAGCAGCTGCTGGGTTGATTCTTAAAAACACTGCCTGAGGCATGTGGATGGTCAAACGATAGGCAGGGTTCAAGTTTGCATCCTGGATGGTGAGAGAGAGAGATAGTGCATACTCCTGATTCTGTGACCTGGAGAAGAACAGTTTCTTAAAACATGAAAGAAGGTTAGTTGGCTCAGCACATGATCCCCTTTCACCAACAGACCAGTTACCCAGAGATGGTCATCCCAGGTCCATGGTTTAGATATGATTAGATTATGACCAGAACAGCTCCCTTCTCGGCCAGGGTCCATTGACCAAAGTGATTGTATCTAATGGCTTGTTCCACACCCAGTTGAATACACTGATGATTGCCTGGATAGTCTATGAATGGTCAGGAGTTGGGGGTCATTTAGATTCTTCTAAGGTCTTTGATAGGTTCTTCTAAACAGCCTGACTCCATTTCTAATGACTTTGAAATTTATGAGGTATAGTTATGCAAATATTCAGCCATCTTAGAAGTTCCTGTTTTAAATCACTGAAGTGCTGTTCAGTCTTTTGAAACTCAAGTAACGTTTCCAGCCTAATAAATTCATTTTCAATATAAAGGATGACTTAATAACACGATGGAACTATGGGCAAGTAGGTTGAAATGGCAGAGATTTGTTTAATGGACTGATTAGCTACTAAACACACAACCGAGTGTTGATATTGCCATGTGCCTTTCTCCTCTGCGAAAATGTTTCACTCCATTTTCATGATGAAACACAAAATAGGAAAATTTGAAACACAGAAAAATGTTATGAAATTCAAAATCCAGAAATGATACAAACAGGGTATGTAGCACAATGAGGAATTCTTTCTCACCAGGTAGAACAGCGTCGCCTTCGGAAATGCTTCGTCATGCAGCTTTGATTATTTCCTATGTTTTGCAAAAGATTAAGCGAGCCTCCTTCCTCTCCTTCTGATCATGGCTGAAGATATCAGCACCTCTGAGGTGTTTATTAACCCCTTCACTACTCTTAATATTTTGTATCAAGTCAAAAATATAACACCATTCTTAACTCAGGGGTGTATCAAACTCTTGGCATTCAATACAAAGCTAAACAACCTCTCGTAACAAGAGAGAGGATTTGTGACCTGTGACGATCTGCTTCAGGTAACATGCAGGTAATTCCTGTAACAAGGTGCCACACTTGACTCTGCTAGGAACAACTTTAATTGTGTCAAATTAGGAATTTTGATACAGCTCATCTAGGAGACCCCGGTTTTAACTGAACCACCTTGCACGGAAACTAAACCCAATTCCCTGTGGGTGAGAGAGGAACATGGTCCAGTAGGCCCAATTCTCCATGGTTTACATTTCAAGAGAATTACTTTGGCGGCAGCTTTATGGGAGACGTGAAATGTACAGGACACACCACCCATGTGTCACCAAGAAATTTTCTAGCACTTAATTACTTTCTTGCTCGTCCTCTGAGTAGTCTCATCGATGAGTTTCAGGTTCAGTGCTCAAACAATAAAACTGACATTTGTAAATTTTAAGCCTTTTTATGTGTCATTAATGCAACAGCAGGCACATTTTCTAAGATATTAGCATGAGAAGTAAACAGAGAGTGACCCCTGGAATACTCTGTTTCAGTCCTAATAGCATCTAGAGGGCTTAATAAGTGTTTGCTTGAAGTTAACCAGTCACCAAGGTAATGACAGATGAGCAGGGCAACTATGCAGTTCAGGCAGTAATCAGGTTAGAGCTGGGTGATGATATAAATAATTTGATTACCTTGCTGAACACTTGCAGGGACCAACTCTGTGCCAACTTGTCCAGCATTTACAATTGGTGTTCAAATATTTAACATTCTTATTCGAAGAATGGAAGTAATGAATACAAGTAGAATTGACTCCTGTATATGTTGTAGTATGAATGGCTGATATTTTAATGTGTATATGGCATTGGGGTTGGGGGTTGGGGGGGGGGGGGGGGGGTGCGGTGGGGGAGGGGGAGGGCTTGGTGGAAACAAACAGAATGTGAAATCTCTTAAACATACCGTGCCTAAGTGAGTAACACATTACGTGGCTTGCAGCCCTGGCCATGGTATTCTGAATTCTGAAGGGAGACCACACCTTAGATAAACCTGCCGTGCTAGAGAGTTTGCAAATAGTTCTGCTGTGCAAGCTGCGGCTTGCCTGTCACTTACATCTGAGTTCTGTTTTTAGCTCGTGTTTCTTTAGGATAATTTGTTCTGGTAAAGACCAACGGAGCAAAATCTGTTGATCTTTTTTATTTCTTTCCTGATCAACACCTGTGTGACTTGGCACTGACAGAATGGATAGAAGCAATAATTGTCTGGGGGAGGGCCCACATCAGTCTTTGGCATTCTGCCAAAAAATGTTCAGCTAAAGCGCAGGCAGCAGTGTGTGCAGGTGGAGCTTGTTTCCCTTTGCACAAATGTCATTCAAACATAAAAAGTGCAAATGTAAAGGTTAAATATATATGTATAAATAGAATTCACCACCTAAATGAGAAAAAGGATAGCAATGTACTTATCTTTCTGTGGATTTATGTTTTGCTCTGCATCTTTTGCATTGCACCCAGTTAGCTGGACTGTTCAAAGATACATTATTTTTGGTTTAACAATGCTTGGGCACACTGCAATGTTAATTAAAGATCATTAAACGGCAGCACGGTGGCACAGTGGGTTAGCCCTGTCGCCTCACGGCGCCGAAGTCCCAGTTTCGATCCCGGCTCTGGGTCACTGTCCGTGTGTAGTTTGCACATTCTCCCCGTGTTTGTGTGGATTGCGCCCCCACAACCCCACAAGATGTGCAGGCTAGGTGGATTGGCCACGCTAAATTGCCCCTTCATTGGAAAAAATAAATTGGGTAATCTAAATTTTTTTTTTTTTTTAAAGATCATTAAACAAACTCGTTCAATTTAATTTTACATTGTACTATTTGCTGGTTTATAGCAGAAGGTTCACAAATACAATTTTAGTCAGTCCCTAGTAGCCATTCAATGAGTTGGCCAGGAAGAATTCTGGACATGAAGGAGCCGCAGGCCTCAATTCCATATATGAGCTCCAAGCAACTAATTTATCTCCTAATTATTTTGTCAAATTTGTACAAGATAATTGTGATGTCTGATTTTCCAGAACCAGGTTACGTCAGGAGTGAAGAGACAACCCAGGGATCTGTCAGTGATATTAGTAATCATGTGATTTGACAAAGTACAACTGTACCATGCAATGTCTGATGTTAAAGCTTCAAAATTACAGAAAATCCTGCAAAGCTGCGGGGACAGAATTTTGGGCTAGGTAGCAGACAGACACAATATAGGTGGTTTGTCCTTTGAACTTGCCTGTGCAGAAGTCCAAATCACTTCTAGATTTGGGGCCTTACTAACACTTTCTTGGTAAGCTGCAGGTGCCTGACAAGTACCATTCATAGCTGGTGAGAAGGAACTGTGGCCAACTATTGCGCACAGTGACTGTGGGTGGTGGGGTTGAGAGAGGTGGTGGCTGTTACATGGGAGCGAATGGCAGGGAGGAGGCAGGAATGGATGATCAGCAAGCTTTAAAAAAAACTCTTCCTGGCTGCACGAATAACTTTAAAAGGAACAAAAAAATCTTGTCAGCAAATTGTTTGAGGATCTCTCAAATTGAGACTGAAATGTAACACACATGGTTAGCTCATTTCCCCTTGAAAGTTGCAATCAGACTCTTACAGCAGGTGCAGGTCTCCAGTATGCATATTTAAACAGCCTCCCACATGTTCTGGGTGGAAGCGCTGGCTGCACATTTAAATACCGTTAACTCAGGCAGCCAAAGGGACGCGCAGTCGCCATCAGAGTTTTGGATTTTTCTGCACATCCAATTTACAAGCTGGAAACTATTTGCCAGCAGATGAAAATCTCGCTTGCTCTTCAGAACATTGTGCTTAAAGGTTGGGCCATAATTTCACCAGGCATCATGATCAGAAAGCATGCAAGTGGCTCATTATTGAACCCCAGCCATTAAACATTGGCCAGGCCTCCTCACTGCAGCACATTAACAGGCCAGCCAGTCGCTAGCCCACGTTCCTGTCCTGAAATCTAAATCAACCACGTGCTGTCAAATGGTCTACCTACTTGGAACTTCATTCCGTGTCTCATAAGGACTGAGTTATACACCTCCGTGAGTAATGACATGAAAACCACATCTAATAAAATAATAATTGGATAGTAAAAGGTTCAAACAAATTCAGGCCTCATAATGGATACCTTTCATCTATAATTCTATTTTGTCTTTCTTTTCATTAATACTGAAATAACTAGAATAGGATGAGTCTTTACTGATGACACATCTGCATGTAGTGAAACATGGAATGAGTTTGAAGTAGGTGAATCCTATTGTACTCTCCACAAACATCGCCACGTCTACTGGAGAGGTTAGGATACGGTCAGCTGCAAAGAAATATAAGTGGGTGAGGGATCTGGATTTAAGAATGACATTTTATTCTTTGCGTGCATCTCAGAACAAATTTATATTTATTTTGAAAGGTCACCCAAAGAGTATAAAGAGGAAGTGAATTAGTACCTTTTTAGAGTCTTAATTGGATCTAAGAATTGGCAGTTGGCTGCGTTCTCCTGTTATTCAAGCAATCTACAAACAATCAGCAGATCACCACACCCTATACACAAAGAAACTGAGACTCAGAATGTAAAAATATTAAAAAACGAGTTTTATTTTTGTTCAACAGCCTTTGCCACAAAGGTAACATCCAATTATACATGGTTTAATAATGTCTCCATAAAACCGCAGTCACATCTGTTGAAGGGCGCTGCCATGAAGCAAACTTTCTGGATGGAACATGTTGGTGCTTTAATGAGAAAGAAATGCACAAGTCGAGGAGCACATTGCCTTGTAAAGTTTGCTGGTTAAAGGACAATCCCTGCCATTTCTATATTAATGCTTGTTTTAATCGCATTACATTTACATTTTGATATATCCATGTCAGGAACTAGAATGCAAGTCATTTTGATGAGCTATTTCTGCTTGTTTACATGAAATGAATGAAAATTGCTTATTGTCACAAGGAGGCTTCAAATGAAGTTACTGTGAAAAGCCCCTAGTCGCCACATTCCGGCGCCTGTTCGGGGAGGCTGTTACAGGAATTGAACCGTGCTGCTGTCCTGCCTTGGTCTGCTTTCAAAGCCAGCGCTTTAGCCCTGTGCTAAACAGCCCCTACATGGTGAAGGTTGAGCAACACAAGATTTATTCGAATATACAGGTCGATGTACTTTGTTAGGGATTCTTTCTTTGGTGAGACAGCCATTGATGGTTGATAGATGGCAGCACTCAGGCAGAAGGTTATGGGTTTAAGTGCTGCTCCAGGGGCGGAATTTAATGCATGCAATGGGGGCTCGCCCACTGGTTGGAGAGCCACGTTATTTCTCTCCAGGAAGCCCAACCCAATTAACAGGTAATCAGGAAAGGCCCATACCAATTTTAAACCACCATTCCAAGGAGTCAGGCTGCTGGGCTTGCCACGTACAGTACAGTAAGACACAGAGGTAGAGCAGGGCAAAGTTAAAGGTGCTACATGTTGGTAAGTCAAGTTTATTTAATTCGACTATTAATTTAAGGGAAGTTGAGAGAGCATTCCAATACCATTAAAAATGACGGGAAACTTTGACGCGTTGGGTTAATTCGATGAAGACTCAGAGATGGAATTCATACTCAGAAAGATTCCATTATTATATTCTAGCCAAAAAGATTTCAGAAGATATTAAGGTCTCTGCACTCCTAAGTGCAATTGGAAGCAAAACTTTCCATTTGTGAAGCAGTTTGGTTCAGCCCAAGAAACCTGGGGTAAGACATATCAAGAATTGGTTAAAATATTAGGAGGCTATTAATTATTATGGTGGAGTTTTGATGTCATTGACGGAATACGTTAGAAGAGGAAAATATTGCACAGTTCGCCGCAACCCTCAAGCAACTTACAGAGTTTTGTGCATTTGGTGATTCATTAGATGATGCAATTAGTGATCGTTTGGTGTGTGGTTTGAAAAATGGGGCCATTCATAGAATCATAGAAGTCATAGAAGTTTACAGCATGGAAACAGGCCCTTCGGCCCAACCAGTCCATGCCGCCCAGTTTTTACCATTAAGCTAGTCCCAGTTGCCCGCACTTGGCCCATAACCCTCTATACCCATCTTACCCATGTAACTATCTAAATGCTTTTTAAAAGACACAATTGTACCCGCCTCTACTACTACCTCTGGCAGCACATTCCAGACACTCACTACCCTCTGAGTGAAGAAATTGCCCCTCTGGGCCCTTCTGAATCTCTCCCCTCTCACCTTAAACCTATGCCCTCTAGTTTTAGACTCCCCTACCTTTGGGAGAAGATGTTGACTATCTACCTTATCTATGCCCCTCATTATTTTATAGACCTCTATAAGATCACCCCTAAGCCTCCTACGCTCCAGGGAAAAAAGTCCCAGTCTATCCAGCCTCTCCTTATAACTTGAACCATCAAGTCCCGGTAACATCCTAGTAAATCTTTTCTGCACTCTTTCTAGTTTAATAATATCCTTTCTATAATAGGGTGACCAGAACTGCACACAGTATTCCAAGTGTGGCCGTACCAATATCTTGTACAACTTCAACAAGACATCCCAACTCCTGTATTCAATGTTCTGACCAATGAAACCAAGCATGTCGAATGCCTTCTTCACCACCCTGTCCACCTGCGACTCCACCTTCAAGGAGCTATGAACCTGTACTCCTAGATCTCTTTGTTCTATAACTCTCCCCAATGCCATACCATTAACTGAGTAGGTCCTGGCCTGATTCGATCTGCCAAAATGCATCATCTCACATTTATCTAAATTAAACTCCATCTGCCATTCGTCGGCCCACTGGCCTAATTGATCAAGATCCCATTGCAATCCTAGATAACCTTCTTCACTATCCACTGTGCCACCAATCTTGGTGTCATCTGCAAACTTACTAACCATGCCTCCTAAATTCTCATCCAAATCATTAATATAAATCACAAATAACAGTGGACCCAGCACCGATCCCTGAGGCACACCACTGGTCACAGGCCTCCAGTTTGAAAAACAACCCTCTACAACCACTCTCTGTCTTCTGTCGTCCAGCCAATTTTGAATCCAATTGGCAACCTCACCCTGGATCCCGTGAGCTTTAACCTTCTGCAACAATCTACCATGCGGTACCTTGTCAAAGGCTTTGCTAAAGTCCATGTAGACAACGTCTACTGCACTGCCCTCATCTACCTTCTTGATCACTCCCTCAAAAAACTCAATCAAATTTGTGAGACATGATTTTCCACGCACAAAGCCATGCTGACTGCCCCGAATCAGTCCTTGCCTCTCTAAATGCTTGTAGATCCTGTCTCTCAGAATACCTTCTAGCAACTTACCTACTACAGACGTTAGGCTCACCGGTCTGTAGTTCCCAGGCTTTTCCCTGCTGCCCTTCTTAAACAAGGGCACAACATTCGCCACTCTCCAATCTTCAGGCACCTCACCTGTGGCTGCAGATGATTCAAATATCTCTGTTAGGGGACCCGCAATTTCCTCCCTAGCCTCCCACAACATCCTGGGATACATTTCATCAGGTCCCGGGGATTTATCTACCTTGATGCGCTTTAAGACTTCCAGCACCTCCTCCTCTGTAATATGCACACTTCTCAAGACATCACTATTTATTTCCCTTAGTTTCCTAACATCCATGCCTTTCTCCACCGTGAATACCGATGAGAAATATTCATTCAGGATCTCACCCAACTCTTGTGGCTCTGCACATAGATGTCCTTGTTGATCCTTAAGAGGCCCTACTCTGTCCCTAGTTACTCTTTTTCCCTTTATGTACCTGTAGAAGCTCTTTGGATTCAGAGAAGATTATTAATGGAATCAAATCTCTAGTCTCAAAATTGCATTAGGTATTGCTGTTTCATGGAGCTTGCGGCTAAGGAGGCTTCTCAGTTTGTAGCAAGCACAAGGACCCATAAACTGGCTGCCAGTCAGAAGAGGTCTACCCAGCAACAGCCGTGTCGTCGCTGTGCAAAAATAGACCATTCCCAGGCTGATTGCTGGAGCAAGGACAACCAATTGCTGGAGTGAAATAACACTCAAAAGAAGACACAGCACTCATTCAACCGAAAGAACAAAACAAACTCAACTAAAAAATTCACAGTGTGGAAGAAAAGACCAACATCCACAGCAAAATTGTAGCACTCCATTTTGATGAAGAACTGAAGCTGAACATACTCTCTGTCCAGGGTGGTTCACACCATTATTGGGTAGTCCCAAAACTGAATGGACAACCAATCAAACCTGAACTGCTGCGACTCCGCCCCCGACTGGCAGAGTTCCCGACGGCATGGGTCTCTCATGCCATCATTTGTCGGGAACTCGGCGTGGCGACTGCGGACTGAGTCCAACGCCGTCACAGTCGGGGGAGAGCCGATCCACAGGCATGGAGGGCTTTGGCAGGGGCTGGGGGCACTGGTGGGGGGTGGTCCGGGGATGGTGAGCCTGGCCAAAGAGGGGCACTATTTGGCAGTCCAGGTCCGCGGCGCCATCTCTCCAAGAGGGAGAGCTGTTATATATGTGGGTTATTCTAATTGTATGCAATGTCCCTTTAAGAACAGAGTCAGGTGATATCATTGGGTACATTGCAGGCTTTCGCACTTAGTCTAGCACCAGCCTTTGTACAGTGAAGACCTATGTAATAAACCTCTGTCAATGCTGCATTCAACCCACGTGCTTCAGCAATCTATTTCTTTTATACTGTTAGTCTAAAGATACAATAGTGCTGCCCTTGATGATGTGTTGGGTGCTCTGGATCCGTGGAACACATACAGGCCACCAACACTTAAAATAATGCAACACTATTTTATTAAGTTAGAAACTGTTGAACATACTTTCACTGTGGGTTAACACGATGTTAGATTAAACTAAAGACCTATGCCTGTCCGAACCAGTCTATGCACTCAGCACATGGTGAAGATCTGTGCTGTAAGCTGTAAGCTCTGTCCTTGTAGGAGGCTGCATCCCGAATGAGCGGGAACTCTGTCTTTATAGTGCGTGTGCTCTAACTGGTGATTGGCTGTGGTGTTGTGTGTGTTGATTGGTCTTGCTGTGTGTCCATCAGTGTGTATCTGCACCATAATAAACTGGTGTATATTATGACACTTGAGGCAGTAGGGGGGATCAGCCATGGATCCCCAGGTAAAGGTGACTATGGACAGGGTGGCAGGGGGTCACCACAAGGGGAAGGGCGCCGGAAGCAAGGGAATGAATATGACTTTCAGCAGGATCCCCCTCCCCCTTTCTGGACCCAGGTCCCTCATTCAGGCACAGGGTCACTTTGGATGTCACCCGCCATGCCCCACAACACCCACCCCAACATACCACTGACAGAGTCGATAGGGTTGAATACATGTGGGAGCAGCCCAGAGCTTGATCAGGGAAGTTGGAAAGGCAGCGGGGTTCCCACCTTGTACTCTCCCAACTGTTCAAATGCCCACTCCCAGGCTCCAAACTTTCCTCCAGGGGTGGGAGGAGAGGGCATTTATTCCATGCCAATTCTTGAGCACAAAAAGCAAGGCTGGTCCTCCTATGCAGCACGAAGAAAATGTCATATTTTTGGAGGTGCTATATCTCAAATGAGATGTTAAACTGAGGAACCGTCTCTCAGGTGGTCAGGAAAGATCCCAGAGCTCCATTTTTAAAAATATTTTTATTCTCCTCCTTTTTCACATTTTCTCCCAAATTTACATCCAACAATAAACAATAATCAGTAATAAATGAAATGTCAATCCCCATATCAATAACAACAATCCCACCAAACCCCCAAACATTAGCCCGCATGTTAACATAAACAAATAACAAAAAGGAATCAGAAATCACCCATAGTCGCCATTAACACATACAGTCCCCCTCCTCCCAACTCTCCCAACAACCCCCCACCCCCCCTAATGTTTGACGTAATCCAATTCTCGAAAGTGCAGAAGGAATAATGCACTTTTTGCAGAACCCCGCCATCCTTCCCTTCAGTTCAAACTTAACCTTCTCAAGAGTTAAGAGTTCCAGCAGATCTCCCCGCCACACCAGGGCACAGGGTGGAGAGGTTGATCTCGACCCCAACAGGATCTGCCTTCGGGCGATCAACGAGGCGAAGGCTACAGCATCTGCCTCCACACCCGTTTCCAACTCCGGTTGGTCCGACACCTGGAATATGGCCCCCTGAGGGCCCGGGTCCAGTTTCATGTGCACCCCTAAAAACGTCCTTGCAGTGATCCTCCGGCTTTGGACAGGACCAAAACATATGAACGTGGTTTGCGGCTCCCCCCCCCGCAACATTCACACACATCTTCTACTCCCTCAAAGAGACGGCTCATCCTCGCTCTTGTGAGGTGTGCTCTATATACCACTTTCAGCTGTATCAGCCCCAACCTCGTGCACGAGGTGGAGGAGTTCACCCTCTGGAGCACCTCACACCAGAACCCTTCCTCCATACCCTCTCCCAACTCTTCCTCCAACTTTGCCTTGATCCCTTCCAGCGGTGCCTTCTCCTCTTCCAAATTAACCCCGTAAACCGCCGACACTAATTCCTTCTCCAGTCCCCCTGTCATCAGCACCCCCTCCAGCAATGTGGAAGCCGGCTCCCCCGGGAAGCTCTGTATCTCCTTTCTGGCAAAGTCTCGAACCTGCATGTATCAAAATATTTCCCCCTGCTCCAGCCCACACTTTGCTCCCAACTCCTTCAATCCTGCAAACCGACCCCCAAGAAACAAAACTTTTAGTGTCTTAATTCCTTTCTCCTCCCATCTCCGAAAATTTCATCCTGAAGAGTTGGCCATATTATGTGGCTAACCAATATGTATCCCTCAATCGACATCACATTGCTATATTGGGGAGCTTACCATATGCATCTTGGCCGCCACATTTTCCACATTAGAAGAGTGACTGCATTTCACAAATACCTCACTGGCTGTCACGCACTTCTGGGCATTCTGTAATTCTGCAAGACTTCAAATCGATTTTACATCGGGATATATTTTTCATCATTTGAATAAAAAGTCAAACCTTGGTGTAAAGCAAGGAAACACAGATTATTCAGATACAACACTTTTGCTAATATTAGTAATGGAGTAAAAGATAAGCAGTAGTAGTGCTTTATGAATAGGGTAAAAGTAATTTATTATGATCACACAAATTGATTGGTAACATTAACTGATTCATCAGTGTAATCTGAGTGACATTCTAGAAGAATTGTGAAGATGAAAAATGACTGATAGCTCCTTTGATGGTACTTATCAAAAGGGGGCTGAGTCAGCTCAGCTGGCTGGACTGCTGGTCTGTGATGCACAGCAGCACCAACAGCATGATTTCAATTCCCATACTAGCTGAGGTTATTCATGAAGGCCTTGTCTTCTGAAACTTGCCCCTCACCTGAGATGTGGTTAAATCACCACCCATCAGCTCTCAAAGGGGAAAGCATCCTCCGGGACTGTGGCAACATTGACTTTGATTTACTGTGCAAGCCAGTAGGCTCCAATTATGGACCTTGCTGAATTAACTGATTTCAATTACTATGGAACACGGCCTACTAAAATTGGCCTCTGCACTGTGGTACAGTAAAACAAAAATTGAGCAGGGCATTTTTTCTCACTCTTAGACCATAAGACCATAAGACATAGGAGCAGAATTAGACCACTCGGCCTACCGAGTCTGCTCCGCCATTCAATCATGGCTGATATTTTTCTCATCCCCGTTCTCCTGCCTCTCCCCATAACCCCTGATCCCCTGATTGATCAACAACCTATCAATCGACTTCCGGTGGCGGCTATGGAGGAGTAAATCGCACATTGGGTGGCTCTCGATCTGGTCGGACTTTTGGACCTTTTTCCCCGACTTTTTTGTACTTTTGAGTGCTGGATCGGAAGGCATAGGCACTCAGGCACTGACTCCAGAGTGTATGGAATTAAGAAGCAGAAAGAATCGCAAACAGTTGAAGAAGTGGGCAAACAAGGGCAGTGTAGAAGCTGCTACTGAGGACAATATGGCTGATGTCTGGATCCCGGTGTAGACAGCACAGCCAACGACGGAGCATCTGTTGAAGGTCATCCGAGAGGGCTTTACCGCGTTGAAGAGGGACAGTTTAGACCCGATTCAGAAATCTATCAAGCGCCTGGACCATAGGCTGGATGCCCAGGATCGGACGATCCAGAAGCTGGAAAAGGCACTGGAGGAGCAGGAGGATCACCAAACCGTGGTGGAGGCGGAGATGGAGAGGCTGAAGGATCAACAAAAAAGGCTCCTGGAAAGGGTGGAGGACCTGGAAAATAGGTCTCGTCGGCAGAATTTGAGAATCGTTGGTCTCCCGGAGGGGGTTGAGGGAGAGGATGCCACAGCATATGTGGCAGACATGTTCCAGAAGCTGTTGGGAGATGATGTCTTCCCTCACCCGGTGGAGATGGACAGGGCGCACAGGGCGCTGGTGAGGCAGCTGCGAGCGGGGGCCCAACCCCCCCTAGCGATGGTGATCCGGTTTCACTGGTTTCTGGACAAGGAGCGGGTGCTACAGTGGGCCAAGCGCACGCGGAGCTGCCATTGGAATAACAGTGTCTTGCACAGCTACCAGGACCTGAGCGTGGAGATGGCCAGAAGAAGGGCAGGCTACCGGCAAGTCAAAGAAATTCTGTTTAAGAAGCAGGTGAAGTTTGGGCTGCTGTACCCGGCACACCTGTGGGTCACACACATGGGACGGCACCATTACTTTGAGGAGCCCGAGGATGCGATGGACTTCACCAAGAGAGAGGGGTTGGTGCCGAACTGAGGACTTTTTGGACTTTGTGTTAAAAGGACACTGAGCGGTGTTTACACATTTTTCTGGTGCTATGATCTTTTTCTCCTGTATTTGAGTTTTTGTTGGAAAAAGAGGGTAGTTAAGGTATTTGGTGCTGGGGGCTTTTTGTGTTCGGATCGGGGTGGTTGGAAGTGCCTATTACTTATTCTGTTTTATTCCATTTGCACTGGCGTTGGGGTTTTGTTTGTTTCTTGTTTTGTTTGTTTCTTTTCAGAGCAATTGTTCGAGGATGGCTGGATTGACGAAGTGGTGTTGATGGGCGGGGGGGGGGGGGGGGTCATAGGGACCAATAGGTGGGAGACTTGTTGGCGCCGGAGTCGAGAGTCACCAGGCTAGCTAGGTGAGCTGGTCTATGGAAGCCAGGTGGGGGGGAGGGGGTGTATGTAGTTAGTTTATGGCAGGGGTTATGTTACAGGGTGTTGTTGCTAGGGGGGGGAGGGGGGAGTTGTTCTGCTGACGAGGGAGGGACTTAGGTGCGAGATCATGGAGGAGGTCGGAGGTGCGGGCTGCCAGAAGGCGGGTCGGGGGAAGCGCGACACAGGGGCTGGTGGCGGCCCCAAGAAAGGATATGGCTGATCGGCGGGGGGGTGGGGCACGGTGCCCCTCAACCAGGCTGATCAGCTGGAACATCAGAGGGTTGAACAGGCCGGTAAAGAGGGCACGTGTGTTCGCGCATCTGAGTGCGCTGAAGGCGGACGTAATAATGCTTCAGGAGACCCATCTAAAAATGGCGGACCAGGTCAGATTAAGGAAGGGCTGGATTTGCCAGGTCTTCCACTCGGGGCTGGACGCTAAAACCAGGGGGGTTGCGATTTTGGTCAACAAATGGGTGCAATTTGAGGCGGGCAGCACAATCTTGGATGGGGGAGGCAGATTTGTCATGGTGAGTGGAAAGCTTGAGGGGATGAGGGTAGTCTTCGTCAATGTATACGCCCCAAATTGGGACGATGTGGAGTTTATTAAGAGACTGCTGGGGAAGATTACGGACCTGGACTCGCACAGGCTGATTATGGGAGGGGATTTTAACACAGTCCTTGACCCCGGCCTAGACCGGTCGTGTTCAAGAACAGGTAAGGTGCAGGCAATGGCAAAAGAGCTGAGAGGGTGTATGGAGCAAATGGGGGTGGGGCTGATCCATGGAGGGCTAGTCGGCCGACGGGGAGGGAGTTTTGGTTCTAGTCACATGTCCATAAGGTGTATTCCCGAATTGATTTTTTTATCATGCGCAGGGATTTGCTGGCGGAGGTGACAGACATAGAATATTCGGCGATCGCTATTTCGGACCACGCTCCACACTGGGTTGATCTGCAGGTCTGCAAGGAAAGTTTTTAGCACCCTCAATGGAGGCTAGAGGTCAGTTTGTTGGCGGACAAGGCGGTGTGTGAAAGGGTGAGGAAGTGTATGCAAAACTACCTGCAGGCCAATGACACAGGGGAAGTCTCAGCTGCGGTGCTTTGGGAGGTGCTGAAGGCAGTGGTGAGAGGGGAGCTGATTTCAATTAGAGCACATAGGGACAGGACGGACAGAGCAGAAATGGACCGACTGGTAAGGGAAATCTTACAGACAGACAGGAGATATGCGGAAACCCCGAGGGTAGAGCTACTAAGGGAACGACGAAGGCTACAGACTGAGTTTGGGGTGTTGTCCACAGGTAAGGCTGTGGAGAAGCTTAGGAAGGCGAGGGGTGCGATTTACGAGCATGGGGAGAAAGCCAGTAGAATGCTGGCACAGCAACTGAGGAAGAGGGAGGCAACCAGGGAAATAGGGAAGGTAGTCGACGGGGGGGGGGAAACTTGGTAGGAGATCCAGCAGGGCTGAACAAGGTGTTTAAGGACTTCTATAGTAAGCTTTACACCTCGGAACCCCCCCGGGGCTGGAGGGGATGAGGCGCTTTCTGGATGGACTGACCTTCCCAAAAGTGGGCAGGGAATTGGTAGACGGGTTGGGGGCCCCAATCAGGACCGAAGAAATATTGAGGGGCTTGAGGGCCATGCAATGGGGTAAAGCCCCGGGGCTGGATGAGTATCCAATGGTGTTTTATAAAAAGTTCTCCGAGATAGTGGGGCAGGTGCTGGTTAGGGTTTTTAACGAGGCAAGAGACAGAGGGGTTTTACCCCCCGAAGATGTCACAGGCCACCATCTCCCTGATATTGAAACGGGACAAAGACCCAGAGGCATGTGGGTCCTATAGGCCGATCTCTCTGCTCAACGTTGATGCTAAAATACTGGCCAAGCTCTTGGCGTCTAGGATTGAGGACTGTGTGCCAGACGTCATTATGGAAGATCAAACCGGGTTTGTCAAGGGCAGGCAGCTGGTGGCCAACCTAAGAACGCTGCTGAATGTGATCATGATGCCCTCGGAGAGTAGGGAGGTAAAGGTAGTTGTGGCAATGGATGCCGAGAAGGCTTTTGACTGAGTCGAGTGGGATTATCTATGGGAGGTGCTGGGTCGATTTGGGTTCGTGGAGGGCTTTATCGACTGGGTCAGACTGCTGTACCAGGCTCCGGAGGCGAGTGTGAGGACGAATAGGATGACATCTGACTATTTCAGACTGTACCGTGGGACAAGACAGGGGTGTCCCCTCTCCCCACTGCTGTTTGCGTCAGCAATAAAGCCGCTGGCAATTGTCCTGAGAGATTCTAGGGGTTGGAAGGGGTTGGTACGGGGGGGGGGGAACACAGAGTTTCATTGTATGCCGACGACCTGCTCTTATACATCACGGATCCAGTGGTTAGGATGGATGAAATCATGGGAATCCTGAAGGAATTCAGCCGGTTCTCGGAGTACAAACTGAAAATGGCAAAGAATGAGTTGTTTGTAGTCCAGGCGAGGGGCCAGGAGGGCAGGTTGAGGGGGCTGCCGTTTAGGTTAGTAGGAGACAGCTTTAGATACTCAGGGATACAGGTGGTGCAGGACTGGCACCGTCTGCACAAGTTGAACTTATCTCGGTTGGTGGAGAAAATGAGGGCTGAGTTCCGGAGGTGGGATGCACTCCCACTGACACTAGCGGGAAGAGTGCAGACGGTTAAAATGACAATCCTCCTGAGATTCCTGTTCGTCTTCCAGTTTCTCCCCATTTTCATTCCGCTGTCTTTTTTCAAGAAGGTCAATAAAATGATTGTGGGATTTGTGTGGGCGGGGAGGTCCCCATGGGTGCGGAGATTGATGCTTGAGAGGAACCGAGGGGAAGGGGGGCTGGCGCTGCCAAACTTTAGTAACAACTACTGGGCGGCCAACATAGCTATGATAAGGAAGTGGATGGGGGATGCGGAGTCGGTTTGGGGGCGAATGGAGGCCGCTTCGTGCAGGGGCACCAGTTTGGCAGCCTTGGTCACGGCGCCCCTGCCGCTCCTGCCGGCACGGTACTCCACCAGCCCTATAGTGGTGGCAACTTTGCGGATCTGGGGCCAATGGAGAAGACATGTGGGGGAAGTGAGAGCATCAGTTTGGTCCCCAATTTGCGACAATCACCTGTTTAGCCCGGGGAATATGGACTGTGGGTTCCGAGCATGGCGGAGGGCTGGGATTGAGAGGATGGGGGATTTGTTCTTGGAAGGGAGCTTCCCGAGCATGAGGGTGTTAGAGGAGAAATTTGGGCTGGTGGGAGGGAATGAGTTCAGGTACTTGCAGGTGCGGGACTTTCTACGCAGACTGATTCCATCCTTCCCAAAACTGCCACTTAGGGGGATCCAGGACAGGGTAGTGTCCAGTAGATAGGTGGGGGAGGGGAGGGTCTCGGATATAAAAAAGGAATTTATGGGAGCAGAGGAGACACAGACCGAGGAGCTGAAGCTTAAGTGGGAAGAGGAGCTCGGGGATGAGATGGAAGAGGGCTTATGGGCGGAGACGTTGAGCAGGGTAAACGCGACCGCAACATGCGCCGGGCTCAGCCTGATTCAATTCAAGGTCGTCCACTGGGCCCACATGACAGTGGCCCGGATGAGCAAATTTTTCGGAGTGGAGGACAGGTGCGCCAGATGTTCGGGAGGGCTGGCGAACCATGTCCACATGTTTTGGGCATGCCCAAAACTCAGGGGGTACTGGCAGGGGTTCCGGGTACTGAAAACAGGGGTGGAGATGAGTCCAGAGGTGGATATTTTGGGGGTTTCGGAGGACCCGGGAGTCCAGGAGGAGAGAGAGACTGACGTTTTGGCCTTTGCTTCCCTGATAGCTCGGCGATGAATTCTGTCGGCATGGAGGGACTCAAAACCTCCGAAGCCGGAGGCCTGGCTATTGGATATGGCTAACTTTCTACGTCTGGAGAAAATTAAGTTCGCTTTGAGAGGGTCAGTGTCAGGGTTCGCCCGGAGGTGGCAACCATTTATCGACTTCCTCACGGAAAATTAGTCGTCAGCAGGGGGGCGGGAGGGGGGGTTACGGTAGCGTAGATTAGGGGGGTAGTTAGGCTGGTCCTTGTAGGAGGGGAGCAGGCTGTCTTGCACTACAATGATTGTTTTTTGCAACTGTTTTATATTGTTGTTGTTTATTGTGTCAAAATGTCTTAATAAAATTGTTTATCAAAAAAAAAACCTATCTATCTCAGTCTTAAAGATAACTCAGTGATTTGGCCTCCACAGCCTTCTGCGGCAAAGAGTTCCACAGATTCACCACCCTCTGGCTGAAGAAATTCATCCTCATCTCTGTTTTAAAGGATCGTCCCTTTAGTCTGAGATGGTGTCCTCTGCTTCTAGTTTTTCCTACAAGTGGAAACATCCTCTCCACGTCCACTCTATCCAGGCCACGCAACGATTAAGAGCATAATATTCACTAATACCCAACGAATAATTGTGATTCTTCAACGAATAAGAGCAAATACACAAATTTGCTGGAATAGAATTAGGTCTAGCTTTTGCAGTCACTCAGCCTTCTGGCACTGTTTGCCCAGTGGCTACTTTCACTGGATACTGAGGTGACTGACACTATGCAGCCATTGCCAGCAAAGTTTGAATGTTGTCGGAACAGGAAGGAATCAGAGAAATGTAGCCAAAGTTAACACATTTTCAACATTCGAGAAAAGGAAACTTGTGACATTTTTTGCACATAGGGTAGATGTGAGATGCTGTTGTGTGAGTGGGGGTGCTGCTCACAGCTTTCTTTTTTATATAAATCCAGAGTACCCAATTATTTGTCTCCAATTAAGGGGCAATTTAGCGTGGCCAATCCACCTAACCTGCACATCTTTGGGTTGTGAGGGTAAAACCCACGCAGACATGGGGAGAATGTGCAATCTCTATATGGACAGTGACCCAGGGCCAGGATTCGAACCCGGGTCCTCAGCGCCGCGGTCCCAGTGCTAACTACTGCGCCACATGCTGCCCGTGCTCAAAGCTTTCTGATTTGTACTCTGTACAACAAGTGGGTATCATCAGGTTTCAAAACATTCACCCGATAGCCTACTGTATACATAGGAGCATGGACAAAATGTAAGATTCTATGTGTAGTGGCTCAAGACACACTGGAGGCTTCCAGTAGTTAACAAGGGATTTATTGATGAAGGGCAAAGGCAGGCACAGAACACTGTACTACAGGACTAATCACTTCGGCTCCAGGGTCCACACTTCCCAGGGTCCTGCTCCCAGGGCCCCTGCAAACTCTCCATTGGCTGTGTTTTGCGCCATGATTGACCCTGAACCAGTCACGTAGTACATCAAGCCCGCCCCCTTAAAGGGGCCAGGTTACCACATCCCTCCCCCCCTTAAGTCCCTTATAACATACAACACAAAAACTGTTCACAGAGTTAATATACATTGACAAAGGGTAACAGGGGAAATAGAATCCATCAAAAAGTCAATCAGTCCCGAGTCCTCCGAGCCCTCCCAGACCTCCGCAGCCCACCCACAGGCTTGGCACCCTTCGAGGCAGTCAAGTGTCAGCAGCAAGTGACACTTCAGGAGGTACCTCCTCAATGACAGGAGAGTGGGCCTTGCTGGCTTCCACAGCTGGTTGAGTAGATTCAGGAGTCCTTGGATTTCTTGGGAAACATTTAAGGGACTGTTGATAACCCCAATGGAACATGTTGGCTCCAGATTGGGGATTGTCACCTTCCAGCTCCTCAAGGGGTCAATGTGCTTTTTGACATTACCTCCATCTTTACTGGCCACATGTGGAAGGGAAGTTAATGTGAGGATTGGTTACCCGCTTAGAGAATACATTAATATTAGTTGCTATTAAAGAAAAGACATGCTAAAGCATGCTGGGAATGCTTGACTATATTTCAACACTGCTTTTGAACAAAACTTAGAAGGTCAGGTAAAGTAAACAAAATACTGCTTAGTATTTTGGACTCGGTCTTATTATGATAACAAGTTGTTCTTCCGAAGGACAACAAAATGCGTACTTGAGTTGTTTTTAGCCAAGGGCAAGAACATACGTACATACATAGACGTATTCCATCTTATGTACTTTCTAAGGTTTGTTTAATATAAAAAATGGCCAGCCAGCTGCTTGTTTACTTCTTTATGTATTTCAGACTATAAAGAATAATGGTTTTCAGCTGTATAATTCAGAGTACTGTGGAATGGCTATTTAGTGGTTATTATGCAGTCTCTCCACAATATTGTGTGAAATAAAATTCCTGAAATGAAGCTCGAAGCCTCTGCCTCTATTATTTCCACAACACCACGTATGGCACAGGCACTGACTGGGTCACAATCCGTCCAGGTGGCCAATGCGACCCCGAGGCAAAGTTACGAACCAAATCCAAGTCCCCCTACCGGAATGACCTGTCGCAGTTCTGCGCAGCCCATTGACTGCTTTGGGAGGACTGACATATCCCCACCCTCCCCACCAAATTAGGAAACACAAAATGCAAATTAGTTCTGAGGCAATGGCCCATGAGCAGCTCAGCAGATGTGTCCCCCGTGGTGATGTGAGGGGTTGAATTGTATGACAATAAAAATTGGCCAATTGTTGGTCGAGAGGTTTGTCAGATTGCTTCCGCATTGCATTCTGGAAGGTGTGAACGGTTCTTAGCCAAACCATTGGACACTGGGTGGTATGGAGCAGTCCTAGTGTGTCATATGCCTTTGGCTTGCATGGGAACCTGTGTGCCATTGCTTGAAAACGGGGTGCCATTGCCCGTTACGATGGACTTCAAAAGTTCATGAATTACGAACACTGCCAGGGTGCCAGGCTGACAGTGCCAAGGTGCCTGGGTGCCAGGTTAGCACTGCCTAGGGTTGGGGCTGGGGGGCCATGCCCATAAAAGGAGGGGTGAGGGGGGGGGGGTTTAAGAGGGCCACCAAAAGTTTGGAGGGTGAAGGAGCGTCCTGAAAGCAGGGTTCCTAAAAGGGGCAGCCTTTCAAAATGGTGCTCAGATCTGTGAGGAGCCAGTCCTGCTGGCGAGCTCAGCTCCCCAGTGCTGGAAGACTTTCAATTTGTCACCTCAACAGGGCGAAACTCCCTGGGGCCCAAAGAAATGGTTATGTGTCATTGAATAACGGTGTCAATCTCGGCCTTGCAGTCGTCGAAACACCCCGCCAAAGTGCCCAAAACTGGACTTTGAAATTATTCCAGTGAATCGTGCCTAGAAAATCAAGTGTAAATTATGGAAAATTAGTGAAAGACTGACAAGAGGGTAAAGGCCCAGAGGTTGGAGAGCTCAGGAACAGTGGTGGTTGTGTAAGTACTTAACTTACAATAATAATAATCTTTATTAGTGGCACAAGTAGGTTTACATTAACACTGCAATGAGATTACTGTGAAAATCCCCCAGTCGCCACATTCCGGCACATGTTTGGCTTCACTGAGGGAGAATTCAGAATGTCCAATTCACCTAACAAGCACGTCTTTCGGGACTAGTGGGAGGAAACCGGAGCACCCGGAAGAAACCCACGCAAACACGGGGAGAATGTGCAGACTCTGCACAGACAGTGGCCCAAGCCAGGAATCGAACCCTGGCACTGTGAAGCAACAGTGCTAATCGTCATGCTACCGTGCCGCCCATCATATTTGTTTTACTGACGCGGGTTTAAGCTTTCCCGGAAGCTGGGAATGTCCACGGAGGAACGGCCATGGGGTTGGGTGACACCCCATGGGGTTGGGGTGGTGTCCAGGCATGAACTGCCATTGCCATGGCTTGCAAGGCAGCCATCTTGCTGCGGACCTCACTGACCATGCACCTTGGTCCCTGGTTCTGCAGAGAGACACCGGCTATATGTGTGCCCCCATTGCCGCAAACCACCCTAAGCCATACCCCCCACCCACCGGCAGGGCACCATGAGGCCCACTCAATGGCAACGGCCACTGTGGCCCCTACTGAGGAACTGGGCGGGGGCTGCAGAACGTACCATTGGCCAGGACAGTGCCAGCCAATGCTGCCCCTGCCATCAGGGACGGGCGCCTGGGCCAGAGGCCCCCACGTTGCCGGGCAACGACGAGGCTGTGCGGAGATAGGGTGGAACATGTGGGGGTAGAACCCACGGTGCCAATCAGGGACACGATGTAGCCTGTTGGACCTGTTTGGGCATGGGGGGGGCACACCAAGCTAACAAGCCAACTTTTCACCCCTTGCAGACGATGTATATTGGAATTCAACCAGCAATAGTGACGATAATGACGTTTAAGGGGCACCTTGACAAATATATGAATAGAATGGGAATAGAGGGATACCCACCCTGGAAGTGTAGAAGATTTTAGTTTAGATGGGCAGCATGGTCAGCACAGGCTTGGAGGGCCGAAGGGCCTGTTCCTGAGCTGTACTTTTCTTTATTCTTTTGTTCTTTGTTCAATGGCAGTTTTCCTGCTTGTCGCCGCAGCCCTGGGGGATGCCCTGCGGTTATACGAGTTGGAGATGCTCGAGGAGGAGGAAGTTGCAGCAGCGGAGCCAGCCCCAGAGGAACAGGAGGCAGCCGCCCAGGTTGGAGGGCCAGCCGCACAACAGGCCAAGGCGGAGGTGCAAAGGAGGCGCCGCATGAGGCCTCGTGTGTACCGGCACCACCTGTCATTCGAGGACTTGCCGGACCCAGCATGCGGCAAAGACTCCGGCTGAGCAGGGAGACAGTGTGACATATCTGTCAGATCATGGCACTCCTGGCACTGTGGGGATATGGGGAGGACACCCACTCTCGGTGGCCGTCAAGGTGGTAGGCACCCTGAACATTTACTCCACAGGGTCTTCCAGGCAACGAGTGGGACCAGCCCGGGATCTCACAGGCCTCAGTGCACAGGCGCATTCGTGCCATCGCGGATGCCCTATATGCCTAGTTGGCTCAAAACATCCATTTCAATGTGGACCGAGCCCACCAGGATGCCCGAGCAGTGGGGTTCACCGCCATCGCCGAAATTCCCCAGGTCCAAAGGGTGATTGACGGGATACATGACCCCGACGAGCACTTGCAAATGACAGGCCGCTCTACATAATTGAAAGGGGTTCCACTTGATGAATTTGCAGCTGATATGTGACCATCAGCTGCGCGTCATGCACGACTGTGCCCGATACCCAGGCAGTGTGCACGATGCCTTCATCCTGGCACACTCGACAATTATTGACTTCAATCACACGGTGCCATCGGATCGCTGGGGTGGTGATGGTGGGGACAGTGTGGGGGAGCCTAGGCCACCCACAACATCCGTCCATTTCCCCCCCCCCCCCCCCCCCACCCCACCCCTGCATCCCGTCTATGGTCAGCCCAGACCAGCCGACCCCTCACGTCCATCTGACAGAGCACCGAGTTAGGTCGTAACAGTGTGAACAGGTGCTTAATGTGACAATGTATATACAGCTTTGTGCCCTAGTCCCTATCACTGAACTGTACCCTGCATCCATGCCAACCTAACTGGTGCCTAACCTTCTGGCCTTACGGCCCGAACGTTATGTCCAGGTGGATCCCCAGACGATACAGCAGGAGTGAAGGCGGCCTGCTGTGATTCCTGCCCTGTGACCTGAATCCTCTTTAGCGTTCGTCCTCTGGGGTGACCAGGCCTGGATGGGTGCCCCAGGTGGCGTGGTGCTGCCCTGTTCTGCATGTCTCCTGCGGGAGTCACCGACATGGGCCCTATCACCTCCTCCTCCCTCGGGGTGCCGGTGGCCCCGGGCTACTCCATGGGATAGAGGTGCCAGCTGAGCTATTCCCTGAGGCTCCCCCGCCACCTGGTGTTGCCAGTGCAGGAGGCCCACTCTGCTCACGTTCATGGAGCACAGTTTTATGGGAAAGGTGTTTTCAGAACCGCAAAAGGTATCATGGAGTTCAACCAACCTCTCCCTTTAATGGATTTGTTGCTTTTCCTAGCACATGGCTTTTTCCCTTGGTGTGGGATTACAATTATGGACATGTGGGTTTTTAAACACAAAACACTGTTTATTCCATGAACTCAACTTAACATCTTAAATAAACATTGGATCTCTTAACACCCCTTTCTTCAAAGACAACTCAGAAAATATTGCAACAGTAAATAACTTCTTAAAATGTTCCTTCAAACTTCCAAGAGACTTAACACCTTTACACAGTATCACATCAGGTTAAAGGATATATATTTTTTCTGTAGAATGGCAGAGATATATTAGCTTGGTTGACTTCAGCTCCAGCACCTTGCTTTCTTCCTGCAGCTCTCTGGACACACACAGACACACACAACCTGCATTTTCCAACTGAAAAACTAAACTGCAAAATGGCTGACCTGAGTTCAGCCCAACCCACTCTCTGACATCACCGTTTTCTTAAAGGTACATTGCTTAAACATCCATGTCTTAAAGGTACCCTCACATGACACCTCCCCCCAAGAAAAAAAAACCCAACAACTTCAAGATGGTTTCATTTTTCACTTTTGCACCATCCATTAAGAAATACACACAGTAAAAATACTTTTACGTTTCACAAAAAAAACACACGCAAACAGGTATAATAATACAGTTCATTTTTCTTTGTTCTTCTTCCTCCAACCGAAATCCTTCTCGATTCACAGTCTCTTTGAACAAAGTCTCTGCACGATCCATCCATTCCTCTACTCCTTGGCATTTCTCTTTAGAATCAGATACTTTAGTTCAATCTGACCACAGAGTCCCTTGCAATTCTCCAATACGGGAACATTGGTGATCACAGCTTTCGGGCAGTCAAATGCCTGTTGAAAGTCCGCTGTCCATTGAATTTTTAAAAGTTTCTTCAGCAATTCCATCAGGGGGGTAATCGTGCTACAAATCTTTTGCACAAATGTTCGATCAAATCCACTCATGCTAGGAAAGCGCATTATTTCCCTTTACCTTGGGGATAACGGAAACTCCGCAAGGAAAGTGATTCGGGCTTCTCCAAATTCAGTTTCGGCTAGATTCATCACCAAACCCGCCTCCTGAAGTTGATCGAAGAGCTCCATACGATGTTTTAAATGTTCTTTCCATGTCCAAAAGTTGAAAATAAAAGCAGATTGTCCCAATTTCTCAATGCAATCCCTCAAACGTGG